>NC_139700.1:6947501-7627501 GCF_964188405.1 Protomyctophum parallelum
TCCAACCTTCCGCTTTCACAACATTTCCTCTGCTCGCTCCCTTCCTCTCATCTTACCCTCCGATCTCCCTCCTCGCTTGCCCAGTGAAAGACTTCAAGGCCAAAGTCAGATGGCCATTAACCGTGACAATGCCTCCTCCTCCTCCTCCTCCTCCTCCCACAGTCAGGAGAACCACACACTCACTCTCTCTCGCACGCGCGCACACACACACACACACACACACACACACACACACACACACACACACACACACACACACACACACACACACACACACACACACACACACACACACACACACACACACACACACACACACACACACACACACACACACACACACACACACACACACACACACACACACACACACACACACACACACACAGGATTGAAACCAATGTGAATCAAAAAATGAATGAAAGAGAGAAACATTCACGTCAACACAACCATGTGGCTCGTTTTGGCAAAAGCTTAAAATGGGTGACACGTTTATCTGATGATAAAAGCTCATTAACGCATGACCGCTAGCAGCGTCCCGTCCCTCATAAAACATTGCCGAATATTAGGAACATTTGGCAAAAAAAACAACCAATCTACAAGCTCACTTTGCAACAGGATATAGCAAAATTAGCTATTTTCATTGGAAGTGAATGGGAAGAATACCAAACGAGTCGCCCCTTTACCAACTCGCCCCCCGGGCGTACAGCCCGGCGGAACTGTGCGTCCTGGTATTCCTAAAGGAACCTCATGTGCACAATCAATGATCATAGAAATAACAGTGTACCATGTGGACATTTATAGTAGCAACACCACATAATGCCTGCTCCACAAATCAAAAGACAAAACACACTTTGGTAGAACATAGAGCATGTACTGTTACGCTACAGAATAACACTTCTAGTTCGTAACTTCTAGCTTACGGTGAGCACATAACATGTGCTCACCATGTACAGTAATTTACAGCGGCCACCTTGCTCTTATGTCACACCCGGGAGTCGGGGGGGGGAAACTCCAGATGAGTAGGAGACCACCTGACCTATTGTTTTCACCACCACGCTGAATGCATTCTCTGTTGCACAGTGGTGACGCTTGTAAAAAATAAAAATAAATCTGTTGTTTCCGACGAGTGTGAATCAGCGTTCAGGTCAAAGCTTAGCCCTGTTCTCATACAGTAGAGTAGAATCAGTCTATGTCCTGGGTGCAAGACAGGTGGAATCTCAGGGATTTAAGCTGAGACTCCCATGGTCCCTCGGAGAGTTGCTTTTACCACCAAGCTCTGTCTGATAGCCACCCTATCTCTGTGCATGCGTAACATCAAGAACTACTAGCTAGAGTAATCAGCCGTACTTCCACTCTGTGTGTGTGTGTGCGTGTGTGTGTGTGTGTGTGTGTGTGTGTGTGTGTGTGTGTGTGTGTGTGTGTGTGTGTGTGTGTGTGTGTGTGTGTGCGCGCGTATGTGCGTGTATAAATTCACTGATTACACTACAAAAAAAAAGCACTAAGGGTAATAAACAATACAGGATACCGGGACCACACAGTCACACACAGTCACACACACACACACACACACACACACACACACACACACACACACACACACACACACACACACACGCCTTTTGAAGTTCATGGTCAATTATAACATTCTTCAAATTATGTTTAAAGCAAGATATAATAAATTACCGGTAAATGCAAATTTCTGGATAAGGAGTGGGGATACAACCTTTGAACTTCAATAAACGTGTGATGTGTACAAACTGAAAAACGAGGAGCATGTCCCCTTACGGAGCTACTCTGTGGAATGAAAAAACTATTTTTGATAGACACAGAAATGAAGAAGAGCACTAATGGTATTAAAAACTATGAGGTACTGTACTACACTACGTTGTAGTGATGGACTATGCACTGAGACTTGCAATCAATGGCAGAGAGGAGGCGCTGGGGTTCACTCTGGTCCCGAGGAAGTCAAGGCGAGTACACCCCATCATGGTCACTGACCTCGACTACGCAGATGACATCGCCCTAATCTCGGACACAGTCGAGAAAGGAACGGAGCTACTATTGGCAGTAGAAAAGGAGTGCAGGAAGATCGGCCTCAAGCTCAATGCCAAGAAAGCAAAGGTAATGACAGTTAACACCAAGGACAAAACCATTGCCACTGCAGACGGGACGGTGCTCGAGCAAGTCGAGGACTTCAAGTACCTCGGGGCCTGGACTGCCTCAACTGAACAGGATCTGAAGGTTCGGAGAGCACTTGCCTGGAAAGCCTTGCACGGGATGAGGAGTGTGTGGAAATCAGGCATGGGAGAAGACCTTAAAGGTTTTATGACATTCATTTTCATTTATTTTTCTTTTTTCTTTTAGGTTTTATGACCTCAATTACACCCAAAAAACCTGAACTTTGAACATTCAGTGGATTTTTTGTGGTCTGAAGTTTTCTTTGGGGTTTGGAAGACTTTTGAGCTACAATGAAAACAGGCAACACAGTGAAAACAGTGACATCTGCTGGCAAATCCCATTGACATATATGGGATTTGCAGGGTCTTACATCACTTACTGCCGGCAAATCAGAGCACCTGTTTGAGACAGAAAACCCCAGATCACAGAAAATCTACTGAATGTTAAAAGTTCATGTTTTTTGGGCGCAATTGAGATTAGAAAACCTAAAAAAAATAAGAACAATTCCAAAACCTTTTTTTAAATGTCACAATCCCTTTAAGAGGCGGCTGTTCATAGCTACTGTGGAGTCAGTACTGCTGTATGGGGCCGAGACATGGACCCTCACAGTACAACAGGAAAAAGCTCTGGGTGGAGTCTACACAAGAATGCTACGAATGGCACTAGGTGTCACATGGACGGACTGCATCAGAAATGTGGACCTCTATGGGGACCTACCACGCGTCACGGACAAAGTCAGAGAGAGAAGGATGAGGCTGGCAGGGCACTGCGTCAGGCACCCAGAACTTGAGGCAAGTAAATTGACCCTATGGGAGCCAACCCAGGGCAAAGCCAGGAGGGGAAAGAAGCGTACCACCTATGTAGACGTGCTGCGGCGCGACAGCTTGGCTGACAACACTGCAGAGCTCAAGAACCTGATGTTGGATAGGAATTTGTGGAGGGCAGCGATCCAGGAATCCCGAGTTGGTGTTGGCTAGATCTCACTCTCGCAGCAAGCAACTGTACTATACAGTAATTATAGTAAACCATACCATATATTATATATACCAGTAAGACGCCTGAGGGCGACCTTGCCCTAAAGGGCTTGTCGAGTGCACAGGGTTTGATGAGGTCAGATCAACATATGGAATGTCAGAACAGGTCAGCTCCATACTGTATATGGAGATCTAAGGGTGGTCGCGGGGACAGGGGTACAGGGTAGCGAGTGTACAGGGTTTGATGAGGGCCCAGGGAGGGCCGGGCCTTAATTTTCGGGCCTGTTGAGAACCTCCCGGCTGGCAGGCGCGGCTGCACTAATAACTTTGGGACAGGCCCGTCTAGAGTTAGAATGGACAGGCAGGCCTGTTGAGAACTAGTTTTCACACTAATAACTTTAGGGCCGTCTAGAGTTCGAAATTTGAATGGACAGGTATAAGTCAAAAGGGAGACATCGAAGAGGAAGGATGGATGGGGAAGGTTCAACATATGGAATGTCAAGAACAGGTTCTGACATATATCCATATATGGAGATCTAAGGGTTTGAGGTCAGATGTAGAGCTGGCCAATAGTGATGACATCAGGGATCTCCATATATGGGCTTAACTGTGAAAAGCAGGTGGCATTTACTATGACATCAGAGTCTCCACATCTCCATCCCTGATGATGTCACATGATGTCACAAGACCTGGGCACCACACACTAACTGACGGGAAATGTTCGATTCCATAGTTAACTGTGACCTTCGGTCACAATTATATACTGTACTGTACTACTATTATTGCGACCAAAGGTCGCAGTTAACTATGGAATCGTGCACTTCCTGTCAGTGTGTGTGTTGGTTGGTCGGTCGGGGTGAGAGAGCAAATCCGTGCCTGGTTTGCTGGGACCAGATTACATAAATGACCATATGTCTTACGTCATCATTTAGAGCTAGTCATACGTATACTATATACATAATCAGTCAAATAAAATAGCAAATTGTGCCTGATCTGCTGGGACCAGAGTACGTGGTGTGTATATGTATGACTAGCTCTCAATGATGTCGTAAGAAATATGGTCATTTCTGTAATCTGGTCCCAGCAAACCAGGCACAAATCTGCTGTTTTATTTGCATACAAATCAAATGGCGGGTTGGCTGTCACGGTTTTTGGCGCAAAGTAACCACAGTATACCGCTAATCAACTTACAACTACATACTCTATATAGTATATGTATATGTATACGTATGTCTTACGTCATCATTTAGAGCTAGTCATACGTATACTATATACATAATCAGTAAAATAAAATAGCAAATTGTGCCTGATCTGCTGGGACCAGAGTACGTGGTGTGTGTATGTATGACTAGCTCTCAATGATGACGTAAGAAATATGGTCATTTGTGTAATCTGGTCCCAGCAAACCAGGCACAAATCTGCTGTTTTATTTGCATACGCATCAAGTGGCGGGTTGGCTGGCACGGGGGAGTTATGTTTGCTATAAAAGAAGATATTTCCATTGAAATAATTCAAAATGAAATCAGGATATTAGAAAGAGTAGAGCACGTATGTATACATGTAAAAGATAAAGATCTATATATCATTCTTATGTACAGATCACCTAAAACAGACCTTTCGAAATTAAACACATTTCTCGAAAACATGGTAAAGTATCTATCATCTCCGACTTCTGCAATTATGATAATAGGAGATTTCAATGAAGACCATTATACTGAGAAAGATAGAAGTATAAAGACCTTCATGTCAAGATTAGGCTTTAAACAATTAAATACAAATCCAACTACAGATTACGGAAGTATTTTAGATCATGTATATTTTAACAAATGTGAAAGTATTATTACAGAAATTGAAGTTAGAGTAATAGAGACACATATTACTCTGATCATGATTTAGTATTAATATCACTATAGTCCAAGATGAAATACATTTAAAACAATTGACAATTTACAATAAATAATAAAATAATTATACTGTATAATATATTTTAATTCAGTTTATTAAACTTGAACCATACTTAATAATACTAGGTGTTTATATGCATAAAGTAGGTAGGTAGCAAATAGTTACACCTAATAATTATACATTTCAAACGTTCCTTCACAGATATACTGAGATTTGACAGTTTACAGCGGTCGAAAGTACTTGCGCGCTCTGCTTGCGCACTAGTTGGCCATTTATGGCCTACTAGTGTGCAACAAGCAAGTATGCACTCGACAGAGTGCAGTTCTAGTTGTATGTTGTGTCTTCTTTTTCAAAATTAATATGTTGTCCACGAGGGAAGGATGATAGATGGAAGTTCAATTCCCATTGAAGTGTCCATCAGGGTCCATACAATAGATCTGTAAGTATGATGCTACAGTATAAGGGCCTCACCACGAGACATATAGACGTCTACGGCCAACCTACTGTACCATTGGAACGGATAATATATAATATATTATATATATTATTAACCTTTTCCTTCTCTCTCCCGCTTTTATTCACATGTTTCCGCTCTCTGTGAAAGTGTGAATGTGTCTCTATTCAGTGCACCGCCACTAAATGCAGAAAGAACACGGTTCAACGAGGCTGCCTAAAAGGTCATGGTTGTCAGAAAACCGCTAACTTAATATAGGAAGGACATTATAGAATGAAAAAAGAAGAGTTGTTTTAAAGAAAACCCATAGGACGATAAAGATAAAGACGAAATCCCACCGGTGTGAAGTGAGGGGCGCTCTTATCATCATACATCCTCTCATTCTGTCCAATCACAGTTTTTGTCTTCAATGTCTGCGTTTACACACTTTTGTCTTCAATGTCTGTGTTTACATAGACCCTCAAAGCTGGACATATAGGAGAGGCTTGCGCCCCTCAAAAAAGGCGATTTAAGGCCCGATGTGTTTTTAGCTAAGCGATGTATCATGTTGTTTAGAGGTTCTGTGGCAGACCCGTTTCAAATTAACAATCAAGGATTTACTGTGCTAATAAACTACATGTCTCTCTTTTATAACCTAGCTGTCTCATCCTCTGGGAGGGGAACTTCTATTTATTTCAACCGACTGCACATCAAAACACACAGGGCTAGAACAGGAGGGACAAAAATACGTATATAACCCGCAAGCGCTATCATAAAGAAATTGCTTGTGGACACACTTAATTTATATCAACAAGGAGGGAGAGAGAGAGACAGAAAAGGAGGGAAAGAGAGACCAGAGAGAGGGGGGAGGGGGAGAGAGAGAGAGAGAGAGAGAGAGAGAGAGAGAGAGAGAGAGAGAGAGAAAGAAGGGTGGAAGCGCAGCTGGTGACAGCCAGAGGACCATCTGCTCCCCTGTCTGATAGTTCACACACACACACACACACACACACACGCACACGCGCATTCCACCCACACTGATGTTCCTAGCATGCCTCCATTGCCCATTCTCTGTTGTCTCATCTTGCCTCTCTCCCTCTGCTGCTGACACTGTGTCCTGCGAGACGCTGCTCATACTTAGAGGCCGCACACACACACACACACACACACACACACACACACACACACACACACACACACACACAGTGTGTATGACATCATCACACAAGTATATAATACTTGTGCACACACATGAGTGCTGATCAGCTCCAATATTAATTATTTTCCATTTGATCGTCAAGGGCTGTTTGCCAGTTTGGGTCTACAATGCAGGCAGATCAAAAGAAAATGCCATTTTCTCAGACGCATCAGCTATGTCATGTGTCTCATTTTATTGCACGCTGGGAACTCCACGCCGTTTCTAATCAAATTAAACGGAGTTAAAAAAAAAATGTTTGAGAAGTTATGTCATTAAATCTTTTGTCGAGTCAATGTATTTTTTTTAATTCACATTTTCATTTGCTGTAAGTATAAGAACAAAATCTCAGCTCACTCAGATAAGTACTAATCATTGGTATCAGCCCGTGAAATACTATTGGTCAGATTTAGCAGTCCTCCTCATCCAAAATAAACACTAAAGGCCTATTCATACATACTCAGGTTTTAGGTGATAAGGTGACCACCGAAACGGTGGCTAGTAAAAACAGACAGATGTGTTGGGGTGAGCGCTGAGTTGCCTATTACCGCGGAGTGACGTCATGTTGTAATTTTCCCAACCACCGCTGTAAAACTGGAGTATGAATAGGCCTTAAAGATGGAATGCCGCGATTCTGGGGGTTAACTCTATAGACACATACAATACAGGCACTCCATCTTTAACTCCCCATGCATAAAAAAGTAAGTAGCCTTGCCGAGCCATGAGGCCCATAGGGGGGAGCCTATCTCCTGTTTCTGTAGCGTGAGGCAGTTTGATGTACAAGTACACCCCCTGGACATGACGCTAGTATGTCGCAGGGACTTAGCCCCAATCTAACCCTTGATGCTGAGTGTCCCATTTTAGAGTCTTTGGTATGACCCGGCCGGGGATTGAACCCCGACCTCCCAGTCTCAGGGCGGACACTCCAACTCTAACTCTAATATTAGATAGAGTTACAGTATAGAAGATTAAATACGTGGCGGGTTGTGAGCTTATAAATCAGCTGTTTTTGGCACCCTCACCCCTCCCCCATTACTCACCATACATCTTTCCTTCATCAGACAGTATAATCTTCCTCCGTCCACAGGGGGGGTAGATGGCCAGGGCTTCCTGAAAGCTCTGTTCGATGTCTGGACTCCAGACCCCTTCGGGGTCCCCGTCCAAGGTCTTGTCTCCTCCAGAGTCACTCTCTCTGTCCATGTCCTCCTCCCCCCCGCTTTCACTCCCACTCCAGCTACTGCGGTCCATGTTGGTGGCTAACGCTAACGCTATAGACCCGTCTTCACTTCACAAGGTCTTCGGCCTCAACACTTGACGCCGTTGGTTTGCCACTATACTAGGGCAGCCGAAGGTTGACAAAGCCAGTGGTTAAACCTATTTCATACCAATGGCAATTCTGCGATGACCCGAGCGCAAGCGATATAGCTTAGGACACAGAATTAAATTAAGTCTGTTTATTTTCTTTTGAAGACGGCTACCCAACTGACCGCCAATTGGCATCTGCTGGTTGATGGTAGTCCCAAAATGCCCCAAAACTCCTTAAATCGACGCTAAATGTATCAAGGAACGGTAGTAGGTCCGTAGATGATCCGGTGAGCTGATTGAAGATCCCAAGACAGTCAGCAGGAACCTGAAACATAAAAAAGAGAGGGGGGGGGAAAGCTCAGCTTAGTTGAAAACAAGCTTTGATCTTCAAACGGATCTAGGCCCATCCCCAGCTTTGGAGGGGTAATCATATATATATATATATGCAGAATTTGGTTCTCCCAGTCCCAACAGAGTAGTTCCGGAGCAACGGATTGTGTGGCCTTGCTCGTTCCCTGATGGACTGATCGAGGGTAGCTACTGGGACGTAAGTCGGGATTTGATCAACCCCGGCTGGGTCGCCTGAGTGAGGGGTATGATGTTGGTAGACCCGAAACCCTGTTGAACTCAGGATACATCACTGAGGATACGTCCCAGGTGCATCCATGCGATGTATATATATATAATTATATATATATATATATATATATATATATATATATATATATATATATATATATAATATATATATATCATTATTAAATATTTATTTATTTTTGCAATAGTGAAAATGTGTGTTTCGTATGAAACCCGTGGAAGTCATTTGCTACCACATCCACAAAGCTTTGGAAAACAAACTTTATGGTACGACACTCTCACAAGAAATATGAATATGTGTTCCACTGAACACATATTTCAGTAAGTAAATAGGAAGCATAAATCAGGCTTAAGAAAACGACAGACAGACAGACAGACAGAACACCAGACTGCTATCACACACAACTCTTTAAAGACTGCTTGCAGAATCTTGGCCTTAATTACACGATAACTGTAAACATTGATGCAACACACACACACACACACACACACACACACACACACACACCATCCAAGTCATATGCTGCCAATTCCTTGGGCAAATCCATGTCACTTCGCCATGTCATGCTGTTCACACTTCACTTACACTGTGGTGCACGAACACAGCACACACACACATACAGTAGCCAACAACAGTTTGGACACAGAGGATTAAACCTCATCCACACGTTTCAGCTCAGTTTAACAGTTCTGTGTGGACCGACGGAAAGGCTTGTAATGTTTTACACACCTGGGGGAAAAACACTGCTGCTCTGTCAGGAAGCAAGCATGGCTCTCTCACTCTCTCACTCACACACTCTCACACACACACAACCATGTGTTATGGTCCAAAACACATGGTTGTGTGTGCGCGTGTTATGGATGAAATCTGCTGGCTATCTATCTCTTCTCCTCCCCTCTCCAGACTAATTTCCCTCCTCTCTCCCTCTCCCCCTCTCTCCCTCTCTCCTCCTGCCCTCCCCCATGGGTTTTCCATCCCAACAAGGATTCATTCATCCAGCAGGCTTCATTGTAGAACCCCAGCAACAGCATATGTTTCCTCTAGTCTGTCGCTCTAGCAGCAGTGTGTGTGTGTGTGTGTGTGTGTGTGTGTGTGTGTGTGTGTGTGTGTGTGTGTGTGTGTGTGTGTGTGTGTGTGTGTGTGTGTGTGCTTGCATGCGCGTGCGTGCACGTGTGCGTGCTCGCACGTGTTAAGAGGCGACTGATGGAGTATACTTCAAATGAATCTGGGGTTTTGTGCGCTATGATGGCATTGCTTACCAAGCAGAATCAACCTAAGCGCTCTCTGTGTGTGTGTGTGTGTGTGTGTGTGTGTGTGTGTGTGTGTGTGTACAGTCTGTGGGAAAGAATAAGTTCCATTTGGACCACTAAATGAGTGCTGAACTACTCCCCTCTGAAGAAGAGTTATAGTCTGTGACAACCCGTAATCATTCCCAGATCAGCGATTAATACTAAAGGAACAGTTCAAGACATTCACATCATCTCTTAAGGAGTGTTACAAAAAGAAAAGTGATGTAAAAAGTAAGTACAAGTGATTAGAAAATGCATACTGAATTCCATGTTCCCAAAAGGGTCCAACATTTCTGTTAATTATCATATTAGGTACAGTATATGCTTGGGGATTTTGGACAATAATAATAATTGGTCTCTTTTTACGGGTGGGAGATGGGTACATAAAAATGTATTTTTTCCATTTATTTTTGCCCGTTTAATCGAGCTGTAACCATGCATTGCATTCAGCAGTGCACTCTTCCATCACATGTACAGATCATTTGCCAGCATCCCATTAAATAGGAATTCAGTGCAATTACAAACCTCTGCTGCATGCACAGCACAGTGCATTCTCCCATCACATGTGCAGCCCACATTACTGCCACCGCTATGTCGGCCGTTTGATAACAATACGTTATTTTGGTAAGGTTTTTTAATATACTGTAATAACTGTATACTCGGGACAACTAAAATAAATCGGGACAACTATATATATATATATATATATATATATATATATATATATATATATATATAAAAAATAGTGAAAATAGCTGATCGACAAGATCACGAAGCGCTGCATTGTGACGTTTTTTTCCTCTATATGGGGTGGGTGGGAAGAGAAGAGAAGAGAAGAGAAGAGAAGAGAAGAGAAGAATTTGTCAGATAAAACTCAAACTGACTTCTAGCTACTCTGGTAGCGCACAGGGAATGCATTTGTTTGCATCTCTCTCTCTGTCTCTCTTTGTCTCTCAGCAAAATGTTTGGTCCCTACTCCCTAGTTTAATTATTCTGTCTCTCATGGCCAGACCATGCAGACCCAGACCTCTCCACAGCCAGGACAGCATCACACCCTGCAGACCACTCCAGCTATAGGAGGACAGCATCACACCCTGCAGACCACTCCAGCTATAGGACAGCATCACACCCTGCAGACCACTCCAGCTATAGGAGGACAGCATCACACCCTGCAGACCACTCCAGCTATAGGAGGACAGCGTCACACCCTGCAGACCACTCCAGCTATAGGAGGACACCCTGCAGACCACTCCAGCTATAGGAGGACACCAGCACACCCTGCAGACCACTCCAGCTATAGGAGGACACCATCACACCCTGCAGACCACTCCAGCTATAGGAGGACACCATCACACCCTGCAGACCACTCCAGCTATAGGAGGACACCATCACACCCTGCAGACCACTCCAGCTATAGGAGGACACCCTGCAGACCACTCCAGCTATAGGAGGACACCAGCACACCCTGCAGACCACTCCAGTTAGGAGGACAGCAGGCATAATGCTCTCAGTGCCAGCTCTCAGGAGAACAGACAATGGGCATCCAGCCACAATCCTGCAGCTGCCCCCACCGTCTCCGTCTCCGTCTCCGTCTCCCTCTCTCCCTCTCTCCCTCTCTCTCTCTCTCTCTCTCTCGTCGTTAAGTGTTTAAAAAAAGTCATACTCGTGTGAAGTGAGGGGCGCTAATATATTAAAGTCTAACTCATGTTGATTAGGTGATGTAATGGTGATGTAAAACAAACGGTGCAAACACAAACATTAACCCATTCTGACCTGAGATCAGATTCATACGAGATTTCCACTGGACACACACTGGTCTGATGAACCCATTCTGACCTGAGATCAGATTCTAGAAATGTCAGTCGTTCTTCGATTTTTCAAAAATAGCAGACCTACAAGCTCGTATCACGCCACTCGGTGGCGCGATATGAGCTTGTAGATCTGCTATTTTTAAATAGCTAAAGCACGACATGATGCCAACACCAGGTGCCCGGTCAGAATGGATTAAATGCCATTAACAACAAAGAGACAATATGACATAATGAGGGACAATATGACGTAAATGTTCCCTTCATTGTCAATGGCGTTTTTTAAAACAAACTAAAAACAAACATTAAACCTGTAGGAGGGGCTATATATATATATATATATATATATATATATACATATATAATAGGGAAGGTGGATGGCCATTTAAAAACATGTTTAGAGTTCAGCCGTTTATGCCTTGACTCCTGGGGAACACTTCTGTCACTTTGACTAGTACGCTCCGCCCTCAGATCTTCAGCCACTTTGAGCAGTTTGAAAAACCCTTAAACCTGATTTTCTGCCGGGAGCAGCAATTTGCGTGGAATGTTTTACACACAATATATGGACCATTATCTGAAATCCCAGTTGTGTGTGTGTGTGTGTGTGTACATGTGCACGGAACTATAAGCCTTTGATATATCCAGTGACATGCAATGAACAGTAATGATCACATACATTATGAGGGTCTGTATCACCAAAGGGCCAAAGTGTGCGTGTGCGCGTGTGTCACTCAGGGGGGTCTTGTTGGTATACGAGTTAAATCGTTTTATCACAAGCGTCATTTCCTTTCAGTTATTCTGTTATTGGACGGCTGTCACGGCTCAACTGCATCTGTTTTAACCGCTTCCAGTATTCCAGTACACACAAGCACACACCACACGCTTTAATACAAGAGGATTTTCTCGTAATCCTCAAAGCAAACATTGTTCCACTTTGCAGTGTTTTGCCGTGTTTACAATATGGCCTCTAATAGGCCTAAACAGAATTGCTCTTATAATCTCAGATGCGTTCGTCATATTCCACTTTTACGAGCTTGGAGATCTGCTATTTTTGGAAAATTGTGAAATCTTTGAATATATATACTTTCAGTGCGAACATTTTTTACTCAAATCTTTGGTGAGGTCCTTGGAACAACATATTTTCAGATAGGGGTCGGCGGCCAATTACTATCGTTTTTGGGGTCTTTGAGAATCACTGACATAGAAACATAGGTTTTTCTGAAAACTGTCACAATTTAGAAGACATTCGTATAGAATCTGGTCTCAGTCCTAAATAGGTTAAGGATACTACAGAGTTACGTAAAACTTGGACATGGCTTCCATGATCTGAACCAGTGGTTCCCAAACTTTTCAGGTCGAGACACAAAAGACAGAGAGATTAGATGTTTGCCCAGGACCCAAACTAGTGACGATAGCAGATCTACAAGTGCACAACGCGTCACTTCACACCGCACAGTGAGCTTGTGGATCGGCTATTTTCACTAGTTCTATTTCACAGAATTTATTATATTTACCGTATTTGATTTGTTTGTTTTATAATTATAAAATAATTTGAAAAATATATATAAAAAAACGAAATTGAAATATATATATTTTTTTTAAATGTAGGAAAGTAAAGTGTGTATTTTTACTTGTGTAGTGACTCGTGATCCATAACAATTGGTCCGCGACACACAAACGGGTCCCGACCCAGTGTTTGGGAAACAGTGATCTGGACAATTCCAGGTACATTTGCGTAAGTTAACGGTACACTTGACATTACTGACATTTTCCATTTTTGAAAATGTTTCAAAGTACATTATCGTTGAGTAAGTTTAAGACAGTCGACATTCGGCAAAAATAGATGAATGATTTTACTAGTACATATTCCTATTTTTATACTCATGTTAACCTACATACCTAATCGGTCCAAGAACACCACTTCAGAATCATAAGTGGAGAAACAAGTGACTGTTCTTTTGTTCTGTTGCACATTCAGAGATAAACGGGGAGGCGGCAGTGAGAGAGACGACTTCCTTCAGGCGTTAAGGAGAGGCTGTGATTCACAGCATGCTCTCCTCATTATTTCACCATCCCTTCTCAGAGTTTACGCAAAAAATATCACTCGCACAAACACACATGCACGTCCATACCTTTGTGCCACACGGTAATTGGACGCAGATTGAGATTGGAGAGGTCTCATATAGTGAAGTGCTAACTTCCTCCCTATAGAAATATGATGTTGAAAGGGTTTTTCTGGCATTTTGTCCTTCTCTCCTTCTACATAATGTCTTTGCTGATTCACTGGTAGCCATATTTGCTGAGTCAGACTTGGCTTTCATCTTGGATCATCCTGGGGGGGTTGTGTGTGTGGCTGTGTGCCCTGTCTCGCATACACACATGCGCAGTTGAACGCGCGCACACACACACACACACACACACACACACACACACACACACACACACACACACACACACACACACACACACACACACACACACACACACACACACACACACACACACACACACACACACACACACACACACACACACACAAATGTGATGACCTCATCACATTTGTGATGATGGATATGGCCGTTTTTAGGGGGCGCTCGCACAGGCCAGGGTTGAATACCCCTGACCTACACTCACTTTTCTGTCTGTTAACTACATTAAAAAGTTAGTATTGCTTTGCAGTTTGCGCAGACAAATACAGGTTGGGATACACAAAGGAAAACTCTTATCTAATGGCTGATCAAGGACTAATTTTCATCAAATAAGATACTGTAATTAACCACTCCCTGTTGTTCTACCCAGAACACTGTTGTGATCAACGATCAAACATCAAGGACCAGAAAAGGCTAAGTGAAACAGAACAGTATGTCTGTGCTGTAAAACGGTAAAATATTGATCATCCGTGTCTGTACAATTCAATAGGCTTTATTTAGATAGGCTAAGCACACTGAGAGCACACACTTGTTACATAACACAATTAACAGTAACACGTAACACAATACACATAAATTAACCCATTAAGACCTCTGGCCGATTCTACACAATCATGTCTTGCTACGATGTGGTGCTCAAACCTTTTCATACTTCTCTCAGACAGGTGATCAACCCCCCGCCCCCCCATCTTTACAACATTTTTTCCCCTCCACTACACTGTACATACAGTAGTTGTTTTTTGTGATGATATTGAATTTTGTTATTTTTCATGATTCATGACTCACGATTCAGGTTTCATATTTATAAATTGAATATTCGGGTCCTATCCCGAATGGAAATAAGACTGCAAGGACTTATTTTTGGTGCTATCCTTTTAGAGTAGACCAAGTGTCTACTCTGTACTGTTTACATTTCTATTTAATAAAGTATTCAATCAAACAACTTATAGCCAAAGTACATATAACTTAACTTGACTTGCTTAACCCATTTTGGGCAAACCCCTTTTGATGTTAGCATTATGTTATAATTTAGCTATTGAAAAATAGCAGATCTACAAGCTCGTAGGTCTGCTATTTTTGAAAAATCGAAGAACGACTGACATAGAAACATAGCTTTTTCAAAAAAACTGTCAGGATGTAGAAGACATTTTGACTTAGAATCTGATCTCAGGTCAGAATGGGTTAATGATCCCACAAGAGGTATCTATTATGAAAGACTAGGACTTTTGTGATGCTAAAATCAGTATGTTTGGGACCAACAGCATGTGGTTACACCCCCATCTCCCCTGCTGCTAACCATAATGATCATCTCAGACGTCAGACCTATCAGATTCTTGATTTTTACGATGCTGGCTTCCGATGATGTTTCCCATCTACACTGTGACTGTCAATGAAAAGCCTGAAATATTTACTTTTAAAACGTGGGTGGTGGTGAGAGAAATCTGTGACCAGCCACTGGCTCAGGAAGAGACAGACAGAGCGCCCACTTGGGAATCGGAAGGTTCCCGGGATGATCGCCACCGGCAACCCAAGGGTGAGTGTCAAAAGTGTCCTTGAGCAAGACACTGAATGCCTACTATAATACTGATGAACAGAATGGTGTCTTACATACATATTTTATCGTGCCCTAGTCTCTCGTGTAACCAAACGATCCGAGATTTCCGTTTACTGAAACCATACGCTAAGTGATATCTAATGCCGCTATTCCAAATGTAGCATCATCTTGCATTAATTATACCCCTCTTTAACCAGTTCAGCTCTTCCCACGTTTAATTTATGTTTCCACTGTATATAGTGCCTGATATAAAATGAATGTTTTCAAATAAAGTAAACTCCGTCTGAGAATATGGCAACGGACACTCCCTTATTCCCCATGTGCTCCCATTCAGAGGGGCAAGCAAGAAGTGGTTGTAATCTGGACTTCCTGTCCACTTCCTGCCGAGACCAGGAAATCAGAGGTTGATTCAACTTCCCATGCAGGCAGGGCGCGTTGCAGTGATTTTGTTTTTAACTGTGTCCGTCTTGACTGTCAAAACACAAGGCTGGAACAGTGGTTTCCAAACTTTTTCATGGCAAGGACCCCCAAATTGACACTAATTAGCCCCGTGGACAGTGGACACCCATTTGAAAAGATATGCCAGGGAGGGACGAGATGTTTACAGCTCTAGCAGTGATTCTCAACCATTTTCAGTTCAAGGACCCCCAGTTTGATAGGCTATGGACCCCCATTTAATGGCATTTATATCTCTGGGACCTCAATTTATATTGTAAAAGCAATGTTAATTCAACTCTGAGAGTGTACAAATGGGAAAACAGTAGATGTACCTTACAAGCTCACAACTCGTCACACCACATTGCGAGCTTGTAGATTGGCTATTTTCACTATAGTTCTTAATCTTTTTTTTTTTTTGTATGGAATTTCTTACATTTGTTTGTTTGTTTTATATATATATATATATATATATATATATATATTATATATATATATAAACGTAGGAATGGGTGCCGAGTTCCGACCCACAGTTTGGGAACAACTGGTCTGGAAGACTCGCTCGCTCGAGACTGGGAGACTCACAGAGAGAAAGAGACAGACAGACAGACTGGAAGGCAGGTGAAGGCAGACGGGGAAACCAGCAAGCCAGCACAGGCTCAACTGGCCTCCAGTAGCCAGCAGCCCTCCCCCCTCCCCCCCAAACACCCAGGAGGAGGCTATTGTTCCCCAGTTTCCCAAACAAAGCCCACAACCCCTCCACCCACCCCGTGCCCCCTGTCAGTCCCCCCACCCCACCCGATACACACCATTGTTGCCCTAATAACCCCCCCCCCCCCCTCCCTCCCAAATTTCATTACATGTGAGCACGGTCTCTTGAAAAAAACACGACCGTCTGTCTGTTGAACAGAATATCTATCATATCTGTCATGTGTTCTCCCTCTCTCATTCAGAACCATTTGCATGTCGGTAAAAAAAAAAGCATAAACAAATTACCAACAAGAAGACCTCTACACATTCACCTTATATTACCCCAGCTTTCATTTTTCTTCCTTACAAATTCTCCAAATATCTCTGAAAATATTAAAATACAGTAAAAAAAAAAATAAGTATGATTTCATACACCTAATAATGCAACATCATGGCACCACAGCCCCGTACAACACTGAGAACCTGTTGATTCAGTAACACGGTACTGTGGTGTAAAACACACCAAATATCCCGGCTAAAATATCTCTCAAACCAATTTTTTTCACTTTTTCCACAAAAACTATTAAAAAAAAAATTAATAAGGAAGGAACACAATAAGTAGCTCTACATCTGTGTTTCACAAGACATCATTTCATGCCCACGGGATTAGTCCACTAATCCCGCAGTTCTGAAAATCTGCGTGCCGGATTTTGTTTCTAGAAACAAGACGACAGATGAAACACGGAAGAACAGAAAGGACAGCAGCCGCCTCGCAGATCCTCCACCATATTGTAAAGGCATTGGTTAACTACGCGAACCCACACACACACACACTGGCTGTGGTAAAAGCACACACAAGCCATATGGTGTGTCCTCAACCACCAACGCCTGTTGCTGCTCTTAACAATGGGCCTGGCCTGGACAGCGAGAGGCAAACACACACACACACACAAGCACACACTAACGCGTGCACGCGTACGTACACACATGTACACACCAAATGGTCGTTAGTCAGTCAGTCTGTGTTGCTTAGGCCCAGAACAAACGCCTGGATTTGCATTCTGCTCGACTACCCCCTCCCCCCCCCACACACTCACACGCGCGCAAACACACACATGTACACACACGCCTCCCAGTCTCTACAGGTGCATGGAGCACTCAAACCAGATGTCAACGGAGAGAGAGAGAGGGAAGAGCGGGAGGCTATTTGTTTGTCCAGTGTGACTGATAAAGCTTTGTACAATGACAAGCTTAGACAGCCAAATTGTCACTGTTAATTTAACGTCTGACTAGTGTAAATAGAAATAGAACTAATGGACCTGTAAGGATTTTTTCCCCCTCTCCAACAGGAGAGGGAAGCTCACTGGACCGATCGGCGTGAAATTGTGCACGCACACATAGTCGGCCAAAGAAGAACTGTCCTCTGTCCCTCATTTTTCCAAATCTTCCTCATGGTGGCGCTATAACAGGCCGCTTCACATTTTGGCCAATAACTCTGGAACTGTATGGTTGTACAGTCAAAAGAAACATGTCAATAATGTCAAGACTATATCTGTAACTTTGTGTTTTGTGTTGTTTTTTTGCTAAACCTTTTACGCAAAACAGTCATCTGATCGAGGTGTTTCTGTCAGATTCTTCAATTTACTTTGCGATACTTTTCTATTTAATTTGTACACTCTTATAGACCTTAAAGTGTATATTATGACCCTCGTAAGGTTCTGTTTCCCACAAGTGTAATCTCTTTTTACCCCAAAAGTTACAATAGGCTATAAAACGTGTACACCCCAATTTTCCATAATGCTTCGCTGCAATGACAACCAAATGTGAGCCTGGACATGCCTGTACCAACCGTGAGCTTTGTTGCTTCTCTGGAGCAGGGTCAGAAGAACTGCACAGGACCACCACAGGGGGATGAATGCTATCTTCTTAACTCCAAATAGGGTGTCATTTCCATTTTCCTCCTGGGACATGATACAAATATAAGTATATTATTATCAGACAAATGTGCTTAGTTGTAAGTCAGACTATCATTAAACTCACCCTTTGGTGAACAACACAACTGCATGCGTGGAAATCATTACCAGATATTTATATTTCTAATTTACATTGAAAAGCAGTAGTCTACAATAATGGATGGATGGATCAAAACAACACCCCTCTCTCCACATATTTCTTTTTCGAGATGAGGCATTTATTTAATTAAGCTCATGGAACTAGTGTAGGCTTACTGTATATATTTAACGTAATTCCAGTGTTCAAATTAAGTGCTAAAATGAAATTAAAGTTACAACCTTACCTCATTTCAGTCTAACAAAATGTATTAAAGGTACAGCTCTACCATTACAAACATCACATTGATTGCATTCACGTTGTCATAAACGTTCCCAAATATAACGCAACCTGTATTTTTGCATAATCATTGTTAACCAAATGCCTTTAGATTTTCCCTACACTTGCCATGTCATTACCAACTTCATGTGGTTAATATAATAGCACTGGGCATATTTATGGTCTAGCCTGCAACAACTTTCCCTAAATCTAAATGCCATAATTTTTTTGCCCTTGCCACAGATTTTGAACGTGTTTAACAATTATGGCAACTAACGGTGTAATTATGGTATGTAGTAGACCCAGCTGTGAGAATAATTAGGTGTGGATGGTGTATTTTTATTCAGGCCTACCGGGCCTAGTCCTACACTACACAACACACACAGACAGAATGAAACCCCGCCGATGCAACAAGTCCCCCGATTACTCCCAGCTTTGTTCGGCATCTGCCTCTATATCTAGGCAGCAGGAACATGTTATCATCCTGTTGCCGGTTACACAAAGCGGTGTGTAATTTATTAACGCATCACTACTGAGCATTTTTATTGAATTCGTAATAATATAACGAAAGAGCCCGGGCAATTACAGTTAGAAAACAGGTTGATTTTGTTTTTGGGGTAGTGTAGTGGGGAGGGGGATCGGAATAGTGAAAGCAACATGGTTCGCTGTTATTAAGCTCCGTTCGCCAGTCAATAACAAGCTTATTGGAACTGACCAACACCTGTGTGCTTTATGTATGCCATAATGTATATAATGTGCATTAAGATGTTTAATTTACCCTTTCGACAACCACTTTTATTTTAAGATAAATGAAATGTCCGGGGCGCCGCAGCGCACAGAGGCTGGCCAAAACTACTTGGGAACTTACCTTGATCCGAAGCTTTATGAAATAATTTCCACCGATTCTCCTCGAATTATATTATTATAATGTCTGGAAGGTGTCCGGGAACTCCTGGAGGCTTTTGTTTTGAACCTATCAGGCGGGCCGGGCGCGTCAGATCGCCCTCGTATCTACAGGGATGCGAAATATGCGCGGAATGAGAACAGGAATGGGAGCAGGAATGAAATGAACGCAAAGATTGAGTTAGCGGGGCGGGGTGAGAGAGTGGCGTCACTCTGCTCTGGATGGACTGAAATGGGAGGATGGGTGGAATAAAAAAAAGAAAGAAGAGAGAGAAAGGGGGGAAGGGGGCGAACTGTATGGGCTGCGTTTCAACAAAAGAACTGTAGGCGTGTGTGTGTGTGTGTGTGTGTGTGTGTGTGTGTGTGCGCCCAAACTAACTCAAAGAAAGAACGGACATTGAGGGAAGACATTGACAAGAGTCCTATACAGCCTTTCACATTAATATTAAGAAGAAAGGTGTCACACAGGTGAGAAATTACAATGGCATATAGGTCAGGACTACTATATCCTTGCCAAGGATATAGTAGTCCTATGCCATTGTAATATTAAATAATTGTGAATAAATAAATAAAAAGAAACCCCCCCCCCAAAAAAAGTTAAACAGGTTATTCCTTTGAACACGACCTAGGATAAAAAAAAAGAAAACTAGTTTGGAGTAGATCTCGTGAATGCCCAGTGTCTGCCTCCTCTCTAAACTCTGCCTCATAAAGGAGTTGTTGTTTACTAAAGCTGCTGCTCATCTCAGGTTTCATCCCCTCAGGTATTGCTGGACTGTCATCTCCCCAGGGGGAGTTGCCGTGACAAAACAAACAGATATGCCAGGGTTCACAACCTGAACCAGTCCACTGCTGCAACCTGACACCTCAACAAGAAGGCCACGCATCCACCAGACTCATGGCATTCCACACACACACATGGTGTGTTGTTTGTGTGTGGTACTCAAATGTTTTACTTAAGTACAAATATCAATACAATACTGTATGTATGCCAGTGGTGAAGCTCTAAACTGAATTTTGTTGTTTCATGCAAGCAATGACAATAACTTAGCTATCTAAAATTGCTCTGTTACAAGTAAAAGGTCTGATATCGGTAAATTAATTTGAGTAAAGTACGAAAGTTGACCAAAACTACTCATTATACAGAATGTCCCATTTAAAGTTTTCAAATGTATAATGATTTAGTTGAAAATAGCAGATCTACAAGCTCACAAAGTGTCGCATCTGATTGTGTTATGGAACTTATGGTAATATTTTTACTGGCCTATACTCCTCAAACATAATAGCTAATGCAGATGAGACATTGCAGCCATTCTTTAAATTGAACTTTCTGTACATAAAAATATCAGTTTTCCCAGTATTTAATAAAACCTCTGTTCCCGTAATTATTGTCAAGTCAAGTTAAACATTTATGTTAATATGTTTAGGTTTGTCTGTTAATGAGGATATGAGTGACCATGTCAGCAAGGGCCCTCTTGTGGTCATTAGAGAACAACAGGGTGTGGACTACTGTCAGCTACAGTACACACACACCGTCTGTACATGTTCAGAAGAAAAGATGACATTACATTTCAACCAATGTGGGAAAATTGAGACTCTCAGAGCAGCGTGTTACTTTAACCAGAGACTGAAAGTAGGCTACAATTCAAACCGCATCAAGGAAACTCATTACAACTGCCTTTATTCTCTCATTCTTCTCTGGAACCTCTACTAACATGTTAACCAATTTGTGTGTGTGTGTGTGTGTGTGCATGTGTCTCTCTCTTCAATGAGTCTGTTCTTCTAAAGTCTTAGGAAGGACAACCAACAATTAATTATAGGGACAATATGCGCTTTATAATGCGTTTCATTTAATTGTTATAAAGGCTAAATGAGGTTTATCATGTTCTATGCTTATTTCACCAGTTGAATACAAGTCAACACATTTATTTACCTTCAGCACTAAAGGCGTACAGCACTCTGAAACAGCTGATACATTAATTATTTTAACACTTAAACCCCAGCAGCTTCCGTATTCTCTGGAAAACCTTAGCAGAAAATAGCAGATCTAGTATATTTGAATGAATGAAAACAGAAGAATAGGGTTTAAGACTTTGTGTGGTTACAAATTAAAAATATTCAACCAGTACCACCAATATCTGTCGGCATCATTAAAAATCCTTCTCTCTGCATAACTCCAAACATCACGCATACTGTAATGTTTGTTAAGATTATTACTGTGCCTTGGCCTTGCACCTGCCAAGAGGCTGTGCCCAGTTTTAATTAGCCGTTTTGGGGGGCCTTGGTGACTCCTTTTAGGAGATTGTCTGACACACACTACTCTTCCACTGCTCCCCTACAATAGCTCTCTGTTTATATGTACACTACACACATAATATCTTTGCAATGGAGTCTCAATGCCATGCACTGCAATAACAACCTATAGGTCACAGAGGACTCTGCTAGTGGAACATGAAGCTTCAGGTAGCCTTCCTCTCCTTTTGTGCGTGTTCTTTAAATGCACCCTATAATAGGACAGGAGAGCTGACAAGACTCCTTTTGTACTTTTGACATTTTATTTGACACATGGGGAGAGCAAGAAAGAGACACACACACACACACACACACACACACACACACACACACACACACACACACACAGGGTTGAAAAGAGAGATACACAGACATGAAAGATGCGGCAGTTACAGGTTAGGTATTGATCAGGCCTCTCCAAGAGAGAAAGAATGAGCTTGTCAAAGGGTGGTTACACTTCATATTCCACCTGCCTCATGGAAAAGGATCTAATAATTAGCTTTTCATGTCAGTAGCCTTACTTATCAATGTGAAAGGTAGCAGGGATGGTTACAATACAGTAAAGCCTCATTTATTCTAAGACTTGTGTCGATCACAGAAAATAATGGATGTTCAAGCTAAAAACAGTTATTTTATGGTGATCGCCTCCAACATGCAGTAAAGTATGAAAGTGGGACTCTTGGCTGTTTGAGTCTCAAATTGCTTTAAGTTTAACTTGAACTGCTTTAAGTTTAACTTGAACTGACTGTTCAAACAGGGTGTGTGTGTGTGTGTGTGTCACATCTACACCCTATGCTAAGCTAAGAAAATCTCACTACAGTGAGAATACACTAGCACTATGGATGGAGAAAACACACGTACACATGCATACACACCGCGAATGAACAGAATTGACTGTATTATTCATCTGATATTACCATCTCAATCTCCTGTCCTCTCTTGGGAAAGGACCATTCAATAATGCCACCACAACATTGCTAATGTGAATCAAAGGCTGCGAGAGTCGTCCTGAAGATTAGAGTCAACATTCACTTGATATAACAGAATCAAACTGTAGACACATTTTAGCCAACAACATCTGTGAAACAATAGATGTTGGCACTCTGCTATCCTTTAGAACATTATCTTTGATAAATATACAAGACACATATTGGACTGACTTAAAAATGCCATATTTGCACGTTCTGTAAATGCATATAGTAAAATATAAAATAAATGGCTTGTATAAATACAACCTGTTCAATACTGCTCTGTTCATGAATGTGATGGTTGGAGAAAACAGGTGATAATTCATGAACATATTCAAAACTGAACACAGCTTCATGCATGAGTTGAATAAAAGTGATTGCATTATTATAGCCTCTTGATTTGGGTTAGATTTACTTTGTAAGACAATAGTAGTTTAGGTTTATGTTATGTATGTGCAAATGTGATGTACACAGTAGGTTCAAGTAACGGTAACAATAACACACACCATTCCGACAACACATTTCTACTTGAAGTGACCATTCCAAACAGAAAATAAACCACATTCACAGGAGAAATGAATAAATGGCTGGAATGGAAGTTTGCAGGCAAATTGCATTATCCGAGCTCAGAAAAGATCTATGGCGCATTTGGTTCAGATAGCTTGAAATGTATCCTGGTCTGAATAGCTTTATGGCCATTCTGTAACTTCTGGGTCCAGATTGTAGTTAAGAGTTATGATAATAGATCAAAATAAATCTAAAAAGGCTTTCCCGTCCATGGACGAGACACGGTTCCATTACTGTGGCGTATATGCCATTCAATCAGAGGAATGTACAGAAGCAGCACGGTCTCCTCACATGACCTCCGTGCAGAATGACAATGTAACAATAATGCGATAATAATATATAACGAGGTAAGAAGTAGAGCAGCTGAATCGTTCCCTGGGCGACAGAACGGCCGGGGAAATGATCCTAATGTAATTGCTGATCCCTGAGGATGTGTTGCCACTGACATGAGATCTGAATGGTCAAGCCTCAGCAGATGCTGTTACTCGGCACGAAATATATTGGTACGTCTACTTTTCATGCATTTAGCCAGGCATGCCGTTCACAATTACACACATTGTTTTCCTTCCCTTGTTCCCACGCAATGCAGTGTGTTGTGAGATTGTAGAGTTTTTTTTTTTTTTTACGGCGATGGCATGCCGAATATAGGGAGGCCAAGTTGAAAGTGATTAATAATGGCTCAGAGAATATCCACTCCCTAAAATGTGCATGCTTAATACTGAATATGATTCATGATACTTCCCATCAGTGCCAACCTTGAATTCAATATAAATGAGTGGTTAGTGAGCCGAAGCTAGAAAACCAGGTGGTCTTGCATTGCACATGCGTGTGCTGTGTACATTGGGACTCTAATGCTTGTGTATAATTAATAATACACTTATATACAAGTCATAACACTTCCACATAATAACACCTTTCTACACCTTTCAATTTATACAAGAAAGGGGTTTTAAAAGGGGGAAAAAAATCACATTCATTGATTGAACATTTTATTGAATAATACATATAGAATGGTTGTAGCAAACCTTTAAAACGATACATGGTTGTGAAAGCTCACCCAACACATTTTCAGTACAAAATGCAACATACATGTCTTCTAGATAGGTAAGAATTAAGTACTACTGTATAATATTTAGTTATTCACACAATACCAGAGAATGTACTCTTTATGTACAGTATGTATTATATCAATATTTTTTTTTAGGGAATTACAATATTTATTTAATTTCATAATTACTATTGTGGAATGTAGAAAGCTTTTTTCTGTAATTTTGTACATCACTGGAGATTATGTCAAAACATCTATTAGTTCAGACAAAACTTTTATATGCCATAAATCAGTGGTTCTCAAAGTGGGCTCAGAGGACCCCCAGCCAGGGATCCTCAAAGGCCTTCCATGGGAGGTACCCTGCACAATTAGTTGTGTCGGCCATCCCACCAATCACCCAAAATTGCGTCATAAAAAAAAAGCCAGACCTTCTGTCATAAAAAAAGCCAGACCTTCTGGCATCAAAATCAGTTAAACCATCAGCTATTTTGAAATAGCTGATCTACAAGCTCACAGCACGCCATATTGCGACATGTTGTGAGCTTGTAGATCTGCTATTTTCTAACTAAAACATTTTTACACAACACAAATCTGGTATGAGGGTCCCTGGCACAAAATATTTTCTGATAGGGTTCCCGAAGCCTAATACACACAATTTGGGGGTCGTGACACATGAAAGGGCTTGAGAACCGCCGCCGGAAATGAAGAGTGAGGAGCCGGGCCACCTCGCCACATTACGAACCCTGTCCACAACCCTAACCACACGCAACGCCACGTTGTCGGACTAATGTACCGTCGGAATTACAATGGGATCCCAGAGGAGCCAGTGGTAAAAAGAGAACATGCAGTCACTTTACAAAAACAAGTTGGCGGGTGCTTGGTACAGTAATGCACATTTAAAAAAAAGGCACTTGTGAATGACCGGAAACAGGCAGAGAGAAATTCAAATAATTTACCGTATGAAACGATTGAACAAGCATATCCAAATGTACAATAAATACAAATATATATATTTTTTTATTGGATAAAAAGATTCAAGGATAGATCCTAGCAACATTAATGCAGGGTAAAAAAAGGAAAGAAAAAAGAATGAAATGATAACTACCAATTAACAAAACAATTAATGACTTTGGTAACAAAAACTTTAATTAACATTACTTACCATTTAGCTTTAGAGATTATAAATTATGTCACTAGTTTATACATGATTTCTGCAGCATGGAAATGTTTAAGGTACAGTACAGAGAGCACACAAACATGTAGGAAATACAACACAGTTCAAATGTACACACACAAAAAATGGCTTGGCAGTCAAAATAACTGAACATTCTTGGATGGATAACCCAACAAAGACTAAGGGTCCTTTTGATGCAAGTAATTAGGTACAAAAAAGCAATGTTTTTTTTTCCATATAAAACTGAAGGAGTGAAAAAAAAAGACATTTTGTGATTAAGAAGCTTAAGAATGTGTAACATTTCACCCTGGCAACATGTGGCATTTACTCCACGTTCCTGTATCTGGTGAAGAGGTTGTAGAGAACGCGAAGTGTCGACTTTAGGTCACAGTTCACAATATCTGAAAAAGAAAGGATGACAGACCTAAGCCCTATTCATAATTCATTGTATGACGCTCGCCAAAATAAGCGGACCATTAGAATATAAATTAAGCATGATGGCAGGAAGTTAGTACGTAGATCTCGTCTTGTCTGCAACACTAGCAATCTAGAGTCACGGAATGTCCCTAAAATGTAGGTCCCGTAGGACCGTGGACAGATCATTTTGTCCGGGTCCCTCCAAGTTCTTCATTAGACATGTTCATGTCACAATGTGTTAACTTCCGTTTAAACATGTTCATGTCCCAATGTGTTAACTTCCATTTAAGAATGCACTTCTTGCGGTTTTTGGAATACTAGACCGCTACTCAGGGTAAGTAAGTAAGTACATTTTATTTATAGAGCACCTTTCGAGGGGTCCACTCAAGTACCGAACCATGTGGGGACAATGCAAGTTGGGAATGCGTGCCCCACCCGGTTATACCCGTTGTACCTGTTGTCAGAGTACTTGCTGTACATTTTGTTGGAGTACCCAGTGCAGTATCCATTACCCCAGTACTAATGGGTACAGGCTTTAGTTCCGACATACTATTGATCCGAAACCTCAATCCCTAACCTAACAATAACCGCAAGCACGGGAGCAGCGCATGATGTCGGACCATCGCATTTTCGCATCGCATGTCCCCGCGCTTCGGACCTTTGGTGTGTCGGAAAAGCGTGCGCACCCCGTACTAATAAAGTTACACATTACAATCAATGATTCACTGATTTATAAAAGGGCACCAGGCCTACTCTGGACCGATGTAAGTCGAGAACGATGCGAGTTGGGCATACATGCTCACCCGTTTATGCACTTCCCGTTGTGGGGTCAGCCCCATGTTCCCCACTTACCTTAGGGTTAGGCTTTACGGTTAGGTTTATTGTTGTAAGCTGGGAACAAAGAACCTTTTTGCGGGGTGGAGAACATAGAACCTGGGGAACCTGCTACCTACCAGCATTGTCCTTCGTACAAACTTTACATCTCATATCCTCTAGACTAGGATAGAGGAAACTTGAGAACACAGTGTTGAGAACTTGTGTTTGCCGTGTTTACAATACTGTGACATTTTATGAATTATCCATCATCCGATTCCAAAGCCGAGGTGCTGCACATCTGTGAGAATTAAGTTAAACCGTATGCTAAGTACAAGCACAAGTAACCAACCACATAAACCCTACCGTCACTATTCTGTGCATGTCAAAATAGACAAGCATTCAGGTGAAATGTTGGCAGAAATAGCTGATCTACAAGCTCACAAAGCGATGCGGTGTGAGCTTGCAGAGTGGCTGTTGTCAGCAAAGAGATTTGGTGTAAAGTAAAAAAAAGGAGGGTGCCAAGGACAGACCCCTGGGGCATCCCGGTCAACACAATACAAACTGTAGTGGTGAGGTTACGCCAGTAATACAATACAAACATATTTAACCCAACAAAGGCCAACTGTTCCCATCTGATTATTCTCTTGCTCTAGCTAAGTCCTATAGCGATTGTTAGCGCTTTGTTTTTAAGTGTTCATCGTGGACTGAAGCTGCACTTTAATGGAACATTTGGATTGGGACCTTTATTCCTTGTTTCTGAATAAGATGTAAACCTTTTCAGTGGTCACTTATCTCAACTTACACCACACCTTGTATACTAGTAAGTCATGTACATCATGCACAGTACACATCTTCTGCTATGCTTACGCACCTTTATACCGTATCTCAGGTAGTTTTTAGCCAGAGCCTCATACAGAAGTTGATTTTGGCTACCATTGTTCCTACGATTACTACTTCAAGCTGAAAAATACTTCCAACCTGGCATACCAATTTCTGGCATGCCATTTTAGGCAGGAAAAATGTACAACCTCACCACCCTCAATCATCTTTTTTTGTGTATGGTTAACATAGGCTGGACCTGTACAATACCACATATGGACGTAGATTTTGAATCATGTAATAAGCAGAAATGTGCCACATTTGAAACGTCCTACTCTTAATAATATATGTGTATAAACGGATGATCAACTGAAGAAATCCGCACATGCGCATCCGAGGCTTGCTGAAGGTATAGGATATAATCATATCTGGCTCATGACCTACGGTACGCTGGTCATGTCTTTGGTAGGATTACATATTCTAGCTCAGCGCCGCCCAATAAGCCTACAATATATACTAAAAAGGGAGAAATGGTACACCAAAAAAAAGAAAAAGAAAAAGGAAAGAATAGTATTTCTTACCCTCAGGCCGGGGTTTGGGTTTCTCCAAGCCACCATCCTGCATCAGCTCAAAGGAGAAGGACACGTTGTGGACCTGGAGAGAGGCAGACAAGGCTGTTAAGTACAATAAATAAGCAAGCAAGGTAATGTACACAAACTACACACGCATTTGAAATGTTTGCACACAAAAGTACACACACACACACACACACACACACACACACACACACACACACACACACACACACACACACACACAGGTGTACAGGTACAATCACATGGGTACACAGTCAATTCCACAGTGATAAGAGAATGTGAGAATGGGTCGATAAAGCCCACGCTCAGGGTCAATTCAATCCATCTACCAGGGCTTCCTATGTGGGCAAACATAGCACAGTTCTGTACTGTAAGGCCATAAGCCTTCAGCAGCTGCACAAACACTCTGCCGCCTCGTTTATCAAAAGCTTTGTTGCACTTTGTATGTATCACTTATAAAACCTGACAGCTGAGATTTCTAAACCATTTTTAGTACAAGATGGTACTAAGCCATCTCTGTAAAAGCAGTCGGTTCCCTCACGTAGATACGCTCTGAAGAGAAATGATTTTTCAAATCATTGCATGCCGAACCCTTTTTTTTCTTCTTCAGAGACCTATAATGTGTAACGCTGGTGAAATGTGTGGCTGGGTAACAGCCATGCTTTTGGAACAGGATGCCATTTTTAGCTTGATAAATCCACTCCTCCGTGTCTAGCATGTAGCAGGCAAGACGCACGACTCCTTCACATTTAAGGGTATACCTGTAGCGAGTTGCTTGGATGCATTTCGTGAAACTCTAACCTGATAAAATGTTACCACCCATGCAAAATAATCTATACAATGCTACGACAACCACATGCTTCAAAAGTAGTGGATCAGCTATTTTCCTATACTTCTTAATTATTAAATTGTTTTATTTGTGGAATTTCTTACATTTTTTCTATGTAGGAAAAGAAAATTGGATTGAGTCGAGACCCCAAATGGGTCCGTGACCCACTGACATTAACCCATTCTGAACGGGCACCCATTTTGGTGTTGGCATCATGTCATGCTTTAGCTATTGAAAAATAGCAGATCTACAAGCTCATATCGCGCCACCGAGTGGCGCGATACGAGCTTGTAGGTCTGCTATTTTTGAAAAATCGAAGAGCGACTGACATTTTTAGAATCTGATCTCAGGTCAGAATGCGTTAATCAGACCAGTGTGTGTCCAGTGGAAACCTCGTATGAATCTGATCTCAGGTCAGAATGGGTTAATGGAGTGGATACTACTGTATGCCTAATACAGTAAAAATGGAAGAGAGGAGTGTGTGTCACTCAACTAAACAGAACTCAACCAAGATATCAAACCAGTGGACGAGTGCTGTTCTGCTACATTCATTGTACCCCCTACCCTACCCCCACCCTATCATCAATAGCCCCCCTAGGCCCTTATACTCTCACACACACACACAGAGTAATAGAGTTAAACCCCAGAGCCACTCCAACATTTCCCTGTGCAATAGGAGATTACAGATGCTGTGGGGCTATTGCCTGTCCTATCTGGCCAAGTCTCTTTGCATGTGTGTGTGTGTGTGTGTGTGTGTGTGTGTGTGTGTGTGTGTGTGTGTGTGTGTGTGTGTGTGTGTGTGTGTGTGTGTGTGTGTGTGTGTGTGTCCGTCCGTGCATTGTGTGCACTGTAGTACTGATGCCCATTCTGCTCCCTCAAGCTGGCAAAGTCCACTGGACAGGACCCAAACACAAGGTTTCTGTGGCGTCCCTGCAGACCGCCTGTTCAGAATACCATAGTACTACAGAGGCCGATGGAGAGAAAGGGATGGCTGTGCACAGAATTGACTCTGGGGACAATGGATGGCATTTATCAGTCCACTCATTGTAAGAGTACTGGCTCTCTTGAGTGCTTCAGGCTTCTTCAAAATGGAGTATTGATTTAAGATAGTGTTTCTTACAACTACAAGTCAGAAAACACAGATGGACCAAGGTCCTGTTTCCGGCGTGTCCCTACACGAGGACCATTGTGATATTATTTAATGAGCCATGTACCCAGTGTGCAAGCGGACCATTTTGTCATGTGTTCCATTCCGTTCCGTTCAACGAGCCATGATTTATGACAGCTGGACCTAAAAAGGAACTGAACTCAGCTCTCCCTGTTCTAAGATGTTGTATGAACCCGGGTTTATAAAAATATCCAAGGAGTGTATCACAAAGGACTGTATTATCAGAGATCAATGTGTTCAGAATTAACAGGGCGCTGGAGAAATTAAGAGTTCCCCCAGAAATCGAGTGAGATGAACCTTTTCCCCATTTCCCACTCACGGACAGCAGCAGCTGTGTAGAGATGACTCATGAACCAACACAAGGGAATCAAAGTGAAAAGTCATATATGAGAGAGAGAGAGAGAGAGAGAGAGAGAGAGAAACTTAAATAGGCTATTGTTGATGATTGATGCAGGCAAAAACCTCTAAGTTATGCCAACACTGCTATTTACGATTACGAAGCAGTTTAATTCATTACAAAAATATCATATGCTATGGCATTCAGGTTGGTTCAATTCCCACTCCATCTGCGTGGGAAATGTTATTGATGTGATTGATGGAGCAAAAATAAAACGGAAATCAACCTTGCCAGTTGATTGACGGCTTTACAAAAGCTGGGAAAGTAAGGGGCTTTTCTTTAGCACGTTATCAGTATTCAATGCAAGAGATTAATCAGACCAGTGTGTGTCCAGTGGAAACCTCGTATGAATCTGATCTCAGGTCAGAATGGGTTAAAAAAGCCCAAACAAAGTACTACCTTTTGGTCAAAGTTTTCTGGTGTGAGGAAGAAGTTGTAGAGAGGGACGAAGTATCCCTCCAGCAGGCCCATCAGTAACACCAGGTACACACCGTCAGCGAACTGAAAGAGCATCACAGCTAAACTTTACTTCATTTGGTTATAAACTTTCATTCATTTGGTTATAAACGTGACGTTTATGTTTTTATTTTCCTGTATGTGCAGGATGTGTGACCTACCTGTGTGTCTAGTTCAGACACCTCTAGGTTGAGCTTGTTCAGATGTTTGTTCACAAACGTAATCAGTGTCTGAGGAGACATGAAGGACAGCTCTGTCACAGACAGACTAGACATGTGCACAGTGACACAATATTAACATTATACAATTACATACCACTTACATGAAGAGAAATAGCATTCTCACGCATTGTCATATACATGTGTGCTGCGCGCGCGCGCTCACACACACACACACACACACACACACACACACAATACCTTTTTGACGACATTCAACTTGTCTGGCGCATGGTCAAACAAAGTGTCAAAAGCGTCACGTTCTAAAGAGAAGAAATAAGACGATAAACGGTCACAAAAACCTAACAAACATAAAATGGTTTGAAAAACTAAAATGTAAGAAAGAAATTCAAAACATACCATGCCTCCCAGAGAACGCCCTAAGAGATGGAGGAGAGATTGGGGGCGGAAAGAGAAATAAGACCCAGAAAGTGATGTTTGCTAAATTTGACATTTTAAAACCAACGTATAAACAACAATCCAGAAAAGCATTCAGATAACCACAGAGGAATGTTGAGTTACTTTGCCGCGCACTATGGGAAGAAGGAAATTGCGGGAGTTGACTCCACATGTAGTAACGGATGGGTTATTAGTTATTATTATGTGTCCTTATTAGTGTAGTGTAGTGTAGTCAACACGTTATGGCTCATATACACTGCCCGGTATTTGCTCCGATTATTCTGCCGGGGAGCATTTTTGGCGCTGGCCGACAAAACCCCTGATCTGACGTTACTGGTAGATCGTGATCTACCTTTTGGTAGATCACTTAACTCAACCTTTTTTGTCCCAGGGCACACTTTTCATAGCCTAAAAATGAAAATGTTTGAGAACCACTGCTGTAAAACAACATTGGACAATGATGTTTGACAGTCAGCAATATTGTTGCTTATTCTAGATTTATTTTCTGACTTGATCTGGCCTGTTAACATTTTCATAGACCTGGTTGCTTGTTTCCCTCTCAGTCAATGTGGCAACCCTGGTCAATGCCGTGTTGACTGTTCTGTATGATGATTTAGCTTAGCACACAACAGCTAGGAGGATGCAGCAGGCTGATGCCGTCATGTTTAACAGTATTTTGCGCAATTTATGTCCCCGAATTTATGGATATGGACTTATGGCTCCATCGCTGCCTCTTTCTTTAGAACTGTTTCTGCGAACTGTTTTTCATGCGCACATCTTTTCATTGGCTAGTTCGCTCATGCGCACATCTTTTCATTGGCTCGTTCGCTTGCGCCACGTGACAACTTCTCACTTGTTAATATAGATGGAAAGGTTGTCTCAGCGCAGAATGAGCACCAGCAATGCAACATACCTTAACATTAACAATAGACACACTGTACAGCACACAGATCAAATCCTCGGTGTTCATATATATCCATTTGTGACTCTCAGAGTTAAACGAACACTGGGGTTTTTACTGTGTGCGTGTGCCTTGGGCATTCCAATTACGTCGTAGACACCAGGCCCTACCATGGGTATAATTGTTATGTTAGAATAGCCACACACGATGCCACATTACTCTGATAGCAAAACACAATTGGGTATTAATACAATGGATGGCGGAGTGATTCCACTATCCACACCGGGTTCCCCACTGCATGTCTTTGTTGTTACAATGTTGCCACAGAGAAGAATACTGTTGGTTTGAGGGGTCACTTGGTGTAGAACACAAGGATTACTGCAGTGTCAAAATAATGTCCCAGAGGACAACATATCACAATGGACAGGCCAGCAAGACATGGCATGGGCTCTCATACACACACGTGTCTCTCACACACACACACACACACACACACACACACACACACACACACACACACACACACACACACACACACACACACACACACACACACACACACACACACACACACACACACACACACACACACACACACACACACACACACACACACACACACAGCGTAATCTTTGATGGCAGAGGTAGGCAGGCCTGGGCAATGGTCCTGGTGTTATGGTAATAACCACATTTCCACTGTGACCGTGTGTGTGTGTGTGTGTGTGTGTGTGTGTTATTAACAGAATTCTACCATGACAAAATGTGTGTTTGTGTATGTGTATGTTGGTCGTTATCACCCCAGCTGCTGCTGTCAGCCTGCAGGACTGCCTTGGAGTGAGAAAGGTGCCGTGTGTGTGTGCATGTTAAAAAAGATTAATGCCTCAGTTAACAGTGACATCACATCTCTTCTATAGTTACAATTTCTATATGCAACCGATAATTAAAAACAAATAATAATAGTATTTTAGGGTGAGGGGCTGGTATCTAGCAAATGTTTGAGTTCAAATAAATTGCTAATTTAAGATTAAGCAGACTTTTGTGTCCTAGGCTCTTTGTGTCCTAGGCTGAGCCAGCCTGATGGCGTGCCGCGGGTTCGACTCCCGATCCCAACGGCCTTTGCGGTGTGTCTTCGCACAATCTCTCTCCCCATTACCTGTCGGTCTACTTTCAACCGATCAATTAAGGCAGAAAAAAGCCAAAAAAATATCTTAAGAAAAAATAAAAGTAGAATTGCTTGGCAATTCTCTCCATAACGATTTGAAGAAGAAAAAACAAGACATAACTCAAAACTTCATTGAGTGCAGTGCAGTTCTAGCCTGACACTCAGCCTGAATTTTCATTTCGTTTCACTCCATTATTCAGTCTGAACGCCCTCCCTACTACAACCGTTTCTGGGATGGGCGTTGCCAAAGAGGCAGTCTTCGGTGATTGGTTCATACCAACCAATCAGAATAGTAGGAAAGCAGATGGCATTGTGTCAATCATGTGGCTATGGCTAACCCGTTTGCTAACCAAACAAACACAGCCAACGAGCGCTACTAGTATGTAAACAAAAGCGGTAAAATATGTCGGATGATGATGTTTATAAAACCTCTCGTGTCTTCAAAGAAACTATTTATCATACGTCGATTTAATAGCCAGATTGATACGGTCGTGAGTTACCGCAGTGGGGGCAGCCATGTTTGTTTGTGTCTGGACGGCACTGTTGTTTGACGTCATCGAGTTGAAACGACGCTGATTGGTCGGTTGGATTTCCAACCGAGTCTGAGACCTCCTTCGGGAGCGTCACCAGACCCTAAATCGCCGGAACATAATTTTTTAATGTGGCTAGCGATTTAGGGGCTGGAGCCAGGCTAGTGCAGTTCCTCCATTATATTTATATATCAGAACATCCAGCCGTGCATTATCACATACATAGTACATAGTACACGTAATTCGGTTCCGTACCAATCATTGACTCTCATCGGTTACTTACTCCGTGTTTCCTGTGATCTCCTCTTGAATCTGTCTAGACTGAAGGATCCCCTCTCTTTTCTGAAAGCCAGAGTGGAGGATTCATGTATTAAAGTATTACTTATTTCAAATGAACAGGATGTCTATAGCAGAGCACAGAAATTCAAAGCTGAATTAAGGCCTATACATACTCCAGATTTAGGTGATGAGGTGACCACCTTTCCGGTGGTCACCTCATCACCTAAAGTATGAATAGGCCTTTAGCAGCAACGGGAACAATAACCTGCGCACACAATCCAAATCAGAGTAACACCCACCTGGACCACCACAACTTGAATGGACACATGATCTGGCAATCTGATTGGCGCTCTGAAGTGTTGCGACAGCGCCACCAGCAGGTGAAGGATGGCAACTATACTCTTAGCGTGGACCGCTAGACGGACATAAATGGAGAAACAAAATTAAACGATCCATATAAAATAAAATTACCCAAACTTTCATGAAAACGTTTGAATTGAAGCCAGCTATAAATGGATACTTTCCAATTTCTAACGGAGATGATGAATTGCTGTACTGTATGTAGTACGAATAATGAAACAATATTAAATTAGATCTATTATTAGCCATTTAATTTCAGTTGAAACATATCACTCCATATATTTGCAACCCCTGAGGCCTCTCGCACATCAGTGGAGAACAGAAAATGTCAGTTCTTTAGTTTGCAAACAACTTAGCCTCAACCTGGACAAAAAACACAGATCAAATAGCAAACAAAGAAGAAAAAAAAGCAGGTCTTTGATTGTGCGCCATATCAGATGCACTTTACAGAAAGCAAGCTAAAAGCCTTCCAAAATACTTTCATATGTTCACTGGGTCAGGAGACCCAATTAGGTCACATCAGATGAAGTGTTTTTAACAGAAGAAGATAAAAGGCGTAAACAAAAGGGAAAGCTACTCTAATAGGAGAACAAGCAGCGAAATCAATTATAATCCATGTCCACATATAATCCATACGCTTTTTACTCGAGGGATCATGCATCAAAATGTCGTTATTTTGCTGCATCCAGGGTATCTGCAAATTCTTTAAATTACAAATGTAATACTTTTTAACTGCACCTGTAATTCAATAGCACAACATGCTATGTGATGTACAATTGTCTTCCAAATCACTTGGGACCAGAGCATTGATCACTTATAGATCACTTATAGAGGGACAGAGACAGTAGGCTGACAGGAAATGGGGAGAGAGATGGGGGGGGGGTGACATGCAATAAAGGCCGTCGTGATCGGGAGTCGAACCGGCGGCACACTGCCAGACTGGATTACCAGCCAAGGTGCCTGGACCGCTGAGCCACGGCCCAGGCCAGAGCATTGATCATTCTGATAAAAGCTATATCAATTAGGGCTGCGATTCTATTCAAAATGATTCTCGATTCAATACTACAAGACAATACAGCTGTGCTGAACTGAAGTAACTAGTACTGACTGACTACAGTAACTTGAAAATGACTGAAGACATGATGTTTACTGTGATTAGGGTAAGCTTACATTTCATATCACAAACACCATGTAGTGAAAACTCCTGTAACTGTAAGCAGAAAAAAAATCTAAAAGAAAAATATTTTGAATCGTGGAACGGGAATCGCAAGTCTAATAGGAATCAATGTTTTTGAGACCCCTAATATCAATATGACACAGCTGAGCAGTAGGGCTGTCACATTTAAAGATGGAGTGCCACAATTTTTGTATTTTTCCAGCTTTTCATGTGTCTATGGGGTGACAGTACATTATTAGACACCCTGGAGTCGTTTTTATGTCCAATGGTGTAATAACTTTGTATTTAGGGTTTCTTCCTGGAGGCTGAACCCTTGACGGTCAAACGGGCCAATGAAGTAAACACGGATAGTGTGACGTAAAAATATTGCACGCACACACGCACCTCCCCCTCTATACATATTTTTTAAATACGACAACCTCTGTGGGCGGAGCTGCCTGCCACATACACACGTGTGAACTGAACAGCGCAGTCAGTTTGCTTTTGCTGCTCTGTGTGTGTGTCTAACTGTGTGGCAGATTTTCAAACAGTCATTTCACACATTACCAGTTCACAGCAGAGCAGACTGTTTTTCGTTAGATTGAAAGCAAGTAAATGTTCACGTCGGGTCCTCAGGAAGGAAACCACAACAAACCAGTCTTATAGCCTACCTGCTCTGCTGTATAGTTGCTCTTGTTGTTCTCAAGGAGTAGGTTGTTTCTTTTATAATCACAGTGGTCGGGCTTTGATACAGAGTGTAGTGTCACAGTGTGCATTCTTGTTGGCTGTTGTAGTCAATATGTATGTAGGTCCTAATACTTATACGAGGCTGTAAAGTCAAGAATTAGAAGTATGTTGTGTCGCGCTGGATGTCATGTTGCCATGTCTGGCTATTACAAGCGACTTGGGCTTGTTTTCATATAAGTAACTTTCAGGGGAGATGTGGTTGACTTGACCAATGATTCATGTGAAGGACCCTCAGATTAATATGTTGTTAAAAGGATTGGTGTTGTTGAAACGTTTTCATAAATATTCACGGCAATATCTGTGACTTATTTTTGTGGACCTGGCCGCTTGTTTCTTTAAATCTGGCGACTTTTGCTGAAACTCAACGCAGTCAGATAAAGGACAGTTTTAATGCCAGGGTGCTTAGCTGGAGGAAATCAATAGCCTACAATATATTGTAGGCTAAATGATCTATCAAACTAATTGTTTCTGCTGTTAAACTATGATCGAATTGGATGATGAGCTGAGCTGATTGCGACAATAGGGTCAATATAATTGGAGGAAATAAATAAATGATTATAAAAAATCAGAAAAAACAGATCTGATATGGTATGGATGCATGGATTATATGCCTATACATGGATGGTGGCAGTATAAGTGCATAATGGTGCCTATACGATATCTCAGAAATATTGGAAGTGTTCACTTCTAACATTCACAAAAACATGAGTTTTTGTTACATTACAGACACCAATTTGCCATTTTGTAAACAAAAGGGCAGAGCCATGGGCTGTCCTTTTATAAGGAGGGGGAGGGACTAGGACAAGTGGGTGGTCTTAAAGGAGGAGGCGGAGGGACTGGATTAGGTGGGTGGTGCTATGGTTAAACTCACGCATACCTAATGAACTGGTGGGTGTGTCCACATAAAACCATCATTTTAACAAATACTGTACACTTTTTTGAAAAAATTATACCTCATATACACCTAAATACACCTGATGATCATGTTTAAGTGTGGAAAAAAATCACGGCACTCCATCTTTAAGTTGCCACATTAATAATTGCAATTAACAATTACATTTTGTTTTTGGCACTGAACGTTGGAATATATGAATAAAACAAATGGCCGCCTCGTAATAAATAATGCACAGGGCAAATATGACAAATAACTGAAAAATCGAAAGAGATTACTGACATTCATTAATGTTATACAAATTTTTTTAAATAGCGGAAATAGCTGATCTACAAACACGTCACGGAGTGATTGGTTGTAAGCTTGGGCTCTTATCAGTATTGTAATTGGTGGCTTACAGTCGACATTCCAGCGGATGCTCCTGGTGGAGAGTTTGAGTGAGTCGTTGATGCGTTCCAGGACAGTCTGCAGCTTCTGCTTCTGGGCGATCTCAGACTGCGTAACCTCCGCCACGTTTAGTTTATCTCCTTCCAGCTTTTCTGGAAAACACACACACACATGCACACCAAATTGTCAATTTCTGAACAAAAGTAAAACCAAACGGCAAGAAAGCTTACGGACCACGGGCGTTTAAAAGAACCACGGAGCAATTTGCAGCAGGCTATTATTTCTTTTTGCACCGGCCTGCACCGCGGCAGTATTTGGTTACAGTTCGAGCATGTAAAAAAATGATAAAAGGTATGGTAAACAAACATTGCAGTCAAAGTCTTTGATATTTCGATTAGAACTTTTGACTCAAAGACTTTCAGCTTTCAGGAAGAAACCAAAAATACATACATATTTGAATATTATTTATAACCACACCGGGGGGTCTATTAGACTAGTAATGTTAACTCCATAGACGCATACAAAACAGAAAAAGTAAAAAAATAAATAATAATAATCTAAAGCACTCTTTCAGCTCAGCTCCTCACCAAAGAGTTTCTGCAGGACCTGTCCATCAAACAGGTCCTCCGCCAGGTCCTTCACAATGATCCTCTCCCCCACCAGACAATCGTTGATCCAGTCGATCAACACCTGCGTGGGCAGAAGGAGTCATACTGAGAGAAAGGTCATACTGGGAAGGCATCGTTAGCGTCATTGTTAGTGACAAATTATGTGTTCATGCATAATGAGCACTTCATACCAACAGTTTAGACACCATGAGTCAGACACCCTCCCCAAACCCCAACCTCACAGGAAGCCACGACCCACGGGTGACTTTTAATCTGCAGTATGGATTAGCACCAGGATGAATTGGCTTTTGTTTAGCTGCAAATTCAGCACCACTTAAACCCTTTAAATTGATAAAGCGGACATGTAAAGAGCACATTTGGCATGCCCTTATTTCACTTATTACACAAATTGATTTGCCAAAAATAGCAGATCTACAAGCTCACAACGCATTGGTTAACAAACACTCTCACACACACACACACACACACATTACCTTCATAAGCTCTTGTAGTTTGCGATCATTCTTGGAGTTTGGGTCCACCATGGTGCGCACTTCATTCTCCTCTGGTGGAGGAGACAGCAAAAACTAAACATCAATGTTGTAAGACTGTTGGCACTAATAGTAAGAGAGGAGCAGTGGCTAATTATGTCAGTATTATTGCGAATCTTTGTTATACAAGATTACCTTTGAATTGAAACCAACCATTAACCCATTCTAAACGGGCACCCATTTTGGTGTCGGCATCATGTTATGCTTTAGCTATTGAAAAATAGCAGATCTACAAGCTCATATCGCGCCACCGAGTGGCGCGATACGAGCTTGTAGGTCTGCTATTTTTTGAAAAATCGAAGAACGACTGACATTTCTAGAATCTGATCTCAGGTCAGAATGGGTTCATCAGACCAGTGTGTGTCCGGCGGAAACCTCGTATGAATCTGATCTCAGGTCAGAATGGGTTCAACAGGTGCTGTTAGTAAGAACACTCACCAAGCATGGTGTCTTCAGGGTCCAGCTCATAGTGGGACGGACTGAGAGGAAGATTGATGGCATTCATGCCTTCCTCCTGAAGCTCCGATACTGAGAGGGGGAGGGAAGGGGATACAGACGTTGTATTAGGTTCAATCAAGATTGTACTTTGTTACATCTTCCGTACAGGTACATAAGAGTAAAACTTATTTTACTTTACTTTACTTTACAATGCAGCAGCATAGACAAAAATAAAGATATAAAATAAAACATAAAAACGATTTAAGGAAAATAAAGAGGGCAAAAAAGAGAGCAAAACATGTCGCATACAACAAAATGTACACATGTTTTTTCATTTATTCATCAATAAAAATCAAAATAAAGTGTTAAAAATATATATTAAAAAAAGAGCAAAGAGAATAACAGACTCATGAAATCAAAGAGAGTATCATCAAATGTACATTTTGCACATGACATGATCTCGCAGGGGTTGACAGTAAGGTCCCAAAAAGTACATTTTCCATTATAGAACTAGAAAAAGTGCCCTTCTGGGCACAGGTCTCCACCAGGATAAGTGGCATTTCTTCCTCAGCCTAGTGGGAATATGCGTGCACAGTTTCATCGCAATCGGACGCTGCGTTGAGGAGTTGTGGCGATTTGTACAAAGCGGGCTACTCCTGAAAACTGTAGGAGCCAATCGTGGCCAATCAGGATGGAATATGATAAATCAAACAAAGCTGTCTTGATCACATGACTATGGAGATGATGTGTACCGATTTGCGTGAAATTTGGATAAAATCTGAAGGAGTAATAATAGAAAATGTGTTTTACACATGTCGGCCTCCTGGTGGCGCTATAAAGAGCAGATGTGAAAAATTCCAGGCAAAGGTTTTTCCTTGGCCTCTAGGGAGTTGGCATACAAAGTTATCCACAGATCCGTGCAGTTAGAGGTAAAAACACTTTTCGGCCAGTTATAGCGCCACCTTGAGGCTGAGTTGAAATTGTTCATGTGGCATTTCGTCCTCGGCCTAGTGGGAATGTGGGTGCACAATTTCACGGAAATCACGCGATGTGTTCATGATTTGCAGCATTTTGTTTGAAACTGAGCACTCCTGTGAACTTTGGAAGCCAATCTTAACCAATCAGGATGGAGTCTGAGAAATGTGAAAGACCGGTTTCGTTGAATGGCTCTAGAGAGACTGTGTACCAATTTGCGTGATGTTTGGACAAAATCTGTAGGTGTACTGTGCAAAAACTTGTTTTGCACAAAGCGGCCTCCTGGTGGCGCTATAACAGGCCGTTCTGGAAAGTTTGGGGCAGAGGTTCATCGTTGGCATCCAGGGAGTGTGTGTGCAAAATTTGGCATCGACCGGGTTAACGGTGGCCGAGATTAGCTGCTCACGGACGGACGGACACACACACACACACACACGGACGGACGGACACACGGACGGACGGAGTGCAAAACATACTCTCCCCCCCATGCCTTCGGCCTGGTGGAGACAATGACCGTTAACATTTGCGCTTGTAAAACAATTTTAAGATACATTATTTATTTATTTATTTACTTGCCACGGGTAGCCGGGGCAACCGTTAGTGGCAACCCTTGGACCTGGATATTGGTATATGCTATACACCAACAGCATTGTTTTCAGTGGCTGCTACTTACTTTGTGTAAAACAGCTTCACAGTACAATTCTATGTACAACAGAATCGCATTAGATGAAGCTCTGTAGCACGCACACACAACAAACAAATGTACGGATGGACACAGGTATAGCACAGTCTGTGATGCAACATGGCCGTGTGAACAGTCACTCCAACCCCAACTACACAGGTAAAGGTTGCACACAGTCACAAACAAACACAATGGTGATTTTAAAATCTAGTTTCATAAACACAGCGTCGTGGACGGAACAAGGATGCCGAATCTGACTTTTTATAATGCCATACTTAATAGGCCAATCATCTTGAGACCCGGTGCCTCCATGTGCAGACAGTTAATGGAACACAACAAGACAGCTTGCTAACTAAATTAATTGCCGGACAATTTTCAAAAGTAGTTTCATAGATTTTCTTCCAGATTTTCTTCCAACAAATCCTTAAAACACACTTATCCGAGCTTCTATTGGGCCGTCTTATATCACCCCAGAAAAGACTACTGTTGCTTCCCATCAAGATTTGTAGAGTCCCCCCAGCATGCCATTCATAGTGTGTCAAGATACCCGAGGAGATTTGATCATTAGAAATCAGCACATTCTCTGCCGTCTCCAGGGTAACATCCCTTTAACCCATTCTGACCGGGCACCCATTTTGGTGTTGGCATCATGTCGTGCTTTAGCTATTGAAAAATAGCAGATCTACAAGCTCATATCGCGCCACCGAGTGGCGCGATACGAGCTTGTAGGTCTGCTATTTTTGAAAAAAATCGAAGAACGACTGACATTTTTAGAATCTGATCTCAGGTCAGAATGGGTTCATCAGACCAGTGTGTGTCCGGCGGAAACCTCGTATGAATCTGATCTCAGGTCAGAATGGGTTAATCAACACCGCAAGGACACGTAAAATAAATCCAATATCTCCTCCAACACGAGGTTATGAACACTTCCAAGTTCCAACCCAGAGCCTTTTCCTAGTGGGTGTTATTACTGGTAACTTTTACTGCAAGCAAAAAAAAAAAAATCTTATTGAAAAGTTTGACTTTTAACCAATTAACAAAATAATTCTCAATTATTAAGAAAATACAGTGACAATACAGTGCAATACAGTTCAAGGTCAGCTGTTCAGCAGCCTGACTGCCTGGGGGAAGAAACCGTTACTGAGACGGGTGGTGCGAGATTTGATGCTCTGGTAGCGTTTTTTTGGAAGGGAGTGGTTTGAACAGGGTATTTGCGGGATGGCTGGTGTCTTTAATGATGCTGTGGGCTTTTTTCATACAACGAGTGGTGTAGATGTTGTGGAGACTGGGTAGTTCTGTGCTGCCGATGATTTTAGCTGCTGTTTTAACGGTCCTCTACGATCCGCTACGAGCTTGTAGGTCTGCTATTTTTGAATTTTTTTAAAAATTTGGCACAAATCTTTGAATATATATTCTTTCAGAGCCAACGTTTTTTTTATTTCGACGTCAGGACTAAATGGGTTAAGCCAAAAAATGTAAGGCGCCTCAGAAAGTAGTCGCTGCTGTGCCTTCTTGAGGATGTACTCGGTGTTGAGTGACCATGTGAATGTGTCTGTGATGTGTATGTCCAGGAATTTAAAGTTATCAACTATGTCGATTGTCGACAGATGACCCTTTGATGGAAATGGGGGTGTGGATACCTTTGGACTTCCTAAAGTCTTCAATGATTTCTTTGGTCTTATTGGTGTTAAGTGAGAGGTTGTTGTTATCGCACAATAGAGTTAGATCTTCTATCTCCCTCCTATAGGCCCTCTCATCACCGTCGGTTATTAATCCGATCGCTGTGGTATCATCCGCAAATTTAATTATGCCGTCATTCCCACATCTGGCGACACAATCAAACGTAAACAAACTGTACAACAGAGGACTGAGGCAGCAGCCTTGGGGCGCACCGGTTCTGGTGAGAATTGTGGATGAGCATCTCTCTCCTATGCGTACACACTGAGGCCTGCCTGTCAGAAAATCAAATAGCCAGTTACAAATGGAGCTGCCCACACCAAGTCCACTGAGTTTCTTTCAACACTAATTTAGATGGTACAATAGTGTTGAATGCGGAACTATAGTCTATGAACAGTAGTCTGACATAAGAGTTTTTAACCAATAACATATCTTTGACACAAATCTACAGGAATCAGCACAAAAAAAATCGAACCGGTTTTAAAGTAGAAATAACATGCATTTTATTAAAACAGATTTTAATATATATATATATAATATTGTCTATGTCCCTCAAAGTTATTTCTAATGGTTTGAGCCTCAATCACCACTTGTCATTTCTTTCTGGACTTTGAAAGCAGTTTTAGCTGCAATACCACAATGTCCTGAGGTGGTGGGGGTGCTGATATGCAGATTATTTAATATTTGAGGCATTATAATACTGACGCTAGATCAAACCAGGCTTGTTTGTTTCCATTCCATGCCAGCTTGGAAAATCAACGATGGCGGACATTGTAAACAAAGTGGAAATGCAAATTTGGAACTGAAGACTGAAGAAGAGGAGGAATTATACAAAGTGGGGTGACATTGATGACATCACGATGAGGACTAAATCAGTTGAGCTGTTCCTGAGAGCAATTTCCATTAAAGCACCCATATGATATGAAAGCCCGATTGTTCAAAAAACTAAAACTAAATAAAAGGGACCCCCGGAAATGCTTTGGCCATGTCTCGTGACCCCCGCACGGCATGTCGCGGGTTAGAATCCCGAGCCAGTCGACCTTTGCCTTTTTACAGTACAATAATGTTTCAAGTTTACACATGTATACAAATAAACAGGCCAACGGCATAAACAATATTAGTTTGCCTCTTCTACAAAAATAAGTTACTGCCACGCGTGCCAAGGTGTCATTCTCTTGTATTATATCGTACTATCCAGCATGTATCTTCCACCTCGGAGGAAACTCTGGTAAGGCCGGCAGTGTCGGTAGGCCAATCAGAGGCAGGCGGGGCGTTACCATGTCTATGCTCAGACGTAGAAGAGATATAGGCGAGCCCAGTGTCTCTGATGTCATGGACACTGGGCTCACTTACTTCCTGGACTACATGTTGTCTCAGTAAGACAGCCCTCCCCCTATGCACAAGGATGAGCAGAGCACCAAAGCATTATGGGAATTGTAGTCCAGGAAGGAAGTGAGCCCAGTGTCCATGACATCAGAGACACAAAATCTAAAATATCTAAAACCACATATCACACACATAAAGACCCTCAGGAAGGTGTTCTAAACGTCATTAACATATATATTTTTGCAAAAAGGGTGAAGTGTCCCTTTAAGCCAGGGATATATTCTAAGATTGGACATTTTTCTGATAATATTCCCTGACTAATAGGAGAGACAACGTTGATCTAAATAGCAATAGTCTTCTACAGTTAACATTAATTGAACTCTTGAGATGGTAAAATGAAACTGATAGACATTTTGTCAATTTATATATAAGCTTAATCTGTAACTGAATATTCTTTTTTAAAATGCTATGCTATCTTTTCTTGACATTTGTATTACACAATACTTAATCATGCACTTTTCAATCATGCACCTGATTTATGCGTCAGGTGCAGAATTGAAAAGGGACGAAAAAACTAAAACGAACATTAAACCAATAAAGTAAAAACCAAATAAAAACTAACAAACCTGCTCTAAAAACGAACTAAATTAACTAACTGAATTAGAAAGCAATATGTCAAAACCAAATAAAAATAAACTATAATGATGAACCCAAAACGAATGTATCACCTTTCTGTGTACAGACTTGTTGTGCTTTGTCCTACCTGGAAGGCAGAATGATCCACAGCCCATCTCTGTGTCTCTTCATCCCCCAGCCTCCAGCCTCCTAACCCTGGCTAACTGCACCAGCCTTCTGTCCCGCTGCTGCTCATCATCCTCAGAAGAGCATAGATAGAATGCAACCAAACTAGCTTTTTGTCCCCCGTCCCCCCTCTCTGTTGTTCTATCACAGAATAATAAAATAATTCAATAATATGCTCTGTGTTTATGTATTGTTTATCTGTCCCAAGTATTGGCTAATCGAGTCCCGGCCGTCACACAAGCACAAAAACTATTGTTATATCCTCATGGCTGACTGGCTGTGTTGTTATCCATCAAGGCTATAGGGAATTGTGATGCAGTAGTCTTTATTAGCTAAATGGCTTCTGCTGCCGAGCTCATGTTCATTCATCCCTTCCCCTTCAGTTGACCTTCTCCTCCCCGCCATCTCACTCTCTCTCTCTTCTCCTCTCTCTCGTCCAAGGTTATGGCCTCACTCTCTCCTCTCCTTAGCTCCTCTCCTGTGCATTAGCAGCCATGGTCATAAACGTCACAGACTCAAATTTAATCAACGGTTGACACAGGAGGGAGCAGCCCTGGCTTTTCCATCAAGTCATAGGACACACAATACAGACAAGACATCCTTCCCACACGGTGTGTGTGTGTGTGTGTGTGTGTGTGTGTGTGTGTGTGTGTGTGTGTGTGTGTGTGTGTGTGTGTGTGTGTGGGAATAAAACATCAAAAAGGGGCTCAGCTGTTGAGCAGCCTCCGCGGATGACGCAAACTAATCATCCAATCTCCACCCAGGCTTGCTCATTCAATGATAACAACCTGGCCAATAACAATGAAATGTCAAGAACAATCCAGAAAGCAGACCTTGTTATGATGGCTGCAAATCAAAATGGGAACAAGATATTCATATTTGGTATGATCTCTTTGTTAGCACTATTACATATATATTATATGGCACAGGCAGTCCAATAAAGTTGTTATTGTCTCCACCAGGCCGAAGGCATGGGGGAGAGTATGTTTTGCACTCCGTCCGTCCGTCCGTCCGTGTGTGTGTGTGTGTGTGTGTGTGTGTGTGTCCGTGAGCAGCTAATCTCGGCCACCGTTAACCCGGTCGATGCCAAATTTTGCACACACACTCCCTGGATGCCAACGATGAACCTCTGCCCCAAACTTTCCAGAAAGGCCTGTTATAGCGCCACCAGGAGGCCGCTTTGTGCAAAACAAGTTTTTGCACAGTACACCTACAGATTTTGTCCAAACATCACGCAAATTGGTACACAGTCTCTCTAGAGCCATTCAACGAAACCGGTCTTTCAGATTTCTCAGACTCCATCCTGATTGATTAAGATTGGCTTCCAAAGTTCATTTACTTTTGTTGCCCTTTTATCCAACCACCAGATGAAGGCAAGCTGCAATGTCCTACATTCCTATCCTGGTGGAGACCTGTGCCCAGAAGGGCACTTTTTCTAGTTTGGCATGCAGCACTCAAGGGCATGAGTTCAGCTGCTAGGCCCAGCCCACTGCCGCAGACAGACTGTGTTTACTCTTGTCTCATTCCTCAGTTATTACATTTTGTAGTGAGTCAATACCCTACATGGATATACTGTAGTAGACACATAGCCCGTAGCCACACAAGTCTCAAAGGACTGGACTACTGTATGTACGCGTCAAACTCTGTCTGTATTTCGGCATTTAGTGAATTCCACTTATATAAATGATGACTAATCGTCATTTTGTCTGAAAGTTTGGAATGTTATGCAAACTTTTTTTCCCCCACACGCCCGTGGAAAATCAGCGTTGCACAGTGGCAGTGCAATAGCTAGTGCATATTTCCCTCTCGGTAAGATTTTTAAACTTGACACTGTTAACAGATTCTATGTCACAGTTAAGCCACGTTTAATAAAAGTTCACAGATGTTTGGATAGTTTTTTTTGTCCAGTTATCTGAAGATATAAACTCCATTTACCTTCTTTGGCTTTTTTCCTCCTTGCCAAAGTTCCACCAAGTTTTCCCAGAAACGAATCATCTTTCTTTCTGGAAGAAGGCGACTTCGGCGTGCTGGGAGACTTTGGAGAAGACGGTGATTTCTGCGGCGAGGAAGCCATCATTGTCCGGTTAATCCAAAGAGGTAAAAAATGTACAGGAAAAACTTCTCTTGCGTTGATCCACCACAAAAAAAGTTATTTGGCCGTGGCGAAATCCCTGTCCACTCCCTAAAAGCGGAAACGGAATTCCAGTGATTTTTTTTCTGGAGTCACAGTGCTGTGTTGTATCATGGCCCCGCCCCTCTGGAGGAGGGCAGGGAAAGCAGTGGTGGAAAAAGTACTCACATTTACTCACATACTTTTACAACTAAGTAAAAGTCTGGTATTCAACATTTACTTGAGCAAAAGTATTGGTATCATATTGTACTTAAAAAGTACCAAAAGTAGAAAGTATTTGGCAGTTTTTTTTTTATGTGAGCTTGAAGATCGGCTATTTTCAAATGGCTGAGTGGTTAAAAATCTTAAAAGTAACTATAGTAACTATAGTTTTCATAAATTGTAGTTGAGTAAAAGTATAATATTTGCCTCTGAGATGTAGTGGGCTATATAAAGTCCACTATATAATTATATGCGGTGGCTCAGTGCCTGGATGGCAACCGTAAGGTTGCCAGTTCGAACCCGGGCTCCCCCAGAGTTACTGTCGAAGTGTCCTTGAGCAAGACACTGAACCCCTAATTGCTCCCGATGTGCTAGTTGGTGCCTTGCATGGTTTCCGCTGCCATCGGTGTATGAATGGGTGAATGTAATGCACAATATCTGTAAAGCGCCTTGGATAAAGGCACTATATAAATGCACCATTTACCATTTACCATAAAGTATTGGAAATACTCCAGTAAAGTAAAAGTACCTCAAAATGTACTTAGGTACAGTATTTGAGAGTAAATGTACTATAGTTACTTTACACCACTAGAAAGGAGCTCATCAGATTTAGACATTTTCGAGTCAAGGATTTTTGAGAAAATGTGTCCCTTTTTAACAGTTTCAAATAGCAGTGTTAAATAAAGTTCACCCCAAAAATGACCATCAACTTATGAAGGTCCCATATGGGCCATGAATGAAGCCTTGAATCCAAGGAGATGTTTTTGTTGCATTCCTGAGCCAATAATTTAATAATTTGATGAACAGCCACCCGGGTAAAAATAAATAAAAAGTCCAGGCTTCAGCCTTCATGGGCTGTGTCATTGATAGAAATTTTGGGATGAACTGATCAATCAATCAATCACTCAATAGTACAACACTACAAGTGTCACTTACCAAAAATAACCGCTCAGTCCCAAAACAAAAATAAATAAATATTTTGTTGTCTTGGTAAGATTGTGTCCACAATTCCATGCTGTATTGATGTGGTACCAGGCAAACGTTGTCGTTGATCAAAATAACAATTATTCTACATTCTATAATTGTGTAGATTTATTGTAAATTAAGTAATACAGAACTCTTGAGAGCATTTATAATCTCAAGCGTTAAAGATCTATAAGGGTTAATTTGGTTACCACTGTAATAGGTGATTAACCCATTCTGACCTGAGATCAGATTCATACGAGGTTTCCACTGGACACACACTGGTCTGATTAACCCCATTCTGACCTGAGATCAGATTCTAGAAATGTCAGTCGCTCTTCGATTTTTCAAAAATAGCAGACCTACAAGCTCGTATCGCGCCACTCGGTGGCGCGATATGAGCTTGTAGATCTGCTATTTTTCAATAGCTAAAGCATAACATGATGCTGATAGCAAAACGGGTGCCCGTCAGAATGGGTTAAAAGAAGATTCAACCAAATCAGTTTTCAGTTCAGTTTTTATTAAAGAAATCTCCATTTGCAACATTGTCAGCAAAACCAAACATACACAACTTGTAAAACACATGCGAACATATAATTTATTAGATATTATATATTTTGCATTCATAACTAGTCCATTCTCACAATAATAAAAATGACTTCCTGGGCTTCTTAGTCTGGGACCTTTAAATGAGAACTAAAGTTTGTCTTTGATCCAAGATGCCTGTTGAAACCCACATATGGAGACCCATCAGTGTCACACTTGGGCATCCCATAGTTCAAGAACCTAGTAATTAGTAAATCAAAAACATGAAAACAAACAGTTTAAATGAAACCATATTAGTCACAGACTGAGAAGTTACTTACACACGTAAACAGTGTTGACTTGTTGTGTGGCCTCATTCCGAAGAAGACTGTTTTTAGCTTTGACTGGGAGCCCTTTAATCCAGTGTGCAGACTTTGGGCCTTATCTTACCCCTTATGCATAATCATTTTAGGCATTTTTTACTATCTTGAAAAACATTTTCACCGTTTTAAAATGGTAAAACATGCCTAAAAGGTTTAGGTATAAGGCGACATAGGCGCATAGGGCCCAAGATTTGTCATTTTGAATTAAAAAGTCACCCCTTCCCCGTTACCTGGGAGGGGAAATCTGACATTTTCACCACGCTGTCTTTTAAAATTGTGATTTTATCACATTGCTTTCTCACACGCGGTACATTTCAACAGAACAAATGACAAACATATCGCCAGCAGTGGTGCCCCTCTTCAATGTGTACATCCATAGATCACTCTCTCAGATACCAGAATCTACCAGATCCCAGGAGCTGCCCCCCTCCTGGGCCCAGTGGAACTCAGATTGAAGCTTCTACCAGATCCCAGGAGCTGCCCCCCTCCTGGGCCCAGTGGAACTCGTAGCCCCGGGCAAACACCAGGCTGTCCAGGTCCTGGTCCTCGGCTCTCTCCTTCAACCTCTGCTCGTCTAACTCAGAGACCAGGGTGTCTCTTCTCTCCACCGTTTGCATGATCTTGGCCAGGATCTCCTGCTCCTCTTGAAGCTCTGAGGCGCTCTTTATTGTGTCTGGAAGGATGGTAAGGAAGGGACAGGTACATTATAAGAAAGACATCACACCCGTGTGAAGTGAGGGGCGCTCTTACCATTGTACATCATTTGCTCAGACACATATGACGTAAATTCTCCATTCATTGTCAATGGGAATTTGACCTTGGTGTAGGACAAAAATAGCCGATTTGCTCGTCCACATATGACGTAAATTCTTCATTCATTGTCAATGGGAATTTAATGTTTGTGAAAATCCACACTAATGCTGCCTATAGGAGGGGCTAGCACCCCTCAAAAATGTTATGAAGACACAGGGACGGGAAGAGTATATTATATATACGTATATAACTATATACATAATCTGTATGAGAAACTAAGACTATGGGATATAAATCGGCACAGGTGTGATCCTCACGTCTATGGGCAAAATAACATGCATGAAAGATCCGACAGTATTTAAGATATCAATGTGTTTTGGTAAATCGTGCATTTTTATATAGCGCCTTTATCCAGGGCGCTTTACAGAGATTGTGCAATGCATTCACCCATTCATACATCTTTACATAGAGTGTACATTACATTCACCCATTCACACACCGATGCCGGAGGAAACCATGCAAGGCACCAACCTGCACATCGGGAGCAATTAGGGGTTGAGAGTCTTGCTCAAGGACACTTTGACACTCTGGAGGAGCCCGGGTTCGAACTGGGAACCTTGCGGTCACTCTAACCCTGAGCCACTGCAGCCGTTTTGTTTAGCTGTATGGTTTTTTTTAATGGTTCTCTCCAGGCACAAATCTTTGGTCTGAACTAGGTTGTATAAAGAAGTGTGCGTGTGTATTTTGTGTGTTCATCTCCTACCTTCTACAGCCATTCTACGTCGTAGCTCCTGCTGCAGCTGGCTCTGTGTGTCTTCCAGTTCCAGCTCTTGTGCACTAAAACAGGAGAAACGTCACCGACATTTAAAACTCTTCAAATATATGGGTTTCTCCGATTATCGTCATCACTGCTACAAAACGTATTTGCAATGTTACTTACAAAATCACAAGCTCAGATTCATAGCGGGCGAGTCTGTTCTTCTGGAGTACCAATTTAAACCAGGACTGGTAGAGCTGGGCCTCCTCATTGTCATCTTCTGATTGGGACTCATCTGGAAGACAGGAATGATTGGTTGGGAGGGGTGGGGGGGGGGGGGGGGGGAAGAGAGAGAGAGAGAGAGACATACATCAGTGATGGATGGAGAAAATGATGGAGAAAACGAAGTAGGTAGGAAAGACAGAGATTCTATAACAAGAGACGAAACTCCTTAAAGGACCAAGTCACCATCTTTCAACCCATCTTCGTATAATTGGTCCTCACTAATGTTCATGATAAAATACCACAGTTCTTTTCCACTTGTGTCTCATAGTAGTAGGGCTGTGGGCAGTTCAGAAACCCGTCCACCTGCTCCACCAGTGACATCATCGACTTCATCGTTAGGCAGATTTATTTTTAAAGAATACAGGGCCTTCTCAAAAAAAAAAAAAAAATCCATAATGTAATAAGAACAATTTAACTTTCATATATTTCAGATGCATTACACATCAACTGAAATATTACTTTATGCACTCAATACTTGGTCGTGAATCCTTAAAAAAAAGGCTCTAGTAAGAAACATGCAGTATGCTCTCTGGTTACCAAACGTGGTTATACACTCAAATTTGCCATGCATTTGCCCATGTAGGGGTGTGTGTGTGTGTGTGTGTGTGTGTGTGTGTGGTACAGTACCAGTTTCTCCTCGGAGCATCTTCTCTATAGCCACTCCTCTCTCCTCGAGGTCCCTCTGCTTCTCCCCGACCTCCTCCAGTTGTCTCTGGATCGTCTAGACAGTGAAAGTCACATCATGGTACATACAGCATAGTGTATAGGCCGCTTTATTTCTACCAGTATATCGTCCCATTGTTCAGGAAAAGAACCATGTGTTCCAATGGATCCAATGTAGTCATTTAGACACAAGCTCTTGTTAATTTTCATTGGTTCAATATTTATAAAACCCGCAGGCATAGTTCATAGGGTCGGTATTTGTGTTCTAGGATGGATTTTGTTTTTTAAATGTTTGTTTTTGTGGCTTATTTTTTTATATTTCTTTATAAAGTGATAGGTGGTAGGCTGACAGGAAAGGGGGAGAGAAATGGGGGGGGGGGGGTGACACACAGTAAAGACCGTCAGGATCGGGAGTCGAACCCGCGGTACACTACCAGACTGGACTACCATCCACGGTGCCTGGACCGCTGAGCCACGGCCCAGGCCTTCTAGGATGGAGTTTGAGGATTAGTCTAAAACTAATTCAAGCGGGTGGATTCAGACCTATTACAAATTGAAACAAACTCAACAAGGATCGTTCAAAACTTAAAATAATACCTGAGCTCTATGGAGCCTCTTGAGTTGATCTGTTTTGGCCTGCTGGGCTACCGTCTTCTCCTGCTTCCTCTTCTGTCTCTGAGAAGATACCTGTGACTAGACAGCACGCACACACACACACACACACACACACACACACACGCACACGCACACAAACATTAACATTTAATACAAAGGCCTCCCTGCAACTGTGCCTGTCATTGTCATGAATGTTGTCCATTTGTCCTAACCTTGTGATTGGTTGGTGGATCACGCCCATCTTCCTCCTCACTGGAGGACGACTGCAGATCCAGACTCTGCTGACTGGAGGCTAGATCGGGATACAGTTCACGTAGTCCAAATAAGGTTGTGTGACGTTGCATTTGAATGTACGGCCAATTATTATTTCCTCTCTGATTGTAGCACATGCAGTGTAACATCAAGTGTTTGACAGGGTTTTTTACTACCTTTGTTTCTGATATTGGTGAGGATGGTCCTGATCTCCTTCTGACCCTCCTCCTCCGCTTCTTTCTCGGACGCCTCCCTCTTCTTCAGCCGCAGGGACGAGAAGAAGTTGACCCTCCTGCGAGGGGGCAGGCAGGCCTCGCCGTTAGAGAACACCCCCTCTGAGCCTCTCCGACCCGCCAGCGACACCTGCTGCAGTATGGAGGCCAGGTCCTGGCCCGACCCGCGGCGATCCGTGCCCACCGAGGCCAGCAGAGTGTGACTCCGAGCGGGCGTCTCCTCCATGGACTGCTCCATAAGCCCCGTGCCAAACCGGGAGCTGAAGCTGAACGCTCCCTCGGACATGGGCCTCGGTTTGTGGGGGCCATTAGGTCTGGCTCTCCTGGTCATTATAGGGTAAGAAGAACGTTTCTTGTCAGCAATATTACAAAATGTGATGAGAAGATTCAAGTTTACACCTTGTCACTCTTGTGTGTGAAGTGTGAAGTGGCCACACAATGGCTGAAATGTAATGATGCACACAAATGTGCAAATGTAATGTAGTGCAATAGTAACTTTATGGAGGTAACCAAATAAAATGACGATTTCTTTGTAGGTTTCTATTTATTATATATATATATCTTCAAATACTGGATATTTTTGGTGGTTGCCAAAGGCCATGAAATGGTTGCTAATTGACTCAATCTGGTTGCCAATCGACAATAAACGTGTGGCGATGTTGTACTTACATGGTTACTTCTGAGCTGGCGGGGGGATTGGGTGTGCCAAATGACCTCTTTAAAAAGCTGGTGATGATCTGTAAGGTCGAGGTGGACGAGGCAGGGATTTGGCTTGGAGTTGGCTCCTGATCTTGGCTCAAGTTGGCCTGAGGTTTCTCTGCCCCAGTCTCTGCTTTGACCTGATAAAACATCACAGGATGGGCAAAACGTTATCAAGATCATTAATTCCTCTCATCTTCGCACATCACTCTGGCCATGTGAGATATGGAACAATGACAGCAGTTACAAAATGAAAAGTTTAACTGCTGGGTAATAATAATAATAATAAAACTTTATTTGCATAGCACCTTTCATGACATGAAATGCAGCTCAAAGTGCTTTACAGAGCAACGGAGAAAAAAGAAAAGAAAAGCAAGGCATAAACATTAAAAAAACAAGCAGTAATGCAATACAGTGAGGACAAGCTTCTTATGTTTTATGTGCTTTAAAAATGTCTACAGAGGCTGCCTGTCGAAGGTACAGTGGGAGTTTGTTCCATGACGTCAGCCCGTAGAATAAAAAAACATAAGAAGTTTGTAGATGTCTGCTGCTTGTATAAGATCACCGTAAAATTAAGTGTTATGTTGGATATTGAATCCTAGTAGATTAATAAAATAATCAGAATAATTATCAACAGCTTGGTTGAAAATAATCAGAATATGTTGAGGGTGAATGCTAGAGACTGTGAAAGGACAGTTCTAGTGACGAGTATAAAACGTTATATTATGATATCTGGGAAGCTGGCAAAAAACATACATTAGATGTGATTTTTACAAAGAGTGAGATAATGAAATGTGAGATTCCATTGGCAGAAAAGCACTAGTAAGTACTTTGCCAATCAATGTTCAATATAAGTCAGTAATGTCATCCCAACTTGGTCCCTGGGATACTAGAATGCTTGCCCGAAAACACAGTCACTCCCGGGCGTACAGCGAGCGAAACTGCTCAGCCTGGTATCCCTAAACGTAAGCTCAGTAAACTATGCCTCAACGGTTAAACCTAACCTCATGAGAAGTTAGGGGCACTCTTATCATCCTACACCATCATACATCATCTCATTCCGACCAATTTTCACTTTCATCTTCAATGTTTGTGTTTACACAGACCCTCAAAGCTGGACAGACCCTCAAAGCTGGACATAGGAGGGACTAGCGGCCCTCAAACAAAATGAGGGTGTGGGTGTTTTAAGCTGAGCATTCCGGTTACCTCCTCCCGTGGTGTAAGTGGCAGATTCCAGTCGAGGAGCTTCTCTTTCTCGGAGGCAGATATGGTTAGGCGTTTCTTTGGGACATCTTCAACAAGGACGGAGTGGTTCTCACATTTCATGTCCTCGGAAATGCCAGAGTCCTGAAACAAAGACAATTCATGCCGCAACGGTCATAAATAAATAAATAAGAATTAAAAAAGTAAACAATCTCCACAACTTCTGACTCTTGCCTTTAACGACCAAACCATTTATACCGGTAATACTGTTATTTCAATTAAGAGATGTACAAGTTGATTGTAAACAATACATTCATGCTGTGTTCATCCTGGCAGCTACAAACTCTACCATTCATTTTCAATGGAAGCCAGCAACATGAAGATACAAATATACATCCGACATTTGTAGCCGCTACAAAAGCTACAAATAAGCTGAGCTGGAACTTCAGATACAAAGCTGCAAAGAGACAGATACTGTGCAGCTTTGTATCTGCCAGAGTGAACGACGCAGCATCGGAGTGGACTACATTATACGTACAGATTGGATGTCTTCAAATTCTGAGTTAACTTCAGGGATGGTCTCCGTCTCCGTCTTCTTCATGAAGAACAGCGGAAAGGCTGCACAACAGAGGACAGGAGACAGAGTATGATAATGGTGTCGTTGTTGATATACAAAACAAGATACACAACTACGTTCGTCGTTCAAAGTTCCTGACGAGGGATATCGCATAACCAAATATACCCGAAAAAAACCAACAACTAGGTAACCCTAAAACCCTTATCATCTTACATCATCACGATATCATAAGATAACTTCATATGCCGATTTGCTCAGTGACAGACAAAAACAAACATTAAACTCTGTTCATTGTTAATGGCATTTAAAGCGTTTTTAATGTTTGTTTAGACCAGACAAACATTAAACCTTTATATAGGAGGGGAAACTAGGTAACATTAACATAACATCCACATTAGCAAGAGTGACATATTTATTAAAACATTACTGCCCTCTAGTGTTCCACACACTGCATTGAAACAGGTTTATGTATTGACTTTAGCTACATAGCTCCAACCTAAAAACTGTGATTTCATTGATTTTCCATAAACATATTTAACAACAAGAAAGATTTTCACACACACACACACACACACACAAATTATAAGAAACCTCCCATTTCACAATCCAGTTTGTTCCATAATAATGTCGTATAAGTACAACATAACCAATCAATAAATCATACAAGCATGCATTGCCATAATAAATGCATGCAACACACAAAGGGGACAAATCTCCCGCAGAGCGTTTAGATGGCATATTAGTAAGTACTCCAATATGCTACAGAGTGCCAGACCACGTTCACCGTGCCTTCAGCCACATTCAGTGAATCTGCTCAGAGAGGGTTTCCAATTAAAAGGCCATTGACCTTTCAGAAGGAGCCGGGAGGAAGCCTTGTTCGAAAGCCCGGAGCTTTAGGTAACATCGTTCATTGCCTTTAACCAATTGTGTGCGGGAACCCCTTTTGGTGTTAGCACTATGTTGTGCTTTAGCCATTTTCGAAAAATCATGAAAATGTGCCTCAAATTTGGAATATATTTTTTCAGAACGAACGTTTTTAACTCAAATCTTTGCTTCTGGGAGGGTCTCTGGAACAACATATTTTCAGATGGGGGTCGGAGGCCAATTAAAGATAATTTCTGGGGTCCTTGACATGAAATATTGACTGACATAGGCCTAAAAACTGTCAGGATTTATAAGACATTTCTTTTCAGTCCAAAATGGGTTAAATACCACACATAAGCTCTCATGTGGGGAAAACACTCAAATCTAGTGTGGCAGCAGGAGGCAGGGATGCGTTTAATCCAGTTACCGGTATTAAAAATACATTTTCGGGGCTAGCATTGGGAGCTTTGCAAATAACTTCATTAATTAACAATGTAAATATGGGCACTGTTGAAGGAAGGCCCCCAGATGAAGGCTCCTTCTTTATACAATATTTTAATGCCATCAGCTTGTAGACGGATAGCACTCAGATCCACTTCTGGGTCATTGGTGACAATAGTGGTTATCTGCATTGTGTGCTGCTGTGTAAACCCCTGCATGTGTTGCGTCAACAACTTTCAACTTGGTTTCCCGAATTTTTGGGGCAAACACATTTATCAAACTACACATTTGATACACAGAACCTTTATGAGATGAAGCCTGCAACCCACTGCAGGCCAGGGCCAGTGCAGGCCATCTCCAAATCAACCTAGCATGAATGATTATCAAAGCCCATTAGAACCCATTCTGAACGGGAACCCATTTTGGTGTTGGCATCATGTCGTGCTTTAGCTATTTAAAAATAGCAGATCTACAAGCTCATATCGCGCCACCGAGTGGCGCGATACGAGCTTGTAGGTCTGCTATTTTTTGAAAAATCGAAGAGCGACTGACATTTTTAGAATCTGATCTCAGGTCAGAATGGGTTAATCAGACCAGTGTGTGTCCAGTGGAAACCTCGTATGAATCTGATCTCAGGTCAGAATGGGTTAGGGACAGTACTGAATAGTAGGGAATAGAGTAGAAGTGACTAAAAACCACATTCTGTTCTCTGTAGAAATAAAAGAGTGACGTTCCAGGACAGACGGACATGAACAACAAGCAACGCGGAGGCAAAGCAAGAGGTGGGCTACTCACTCGCTTGGATCTTCCTCTTCCATCGACTGTTTTTGTCCAACTTAACGTGATCTGCAGGTGGCGATTGTGGAGAACACCATAAAGAAGGGTTAGTGATTATCTTTAGTCATCATCCTCCTAGGATCTATAACCAAACAGGAGGGGGCACCACACTGTCACTAATGTGCATATACTGTAGCAGTGGCTGGAGCTGTCTGTCTGTGTGCGCCTGTGTGTGCGTGTGCGTGCCCGTGGACTGAATCCAGCATGTTTTGCATGTTTTGGTCTAATAGACGTCTAATATTCGTCTAAAGGGCAGTCTAAAAATGGGATAAAAAACGTCTAAAAATGTCTATATATAGACGGTCTATATATAGACGTTTAAACAACCGCTAATCAACGTCTAATCTAAGAATAGACGTCTAAAAAAACTTAATTTTTTAGACATTTTATCCCATTTTATCCCATTTTTAGACGCACGTCTAATAGCCGGCTATTGCTCAGTAGGAATGTCCAGGGCAGAGGCACATTCACTGCAGACATGCCAAAACAAATATTCAGCTAAGTGTGGGAGAACAGCTATGTGTGCCGCACCCTGCTCTCCCTGACCTAAGTGGAGGAAGGGGATTCACAGACAGAGCAAGCACTGACCTTTGGCTCCCGTGGGGTCCTGTGGTGTCGGTTCTGTCACACAGGATGGGTTCAAAGCCTCCTCCGGCATCTGTGGTACCAAACCGACCTGTAGAACTTGTTTCTGGGCTAGCGCGACTTTCCCTGCCATAGCATGCGATCTGATCTCTCCACCTGTAAGCAAAACTAGATTTAAGCATGCTTCTAAATTCAAATGAAATAAAAAGGAATATTTAGCTCATATAAAGGGCATCTCAAACTAGAGTTGCATACATGTTCTCCTTAAAAATAAATGTCGTACCCTACCCTACATATATTCTGTACTGTACTCTTAATTAAAATGCTCTCAGCTATTACTTTTATTCAAGCATAGATATCCTCGCTAGTCGCTACTCATACACTCAAATGTAAAAGGTAAAAAATGGTAAATGGCTTCAGCTACTGAAAATCAAAACTGGACACTTTTTCATGACGTTTTACTAGGAAAAGAAAATGTCCAGTAGTATGCTATACCCTTTACATAACAATGCAAATGTATGTAAATACAGCATATGTAAATATATGCCATTTCAATCAGTGTTACGTTCAATATACACATCCCATGAGAAAACAAGCAGTGCATATGACGACAAAACATACATTCTATTCATGGTTCAATACTCACAGTACAACGTAGCCAATATTGTACAGAATGATTCCACAGATAATTCCATTTGGTTCAAGTACACTTGCAAATAATTGACAAGAGAGTATCTGAATGAGTTTCTATAGACATGCAAAAGGCTGTGTGCTCATCACGTTTAAAGGCAGTGGACATGATCCTTCCACTTACTGTATGCCATTTTATGTCCCCAATTTAACTGAATTAAGGGCAAGAAAGGTGCGACACAATATTACTGCCTCAAAGTGAATGCTGAGGGCACTCTCACGTCAAGATTGCAAGTACTGTAATCTCTACCACATTATGCTGAAAATACAGAAATAGATCAGGAGGCAAGGATAGAAGAGACCCACAAACAGTGTCCAACAGATGATTCACGACGATTCACTTCAAAAACAGATCAGTTTGATTTGATTTGTGTCAAGTTTGGTTTGATGGAATACAATCTGACTCAAGTTGAGTTGAGATTTGGCTTTGGAGGTCATGTTATGGCCTTTTGGAGTGAGTTGAAGTCAGCAATATACATTGGGGATAAATAGGGGATAAACTATTCCAAGGTATAGATAACCCCAAAAGCTGTTGTGTCCAAGTCCTCGTATGAGGTGGCAGGATGCATACAAAAATTGTTAGGTAAACAAGAGTTGTGGTGTAAACTATAGGTGTGGGCAATGTTAGTCCAACTTAGCACATAATGGGTAGAGATGGGATTTGCGTTTTGGGAAGTGGTTTCTGTTAAGTGTTATTGATGAAGTTAGGTTGTAATGTAATGTAATGTTCCGAACGACTATTCTATACTAGGCAATAACTGGCAAATGCAGTTAATTTGTAACAAATGAAGAAGCAGGTAATTTATAGGCAAATGTATAGTTTATTTCACTTTGGAAAACAAGACAAGATAGGCAGGCGATTTAAAGACTTACTTATATAAAAATATACAGTACAGCCAAAACATAATACTCTGGCAGTGTGCAAAAAGCTACGACATAATGGAGGGAAAGACCGATGATCTCCTGAGAAAAGTCTACGAGGTGCATGAGAGTGATCTGGAAAGGGGCTCTGAGGGGGCAAGGCCTCCTTCTGAAAGAGACGAAAACCACAGACAGACCAACAGACACGTGGATACATATGATACTGTCAGATGGGCCTGAGAAAAATGGGAGGGCTGCCCATCAGAATAAAAAATACATTAGCAAGCCCAATGCAACGAAGGGGCAATCATATTTACGTTTGCGTTAGGGAGGAGCACAGCGTAACAGTTAGTGGGGTTAGCGTGCGTGTTGGGGACGAAAATGACAAACCAATGTCTGTTAAAAATCTCACCAAATGCATCTAACGTACTGTAGCCTACATGACAATTAGCCGAGTTACAACATGCACATGCCACTGATAGGCCATGCCATCTCAATGATGGGGTTAATGTGCTACAGTATGAGGTGGAAGGGAGGTGGAACTGTGCAGCCAATGCAAATGCAACATGACAAGGTCATTGTTACCAATAGCAGGCCAATCGTCACCTTCCCTGCTGCCAGGAATCAGCCAATCAGAGAGTGCAGCATTGGAAACTTGAAACAGACTGGACGAAATGAAGTGAATATGGGAGAAAAAAAAAGAGGGATGAAAAAAAGGGAATAAATGGAAGAAAAGCAAATGGAATGGAAAAAAATGGAAGTTGGAAGATGAATGGGAAGATTAAAAAAAAGTCATACTGAGCTCCCCAAAGGGGAAAGATTGCAATAAATAAGAGTATGTACGTAACTGCATACTGTAATACGTTGTGTAAGACCAAATTGGTATTGGTTTGGGTTGTGTATAACCTTGCCATTATGCAAATCCAAATGTGGACAAGAAATGAAATATTGCTCCAGTGAAATTGATAATTCAAAATATGCTCCTCATTGACTTAGTGTATTCTGAAACTGCTTTCAAAGTCACTCTTTTAGTACGTAAACAAAAAATGAACAAAGTTTATTCAGACAATATAGAACATCACCAAACCTCGTACTGTTTTTAGTTTTTGAGTGGTGCAGCCACTCCTATGCTGAGCTGTGTGTCCCTATGTACGTATGTCCCTACTGTACGTCTGTCTCTGTAAGTTCCCGGGACCCCCATGCGGAGTTGCACCACTCAGTTCACACAGGTGTGATTTTATAAAAATGTCAACTTCCTGATTTCGGTTGATTTTGCTATTTTTATTAGGAAGAAAACATGGACTGGATCCGTGGATCCAGATCTTAAAATAGTAAAATCATCAGGAAGTTAACATTTTTACAACAACAGTACAAGGTTTGGTGATGTGCTATATTGTCTGAATCAACTTTGTTTGAGTTTGTTTACGTACTAAAAGAGTGACTTTGAGAGCCGTTTCAGCGTACAATGTAAGTCAAGGAGGAGCATATTTTTCATTATTACATTTCTAATCCTAAATAGAAATACCTTAAGTTATATTTAATACATAAACACCGTCAATTACCATATGTTCAGCAAGTGTTCATTCACCTGATTAAGGCATCGTCACCATTTACAATATAGTGTAGAACATTTGCAAAAAAATATCAAGGTGTTCATTACAAGCTACAAATTAGACGTTTAAGAATGTGATGAAGCTGAAAAGAGTGGGACATATTTTCACTTTCATGAACATAATTTTTTTTGGCCGATTCTGCATATTCAAGTTAATTTATCATGGTAAAAACAAAATAAAGAATAAATAAAATAAAAAAGTATAGTCTGTCGATTCTTATAGCGAGCGGTCTTCAAATATAAACACGAATAAAATCGATAGAATCATAACCTTTAGTGTAGCAACAAAAACAAAAGTATACAAAAATAAATATTAAAAAAAGAAATCTATTGTAATTACACTGAAAAATACTGTTTTGGCATTTCCACTGCATATTCCTCTGGTGAAGTGCATACAGGTAGCTGGGGTTTAGGTGCAGTTCATGCAATACACACAGTCAAGTGACTTCATGAGCAATGATCACTTTGTGAGGCCCATTTCTATATAAAAATAAAGCCAAGATCCAAATGCCTTTCATGATTGAAGTCAATGGGCATGGTTCAGGGTAACCTTTATTGCCATCAAATGCCATGCATATATAAATTATAGTCAATCCAATTGGCTCACTTGTACCAGACAAGCTTCTTTGATTCAGTAGAACCGAATAGATTTCAAATGGGGATATTATCCACGGGTCCATAGATGACATGATTAAATCAACTTATTCAAAGCCTGACTGTTGATGATCCCGACGTCAGAACCACCCTCCATGCGTCAGTTGGGTTTCCTGACGTCAGAACCACCCTCCATGCGTCAGTTGGGTTTCCTGACGTCAGAACCACCCTCCATGCGTCAGTTGGGTTTCCTGACGTCAGAACCACCCTCCATGCGTCAGTTGGGTTTCCTGACGTCAGACCCACCTTCCATGCGTCACAGTTGTGTTTATCTCAATAAAAATCCTATAGACATCTTTTAACCCCGTTCCAAAAATGAGTGTCGTTCCTCATCAGTGTCGTTTATGATATGTAGTTGTTTGATACAGTTGGGATTTGGAATGGGGAAAACACTCCCAGAGGGGTCATGGAAGTGACGTCAGACTCATTCAAAGTCAACATGTCTGCTGAATCTTGATGGCTACTTGCCTGAACAAACTCAAACAAGTTCAAAGCTGCACTCGACACCGTCAACACTAAGAGACCCTCTTATTGAGAAAACAATTTATTTGGATTCAAGCAGATGATAATGGTAAAGTAATTATCTAGCTTTTTGACAAGTGCAAAAAGAGAACTTCCCGCAGAGTCATTTCATTTCGGGTCCTCAGACCTTAAAGGAGAATGTCATGCTAGAAGGCGTTCTTACCTTTGGTTGTAGTTTTAGGTCCGCACCAAAGTGGTCCAGGTGTTATTTTGTGTAAAAACACATTATTGGCCATTTCCTCTACCCCACCATAAGCCCTCAATGGGGGATTGGGGCGTTGGGTTTTAGTGCCAATTTCTTTGCTTATTTCCATCACTTGAAAATCAAATCTCTTCATAATGTCAACAGAATGTGTGGCGTCACACTTTACTCCATAGTAACGCCGTTGCCGTGTTCCAGTAAAGCGTGAAGTCTCATCTATCACGAGACTTGCTCCATGCAAGTGGATGGAGGTCGCAAAGTCTCGCAATAGACGAGAGTTCACGCTTTATGGCTGGAGCACGGCAATGGCGTTACTATGGAGTAAAGTGTGACGCTACACATACAGCACTGTTGACATTATGAAGAGAGGATATATAAAACAAAGATTCTGCGAGCGATGGAATTAAGCGAATTAGCACTCAAATCCAATGCCCCATTGAGGGCTTATGGTGGGGTAGGGGAAATAGCCAATAATGTGTTTTTGCAAAAAATAACACCTGGACCACTTTGGTGCAGACCTACCAACTACAACTAAAGGTAAGAAAGCCTTCTAGCATGACATTCTCCTTTAACTAGGACAAAAATAAACATGGCCATTACACCCACCAAAAAGGTATGGTAAATAAAAATAAAATAAACTTAAAGTCCATGTATTATAAATTATAGTATAGATTACCAAGACTTATCAGCTCCAGATAAGCCAGTTGACTCACTGAGGCCCCATTTCCACTGGGGTTGAAACGGTTAGGTTCCTTTTTTCCCTGCGTAATATTGAACCAGTTCAGAGTGTTTCCACTGAAAATGAATCAGTTCACAATGTTTTTTGGAAGTGGAACCAAAAAATGGCCACCGGTTCCGTAAAAGCACCAAGGTTCCGAGAATCTAGAACGGAACCAAATCTAGAACCAAAAGTTATTTTGGTGGAAAAGGGGCCACAGACTATATTATCTGGTATCTGGTTCCCTTCTCTTTCTAGGTAAACCTGAGAGCAACAGAGGGCTGCTGCTGGACCCGCTGGCTCTCGTGGTAAATCTGCCCTGGAAGCTCATGCATCATGCCGAGCAGAGGAAGCCCCAGGCTCATCAGCACATACAGGAACTCATAGTCCTCGGAGCGGCACCGCAGGTGGGCGCACGCCGCCGCCACAAACTCACACACACTCCCCGACAGCCGTCGTGGCCACACAACACACACAGCGCGGACAGCGCGCCTCGGCCAGCTCAGGCCTCGCCTAAGCAATGAAACCAGGGTACCTGCTGGGGGCTGGATCTGCAGGCCGTCCGCCGGAAAGTAACCGCCGCCGTCCACCTGGTCACCCTAAAGCAGAGGAGTTTTATGCATAGTAAGATATTGATTTAACCACTATTCCAACATAGACCGATAAAATACTTAATCGTGCTATGGTATCACCTGGCACAAATAGCAAATCTACCAGCTTGCAACTCATTGTGAGCTTGTACATCTATAAAATCATAGTTTAAAAAACAACATTTCTGAAAATATTTGCCTAAAATGACAGGCCCAAAATAGGGATGCCAGATTGAAAGTGGTTAAAAGAATCTCAGTTAAAGTCAAAACTGATTCACAACCAACCACATTTCTGAATCTTTCAACAGTACGGGTGAATGCTGCATTCACACTGGCAGATGCAAAAGATTCAGAGATGCAAAGCTACACAGTGTACAATATGTAGCTTTGTATCTATCTTTGTAGCTGAAGTTCAAACTAGCTCAAGTTGTTTTGTGATTTGTAGCTGTTGTAGGTTTTGCAGCAGCTACAAACATCGGATTTGCTTTGTAGCTTCATGTACTAGCTGGCTAGACTGCATCTTTGCATCTGCCCATGTGAACGCAGCATTAGTGACATATTCATCAACCATTTGACATTGCTGTTATTTGGTGCATTATGTTTGAGCATCATTGTGCATGAAAAGTTTGTATTGTGCACAAACTACTATACAAAGAATACTGTGTTTAACTTAAAATATGAAGTGTTCTTGTTGCTGGGTAGTAATGGCTGCACTGTAGCTTACCATTCTTCTCCTGAACTTGCCAAGTTGAGGACTAGGTTTGCGCTGAGCATAATGCACCTTGCAGTAGAACTTCCCTGTGAACATAAACAGGGAAAAGTAGATCAAACAATTATACAATATATAAATATAAAATAGCACAGCTGCCATCTATTAATCCATTAAACAATTGCTAGTTATATTGCTTTACTTTTGGGGAAAACTGGAAATGGGAAAAATCTATGTATATTTTATTAATTTTTCAAGTTAAAATTAGCTCAATAAAGTTCAATGTATGGTATGGAAATCTCAAATTTAAGTTAATGCATAAATAATATGGCATCAGAGAGGTCCTACATACAAAACTATGGTTAACCCATTCTGAACGGGAACCCATTTTGGTATTAGCATCATGTCGTGCTTTAGCTATTGAAAAATAGCAGATCTACAAGCTCATAGCGCGCCACCGAGTGGCGCGCTACGAGCTTGTAGGTCTGCTATTTTTTTTAAATCGAAGAACGACTGACATTTTTAGAATCTGATCTCAGGTCAGAATGGGTTCATCAGACCAGTGTGTGTACAGTGGAAACCTCGTATGAATCTGATCTCAGGTCAGAATGGGTTAAGATCGATAAATGTATTGGCTGTCATAAAAAAACAAGCGGTACCATGATGCGAGTCGAAGGCGTGTCCCCCGAGACGCAGTGTGCATTTGCAGACGTCACAGCGGAAACACTCTCTGTGGAAGAAGTAGCCGTCGGCGCCGAGCCTCTCCATCACGTACACACGCTTGGTGCAGAAGTGGCAGATGTCACTCCCACCCAGCCCAGACGAGAGGTCTTTACGCACCACACACTGGAGGGAGGAGAAGGAAGACCAGTCAGGAGACAGACGCTATAGTGGTGACGAGGACGGGGGGATTCGCAGTATAAAGTGCTAGAGGAGGCTGACCAAACGGCCAAAAAGAACACGCACTTCTATGTACCTATATAGGCTGGGTGCTGGATCAAATAAAGTAGAAAAATCTGCACACCATTTTCTGCTCTATTTTACTGAAGTGGTAACGTTTCAGGCCGTTTCAGACCTTCCAAGGCCTACTGTAAGTTAAAAACACCCGTCTGTGCCTACATGTGTCCTTGGCAGGGCAGGATGAACCTGTAAAGTCAGTTTGTGTGGCTGGCCAGCGGTTGCAACCAGAAAAGCAACATTTAAAAAAGGACCCATATAGTAAATTGTCATGATTAACAGACTGTATTTTGAGATGGAAAATAAGACCCCAAACCAAAGAACAGGTTATTGTATGCACTTCACAGAGGAAGCCATTGGATTTCATTCAATGGCTATGGTTGCAAATACGTTTAAGTTACTGGAAGGTAATTCAACACAGTGAACTTTATGGCTCCTTCGGGCCGAAGTTACGGTACATTATGAATGCATTTTAAAGCATTTCAAAGCATAGATTGATTTGAATTATGAACAAAATTCAAAAGCCCCTGACGTAACCATGCAATTACATTCAGCCAACACCGATTCAGCTAGGTTCAGTAACATTTAAATGAATGGCAAAATGTATAAAAATCTGCCATAAAAAGGAACAATGGTCTGTTTATGTACACGTTAGTAGATATTGAAAGTATTGACGGTGGTATGGTGCTTCAACTATTTCACATCAGCTAATGGTGTCCAATTGTGTTCTCTTACGATGCTGTATGCTCCAGTATATCAGAGTCAAACTAGAAAAAGTGCCCTTCTGGGCACAGGTCTCCACCAGGATGAGCAGATGTGAAAAATTCCAGGCAAAGGTTTTTCCTTGGCCTCTAGGGAGTTGGCATACAAAGTTATCCACAGATCCGTGCAGTTAGAGGTAAAAACACTTTTCGGCCAGTTATAGCGCCACCTTGAGGCTGAGTTGAAATTGTTCATGTGGCATTTCGTCCTCTGCCTAGTGGGAATGTGGGTGCACAATTACACGGAAATCACGCGATGTGTTCATGATTTGCAGCATTTTGTTTGAAACTGAGCACTCCTGTGAACTTTGGAAGCCAATCTTAACCAATCAGGATGGAGTCTGAGAAATCTGAAAGACAGGTTTCGTTGAATGGCTCTAGAGAGACTGTGTACCAATTTGCGCAATGTTTGGACAAAATCTGTAGGTGTACTGTGCAAAAACTTGTTTTGCACAAAGCGGCCTCCTGGTGGCGCTATAACAGGCCGTTCTGGAAAGTTTGGGGCAGAGGTTCATCGTTGGCATCCAGTGAGTGTGTGTGCAAAATTTGGCATGACCGGGTTAACGGTGGCCGAGATTAGCTGCTCACGGACAGACACACACACACACACACACACGGACGGACACACGGACACACGGACGGACGGAGTGCAAAACATACTCTCACCCCATGCCTTCGGCCTGGTGGAGACAATGAGTAGGTTTAGTCCAATGTGAAGAAGCCTTGAAGCATTAAAAAGCAGTGAAAATGCTTATTCCCCAAAGAAAACTGCCAATCAGTTCAAACAGGTGGGTCTCCTGGTGTTAACGTGATGGCAAGAAGTAAGAGTGATACAGTATGTATCACTGGTATATCATTGGTATAAAATGATGGGTGTTCCTGGTCTGTAAAGCCTAATAATCTGAGCCTTTCAATTTTGGGTGGTGAAAGTGTGCGATATAAGAGAACTTATATAAGAGATAGAAGTTCTTTCTTGGTTTCTGCCGCATTTTATAATAATGTTTTCTCACACAGAGGGGATGCAGGTCAGTTGGCCCTCCTTAACATCCACATGCAGCTTACCGGCGTTGCATTAGGCCTGTGGTCTGTCTCATAAAGGATGGCCAGTTTCTGAGCTCTAGCATCTATGAAAGATGCCACCTTCCCTACTGTACGCTAATGTTAACAGCAGGGAAAGAGGCGAAAGAGGTGAGAGGAAGGAAGGAAAAAAAAACATATGAAGACATGAAAAATCAGTTGGGAAAGAAGATGGCAATAATGACTTAAACTGTGTTCAGCCTAATGTATGCCCTCTCGTAGTCGTATGATGGCGTCACACGCTGAAAATAGCTGATCTAAAAGCTCAATGCATTGCATCCACAACAGGTTATAAATTAACTATTTTCGGGGTGCAACACCGTCATGCGACTTATGGCATGGACTAGTACCTCTTTACAGTACGTCGAAGCTCCAGTCGGACAACTTTCAGAGCGCTTAATAGACTTTAAGCTTAATAGGCTTTCTAGAGCACTGCTCCCATTGCACTGAAAAGAGAGGAGAGAATTGCCTTTGTGCAGTCATACCACATTACACTGGATTGTAACATCAGCGCATACAACTATGACATAAGGCTTATTTGTGGTCAGCCAATTCTGCGATAACTACAGTATCACATACTGCACATGATTAATCATAGTTATATTGGATTATACTTTCTGCTAGCTGACTGACCAAACCAACATGCAATTGTAACAAATTCATGATGTCATTCAGGTGGCAAGTTTTACCTTCTGGTGGCTGATTTCACTCTTAAGTGCATCATCATCATTCATTTGTTTTTGAGTCTTTTCAAGGACTTTCTCCTGTTTTTTCTCACAATTGACCTGAGCCTCATCCCGAGTACAGTCATCCGCCTTAATTTGCAGGTTCCTGTAAATCGGGGAGGCAGACACGCAAGGGAATAATTTCTGACCCTGTTCCTTTTCTGTCCGAGGAGCAGGGAGAGGAGAAACATTTCTGCATCCATTTTCACAGTCAGAGGAGGGAGAAGAAATGTGCTTGCTCTCCTCAGAAAAAGACGAATGGAGCCGAGAGGAGGTTTTGTTGTTGCACAGGGGAGAAGGAAGGAGAAGAGTGGAGATTTTGTGCGCCTTCTCACAGTGAGAGTCAGAGGAGAGAGTGGCGGAGGATTTCTGGTCCTCGTCTTTGTGCTCAGGAGAGTCAAGGACGAAGGCAGAGAAACAGGCGTGGGTTGAGGGTTCCGGGACAGGGTGGATCACAGGGCCAACCCTGATAGATGGGGAGGGAGAGGGGAGAGGGGGAGAGATGGATAGTTCTGCCTAGATAGGAAGAGAAATATAAGGGCACAGTTAGACCTGGAAGACAGGCTGAAATAAAGTAAAGGAATGAAAATAGGAGAGAAATAGAACTAATGAAATGAGGCTGGGGGATTAGGTGTGTTAATTGGGGGTAAACGCAGACTACAGTGCTTAAATTATTGGTCAACAGCAAAGGCATCTAACTTGATTTAACAATGTTTAGGCCTACATTATGTGAATGGCTGGTTTTATGAGATTCATTGTAATAAATCTCACAGCGGGATCTTTCAAAACAACCCATCACAGCAGCTTTATGTAATGAAGGTTTGGGAATAGAGCTGTTGCTCATAAACAAAACAACCCATCACATTTTAGACTACGGTACATTACATAAGCAGCTTTATGTAATGAAGGATTTGGAATAGAGCTGTTGCTCATAAACAAAATCATTAGCACCAGCTGTTTCACATTGTTGTGCTACCAACCAAGTTGGTAACACAACAACGGGAAAAAAACTCAAACTACATTCTATCCACTGCCAAGTGCTCAGACTGGTAATTAATCACTAATGGTACATACATGGATTAACACTGGGCTAATAGCCTCTACACACGCCCCTACACCACACCCAAAAAGCCAAAGCCTTGGAAGGAAAGCAGGTAAGATTTACCAGCGGTGGTGTAGTAGAGAGACAAGGAAGAGGAGAGAGTCGGGCAGGGACAGAGGGGTTGTCAGAGTCAGGGAACATTGAGCAGAGGAGTACAGCTCTATCTTTTATACTCCTCCTACTGAAGTCTTTAGCTGACAAATGCTGGGGTTTACCCTGGAGGGAAGGAAAGGAATGGAAAGGAAGGAAAGTCAGAATGAAAAAAGGACTGGAAATGAACAGCTTACTTCACAGAAATAGAATCTCATGTCTCAAATAAACTAAACATCACTACAGAAAATGTATGAATGAAAGCATTCTTCTCCCCTCGCCTGAGAACTACCGTTCATATTGAAAAAGTTAAACGTTAAGAAATGTAGCACCTTGGCATCTAAGGCACATCCCCTAGTCTCCAGATTAGACTGTTGAGGGCGCGGTTTTTACTTTGTTTGGCCAATGGGTTCCCAGATAGCCATGTGACTAATTTGATGCAGCTGTGCCTCCGGTTTCCATGGTTATCAAGCCTCTCATGCACTAGAGATGAACGGACTATACAGATAAAGTGTTTTCATGGATGATGATGATGCTTTGGGGCTTTTGTTTTGAATTGTAATTCTATTTAATTTGAAAGATTTAAGGCTTAATAAAAAAATAATAAACCCAGATGCACAAGTCCCTGGCTTAATCTTAAGGGATATTATGTAGCCACGGTACGGAACCAATTCAAGTTTCCTTGAAATTTCACCACATAATGGATATAATTATATATTTAGATTAATGGGACATTTCCAAACAGTCGTATTTCCTAAAAATGCTTCCTACCTAGATGCATCTTTGCAACTGAGTATCAGTCACTGTGTAGAACATAGATTATGACTGTAAACCCTATGGCACTTGGATAACAATAGTTTCTGTGTTGAGTAGTTCTCAGTGTCTATGAAAGCAGCTTGGCTAAAGCAGAAATGGCACAGAAGGCTCGATGGTGTATTAAATCGTCTTAAAGCAAGCTTGAAATCAGTTTCTCAAGAGGAATGTTTCTGCAGTCATACATAGCTAGTATGTTTTCACAATCTTATTCCTAAGCATGTAACATCCGCAGGGCTCCAATCACAAGTTACAAATGTTACCACAGATGCAGGGCTGGACTGAGACAATAATTCAGCCCAGACATGTTTGCGGAATTTGACCCAGACTGGCCCAACACAACCAGCATGCAAATACTCTTTTCGGGTCGAGGCACATACAAATACTTGAAATACAAGGCCTTAACACCACCACATTTAAGGTACAACACAAATGATACACAACCAACAGACAACTAATTTAACATTTGGCCCAGACCGGCCCACGAGAGGGTCGGCCCACCGGGCATATGCCTGGTACGTCCTGTGGCCAGTCCACCCCTGCACAGATGTATCAGATCGTAAATGTACCAGCCCAATAGCTCCTTTCACAACAATTTGGTGTAATGTATTCCTTTTAAGGTGACAAAGAGTTTAGACCAAAATAAGGAGCTTTCTTAAATTTGTGTTGCGTGCTTGTTCTATAAGTGATTGGGGAATTGTGCATGTTACATATTAATATAATAAGTATGATATGACAGACAGACAAACAGACAGGGCACCAGTTCACCTGGCTGATAGCTTCTTCCCCTTTCTCAGACAGACGCTCATATCCTGATCCCGTCAGTGAGGAGGCAGACAAATTGTTCACGGAGAGGTTACGAGAGGTGCATTTTGGGTGGTATTGTTCCGCAGCATTAGGGCTCGGAGAGCGGGATGAGCTTAAAAGGCTTTTAGAGTAGCAGGACAAAGGGCAACTGATGTAACAAGTCTCTGAAGGAGGATCGACCTCAGGGGAATACCAAGGGCTGATTGACTGTGCCACAGCACTGGGATCTTCCAACAGGCGAAGATAGATAGAGGGCTGAGAATACAGAAAAAGGGAAAACAAGGAGAGGAAAGGAGGACAGAAGAAGGATAGCCGATTGAAGAACAAGAGGTCAAGTGTAATAGTGAAATAAACTATACGAATAATGTATAATAACCTGCAAAACTGGGATCATACCGATCTCAACTGGGATCATCATACCTGCCACTTGGGGCGTGAGGGAGTTGGAGGAGGGGGGCAGGGAAGGTCCTTGGGCTTAGCAAATCGAGGGTTTTCTATCTCATCCTCCTCGGGGGTGGGAGAGGAAGGAGGGGAAAGGGCTGGATCTGATGAGTCCTCCTCATCAGACTGGTGAAAAGGAGGAAAGGAAACAAGAGGAGAGGAAGAGACAGGACAGGCCAAAACAGGAATGATTGATAATCGGAAGAACAAAAAGATGACAGGAAAAGGATAGGGAAGAATTAACGCTGAAAGTAAAAAGGACTGTAGAAAGGAAATGTGGAACTATAAAATAACACCTCACTTAAGACTAGTAGATCTACAAGCTCACTATGCGGCGCATATTGAATTTTAATTCATGAAAAATATTGCTTTTTTGGATAATGTTTTGAAATAATAATTAAAAACAAAATGTAGGAAACAAAATAAGAAAGGGACCCATAAAAATGTGTCCACGACCCAACGAGGTCCTGACAGTGTAGCAGATGTCTGCACCTCACCTTGTTGGCACAGCCCTGCTGCTGTCGAGGAGTTCTCTCCTTCATATTGTGCCAGATGTGTGCCTCACCTTGCTGCGCTGGAGCGCTGCCACCGTCGTCGAGGAGTTCTCTTCGAACTTGGCCAGCAGCTGGGTTGCCATGGAGCGCACTTTGTTCTCCCGCAGGTCTCCCTCTTCACCCACAGGGGGTGCACTCGGACATGACAATTGCTGTGAAACAACAGAGAGTGGTACAGTAGGCATGCATGTGGCTATAGTATGCAGTATTTATATTGCAATGCTATTGAAACCGTTTACACAATGTAAAACATTAAGTGTATCTAACCTCGGTGAGGTAATGATTTGCTCTCCGTCGTCTCTTGTTAGAATCATTGTCTTCTAGTTGATTGTCATCCTGTGCCTACAGTGCCACAGCGAAAACAAATTAACACGCATCTATTCATGTCACACTACAATATAAACTCCTGTCTGTCAATAATCATATCATCATCCACGTATAGTTGAACAATCAGCATCAACAGAATGTTAATGATTAGATAACATGGATATTACAAAAGAAGTCTTGATCTCACTGTTAGCTTTACCTAATCTAATCATGCACAAGAGTTGACTGAGTGAATAGGGTTGAATAATGAACCGTTACAGTAGATGAATAGAAAGGCCTTGGTCAGAAAAGGACTATAAGATAAAAAGAGGAAATGAAGGAAAAGCCAGGCAGATTGATACAATGAGGTGAATTAATAAATGACAGACTTTTACTGTACCTTTGGTATCCTCTTTCTCTGCTGGTTGTCGTTCAATTTAGATGAATAATCCTCACGGTTCTCATCCGCCACCCTTGAACCTAGAACCCAGGGAAGATAGTGATCAGATTTAATGTATTCCCATGCATTAATTCTTTCTGTGCTGCTAGCTGGTAGAATGAATGTAGTTAACTTGTGCCAGCACCTGCGTTCACTTTAAGAGGATCAGATTCCTCCCCACTGTAGACCCCGGCCTGCACACACTCACTGTGCTATCATTAGCATTAGCGCACACCGTTTACCTTTCTCCAGAAACGCTTACATAGTACTGCGACAATGGCCCCCAGAAGTCGGCATACCCCTCCCGGAGTTAGGACCAAACACAACATAGTTTTTCCTCATCTCTAAGGCCTCCCATACATGAAATGGATTCTTGTATAAAAATATTTTACTGCAAAAGTGGTGAAATTGTTATTTAAAGTTATACACCTCAAACTAAAAATAAAGCCTGTCCGTCTGGTGGTTGAGGCACTTAAAGGCATGTAGATTCACAATGGAAGCTCTGAGAGGTTCAAAACTTGGCATACTTGAAGCCAGAACATACCTCTACATTCTAGAAAAGACTGAATGTCAATATCTGAATGTCAATATGAGATATAGTCATTTGAACACATACTTACAGTAGGCGGAATTGTACATCTATGTAGATGTCTTCTCTACTTTGTAGTGACTCTGGAATGGATTGTCATAGCAACACATATGATGGCTTGTAGGAAAGGTGAGGTTCTACTGAATCCAGCAATACCAATTGTGTAAATGTAGCTTGCATAATCGTGGAGTTATGGCACAAAACATATATGGTGTCCCAAACGGGGGGAAATAAAACTACGGTAATGAAATCTACAGTATCACATTAGTTTTATTTTTACTTCACTTATCAAGGGTGGGAAAACATAAACAAATCACTTGAGTAGAAGTCCCTAAAATGTATGAAATGTCTCAAACTTGAGAAATGAGAAATTGTGAACAAATAGATGCCGCTTCAATAGAGAAATATGCAAGCCTAGATTGGAACTACTAACTATTATTATGTTGCAGCACATGACCTGGATGTTCCCTCATCAAGCTCAAATCTCAATATTATCCTCATAAATATAAATAATCAAGTTATTCATTTCTGTTATTTGAGTTATTTGGTTACAGTCAAGTTATACTACACTACAGTATTTGGCTCCACCTGCATCTTATTGCCTACAGTATGTGGCTTTCTTCATAAAATGACAGGTAAAATCATTTCACATATTTTGGAATGTGAAAAGATGAGATGAACCTTGTCAAATCAAGTAGCTATTTAGCTGACTGGAGTGGAGAGTGACCTAGCATTTAGTTATCTTTAGTGTAACAGAGCCTACTGCCTGTCTAGTAGTCTACACTGACAATAGCAGAACCCTGCCCTGACACTGTTTCACCAGAATGGAAAATAGACTTAATTAGTATCACTTGTAATATGGTTACTGCACATATACTATAGCCTAAAAATAGTGCGCGCAATGCACAACATAGATACTGTACAAATTCTGAAGTGTATCTTTAAACTTTTACCAAAATGGAATATTGGATCCAAATCTTTGTATCATCTTTGCTAAACAGTTGGAAAAAGGCACGAAACAAGACCCATAATGTATAAAGCCCACGGCAGAAGACCTTCAACACTAACTGTTGTTCAACAGAGAGATGATGTTCATAAAACCCTGGCAAACCCAAATTCAATATACTCTCCTCTCCTCATCATATACTGTATCATGTTGAGAAAACTACTCCAGTAAGACCAGAGTGAGAGCATGCCGTCTCGTCAAGAAGACTGAATAGGGTACAACATTGTTGAATAGGATACAACACTGTTTAACATACAAATATATTGTTTCATTTGTGGGAAGGCCAGCACAATTGATTGATTGATTGATGGATTTAATAGTTTATTAGACATAAATGTAAAAACAGCAACAGAGTACAGTCATACAATCAGTCCAAAAGGGATAGCACAAAAAAGTCCTCGCGGTCTTGTTGCAATCAGTTCATAGACAAAACCAGGACTACTGGTCAGAGTACCAGAGACAGGGCCTTCACATGGTCACTGGTCAGAGTACCAGAGACAGGGCCTTCACATGGCCACTGGTCAGAGTACCAGAGACAGGGCCTTCACATGGTCACTGGTCAGAGTACCAGAGACAGGGCCTTCACATGGTCACTGGTCAGAGTACCAGAGACAGGGCCTTCACATGGTCACTGGTCAGAGTACCATGGACAGGGCCTTCACATGGTCACTGGTCAGAGTACCAGAGACAGGGCCTTCACATGGTCACTGGTCAGAGTACCAGAGACAGGGCCTTCACATGCAGCATCAGAAAGATTGATGAAGTTGTACATCGGCTGCTCTCGTACCCAGATCTCTTTGCATATGATGACAAATATCATAAATGCTACCTAAAACACTAAATATCTAAACGAAATATAGCAGCTATAAAACAAAGAATTAGAACAGCAGACCAGTATCTATGTCAAAGCTTTTATTAATCTCACTGAAATAGTTAACATCTTTCTTTAAATAAATGAAAGTGATGACAAGTCATCACTTTCAATAAATAAGAGTTATGACATACTGAAGACACTGGTCCATGGTTTTCTTCATCGATATATCTGCAGGTCTATGTAGTAGTTCTGGATTTTCTTGGATATTTGCATCTTCTCTCATTGTGCCCATTTCCCATGGGCACACTTTTAGAGCATGCAACATCAGACTTTCCATGTTCTACAAATTATAATGCTGTATGTTTCCAGGGTTTGTATTTAGACAATATCATCTTCTTCCTCAGAGTCAGTGTCTTCAGTATGTCATCATAACAGTCAAGGAGTTTATATACCGTAAATGGAAATTGGTGCATTTACAGTATATAGAGCTTTTATCCAAAGCACTTTACATAGATTGTGCATTACATTCACACATTCAGTCACACACCGATGGCAGAGGAAACCATACAAGGCACCGACCTGCACATCGGGATCAATTAGGGGTTCAGAGTCTAACTCTGGGGGAGCCCTGGATCGAACTGAGAATATGGTATGATATAGTACTAACGGTATATTGTTAGTTCACACTGAAATTTGTCTTGCGAACCTCACGGTTCTCCATCCAGCCGCTCTATTGGCCACTCTATCCCTGAGGCACTGCCGCCTCGGCATATTACCAGTATTATTGTATATTTGTCATCATACACAAAGAGATCTGGGTACGAGAGGAGCAGATGATGTACAACTTCATCAACCTTTCTGATGCTGCATGAAGGACCATAAGTCTCTGGTACACATACAGTACCAGTACCAGCCATAATGGCTGTCAGATGTTCTGGTCTTGTACTGGCCTTCACACAAATGAAACAATCTCTTTGTATGTTAAACAATGTTGTATCAACCCTATTCAGTCTTCTTGATGAGACTGGTGCAGGCATGCTCTCACTCAACATTTGCAACTTGCTCATTACTGCAGCATATTGTCTGTATATAGAGCCACGGTTTTATGAACATCATCATCTCTCTGTTGAGCAACATTTAGTAAGATCATTTTAATTTTGAGTATCTGCCGATACCGATTTTTCCCCATCTGAAAATTATATTTTTATGCAACTCCTCCAATATCACAATAGTACAATATCCCAAATCACGGACAATATACAGTCTAATATCATGATATGGATATCATATTGATACTAGGGATGTCCCAATCACATTTTTGTGCTCCTGATCTGATCATTTAAAAATGTCATGATCGGCCCCGATTTCCGATACACTTCACATTATAAGATCACATAAGATGCACATAGGTGGAGCCAAATACTGTAGTATAAATTGACTGTAACCAAATAACTCAAATAACAGAAATGAATAACTTGATTATTTATATTTATGAGGATAATATTGAGATATGAGCTTGATGAGGGAACATCCAGGTCATGTGCTGCAACATAATAATAGTTAGTAGTTCCAATCTAGGCTTGCATATTTCTCTATTGAAGCGGCATCTATTTGTTCACAATTTCTCATTTCTCAAGTTTGAGACATTTCATACATTTTAGGGACTTCTACTCAAGTGATTTGTTTATGTTTTCCCACCCTTGATAAGTGAAGTAAAAATAAAACTAATGTGATACTGTAGATTTCATTAGTTTTATTTCCCCCCGTTTGGGACACCATATATGTTTTGTGCCATAACTCCACGATTATGCAAGCTACATTTACACAATTGGTATTGCTGGATTCAGTAGAACCTCACCTTTCCTACAAGCCATCATATGTGTTGCTATGACAATCCATTCCAGAGTCACTACAAAGTAGAGAAGACATCTACATAGATGTACAATTCCGCCTACTGTAAGTATGTGTTCAAATGACTATATCTCATATTGACATTCAGATATTGACATTCAGTCTTTTCTAGAATGTAGAGGTATGTTCTGGCTTCAAGTATGCCAAGTTTTGAACCTCTCAGAGCTTCCATTGTGAATCTACATGCCTTTAAGTGCCTCAACCACCAGACGGACAGGCTTTATTTTTAGTTTGAGGTGTATAACTTTAATTAACAATTTCACCACTTTTGCAGTAAAATATTTTTATACAAGAATCCATTTCATGTATGGGAGGCCTTAGAGATGAGGAAAAACTATGTTGTGTTTGGTCCTAACTCCGGGAGGGGTATCTCGAAAACTAAAGCACTTTTTGACTGTTTGTTGCAGGACTAACACGCGCGATGCGCGACAAAGTCACAAATGACATACGCACTTTGGATGGATGACCAAGGACAGCGCTCTTAGATTCCGAGTTATGGAGCTTTGAAAATCCTGCTTGTAACCAAGGTAAATGGAGAGCAGTTGTAAGATCCCATAGCTGGTGGTGACGTAGCAACCGGACCAATGTCAAAAGCTGCTCTAGGGCTCAACCACTTTATATATGGAGTATACGGGGGAGTACGAATATTAGCAGATAACGTTCCATAGCTGGAGAGTACGAATATATTCGTACTTTGCATAAAAATTATTTATATTGGAACGGGTACTGTACAATCGGATATGAACACCTCAGACTGAGTGCCGTCTACTTGGATTCAATCCTGATTGAACCATGGTTTGTAATTATCATTTATTGTAGTTGAGGTGCAACAAACAATTGGCAGGAAGTAGACTGTTATGAAACTCCATACACTTATCGTAACTGCTGAAAAAACGCCATACACTTATCGTAACTGCTGAAAAAACGCCATACACTTATCGTAACTGCAGAAAAAACCTCCCAACTCTTATGCAATCACACTCCCCTTTCTGCCAAGAGAGGAATTCCCAGTCAATCATTTCCACGTGGGTGACACAGAGGTCCATGCTACATGAAACATGGAATTACTGTGGCTGCTGTTAACGTGGCTGAAAGCAGGGCTTACAGTGTTGGGACTGGATATGGGTTCTACGGACATAGCACACATTCCACTCATGACACTGACCACTGACTGGAGTTGCACAATATGTAACTCTATCCCACTGAATGGATGAAATAGTTCCTGCACCGCAGTCATTAAAATATGAATGGTCTTACACTCTAGTCTAGTGTATAGGTTCCAGGGTTCCTTGGCGATTCGATTCCTTCAACAATTTCAAATAAAAACATGATGAATTATATCAAAACATCATTTGTGGAAACGGGATGAAAACTGAACTAGGAAATAGACGTCACTGTGTCAGTGACCTGACACCTCTCTAAAGGTCACAGCTGCAAACGATTTATGACGCAAAGCAATTTAAATTGCTGCTCTGCCAGTAAGCAGCACCTGCTTCTGTTGCTTCCTGAATCAGTCAACAAGATATACGGCAGGGCACCTCTAGTGGTTTTGTCTAAGCCTAAAGTAAGTTCAAACCTCCCGTAAGAGCTACTGTGTTCAGCTTCTGATTTATTCAGAGCTGCCCACGTGTCTATTTTAAGAGCGGGAATGTCAGAGGAGAAGCAGGGGGTCTAACCAGATTTGTGAACCGGCGACTTCCCCAAGGCCTCGTGCAACCTGGAGAGGTAGAGGACCATGAGCAGTTTGTCGGGGTCCCCTTCCACGGCCATCTCCTTTCCGGTGGTCACCGGCTGGACGCCAAACTCTCGCTCCGCCACGTTAAATGCCAGCTGGTTGTTCCCCGCCACATCTTCCTCGTTCAGAGAGTCGTAGTCACTGAGGAGGGGAAAGATAGAAAGAGGGATGTGGAAGGAAGGAAGACAAGAGCAGGAGGAGGCACATGAGGTACAGTTTTTACAGGAGTTCTGTTGAAGCATTGTGGAATGGAGAAAGTAAATGGAGATATGAATACAGAGATATGATATTAGACAGAGGTTACATCATCTGGTTCTTTCCGTTCGCCCTTTCATGAATGTCATGAATGAAAGCTATGAGATGGTGGTTCAATCAGTCGGAAAAGTCAACCATAATGACATCATGCCAATGGTTTGATGCACAGCTTGCAAGACCTGTGTAGCATTGTTGCCTCCGGCATGCACTAATGTTCTAGATAAATGAAAGTACAATGAACAATCACTGCTGTGGCTTTCCATCACGGACGGAACTTTTACAGATACAACAGCGTGAGAAACATCTGTGGTATCGCTCTCGAGTGTTCCATTTTAAGGTGGCATGAAAGCTTGTGACACAGCTCTAAGATGCATGCCCTAAGATGAAGATAAGGCAGCTAGCCCTGTGACATTTTGGAAAAGATTGCACGATATATATATAGTATATACACGTGTGTGTGTGTGTGTGTGTGTGTCCAGAATTTCTGTCATTTTATAGTCAAGGTCAACCCCCCCCCCCCCCCAGTATCAGTTTGTGAAAGCACTTATAAAGGAACATGTCACCCATTGTCAACGTTGTCTTCATGTAATGACTCATTAATGCTCATAAGATAGCACCATCTGTGTCTAGTAGTTGCTCTGCATCTGCCAACAGGTGGGCTGTGGACCGTTCAGAAACCTGCCCACCAATGACATCATCGGTGCCGTCCTTTCAAACAAGACACAAAGTGTCACGATACCTTGTAGTTATGCTTGTGGATCAGCTATTTTTGTGATTTTTTTTTTTTTTTAATGAAAGTTATTAACACATTGTATGCTAGAGTTTTCTATTTGCTCAGGCTTGCTGGTGCTAAGCGATTAACATTGGACTTTTGAACTTTTTAGGGGCCCACAGCGAGGGGCCTCTTATAGCGAGAATCACATCGCATAAATAAAAAGTAGGCCAAACATGTCCACTTCAATTTAAAAAAAAAATTATGATTCTACCATCTTCCATTCTGGAGATATTGACCTTTTTCTAAAACCTGCTTTTGAAGGCACGCTGCTCGCTTGAAAAAACAGCAGAGATATGGAAGGTTGAAGTTGACAGACATTGACAGACAGATATAAAAATGAACACAAATAATATCATATACATACTACACACTGAATGAAAGCCCTGAATGTCTACTTTTAGGAGGAAAACAAATACACATGGTCCCATGTATAGTTTGTCAGTAATTGGCTATTGAATGCAGCTTGCGCCCACCAGAGAGGATTTCAGAAAATGCATGGACCAGAAGAACTATTATTCACAAAATAAGGCCTATAGCGAAATGTACATACTATATACCGTATGAAACAGAAGACTCTCTGCTTTCATAAGAAAAATACTTCTACTGTAATAATAATGAAAATCACACCCCTGTGAAGTGAGCAGTGCAATGTTGCGCAACATTGCACTGCTCACTTCACAGGGGTGTGATTTTCATTATTATTACAGTAGAAGTATTTTTCTTATGAAAGCAGAGAGTCTTCTGTTTCATACGGTATATAGTATGTACATTTCGCTATAGGCCTTATTTTGTGAATAATAGTTCTTCTGGTCCATGCATTTTCTGAAATCCTCTCTGGTGGGCGCAAGCTGCATTCAATAGCCAATTACTGACAAACTATATTTGTATATATTTGTATATTTGTTTTCCTCCTAAAAGTAGACATTCAGGGCTTTCATTCAGTGTGTAGTATGTATATGATAATAATTTATTTATGTTTATATCTGCCTGTCAATCTCTGTGACTTTAAACCTTTATAACTCGCTATGATAACTTCATGAGGAAATGCTCACTTCACAGGGGTGTGATTTTTATTATTATTACAGTATTAGTTTTTTTCTTATGAAAGCAGAGGGTCTTCTGTTTCATACGGTATATAATATGTACATGTCGCTATAGGCCTTATTTTGTGAATAATAGTTGGACCTGAACAACTGCATTCAATATCCTACTGACAAACTGTACATGGGATCAATATTATGTATTTGTTTTCCTCCTAAAAGTAGACAATTAGGGCTTTCATTCAGTGTGTAGTATGTATATGACAATAATTTATTTATGTTTATTTTTATATCTGCCTTCAGAACGATAGTATAACGGTGAGATGCGTTACTGGATCGGTGAGTTTAGTGGTTGAGGTTGACATGTCTGGACATGTTTGAGGAAAGAAGCACAGGAGAGAGAGATGATCAAATAACTGGCTGCTTTGTTGGACAACGCTATCTTCACTTTGTTTGGGCAAAGAAGCAGAGATCAGCGATGGAAAAGAGTTTTATCCACGGCAGATAAGTAATGACGTATTATCGAGGGACCGCCATGATCAACTAACTGCCTGGGACCGAGGCTACGTTGTCACCAGCCAATGCAGCCATCGCTATCCGTTGTGTGATTGTAGCCTTTTTATTCATTATAATTGCAGTGATAAGACCTATATCACAGCCGGGCGTCTCTCTCGATACCGTGGATATAGCCTACATCCACAATCACACAACGGATAGCGATGATGGCTGCATTGGCTGACGAAGACGTAGGCAGTAAGTTGATCATGGCGGTCCTTCGATAATACGTCATTACTTATCTGCCGTGGATATAAAGCTCTTTTCCATCGCTGATCGTGCTTCTTGCCCAAACAAACAAAGTGAAGACGCGATGGCGATCCACACAACGGATAGCGATGGCTGGTGAAGACTGAAGACGTAGCCAGGCAGTTAGTTGATCATGGCGTGTGCCGTGTGCGTGTTGAAAACGTTATGAAATGGCGATCGTTGAAGATTATTCTTGGTTTATATACTGGCAGAGGGCAAATCGACACGACTGCGTTATATCTTTTTCCGAGAATGAGAGAGCAGTGCAAGGCGATTACAAGGCGCAGTGTGGCCTGGGGCCAGGGAACTCAAACTGCAATGCGATCCGGGCAGAAGAGACTCAGACTCCCCCCACAAAGATTCCTCGGGAGAAACCATGTAGAAACAGGAGGGGAGGGGGAATCGAGTGTATTCACAGACACTAGACTACTACTAGACTACTAGAGTATGGGTAACTCCATTTTAGATGCCCTGACATCTGCGTTGGTCTATGCCGTTGCCGTGCAGACCCATACGTGTAATGGAGGCATTGGAGGAGGGAGCGTCTTCGCCACAGACAGACCTCTTTTCAGGAGGGAGGGGCTTTTTACTCCCGGATCACATATTGGAGCTTCCTGGAGACGATCGCTGTTATTTTCCTCGGTGTCCTGGAGCATAGGACGTTGATGTACAGTAAGCAATAAAAAAACGTATAAAACGTATACATACGCTTCGCGCGTACGGCGTTCGATATTAATAAAGCGTATGGATACGTTTCCAGCATTTTTTGTGTTAAGTCTGTTAATTTTATGAATACAGTATGTAACCAATGAAAGTATTAACAAAAAGCGTGTGAATAAATCAACACTACATTACGTCATTATGATCACCGGTTTCCTGAAAAGTAATGGGTTGGTAATGGCCGACAGCAATGATAGTCATGCAACATTACATAGACTAATAGTACAGTTACTTACTGCTAGAGTTAATTGACCCTCTCTAGCAGTAACTGTCAAGATGCAGACAATTTTCCTCTCAGCAATAGGCCTCAAGGCCATTGGCCAACCTACTGCATTTGCCCAACCATGGCAAAGGTGCTGCCTTATTGGCCCACACACACACAGGTCTCTTACATCAGCTCAGGTCTCTGGCGGTGTATGATAGCACAGAAGGCCAGTCCATTCTTCCACGAGGATGTGAGGTTGTAGATTTGTACTCCTCTGTAACCTTGTGTCTGTTTCTGACACCAGATCAACAACCGGCCTGGACGCACCTCTGACTCTGCAACAAAAAAAAGGCACATGAAGAAAATAAGTCAATGGCTTTTTTCTTTCTACATCGACGAGATATGATAGTATTCACCTGTATGTTTGATCGCCATTGCAGACTGTTAATGTGGCGTCTTATAAGACTGCATATTACTAAATCAATCTAATTCAATTAACTCCATCGGAACCCTGTTCCTCATCACTGTTATGGGCCTGTCATAACAGGCCCATAAATATATTCGTCGAAAATATGCAAACTTTCAGCGAAAACGGCAAATCTACAAGTTTGTTGAGAGCTTGTAGATCATCGATTTTCAGCAAAGAGATTTGGTATGTTAAGTATATACTGTAGGGCAGGGGTTCGAGTTCTCAAACGTTTTATACCACAACCCCATATTAATGAGAACATTTTTATGGCTATGGCCAATGCACGACCTCAGCGGCACCTTCCCGTGACCCGGCTTTGGGTCACAACCCATAGTTAGAGAACCGCTGGTTCTCCAACTATGGGTTGTGACCCAAAGTCGGGTTTAAGTTGTTATGGTACATAAAATGGGGTGGGGATGCTGCATATAAGTCAAGTACAACTAAAAAGAAGAAAATAGTGATTAATGACGGGAAAAGAACGTTCATCTGCGGGCTGAAAGCGAGCAAATGTAATGTGACCGTATGCCTAACGGAAAACGGGTCGCAAGTCTCGCAACCTAAACTGTCGTTAAGAAACAACAACACTGATATAGATAAACAGTCCTCTAACACAACACAGTACAGACCACACAGCAGGCCAGCACACGTCTTTGTCAAGCATCATCTTTGACCTTAATGTGGCGTAATGTGATCCGTGCGCATTGTCTGGACTGAGGCGTGTCGGCCTGTGGCTCCGATAGGGTTTATGTTTCGGTCGGGGCTGGTGGGCTATTCGCTCACTCATTACGAGGGATGACACCGACTGTACATTATTGTAGTTTACATAGACCTATCAAAATACAAGCACTAATTATTTATTAACCGTGAAGGGGAGATGCGCTACTTTGGCTTTACAGTTAATGCAGCACTCAACATATTATTCCTATAACGTATAAAAGCCTCTAAGAACGAGATGATCCATAGCCTGATAATATTACGACATGACAGGACCCTTTCATGGACAACAGGGCTGACAGAACTTACTGCCAATACTGTTATGTGCCTGAATCTGCATTTTATGATAACCCTACTAGAAATAAGCATTGTGTGTGTGTGTGTGTGTGTGTGTGTGTGTGTGTGTGTGTGTGTGTGTGTGTGTGTGTGTGTGTGTGTGTGTGTGTGTGTGTGTGTGTGTGTGTGTGTGTGTGTGTGTGTGTGTGTGTACGTGCGGTGCCTCATATTAGTTTTTGGAGACAAGACTGAGCATGAAACATCATCAGGATTTGAGCCCATGATACAGTGATGTATCATGGGCTAATCCTCTTATAATGACACCGCTCTGTCTAATCTATGTAGTCCATCAGTCTGTCTAATTCACATGTGAGCCATCAGACAGTTAGTCACCCACCATCTTTGTACTTAAACCCCAACTGAGATCACTGCAACCCATCGAAGAGAGTATAAACAATAATGTAGGCAGGATCTCACCTTTTCTGGCCAGGTTGGCCGATCTATGGGTGGGGCCTCCGCTTCCAGAAAGACATGGGTTCTGGTGACCATCCCTGAAGAGATGACGCACCTGGGAGAAAGGACGAGAGGAAGAAGTAGTGGCAGTGTGAGATAGAGAGCGGAAGCAGCGAAACAGTGGTCAGAGCTGGAACTGCAGGCGGGCCTGTGCATTTAGCACGAGGAAACCCCGCGCCGCTAGGGTTTAACATTGAGCACTCGTTTGCACTTCCGCATTTGGCAACCAAATGTTGGTTAGAAAATGCGGAAGTAGAGCGTTCTTGCAGGTGCTTCAAAACGCCACTGAGCAACTTTTTCTTTTTTTTTTTTTTGGGGGGGGAATCACAGCACTCCATCTTTAACTCTGTGTATTAAACTGTACACACAAGTGGAAGAAGACCCAGAAGACTGACCTGGTGTGGGCGTACACAGCCAGAGTTGAGGTTGGGGTAACGAGTAGCAGGATCAATGGTGTACTGCTCAAAGTTCTTACTGATGTTCTCTGGGGTGGTCTGAGGCAACAGGCGGTAGAGACTCTCCCTTGGGAAGGAGAGAACACAAACAAATATTCAAAATAAATAAATAATAATAAGCTCTTTTTTCACTTCCCAGCATTCCTGGGAATGCTCGTCCGATGTCCTTAATCATTACTGTGCCTCTGCACACCCGGTCCCTTTTCCATTTCCTCCATCCCTAATTACCCCTTCCATATTCCATTCCTCCTCCTTCCTTAAATCCATTCCTCATACGTTTCTCCAGCAGGCTCCCTGCTCACTCACCAAAATATCATGACTGTGTCTCTCACGGTCACATCAGTTTCACTTTACGCCACCAACAGTTTATATGAATAGACAACCGTAAACATTGTGTATTTATTTGTCGTGTTATGATTGGGCCCCCATTTGCAAATGAGCAAAGTTAATTCTATGTAATACGAACTTCATTTGGGACAGATAATGAGTCAATATAACCTGTATCTGATTTTCTGTGTACCACTTAAAGCCTATACTTCATCATACGACAAATAGCAAAAAAAAGAATGGACTTACAAGCTCAAAACGCATTGTAAGCTTGGGTTAATGTGGTTAAGTGGCCAATTGTGATTGAATATTTCTGACTACCCAATAAAAATACCCACATTACAAGAACACACTAAAACAAATATGCCATTAATATGAATACCCACATGCACAGATGCACTAAAACAAAATGTGCCGTTAAACATTCCCAACTTCTCTTCTCTTCAAACTACAGTATAAGCTTCTCCAGTCCTACATTCATTAATCCTCCTCTCCTCTCTTCCTCCACAAGCGCACACACAAACCTCTCGGCCAGTATCTCCAGAGGGCTCCGGCCCTGTGCCCAGCCCCTCACCATCCAGGCTGTGTCGAAGGCTGCCAAGAAACCCCGGGCACAGCCGGTTCCCATAGGCCAGAAAGGCTGCAAGTGCAGAACACAACATCAGCGTAAAGACACAGAACCCATTAGTAACATTAATAAACAGCACAACCCACAAAATGCACACATAGTGAAAATACGCTAGATGAGCCCTTTCCTACTATAGAGGGTATGCGCGTGACATCATCATCAAACCAGGAAGTTATGCAGGAACGCTACTGAGTTGCAAAAAAACTACTTTCTGGCCTTGACAGCCCAGACATCCACACAGAAAAGTCATATCTGATTGCATTAAACAACATTAAACAATGTTAAACTCACTTTGCATGTTGCTTTGCCACTCGATTTGCCACTCGATTTACCACTCGCTTTATGCATGTGCATACCCTCTATAGAGGGTATGCACATGCTTAAAGTGAGAGGCAAAGTGAATTTAACGTAGTTTAATGCAATCAGATTGGACATTTCTGTTTACATGTATGGGCTGTCAAGGTCAGAAAGTAGTTTTTTGCCACTCAGTAGGCTTTCCGGCATACCTTCTAGGTATGATGATGATGCCACGTGCATACCCTCTATAATATACCACACACACACACCCTTACACCCCCTTATAAGTACAGTACCTCCAGCAAACTATCTCCGACCAGCGTGACCACCAACTGATGTCCATTTTTCTCCCGGACCAGAGCAGCGTTCTCTGAAGCGTACATGCACGTGAAGTCAAACATGGCCACGTCCGCCTGCCCATTGTGGCCGATGGCGAAGTCTAGGGAAGGGAGCTGGTAGTTGGTGCCAAAGTCAGCCGCCTCGCGCGCATAGGAGCGCAGCGCTTCCTGGTTGACGTTGGCGTTGCTTAGCAGCCGCTCCGTTTCAATGTAGTCCTGTATGAGCACACAGGGAAGAGAGTAAGGGGATCAGTGTGGATTTCGTCGTACTATGACAAACAACTCTGATTCTGCTGAAAATAGCAGGTCTACAAGCTCTCAATGCGTCGCGTTGTGTGCTTGTAGATCTGCTATTTTCAGCAAGTGTACTGTAGAATCTGTCATTACGACTGCATCAAAGGTCCGCCAAAATACATTTTAGTCGACAAAATCAACTGTACATTTAGTCGACTAAAGTCTTGTGATTTTTAGTCGACTAAAACTAGACTTACGCGAAAACATTCCATGTGACTAAAATGTGACTAAAACTAAATGAAAACTATTCAAGAGACTATGACGGCGGTGGCTCAGGGGTAGAGTGGCTGGATGGTAACCACAAGGTCGCCAGTTTGAACCTGGGCACCCCCAGAGTCAGTGTCGAAGTGTCCTTGAGCAAGACACTGAACCCCCAATTGCTCCTGATGTGCTGGTTGGTGCCTTGCATGGTTTCTGCTGCCACCTGTGTATGAATGTGTGTGTGAATGGGTGAATGTAATGCACAATGTAATGCACAATCTCTGTAAAGCGGCTTGGATAAAGGCGCTATATAAATGCACCATTTACCATTTATGACTCAAACTAAAATAAAAATGTATTGTCAAAATCAACACTGGTGGGGAATAAAGCATGATTCATGTTGTTGCGTGCCAGTGTTGCCGCACACTTACACTAGCTGATCCACAAGCTTTGTGATGCATTGTGAGCTTGTAGATCAACTTTTTCCCCACTCATAAATAAAGCGATTGACTGATTGTCTAATCAATGCAAAGAGAGTAGTTCTCACAAAGGACTTTCACTGCAAAAAGAGCAGGATGGCTAGTAACTGTAGCCAGTGAGCTATTATGAGAGATGGATTTGCCTCTGAGGTCAATTGGCCACATGTACAGTACGTGCTCACACACAAACGGAGACACACGCACACAGCTGAGGCAATGGGATATCACTCTTCACTAAGGGGGAATGTGAGACGAGAATGAGGCCACTGAGGACTTGCCAACACAAGGCTTAACTGCAACGCTGTGTGCGTGAGCACACATGTGAGTGAATGACGGAAAGAACCAGAGAGACTGATACAGTTGAACGAGATTGCATAGGGGAGGGGTGTGTGTGTGTGTGTGTGTGTGTGTGTGTGTGTGTGTGTGTGTGTGTGTGTTTACTCGAGCGTCTCTACAGACGATTAGGCTGGCAGGGGCAAGGTGTGAGGTTTAACAACAAACTTCATAATAGCACCAGTGTGTCAGTGTGATGCGGTCATAATAGCCTCATTCATCTGCTATAATCTCAACACAGGACATGGACCCTCACCCAGAGACCATCCTAATAGCCTAACTAATCTGATGCAATCTCAGTAGAGGACATGGACACTCACCCAGAGACAGCTTCTGACTCGCAGAGTATGTGTAACAGATTGACTGTCAACATGGATTGAGTGAGGCATGGAGAGAGAGAGAGAGAGAGAGAGAACTGTATGTGTGAGAGAACTGTGTTTTATTGCGAGAGAGAGAGAGAGAGAGAGAGAGAGAGAGAGAGAGGGAGGCGATTACGACCTCATTTCATTAACACCCCCTATCCAGGTCCATCACTCAATGACAAAACGGACTACCAACTACCCTACCCTGTGCCCACACACAAGCCCAGTCTTTACACAGATGTGTGCACACACACACACTTACACACTTACATGGAGAAATTCCTCCATGCCCAGCAACACTTCTGTTCCCAACGCTATAATCCCACAGTTCTTGTCCAGAGAGCTTTTATTCTCAGTTCCATGCTGGAGCTGTGATCTGATCTGCCACTTAACCCATTAAGACCTGAGGTCAATTCTAAAAAAAAAAGCCTTCTAAATCCAAACAGTTTTGTGAAAAACATATGTTGCTATGACTGGTTCTCCCCGAAAGAATTATGTATTTGGCCGCCGGCCACCCTGTGAGAGAGAGAGAGAGAGAGAGAGAGAAAGGGCGAGAGAACACTAAGTGTGCGTGTGTGTGTATCGCTGGCTCATGAATGTGTGTGTCTCTGTTTGATATTGCATACGATAATTATACACCGGAAACTAGAAGTGATCATGGAAAGAGAAGGAGGGAAGCAAAGCTATACTCACACGTATGATGACCCCTTTGTCCAGAAGACTCTGCTTCTTGGCAGTCATGACAAAATAGTGGGTGTGGTCTTTGTAGTAAACTATATTCTCCAGGTCAATCCCTGGAACACAAGCACCGAACACAAGTTCACTTTGACCATGTACGCTGAATGGGAAAACTAGGGTGGGAGAATCCTCCGGAGAACACTGTATGGAGTGTGTAATCCTGTATGGGGTGTATAAGATTGACTCTATAAAGGATGTATATAGTTGTAAATAATCTAAGACGTACAGCAGGTTTTACATTTTATAGGTTATTATTGATGATTTATTGATGAATTGAAAATTCATTCATGATTGATTAATGAATCAATCATTCATTCAATCAATGCCACAGACGAAAAACAGTCTAAGTCCACACTATTTATCCATAATGTATAAATGATAGATAAGGGGTCAGGACAACGAGGCCTTGCACACGGGACAACGAGGCCCTCAGCAGGGAGACCACTGCTTACGTATGTGCTAGTTATACTGTATTAACATACTCTACTGTATTAATTTAACATACTCTACTCTACAGATTGTTTTATTCACTAAAAGGTAGTTCTGGATTGCTGCTTTCATTTGTCTCTTCACCTAAAGAAGAAATGTCACAATCTTCTTCCCCTGCTGCAATTATATATATACCGTTTTCTATTTATTTGGGTGGTTCGTTTTTGTATATTTTTCCACTGAATTTCAACTCACCCGTGTCTTCTTTGAGATCGAGGAAGAACTTCTGGTTGAAGATGAAGGCGACGCCACTGATCTCCTCCACACTGGCTTCTGCTGTGGTGTTCCTGTTGACAAAGTTAGCCGTAATAGCGATGGCCAACTTCCCTCTGAATTCTTTGCGTTTGAACCCTGCAGAGGAATGGCCATTTACAAAATGAATATACCATTACCAAATACACCATTTGTATATAGGCTGTTATTTGTAGCCTCCAGATAAAAAGGCTCACAAAAACAAATTTTGTCAAACCTTTCTACTATTACTTAGAACAGTGTCATACACATTCACATATCTTGGCTGGAGCAAGGTCCAAGAAAAGTTGCAGAAGAAGATAAGACAATTAGCCTATAGCCATAGCCTAAGCCAACACATTTTTTCAGCTTAACAGACTTCATGAAACATTGGAGGAAGCTTTTGACATACTTTAGACCAATTTGCACTCATAAGCCCATAAGGGGTCACTAAAGCCTCTGAAGTTGGCCGTTTACCAGTTCTAATGAATGTCTGCAAACAACCGCAAACACAAACATACCACATCAATCAGTAGTCGTCGACCATTCGGGTTAAGACTTGACATTGACAAATGGTTAACTTAACACTCTCCCACAGTTCAAATGATTACTGGCTTGCAGTTTGTTACAGATCTGTACACCCATACAGTACACGCATGTGCACGCACGCACGCCGTGCAGACACAGACTTGACCCCAGTGACCCCACATACTCTATTGAGCCCCATCTAGAACTATGTCAACAGGAAATGCTTCTATCCAACGGCCCACAGCACCAGTGCAACATGATGCATCCAGTACAAATAGTCCTCGATGTCATTCACATTTGAAAAATGTTCTGCATTGCCACAAAAGCCCCCTGGCCCCTGCATCTCATTCTCAAGTTTAGCTGAGGTTTTCACAAATGCACTTTGTTAGTTTATTTCTCTCGTGTTCTCTCTCTCTCACCGTCCAGTGTGTTTCTGCGTCCGTCCGCGCCTATCACAACGTCAAAGTCGAACTCTGACACAGGATGGTCAGAGGGCCGGACCTCAGCTCGCCAACCTGGACCTAAAAGACACGCACCAAAGTGTTGGACACGTGGCCAAGAATATCACACAGTCCTATATGGATACTATTTAAATATCATTAAATGTTTGCCTTCACTACTCAGAAACTGGAAGTTCCCAGTTCTACAGATGCTTGGTGGGATACATCTGCAGGAACCTATTCTGGTGGAAACATACTGTAGGAATGAAGCAGTAGCCAGCACACAATGGATGTCGTTTTCACATGGTTTATTTACCTCTGTTAAACAACTGACGTGTTTTGGCCTGATATGTCTTCCTCAGCAGGCCTAAACGCGTCTGTTGTAAATAAACCATGTGAAGAGGACATGCATTGTGTGCTGCAGGCTACATCTTCATTCCTATTGCATTATTGGGCACCTAAAAGACTATTCATCTAATCTGGGCTGCAGGGTTTTTTCTGCTTTTGCTGATATTCAATCTTGGCAAACATAGCATTTATATCTATATTTATATCTACAAGCAACACATTAGTACTGTATATAAAAAAATAGGGGGGATTCTGGTTAACTAAGGTCATAGGGTTTCATTAAAGATATTTAGAAGTGCTGCGATCATTTGAGAAGCGGTATTCTTGTGAAAATGATTATTATTATTTTTTATCCCACGATTTTGTAACCCATTTTTCACCCCTGTGTCAATCACCTAATGTGATCCTGGGCTCTACACACCCTCCACCAACCTAGTCCCCATATATAGGGGACATGGGGAGAGCAACGGACTTGAACTCACGCTTCCTTCATGCCTGAGTGTCCAAGTTGCTCCCCCCTGTCAGGTGTAAAAACACCTGACAGGGGGAGTTTCCCTGGTTGGACATAGGGCGTGGAAGGAACACGTTATTCCAACCAGTTCCTTTCCCCTCCATCAGGCGCCCTGGCTGGCCAGGGGGAGGCAGTTTGGGAAAACTATTATATAATAGTCCTCATAAAGGTCTTGCCAGTTTTCTACAGCTCTTCTATAAAGACACAATGTACACACTGACTATCATAACATTGTAGCTAGTGTGCAGTAAGCAAGGAGCTTTGCTAGGAGTGATAATGCGCAACAGTTACTACCTAGTATATTTAGGATATCCATGATCTGCATTTAGGACGTCTATGATCTGTATTTAGAGTTTTCTCTTTGCTGATGGTGACTTTCCAGTTCTATTTTACTGCCGTCCTATCAATAGATTTGCATAGTATTTCAGACGTTATGATTTCTTCCACTAAGGCCTTGTTACTTCTGCAGGAAAACCTTGGTTCACCAAAACATACGTTGTCTGCAGGCACCAGATCTATATATAGCGTTGTTGTGCAAAGCAAAACAAGTGTGTGTGCGTTCCCACCACTGTGTGCGTGCATGTGCGCATGTTCACTGTGCTGACACTCCGTGGACTGACTTAGACAGCCTGACTGTGTGTGCCTGTCACATTATTATGGAGCCCACCGCAGCTATAGGCAAACCCCGCTGTGATTGGCCAGCAGTCGCTGTGATTGACAGTTCTCGGTTTTTGCAACTATGCCTAAACCTAACCCTAACCTCAGTAAAACTAGACCTGCCCGGGAGCCAATCAGACGGGTCTATCCTAGAGCTGTGGTGGGATTCATAATCACGGCTCACTGTCACTCATCACTCTTCATGTCCGCCGGCAACAGTTCTCAGCCCACTCACCGTCACCGTGCTGTTCTTCTGGCGGCTCCAGGACTTTGACAAACTCCACATTGACGTGAATCTCTACCCCTAAGATCAAACACACCTTCAGCAGCATGAGCTGGAGCTGGCGAATACCTGGAGTCGAAAAGGAAATGCATGCACAGGAAAATTACACACGCACCCCAAAATGTGCTCATGGCACAACCAAATAAAACAAGAAAATCTTACGGTACAGATCAAATCATCCAAATGAGTATTTCGATTCAGATCAGTTATTTCAATACTTAAATAAGTGAAGGTTGCTGCTATTCATATTCCTAAACGTGGCCACTGGCCACGTCATCCAGAGACACCTGGAAGGGTGTTAGAAACTAAGTTATGCTGCATCCTTGCCAGTAGTGGCATAAGATGGTATAAAAATAACGTGTTTGTTCAACTGGAACATAGTTATCGAGCTGTGAAATTGTAGGACATGTCTGGCACTGGCATGTAGCTTTCCAAGAACCCCACACTGCAAAACTCTGAGTGTTAATTTAATTTGGAGTACGAATGGTCCCAAATGTAGCCTTTAAGGTTGATTCATGACAAGGATATATGATGTGATATACAGTAGATGTTTTCTTATTTTACAACCTCAATTCAAGTTTCCCTGCGCTACTTCAAAAAGAAATAAAACTGCACAAGTAGGGCGTATCTACAGTATGCTTCTTGAATAGCTTTATGCTCCTGTAGTCTAGACTAAAGGGAGTTCAATCATGAACGGAAAGAGGAGTGCATCAAATAACTATTTGGTATAGTATGGTCATTAGTATGGTCATTAGTCAGCTGGTCTCTTTGGTAGCTTTTCTGGGCATCTGACAGGAACACACGAGAAGATTTAGATGATATAACGGGCTATTGATAAGGGAACTATGACATGAGGAGATATTAATGTGACACACACTATGACAGGAGGAGATATTAATGTGTGACACAAGTTGCTAATGCTGGACACTGTGGACAGGAAGAGGTGGGGCATGGGAACATCCCACCATGGAGCTGCATAGTGCAGCAACTAGACTAGCGGAAGAAAATACTCTGATTGGTTACACAGGAAATAAATTACTAAATATAAATAAATTACAGTTATCAAACACCTCCATCATTACTCTCTCTCCCTCTCTCCCTCTCCCCTACTGGTACTAATAGTCATACTGGTGCTCATAGGCGAACACATAGGTAGGTGAACACGGACATTGCTGTTCCTTGGAGTGGTTGCACCACTCAAAAAAAGGAAAAGGGGAATGAACACTCACTGATATGGTCGATGGCTCCAGCGCAGAACTTGCCATAGAACTTTTTGGCCCCAAGGCCCCTGAGGTCATGGATGGTGTAAGGCCACAGGTGCAGCACATTGTTCCTTGAGAAAGTGTCTCTTTTTTCAATCACCACCACCTTGCATCCGCCCAGGGCCAGCTCGATGGCTGTGCGTAAACCACATGGACCCCCGCCGATGATGAGACACTGCGCAGGGTTGGAAAAAAAAAGGAGAGGGAGGGTGAGCAAACACCAAAGGCAGAGACAGAACACAGACAACATTTGGTGACTTTCATTATGTTCATCATGTGAGCGAACAAGTCAAGCTTTATGCATAACCAGGTGAAGAATCACACCAAGTTTGTTTGATTCAAACTGTTCACCAGATACGATTCACTGGTCCCCGCTGGACATGATTCACATTGGTACCCTAGTACACCTCATTCAACTGTATTCAATGCTTTCACATTGCATCGACCCGTATCCAAGTACACTTCAATCAGTCCCGAGACTACCTCCATGCGGTCCCGGGAATGGTTGGGTGATCCGCTCCGGGGAACGGTACGCAGCATTCACACTACCATAACATCTGCCATGTTTTTTCAATTTTTTTGTGAATATGCCCTAAATGGTAAATGGTGCATTTATATAGCACTTTTATCCAAATTGCATTACATTCACCCATTCACAAACGCATTCATACACCGATGGTGGAGGAAGCCATGCAAGGCAGCAACCGGCTCATCAGGTCTTGCTCAAGGACACACCAACTCTGGAGGAGCCTGGGATTGAACTGGGAAGTTGTGGGAACCTCCGGCCACTCTACCCCTGATAATAAACACTCTAGCAGCCCTATTCTGGGGTGAGTATACACAAATCCATGGAGGGGTGCCCTGGGCGCCATAGACGCTCTGTATAAAGGCCTCTTCCGGCTCTGGGGCGTGTGTTCCCTCCCCGGAAGCGATTAGTCTTGGCTATGTTGTGCATAGGGAAGGGAAGGGAGTGGACAAGCTCTGTGATCAGCGATGGTGATCAGCATGGCGTGGATTTTAACGTACGTATTAATAGGCTAAAATATGGCATTTTATGCCATTCTAAGCATAAGACTAATAACCCTGTGCGTGCGGCGTGTGCGCGTGTGCCACAGATTATCATGTATGCCGTTTCTAAAATGAGAGGCCTGTGGATGCTAGCCGCGGAAGCCCAGGTGACCTTAATAGCTTTTCACGAGATATACGTTTGGCACAGATGCGGTTAAGTGCAGCTTTACGCAACAGCACTGATTGCTGATTGATAACACCTGGCCTAGTAGGCCTAAAGGGCACTGCTCCATGGATTTGTCCATAGCAGAGCTACATGCAGGTCACAACAGGTTGAATTGTGATGCCAGAGACCCCGGTCGGGTCAACTAAGGGTTTAAGTGGATAAACCCTTAACCACTTAACCCCCAACTATATCGGGTTTAAGTTGTTAAATTACCATCACAGCGTTAATAACATACACAGGGCCTACACAGCAAACGCCTGTGACAAGTGGCAACTGTATATGGTCTCATTTTCTAAATCAGTCCATGAAATCCTTTTTAACCACTTAAACCCATCTACTTCGTCCCCCAGGGGTCTATACTAGACCCCAAATCTATGTAGCGTTGCGACATGTTTGCATGTTTTGCATTTCCCACAAGTGACAGGCTTACTTGTATCCGTTCTTTTTTGCTATAGCTATTGTACATCAAAGCATACATTAAGCATTAATGGTGGCACAGTCGGTACTAGTGCTGTCGCCTTACAGCTAGAAGGTCCTGGGTTAGATTCCCGCTGGGGACGCTGTATGCGCTGGGGCCGTGTTCTCTCCTCCGCGTCATCAGTGTCCATACCCGAGGCGGGGTTGGCGAAAGGGCCTTTCTGTGTGGAGTTTGCATGTTCTCCCCGTGTCCCCTGATGGAGGGGAAAGGAACTGGTCGGAATAACGTGTTCCTTCCACGCGCTACGTCTGAACGGGGAAACTACCCCTGTCAGGTGAAAAGAAGCAGCTTGGACTCCTCATGCATAGAAGGAAGCATGAGGTCAGTCCGCTGCCCTCCCAAGGTTGGCAGAGGAAGTGTAGCGAGCAGGATTACATTAGATAATTGACACTGGGTGAAAAAATGGGTTGCAAAAATCGTGGGATAAAAATGTAGGAAAAAAATAAGTAATTAAAGGGGAATACCATTGTCATTAATATACCTTTGGCTTTGCCCCCATTCTGTGTTGCCGAGAACTGGAGGTCAGTAACATACATGAAGTACATCTCAGTATCTTATGTACTTCATAATGTTACAGATTTTTTTTTCAGACCTCTAAGGTATATTGACATAGTAAAATGTTGAAAATGAGTGGCATTCCCCTTTAGGCATGACACAGTGTGTGTGAGCAAAGTTGAGGGCATCAGTGCATAGTGTACAGGTATATACCGCACGCAATGAGAGCTCATTTGTTTAGTAGTAATATACACGTTTTTCAGTTCATCATGAAACTGTGGCGGGACAAATCTGACTGACAGGCCACAGGGAGATGCAATGTTATATATACCGTACATTAGGGTGTTTGGCTTCCAACAAACACAAACAAAAGGGCTAATAAAAACAAACACTTGGGCTACTAAGAATGTTGGACTGTGCTAAACAGTTGTTCACTGTAGTCAGCATCACACTGAGAATACCATCATTACCAAATAACCATTAGTACAACCCAGTGACTTTTCACTTGCTCTTCTGTCTGAGGAACAGAAATGCAAAAAGCTGAAAACGAGCCAATCAGATCAAAAGTTTAAAACTTGGAACTCCGTCAAAACTCTTATGTGCAGGAATGTTCTACTTCTGCTGCACTCAGACACTTCACCTGAGAAACAAGACCTACTGTATGATCTACTGCCATGAAGCACAGTGAATCACTGTTTCAAAGATTCTGTTTCACAGATGTTCGTTAAAATATTTACATAAAGAATGTAATGAAGGATCATCATACATTGCTCTCACAAAGAAGTAGGCCTAATATAGCCTACACCACTGTTTCCCAAAGTGGCAGGGGAAACTCTCCCCTAAAACTCTCCACACACTAAAATAGGAGACTGACCATGGGCCAAATGGCTACCGTTGGTCCCAAATATAGTGTATTTTACACTGGAAAATGTGCAGTATATGTGACCGACTACACTGAATACGATCTATCCTCTATAAACAACATGTCACATAACCATATTCATTGCCAGTACATAGATATCCCTACGCATCACCTTACAAACTCCATCTAAGCTTTCATGAGAAGAGAAAATATCCATTTGACTACTGCAGAAGCTTGCTTCGTCAACATCTGAACATGAAAGCGAGAGAAAGCAATTAAGTTAAAGTAAGAAAATGGATGCCATTGCCATCAGTATGGAATGAGGAAAGCTCCAGGGTTTGTGTGGAATGTCCCTTTAGCAGACCCACCATGATTATAGAACATCATATCATCATTCTTCTCAATTTTAAGGAACATACTTGCGAAACAATTACCACAGGCATGTGGGCATAAGTACTTGCATATCTATAGTGCTGCAGGAAAGAACAACAAGAGATACGGACTACACAAACCTACATAAGTGGCATCCTTCTCAAAATTTCCTTTTTCATTAGCTGAATGTTTAGAATAAGCGTTTAGTGGTTGTTTTGGGGAAAGAGCTCAGTCCATCAAGCCATTTCGTCTCTAGTGTAGCCTATACGTCACTGGCCTCCTTCCCCTCAGGAAGCCTTATCTTTTCCTTTAGGAGATATGAGTTCATGCCAACGCTATGCTAAGCACGTTGGCTACCGTACTTGGACATACATGGTCTGCCAACAGAACATCTCAGCACAACCAATCACAGTATACATACAGTGCATCAAGAATACAAATTATTGAATAAAGTTCAGCATTGAACACGTGCCATAAAAAAAAGTATTTCTTCCGATTCTCAGAAAACGAGATGAACATGCTGGGTTTTCTGACATGAACAATAAGAAAAAGTGATCTGTCCTATGAATACGTTGTTAAGTTTGACAAGCCAGACAACAGCCAGTCAACTCTTCCACAATCTTCAAATACCAGAGTCTGTAACCCTGCTTCGCAAACGTTGTACACAGGAAGCCGTCATACGTTTGTGCTTTCTGTTCATGAACATTCAACATATATTTTAAAATATCTTTTAAGCAGCAAGCTTAGCAGAATCTAGACAAATTGCAACTATAAAGGCGAAATCAGAAGAGTGTGATTGTGTGCACACGTGCGTGTGGAAACAGTCCGTCTCTGTAGTAGACTATTCCTATGAGGGTATCACTATGTTTAACTACTCTGACTTGGCACAATGTTTCACCGGACATGAGTTAAATTAATTACTTAATCTATCTACTCTTTACTGCATCCTGTAGGCTTTATATTGCACTGTTAGCTCGTTGCCTTTATAAAAGTAACTGTAGTCGCCACACTAACTATATGGAAGTGGAAATAATTACAGCAATAATCCAATATTTATTCCCTAAATAAAACAATGGAACAGGTTCAGGTATTTGAACGAATTAACCATGAACCCTTTCTGAATAGCTCCATCCACAAAGGTAAACACATTATAGGCCTAGTAGAATTCATTCAGCAGGCAGTCACTTATCCAATGTGAGCAGGGTGTAGATTTAATTCAAACTGACTCACATAAAACACGACAACACCCCAGACATTCCATTCTATTTTCACACTGCATTTCTGTGAATGTTTTTATGTCAGTATTATTACAGCCTAATTCTGCCTTATTAAACAATAAGCAAACCCGTGCAGGACTCTGACCGACACTCAATCGAGCCTCTGTCCATTGGCCACGCATGGTGTTGCAGGTGTTGGAGGCCATCATAAGTAGGCCTCCCTTATGCCATTTAGGCCTGGGAAAAAAATCCTGACAGTTTTCTGAAATACCTATGTTTCTAGGCCTATATCACTCAATATTTCATGTCAAGGACCCGAAAAATGATCTGTAATTGGCCTCCGAGACCCCCCCCATCTGAAAATATGTTGTTCCAGGGACCCTCCAGAAGCAAAGATTTGAGTTAAAAACATTCGTTCTGAAAAAATATATTCCAAATTTGAGGCACATTTTCACGATTTTTCAAAAATAGCAGACCTACAAGCTCGTAGCGCGTGCTATGAGCTTGTAGATCTGCTATTTTTCAATAGCTAAAGCATACATAATACTAACACCAAAAGGGGTTCCCGCCCCAAAATGGGTTAAGCCCAGATCCTTTCCCAACGTGCTACCTGCTGCCTCCTCGCTTTCCACCTCTTGACACCACAACCACACACACAACAAATGCCAAGTAAAATGCCACACCGTGGCTAAAGAGTCTCCTCTCATTTCCTTATATGGTCAGCCTGGCTGGTGGCCAAACCTGCTCTGCTCACCATTGTCCGTCACAACCTGAACATTTCCTAAAGACAATCTTTCAAGAATACAGCCAATCAAAAAATAAAATAAAGTGTGTCTCACTCACCCTGGTACCCTGGCAAGCTCTAGCGTCGTTGTTGTTGTACTCTTTGTGCGAGGCCCTCTTGTCTAGCTTGGTCCACAGAGCCTTGACCTTCCAGGAACTGACGGCAGCCTTCAAGGAAGAGTAGAAGTCCTGGTAGTTCAGAGGGTCCAGGTCCAGGTGTCTGCAGAGGATGCCGAAGGCCTGGAGTGACCCTTTGCACGTGGTCGCCTTGACAAAGTTCTCAAACAGCTGGCCGGCCTGCGCCGTGCGCTCATCCTCAGTCTCGCCCATGTTCACCGAGGTCAGACCCAGGAGGAGACCCTGGCTTGGTTTCCTCTTAACTGCTCCCTATAGCCCCTCCTCTTCACTCCTTCCCCCACAGTCAGGTGAGCTTTATCTGAGGTCTGCCGTGTGCTGCCATGGCCATCTGAAAAATAAATGACGGCAAATACAAACATTTAGGAATAACGTTCACAGGGGGCGTCAGTTGGGGTATGAGGGGGTTATGGCAAATTTGTCACCCCCAAGCGTTCACATTTTACCTTAAGTTTAGTTATACTGTACATATTTTCTCCACCTCATATTTTCTCTTTGCAATCAGATTTTATATTGGCGCTCAGTGCATCTCAACCCATGGTGGCTGTGATGTGACACACACCTCCTAGCTAGAATGCATGTCTTCTTGTCTGTAACCATACATTCATTAGCCACTTTCATTCACCCTGGCGTAACCATTTTGGGCATGTCATTTATTATAGGCAAACCTTTTTTCTTTTCCTTCCGTTTCTTTCCTTCCAAAAATCTCACTACTCAGGCCACTACGTGTTCTGTTCTACTTTCTACTTTCAGACCGTCAGAACCCAAAATATTACAACATTCATGATATTAGTTCTTGGTGGGAGGTGCGGTAGACGGTAGTAAGTCACATTCCACTCTGTGCCACTTCAACATACTTGTGCAATGTTGTGGAAAAGTTTGAAATCATATCAGGGGGAGATCACATTCCAAATGTAAGGAATGCCAGTAGCATGAACTAGAAATAAACCTGGGGTCAACTTGTTGCCCTACAAAGCCAGAGCAACATGTTCAACATTCTATAGGTGGTACTTCAGGACAAACGTGTGTGCTCACGTCCAGCTATTGGCGACCCCTCTGGGGGTCGCGACCCACGGGTTGAGAACCCCTGAGCTAGACCAGTGGGTCTCAAACAAATTCTTCATATAATCAAGGAACTCCAAATTATGCATTTGGTCACGGATGCCATTTGAAATGATTTTGTGCCAGGGACACCCATAAGAGCAGATATGTCAATCCCATTTAAAAAAAAAAAAAAAAAAAAAAGACAAATTAAATTGGGAATAAAGTGATTTAACTGTGGGTGTGTAAGTTATGTGTTAAGGGATATTTTATCATCTGAATACCCCATAAAAAGGATGTGTTTTTGATTAATCTAACATGGCTAGAATGGATGTTGAAGTTACACTGGGTTTTTATAGACAGACAGACAGACAGACAGACAGACAGACACTACTTTATTTGTCCTTTCTGAAATTTGTTTTGTGCACAGTAGTCATCAGGATATACATAAAACATATGGAAACAAACAGATCACACAGTACATAGACAATAAAGAAACAATGCCAACAGAAGGCCACCAGTCATAGTTCCAAGAGGCATCACATCACACTTTATGCACAGAACTGAGACGGGGCCTGCTTGTTCATAAGTCCTATACTTATGGGAACAAACGATCTTGAGACCCTAGTCTAGGAAGGGGGTGGGGCAGTTAAAATGAATATGAAATATCTAAATAAATACTGAATCAAGCAACTTAAAAACTGCCTGGGGTGTTCACATAAGATGATGAAATGATGATGATGTTATTAATATTTTTTTTATCCCAGGATTTTGTAACCCATTTTTCACCCCTGTGTCAATCATCTAATGTGATCCTGGGCTCTACACACCCTCCACCAACCTAGTCCCCATATATGGGGGACAAGGGGAGAGCAACGGACTTGAACTCATGCTTCCTTCATGCCTGAGTGTTCAAGTTGCTCCTTTACACCTGACAGGGGGGAGTTTCCCTGGTTGGACGTAGCGTGTGGAAGGAACACGTTATTCCAACCAGTTCCATTCCCCTCCATCAGGCCTGGCCAGGGGGAGGCAGTTTAGTGACCAGGATTACTGCATGTTTTTTGTGAGGGTACCCCACAGGGAGAACATGCAAACTCCACACAGAAATAGCAAAATGTTATTTTAAAAGTGAAATAGCACTATATTCTTATGGTAATCATTGCCATGGTGTGTAACACCTGTCTCTGCAGCTCTTTAGTATTAAATACAAAATACATTTTCAAGTTCACTCTTCGGATCAGATGAAATTGGTGTTGCAACTGTTTATTAAAACACTTTCCCTCCCATGAATGAGTTACACGAGTTAATTGATGCATGTAGAACAGCTTCCCTCCCATTAACGAGTTACACAAGTTATGTTTTCATTGTTTAATTTGCGTTTTAAATAAGTTTGGGTTTCCATCGGACAGTGTGATAGGTGACGCATTCGGATGACGTTTCCCGGTCGCACTGGCTTGCTAAGGCTTCTGGGAAATTGAGTCCCAATGCATTGCATTACAATGGCAATGGCGGCGCGCAATGGGTGGCTCTGTCCTACGCTCTTTGTTATTAATCGGCAGTTTGGATTCTTTTTCAACACGACGACAGGATCACACGACAGGATCACACCATTTTAAGGTGGATTTTCATGAAACGGAACGATGATGCCGGCGGGGTGGTTCTTCAAAGGTTAGTTAAAAACTAGGCAATCAAATGGGGATTGCAAAGTTTTTATCCCGCAGTCAAAACTGTTAACGAGCTGGAGACATATGGGGAGACCGCCCCATTACTGAAAAGAAAACACCTACTGTACTAAAGCAATGCAATGCTAGTTTTAACCTTTTAACCAAATATTTTGGTTTTAACATGTCACTTACGGCACCTTTATAACAAGCTGTTTCTCATTTTTATGGGGACCCACTGGTGTCTCTCCCAAGGACCTCTGGGGGTCCCTGAACCTCACTTTGAGAACCAGTGTGCTAGACTAGTGCATACCATACTGTACCTAGCTCCATTGATCCACTGATAGGATTAGGAGAGTGGTCACGGGGTGAAAATTACATGCATTATGCTTTAACACACAATAACAAGTTAAACTCACACTGTAACCACAGAGTTCACTATGTCGCGGTCGTCCCTCTTACCCACCACCACTAGTGTTGATTTTGTCGACTAAAACTATGAGGAAACATGTTCGTCGACTACCTTTTTCACTGATGAAAACGAAACAAAAATTAAGCCATCATGAATATATCGACAAATCAGTCAACAAATAAAGACTAAAATGTTAGGGAGGGACTAGTAGAGAAGAGATCGCGTCGTGAGCTTGTAGATTGGCTATATTTTGGGCTATATTTTTTTCAGCATGCAACTAAGTGTCAAGATCTAAGCCATTTTTTACGTCATAATCAACACTCTTATAAGCTTCATTCACACCAAAGAAGCTAGCTTCTGCTTTAGCTTCGTGGTCCCATGTTATCTCTATGCAGAGCAGCTTTTGCGTTTTGAAGCTTGGAATGAACAGCTTTTTTTTTTGCTTTCTTTTTTTCTCCCCAAAACGTAACTTTAAAGCAGCTTTGAAAATCTGGAGCTTTTAAAAGCTGCGTGTAGCCAATCAGAGCACAGCGTGGTTTGAGGAGGCGGAGTTGAGATCATTTCACAAAACCATTTGCCTCTCCGAAAGCTGTGCGGCCCGAATCTCCGAATTAAAAAATAAACTTTTTAAATATGGGCTGTATATGAAATATGAATGGATATTTGGCAAGACCATAGCAGATTTTGGTTCTCATCGAAGCCATTGATGCGGACTACTGACCAGTCCAGAACGCTATCCGTGGCTGATGCTGATTGTGGACTAAACAGTGCACACACACACGGTTGATAAATTAGCAGATATAGATAGATAGATAGACAAACACTTAAACAATATAGTTCCAACTGGTGTCGGAGTTTCCCCCCAAACTTTCCCAGAGAAGAGGGGAGGAGAAGCCCGCTCTCAGCCGGTCGTCGTGTGTGTGTGTGTCGGTAGCTGCATTGTATGAATGAATCGATAAACCAATCGCATATAGATATCAGGAAATCATTTCAATTGGTTTATTGCGTTCATGTAGGCCTATCGATCAACCTCATAGCAAAAGTTGAAAGACAGTAGATAGCCTATATTTATAGATAGATAGAACACAATCCCCGTGTGTGTGTGTGTGTGTGTGTGTGTGTGTGTGTGTGTGTGTGATATTGAGCGCCCGACACGGGGACACGTGTGTGTGTGTGCGCGCGCGAGAGAGATCAATAATTGATATTATATCAGTTGTATGATATGCATGCGGACATCCCTGATCCGACCTGTCCTGAACTGAGGACTGTAAATGATAATGTGCAGTGTGGAAGAGCGGTCTCCTACTGTCACATATATAGCCAGCCAGCAGGGTCAGTGACAGACAGACAGCGCCGCGGGGGAGACTTGGGACTGAATGTCCGGAAATCACACGTAAACATAAGCTGTTTTAATTGCTTTTACGACGTGCTGTATATATACAATTGTATTTCTACGGTATGCTCTTGCTAAATCAACATTAACATTACATACAGAGCCGCTATATAAAAGAGGTGGGGAGAGAGGGGGAGAGGAGAGGGGGAGAGGAGAGCGGAGTGCAGGGGGGAGATGAGCACTGAAGACTGGGGAGGATTGAGATCCGGTCCGTTCGGTTATTTACAAACAAGTTGACCAAGATTATATTATTTATTCACCGATAAATAGGTTATGATTTAACTAAATATATAATTATTTCTCCTATACAGTCGCTATTTTACATTTTAGACTTTCAAATGCGCATCTGCTAAAAAACTGCCTGTGTCTTGTCTCAAAGCCAGTCCAGGCAGCTTGAGTAACAGGTACCTTGTACACGCCCACTTTTCTCAAAAAAAAGCTGCTTCAAAATGAGTTTTGCTTTTTTTTTTTTTTTAGCTTTTTTTGTCTGAACGGGGCTTTACCCACTTTACATTATAGGCCATATGGTTGTTATGAGGAAACCGGCACCAAAAAACCTCTGATTTGCAAAGGAACAAGATGCATTGTTGTCTGTAGGCTACTATACAGATTGCAAGCTCATAGGGAAACATTTTTTATTCTATCTCAATCTCTGTCAAGTTTCCTTGTTCCTTCTCTCAACTTCTGATTCATTACTACAAAAAGTGCGTAACCTAAAACAGAATTTACATTACCTAATGCTCGATACCGTGGAAGTTAAATTGTACCGTTACTCGTCTGTATGCAAGTTAAATATTGAGGAGCTCAGTGTGCAAAATGCATATCCTTGCATTTGAATATCATGGTGCCTATTCCAAGTGTAGAGTACATGTGTGCACCAGCCTTACATTCTTAACACAATTTCCATATTAGCCATCGAGTGGCTCAGTTCTAAGCCATCATCACCTTTATTTATACTCGGAATAAGCTATAGAGTTTGGCAGCCATTCATTGGAACCTACACGTGCACACTGACTGACTGACTGACTGACTGTCACTCACACACACACACACACAACCTCAGAAACAAATTGAACATGACAAAGTCCTAGAATAGATAATCCCGCTTTTTGGCCCCAGTGCATATTCTTGAAGCCATGAGAACTATAGGCTAAACAAATATATTGAAGTGAATCTGACCTAATTTGCTTGCGAGCAATTCTACTTGTCAGTGTTAGTGTGTGGATTTTGCTGACAGTCCATAATAATAATACTATGAGACCAAATGACCGGTCAAGGGAAAAATAAACTATCTGCATGACTTGACCATGCAGAGGCTCTTGAAATCACACAGAGTCATGCTCAAATACTCAAGGGTTTTAGTTGTAAAATGTGTGTGCACAGACCAGAGGGAGCTTGAACATTATGGGAAAGTTCAGAGCCTTCTTTTGAGCTATATATAACCTTATCCCGGAGAGTGCATTGTGGGAGCTACGGTTCAGGAAGTTGTTGTTGACATGGCATCTCTCTAGTGTGGGTGCGTGGGTGCGTGCGACCGTGCGTGTGTTCAAAGGAGAAAGATGCAGAGATAGGATGCCAGGGTAGGTAGCCTCATCTCATTTCACATCTGTCTGGTTTTCCAAGGCAAGCTCTCAGCTGAGCAGGAAACAAATGCTAGGCATGAAACCAATTTTAAATGTCCACCAGGCCAGAACGGCTAGGAGGTAGAGATTATGTTTTTGTTTATGTGTGTGTCAGTGTGTGACGTGTGTGTGTGTGTGTGTGTGTGTGTCTGTGAGCAGCTAATCTAAGGCACCGGTGAGCCGATCAGTGTGAAACTTTGCATACACACTCGCACCCTCCCAGTAGGCCAAGGAAGAAACTCAATGACCCTTGAACCGCAGTTTGTACAATCACAATGTATTTTCTCTGTGAATTCCTTGTATCACGATGACATGCACACATCTTTAACCGAATCCATGCCACCATTGACCCCGGCACTGTGGCGGCAGTGCCAACAGAATGCACGAAAAAGGCCACAAAGAAGACCCCGTGAAGGCGTGAACCAGCCCAGTGAACCTTAAGTAAATCGGCTATTTTCGAGCCCCATTCCGTTCACCTTCATTAGCGTCAGAATTTGAAGCGCTAATGTGCTAACCGGGACGTCGCGATAATATTTTATTTAGCTCCTAACATCATCCCTCACCGCATGTCTCCTCAATCTGAGCCTAAAAAAAAAAAGAAAGATTGTGCATGCATGTGCATGATTTCGATGACGTCACACCATGGAAGCAAGCAAAAGAGCACTTTCCAATCTTAAACCTGCATGCTACAGTACTTTGCATTAGTTTATTTTCCTCATGACTGACGTTGAACTTACTTGATCCATATTCTAGAGAAAAAATAAATTCTGATCAGAGTATATTCCCGGCTGGTACTCCAGTCTGGCAGTGTGCAGCGGGTTCGACTCCCGATCCCGACGGCCTTTACTGTATGTCTTCCCCCCCCCATCTCTTTCCCTATTTCCTGTCAGCCTACTGTCTGTCCCTCCATAAAACATATAATAAAGGCGAAAGCCACAAAAAACATTAAGAAGAGAGTATATTCCCAGGATCTATCTGCACCGTCTACTGTCTGTCAGACGAAAAAGTCAGTTATCATCATTCCCAAAAGCAAGCCACATCAGCTGTGGTCAGAGGAACAGAACCTAGCCAACATTCCAGAACCGAAAAGACATCCAAAACCTAGAATTAGGGAGATCTGAATTCTACATTTTACAGAACGCTAGGCCAGTCCAAATGTGTCCTTTTGAGCGGCATGACCAAGGGACTCTACCATACAGATTACCAAATTAAATAAGTCCAACAACAAGTCATATTGGGAAGTTAAAGGGGACTTTTAGTGATACTGATATCACGATACAATATGTATGCAATGAGGTCACCAGTAGCCTGAAGGTGCAGGAATGACAACTGTGTTATGCAGCCGACAGATAAAACAGGAGTTCAGTGTCGCTGGGTCAAGACACTGAAAAGGTCTCCTCTTGTTTACACTCACCTCAAATCACCCTCCTATATACTCGTTTAATGTTGGTTTTGAGTTAAATTTAGGGAAGTTTATGTCATCTGGTCCCTAACACAAACATTAAATGCCATTGACAATAAAGAGAATTTAATGTTTGTTTTGTCGGCGTTTGTTTTACATCACCTAATCATAGCAACAGGAGTTAAGCCCCGTTCAGATAAAAAAAAGCTGGAAAAAAAGCAAAAAAAGCAAAACTCATTTCGAAGCCGCATTTTTTTTAGAAAGTGGGCGTGTACAAGGTACCTGTCACTCAAGCTGCCTGGACTTGCTTTGAGACGAGAGAAAGAACTCCGCTCTCCTCTCCCCCTCTCGAGCGAAACCCTCCGGGCATTTTTTTATATAGCGGCTAATGGCTATGTATGTAATGTTAATGTTGATTTAGCAAGAGCATACCATAGAAATACAATTGTATATATACAGCACGTCGTAAAAGCAATTAAAACAGCTTATGTTTACGTGTGATTTCCGGACATTCAGTCCCAAGTCTCCCCCGCGGCGCTGTCTGTTTGTCACTGAGGAGACCGCTCTTCCACACTGCACATTATCATTTACAGTCCTCAGTTCAGGACAGGTCGGATCAGGGATGTCCGCATGCATATCATACAACTGATATAATATCAATTATTGATCTCTCTCTTGTTTAATTGTTTGTCTATCTATCTATCTATATCTGCTAATTTATCAACCGTGTGTGTGCACTGTTTAGTCCACATTCAGCGACGGATAGCGTTCTGGACTGGGCAGTAGTCCGCATCAATGGCTTCGATGAGAACCGGGGGGGGGGGGGGGGGGTGAATGCAGGATCAATTCTCCCCAGAAAAAGTGACAATCCAGTGGGAACACGGAACACAACCTGTTTTCACCGCTTCGACAACTTGTTTCTCATATAAACTTTCTTTTCTATCGATAAAATCTGCTATGGTCTTGCCAAATATCCATTCATATTTCATATAAAGCCCATATTTAAAAAGTTTATTTTTTAATTCTGAGATTCGGGCCGCACAGCTTTCGGAGAGGCAAATGGTTTTGTAAAATGATCTCAACTCCGCCTCCTCAAACCACACTGTGCTCTGATTGGCTACACGCAGCTTTTAAAAGCTCCAGATTTTCAAAGCTGCTTTAAAGTTAAGTTTTGGGGAGAAAAAAAAAAAGCAAAAAAATAAAAGCTGTTCATTCCAAGCTTCAAAACGCAAAAGCTGCTCTGCATAGAGATAACACGGGACCACGAAGCTAAAGCAGAAGCTAGCTTCTGCAATGTGAATGGGGCTTTAGACTTTAATATAATAAAATTAGATTAATAGAGGTTACACTTAAAATAATTCCCTCCTCGATGTTGATGACAAGAGCGCCCCTCACTTCACACGGGTGTGATTTTTCATGTCTAATTAGACATGACGATTTTGTTTTTGAGTGACGCTCCTATGCACAGCTTTGTGTGTATGTCCGTCTGTATGAGCACGGAATCCATGACTTTGATTGGCTGATGTATGATGACGTTATCATCATGATCATCATACATAAAAAGGCACCGCTCAGTTCACACAAGTGTGATTTTTATGTTAAAGCCCTATCATTCGTGATAGCAATCATTGCTAAGAGTGTTTGTTCAGTAACAGGGGGTCTCCCCTTCTCTCCAACTCTCAAATAAACTGAAAATACTTTTTTCAGGTGGGTTGCCAATTGCAGCCAATCAGGAGAGAGAGTATCCATTTATTTATCTTGAATGTTATTGTCTCCACCAGGCCGAAGGCATGTGGGGAGAGTATGTTTTGCACTCCGTCCGTCCGCGTGTCCGTCCGTTTGTGTGTCCGTCCGTTTGTGTGTCCGTGTGTCCGTGAACAGCTAATCTCGGCCACCGTTAACCCGGTCGATGCCATATTTTGCACACACACTCCCTGGATGCCAACCATGAACCTCTGCCCCACACTTTCCAGAACGGCCTGTTATAGCGCCACCAGGAGGCCGCTTTGTGCAAAACAAGTTTTTCCATGCCATATTTTGCACACACACTCCCTGGATGCCAACCATGAACCTCTGCCCCAAACTTTCCAGAACGGCCTGTTATAGCGCCACCAGGAGGCCGCTTTGTGCAAAACAAGTTTTTGCACAGTACACCTACAGATTTTGTCCAAACATCACGCAAATTGGTACACAGTCTCTCTAGAGCCATTCAACGAAACGGGTCTTTCACATTTATCAGACTCCATCCTGATTGGTTAAGATTGGCTTCCAAAGTTCACAGGAGTGCTCAGTTTCAAACAAAATGCTGCAAATCATGAACACATCGCGTGATTTCCGTGAAATTGTGCACCCACATTCCCACTAGGCCGAGGACAAAATGCCACATGAACAATTTCAACTCAGCCTCAAGGTGGCGCTATAACTGGCCGAAAAGTGTTTTTACCTCTAACTGCACGGATCTGTGGATAACCTGGTGGAGACCTGTGCCCGGAAGGGCACTTTTTCTAGTATTGTTCCTGTTCCTGTTCCAATCTTGTCTGCATATTTCTGTGTCATCACTTCCAATTTCATTCGTTTAACCCCAACCCTGTATTGGGTTCCCTCTCCCGATTGGATGAAGTAGAAGTAGAAGTAGTGTTTTCGATTTTATCAATATTTCTTTAGTTTATACCCTCATATCCATATATGGAGATCCATGTACAGTAGTGTTTGTCTGCATTATGTGTCCCTTTTATGATGGAGAGCCCTTGGGGAAGCCCTGCCAATTACATAATTCGTATAGAAATTATGAGTCTCAAAACATGATCAAGCCAGATTTCCCATGAATAAATTGCACTGAACTAAACATGCACTGCAATATGTTGATATGTACCCAGAAAAGCAATTCCCACTTCCTCCCATTAATCATTTGTAACGTCCTCCATGTTTACTCAGTCTAAAATACATCAGCCTTTGATGACTGCTACGACAACAGAATGTAGGTCATCTTAAACCGTTTCTAGTCCCATGTCTCTCATCCTTATCAGAAGGGGAGGTTAAACACTACTTGTTTTCTATCTTGTGAGCGACCTGTTTTGGCATATCCTCGGCTAATTAAGTGTGATGTGCTTTAACCACAGTCATCCTGTTGTTTTGGGCTTGTGAATACCTAAAAGAAATTCAAAACAATTTTCAGAATTCCAAAGAATTTCAACATTTTCGAGCTTGTAGATCAGCTATAGACCATAGAAGGTATGCGCGTGTCATCATCATCAAACCAGGAAGTTATGCGGGAACGCCTACTAGTACTGAGTGCCAAAAAACAACTTTCTGGCCTTGAGAGCCCATACATCCAAACAGAAAAGTCCAAAATGCTTGCATTAAACGACGTTAAACTCACTTTGCCACTCGATTTGCCATTCACTTTATGCATGCGCATACCCTCCATTGTCATATGATGTAGTATAAGGCTAAGTGGTTCTATGTTAGCCTTACTTCCCTAATGAAAAGCAAATCCATTCTACATCTGGCCTTTTGTTTTTCATTCAATCAAGTCGGATGGTTTGATTTCTGTGTCACTCATTCATTGGTGTTAATTAATCATTGCGGTGGACTAACAATACTCTGCTGTAGACTTTGACCTTGTGTTGGTGCACATCAATAATAAATAAAAAAATTGCATTAAATAATTTGAAATAAAAACGCTAATGCAATATTATCACAGTGGTTGTACTGCAAAACATATTTATAGGCCTATATTATTCACCTTTGGCAATGCAGTCGTATGGCAAAATATAGGGTTGCATTTAAAAAGAAATGCCCCCAGAATTGCCCCTAAAAATCATACAAGAGAGCCACCCTGACACAAAATAACTGCTTTTCCGGAGGCTTATCTAGTGAGACAACATCTATGCTCTAAATCAGACCAGCACAAGACCAGCAGGATGGACAAAGCTACTCATCAGCGGAAGAATTTAACCGTTATTCCCTTGGAGTGAGACCACCGTGTAGTAAAATATTACATGAGACAGACAGACAAACGGACGGACGATGTAAATATGTTTTCAATGTAGTGAGTGACTGGTGGTTTTGAATGAGTCCCATAAAAATAATTACAAAACGTAAAATAGTTTTTTTTGTGAAATTGCAGTGTTTGATATTATATGGCTATAATCACGGTTATATTCATGCATGTTGATAATGTATATGGAAAAACACACAAAAAAATCCTGAATCTGAATCATTTTGTGGGGGGGGGGGGGAAATCCAAGACAAATTTCTCCCTTGGGAGACAAAATAAAGAAACCTTGAACCTTGAATTATGCTTGTCAGACTGAAAGTTCCTCTGTCTAATTCTGTTCCTCTGGGAGTAAGAGCAGGAGAAGAGAGAGGGATAGAGGAGAGAAGAAAGTTTGTTGTTCTACTGTTGCACAGCATTCTGCATTTTCTGTACACGTTGAATGAACACACAAAAAGTTGATATTTTCCAGAGACACCTCATTCTTTATATAGCACCAAAGTGGTTTCACCGAAAACAATTTACCCAGGGCCACGCAGTTTAGCGCAATGCGCAGCGCAACACGGCCGTTTGACAAACTATAAATACACAGTGGAGGAGGAGTGGGGGGGGGGGGGACTCGCTCCGGCTCCTCGCTGACTGTAGACTAGAAAGACGCAGCCTGAGCCACGCTGGAGAGAAGCAGACATGTCCCACTGGCACATTCGTGGCTCTAGGTATAATATTAATGCATAATAAGTGCTGAATTTGTTCACAAGTTCACAACATAGCAGTAGCCTATAGCTATAGCATGCGTCATTGGATCCAGCACGGGACGCTATGACGGTTTGTTATGAGTTCTTTATTAAAACGTAAAGTGGGTAAAGTGCCCCTTTTTTTAGGGGTGCTAGGCCGCTAGCCCCTCTTTTTTACCACCAGGGGGGTTGTTACGTACCGGCGGTGTTACGCGTACCACAGGTTGAGAATCACTGGCCTATAGCAAAGCAAGTGTACTTAATAGGACAGTGAAATGGCTTGAGACGAGCTTTCAAATGCAATCCATCTCATCCTGCTACAATGAATAGTTCTAAGTTATTTATGACATATTAAGGCCTATTCCTTCCATTGTCAGAAAATCTTCTGGATATAGTTCGGAGAGTTCAGGAGGTGCTCGGGTTCTGAGGAAAAGCTCTGAGACTACCTTTCCGAAGCTTGGAATGCCGTATATATTAAATTGCATCACCTCCCTTTCCGAAGAAAGGTTTGGACGTCGGAAGTATTAAGATAAGATTGTATAATCTTTAGTCAATAATTGACCTCTGACTACCAAATCACACCATATGACAGATATTGAGCCAGAGATCTAGTACGGTAATGACGTTTAGGGCCTTGTATTGTGAGTTGATGACAACAGCATACAGCCAACAGTGCAATAGTATTTGCAATTCCGCTGCAGGCGAGGCAACACATTATGTGTGTTTGTTGATGGCTGCCTTTCAAAAGATGCATTCCAGCTAGTAAATCATATATTCTGCGCAACTGAACTGACAGGTTATAATATGATTTTATATGATCAAATACAATGTCCTCTTGTAAAACAACACGGATCATGAAAAATCTATAAAATTAAACCTGAAAGGACAGCTGAGCTTAGTTAAAACGTGTTGGTAGAAGCGTTCCGATGTATTGGTTTGGCTTATGTTTTGGCTATTATTTGACTTTTACATACATACAGGGAGAGGTCAGAGGTGTGTGTGTTGTGTATTTTTCCCCTTCTAAATATTGGTAAAAAAGAAAACATCAGTCTCGTACCCACAAATCTGGCAATGTCAGGCTCTGTAGAGATCCTTATAAGTGTAGTGAGTGAATGAGATAACACTGCACACACCAAGAGCAAAGTTCAGATCCTTATTGTAGCCTAAAAGGTACCCGAGGGATTACATCATGACACGGAAAGCCTTTTATGACAATGGTAGGGAAACTCACCATGTTGTGACTGACTAGTGAGTCATAGTTATCTGTGATGTAACTTCCGTCTACTCTACAGCCATACATGTGTATTAGATAACACCATTATGAGGCAGGGGTTAGTTGCAAAGCAATTAATAGACACATGGATTATCGGAACTAGGTCACACCAACAACTCTGATCTCACCTCCGTATTGTAAATAGACTAGAACCTTTCACGCCCTGGTCTTAACGCTATGCGAGTGTCTCGCAGTTGTGTTGTGTGTTTTCTTTGGCAACTGATCATCTTTTGCCCATGCTGGTACCTTTCTCTCTCGCTCTGTCTAGGTCGTCCTCAGACGAGCCCTCCATCTTCGCTTCCAGTCATCCCGGTTCTCCATACATTTGCATCTCCACCCTGGCCTATAGTAGTTCTAATACATGTAAATATTATTAGGGCACCACAGTCCAATCATCAGATCAGGCAAGATGCAAATGCATGGAAAACAGGCCAGATTCAATCACAGGAGCAACAAATAGTCGCAGCCAATCGAGAAATATGGAATGGAAAAAACAACAAGCGTACAAGAGTGCACGCATCATAAAACTAAATATTTCTCAACTAGCCGATAAATATTCACATATTCATAACAGCCAATCCCAAAAGAGCTATGTTACGTTTATTGAAATGGTGATGAATTTGTGCGTTACATCATGATCAACATCCACTGAGGGTAAATAAGCCACACGTGATATTCAGGAGAACAGTGTGAACAGTACTTTATATTCACCACCATAAACACAGGGCAACCAGTGTAAACAAAATGTAAAAGCGACCTATTCTTATGAGAACTAGCAACAGTATATTGGTCCAAATAACCCATGGCTGTAAATTAACTCCATCCATTAAAATAACAATTGAGTGCACAATACGAAGCATCGGAAGCAATACGAAGCAACTGAGAAACGCCTTATTTCAACCACGGGCGGGACTTGACAAAGAGTGAATTGATTTACAAACTATGACTGATCGGAATATGGATGGAGCTTTACATTTTTAACAAAACACTTTGTTTACTAACTAAGGGGTATGTCAAAGAGTGGGTGGATCCTGCAATCCTTGGGTACAAAGTTCACTCAGACGTAAAGAAATGTGCATACTTCCTGTAACCAATAAAAGCAATTAAAGTGGAAAGTTCACTTCAAGTTTTTGTGCAGGGCGTTGCTGAAAATGAGCACCTGAGCTCAGCTACTTCCCTGGGTAAAAAAAAATCACACACGTGTGAACTGAGTGGTGCAATTCCCCCCCCCCCCCCCCCTCTCTCTCTCTCTCTCTCTCTCTCTCTCTCACTCTCTCTCATTAGAGTCACTACCCCTCTCACTGTTTCTGGCGCCCCCTACTGCTATTATTAAGTCACATACTCATGCTCACACAGACAGACAGACACACACACAAACAAACAAACACACAGACACACAAACAAACAGGTACGAGGACATTGCAAGCTGGTTGTAGGAGTGGTTGCACCACTCAAAAAGTTTAGCTCTGTACATTAAACGTCCTTGCAGATTGATGTGTTTTTCAGCAATTTTCCTGCTGCTCAGTCAGTCTACTAACGACCTTAAAGGACCACTTCACCACTCAAGTGGTTCTCTCCATACATAAAGTCTAATAGCTCGGAGTGCACTGGTCAAAAGTGGAAACCAGGTCTCAGACTCAGTTCTTTTTTTAAATGGCTTGCCGCCGGGATTAATGTATTTATTGCACATTGCCACGGTTTTACCCCCTTTCAACCCTTATTTTGAAGAGCTGGCTAATCCGTTTCACTGCTTGTACAGTACACGAGTGTCAAATAAAATCCTAAAGATCAATCTAGTGTTTGGAAAACACTCATGTAGGCATGCAGGCTACTGGTGCTCAAGTCTGACAGCAGCCCATCTGGTTGTTCCATGACTGAGTGTGACACACAGCTCCCTGGTGTATTTTTGTCATCCTGCTTCCCTCTCCCCGGGGCGCTATGCAGGGCCAACCCCTTATAAGTCTTTCACTTATTCCAGGAACTCGCAGCTTGTGTAAGGGCATTTAATTTTGCCCCATGGACACCATGGGATAGAATAGATAATAGATTATGAAAAGTCAACATGAAATGGTAGTCAAATTTAAATATCATGGGTTAGCTGTAACAAGAAAAATTAGCCTTAAAGGGGAAATCAATCAACACCAAAGATAATTCCCATGTTATTGTTATGATCTTCAGTTCAGTTCAAAACAAAAGGTTTCTGTCAAAGCTACAAATGAGAATGTTGCCTGTGGCCATTATCGGTGAATGGCAGAGCAACTTGACGGGTGATACTAGCCGGCTGATTTCATGATAGGGCACAGGCACATATTCATTTCTACAATAATAGATATAGAATAATAGAAATGCAATGAGATACATACAGATTAACAAAACGATAAATCCTCAATCCGTCACCAATTGATTGTTGATCTATCCCATTTAATCAGACAGACAACAAAAGCCAGAAAGAACCAATGTACAGTTATTCTGTAGTCCCCCATTTATCAGTGTATTCTATTTCTGAATGAAATAAATAAAATCATAATATAAAATAAATGAAGACTATTTTAGATCCAACAAAAGCAAAGCTGAATGAGACAATTTTTGTATAAGATTTTGTTAAACAAATGACCTAATATCTAGTAGCCTGCAAAAGGTGTGCATTTTGTAAACAAACAAGTTATACCGGTTAAACTCACTATTTCACATGGATTTGCATTAAATCCTCATTGTATGTAGTGAACACCTTATGCTGAATGAGCTACAAACTCAAACCTCAGACAGTCATGAATGCTCAATACAATGTCCAGACACTAGACAGTACAGTATACTGTAGGCTTCCTGCTCCTGCATTATGCCAATAGCAATCAATGGCAGTCTGACAGCTGAGACAAACGGCACAGGAGCCGCTTCTGACAGCCGACTGACCGAGGTGGAAGAATGGGGGTAGTGCCTCACTGCCTCAGCCGCCTGTCTAATTAAGTTGAAAGTTCAGTTTGGACACAAGGCCAATATAACAAATAGCCAGCGACTGAGCGACATAATTAATAATGAGCCATCATATGATGCTCAATTGCGTACTGACGAAAGTGAAAGTGTATCCTTTGTGTGTACACACACACACACACACACACACACACACACACGTTTACATCATGAGATGAGCCTTCTCGCCTGACTGGATTTCAGGTGCTGTGCATACCATGCATAGAGGCTAGAGCAATTAAGTAGACACACGACCCTCACTTGCACAGTCCTAGAATATTTTTTTTATTCCAGGACTATAGTCTCGTAGTGTGTGCAAGTGATATAAAACAAATAAGCCAAACTTCCTGATAACCACATAGGCTACTGTAGGCCTACCCAGAATTAAATAACTTGTACAGCACAGCCAATGTGGTTAAGCTCACATACAATTAATCTCAAACCATTGGACCAATTGTTCCTTTAACTGCCTATGTGGCAGCAGCTGTAGCCTGGACCTGGTAGCCAACAACACCATCATCATCATCAGAACATAGTTGGATGGAACCAAACACCGCACTGAGCCCCACGGTATATCAACATTACGCACGAACAAATAATTCAGTAGCACTTTTATAAGTAGCCTACAGTCAGTCAGTCATTGTCTAAACTTAAGTGTCATATATAATTATGAGCATGGTCAAAATTGCATTTCAGAATCGATAAAGAAACGAAGCCTACTCACGTTAGAAGCTAGAGGAAGACAAACGGCGGCTGTCAGCCACTTGGACCTTTAAGTGCCAATTAAAAGAACTCACATGACAGCTGTGGCACCCAAAAGTTGCCTGAACGATCCAAAACGGAACTTTCCTAAAGTCCACAGTAACTGCAGGTACCTACCGACAATCCAATCCACGCTGTGATATTTCTCTGTTGTATTGTCTTGTTCTTCTCACGTTAAATTCAGCGTCTACTCCGTGCGGCCAGTCAGCACTGGCAGTAGCCTCCTATACACACTCTCACAGCACAGCAGGCAGTAAAAACTAAACTAGACGGCAGGCAGGCAGGCAGCACCGGGCGAAAGGCGGTGCCTCCTGAGCGCCGGCTATAATGACGTCCAATGGGAAGTTGGGAACCCGAGCGATAAGAGTGTAAATTTATAACGTGACGAATGTGGACGCGCTGCGCTGTCAGCAGTTCATGCCTCCCCCCCAGACAGTCCGAGTCCGACCCACAAGAAACTTATCCGAATCATGTCCAGCGATGGAAGAACTGAAGTAGTAGGGCCTACTCAGACTTTTAAGTACGTGCTACTGCGATTTGCAGCATATGGCGTCAAAATGGCACACAAAATGGCACTATTAAATGTATGACTGCAAGGCATACATTTAAATGATTTAATAATAGAAGAATTGCACATTTCATATAGTCTGCTCTGTTGATTGTAATTGTTAAACGATTAATGGTGTCCATTACTTTAATGATGGACCTGTTAGTTAGAGTTGCTCTGTTGCTGATTTTAATGCCAATATGCATGGGTAGCTAACTTAAAGGGACACCTTTCTAATTAAGTTCAGTTTGGACACAAGGCCAATAACAGATTGAGTGAAAGTGCATCCTTTGTCACACACACACACACACACACACACACACACACACACACACACACACATATATACATACATACATGTGTGTAATATGTGGTTTTATATATTTTACATTTTAGCAGCCCAGTACTTCCAGAGGGCTGTCTTACTTATCTCAGTAAGACAGCCCTCCCCCTATCCACAAGGAGGAGCAGTGCACCAAAGCATTATGGGAATTGTAGTCCAGGAAGTATGTGAGCCCAGTGTCCATCCAGGGACAACCTTTTATGCAGAGCCTCGGTTTCGATGGGCGCTGATGGGACACTTGTTTTACAGTGCCGGCTACTACTAGTATGGTGGTGTTCTAGGCTATGGGTGCATGCTTTCCGACATACCATTGGTCAGAACGACAACCTACCTCAAACCCTAACCTAACCATAACCGCAAGCACGGAGCAGCACATCCCTCACCAACCTTAATCCAGTCGTTTTAACGGACCCCTCACCAACCTTAATCCAGTCGTTTTAACGGACCCCTCACCAACCTTAATCCAGTCGTTTTAACGGACCCCTCACCAACCTTAATCCGGTCGCCTGTAAAACAAGTGCCCCCTCAGGCCTCAGTGACCATCGACTACCAGAGTCTACGTAAAAGGTCATCCCCATCAGAGACACTGGGCTCACTGCTAAAATCTAAAAGATCTAAAACCACATACAGTATTACACAGTACACACATAAATATCCCCAGGAAAGTGTTCTAAATCTTCTAAACATAATTAACATTTTTTTGCAAAAAGGGTGAAGTGTCCCTTTAACACTAGCACGTCTGACCGTTTTTATTTATTTTGAAGTTGATTATCTTTGCCCATGAAGCTTTCAGAAGGTTCCCCTTCCATGACCATCATCATCCACCACCTATAATGTATAATATAAGTTAAGGTTGTAGTTGTCGTACATAAACTATAAAGTAGCTATAAAAAATGGAAATACTAAAATTGGTGGCTACCTCAAAATTGAAACCGATTTTTCACCACTTGTCATGCCCAAGAAACAAGATGTTGTAGCCAAGTGTGGCATGTGTCTAGTATTCAAGATTTGAATGTGTGGATAATGAAATGTGATACCCTAGCAGCCCTACAAAAAAACTCATGACCAAGACAACATCATTTGCATGAAATCAGGAAAGAGAATGAATGACCCTATCGAAATTCAGATTTAGAAATGTTTTAATATAGAAAAACTTTTTCAGCATAATTACAATGTCAAAATATGAAATACAATAGCATACTATAAGATTGTATAAGCAGTAGCCTAGATTGACTGTAGCTCTGGTCCATAGCTCTAATGCCAAACGGCAACAAGAGCAGTAAGGCTATGGACCAGAGCTAGTTTGACTGTAAAACAATGTATATGCCGGCCAAGTGGATCTAGAACAGTACTCAAACATTTTCATGTCAAGGACCCCAAAATGTTTATATTTTGGCCACAGCCCCCATCTGAAAATATTTGGAGCCAGGGACCCCATACAAGATTTGTGTAAAAATATTCAAACATTTCACATTTTAAGATATTTTTGAAAATAGCAGATCTAAGCTCACAACGGTCACATTGGAACACATTGTGCGCTTGTAGCATCTCCTATTTTTCAACATCTTCAAGGACCCCTGGAGGTCCCCATGTTGAGAACAACTGGTCTAAAGTCAAAACCAACATATCAGGAAGAATTGTTCACGATTAGGAAATGTTGAAAGGAAATAAAAACCCTGCTGTATTTTGCACGCTACACTAGTATGCAAAGATGTTATCTGTCTTGAATCCCAGCTTGTCAAGGTTTGGCAGACAGGCGTATTGGACCATGGGTGGAGGACCACAGAGGACCACCAGGACATCAGTGGACACAGGAGGGAGGTGCTCTTTGATCATGTCAGCGTTCACGAACCCTGAACTGTAAGTCCAATCTAAAGGTCAAGAGAACAGAAAACAGGCGAGATAGAGAGAAAGAAGTTTAACGCATTATTCATATGATAACTGATTCTAATACTATTTATACACAGGCCGAGTGAATATGTGAGTGAAAGAATAGAGTGTGATTCAGTGCTTATTTTCTCAAACACATCTTTTAGGACTGAACTAACCTTTGTTCTGCTGTCTTTTCTTCATAGCATGAGGCTTTTATACTTTTCTGATTCATTATTGATGGTGATATGAATTTTACTATTTTAAACAGAGAAGAAAACCAGCACTCACGGTAATAGCTTTTAAGGCACTTATTTATTTTACCATAGGTAGGTTAGGTATATGGCATGCTGCAGACAAGCAGCACACAAAGAACTCGTTGTAGCGTCAGCGTTGTAACGCTGACGAAGGCTTACCGCGCACCCGGTAAAATGATTAAAGTGAGATGGAGTCGTGCATGCTGCCTTCTATTCGATATGTATGACTAAACAGGCAGATTAGAATCTATCTTTTAACCTTGGGGTAGACTGGAATCAGTTTGTATAGCCGGTCTAGAGAGTATACGCGGATTCTGAATGAATGTACACTTTGTAAGTTGTGTGGAGCTATTTAAAAAAATGTTCAGACCCGTCTGAACGGAGTGGTGCTGTACTGTATTGTACTGTACTGTTCAAGCCCTCCTCCCTGGCCTGTGTGTGTGTGTGTGTGTGTGTGTGTGTGTGTGTGTGTGTGTGTGTGTGTGTGTGTGTGTGTGTGTGTGTGACGCTGCTCAACAGTGCCATCCAGCAGTATTGCGATGGTACTTCCGTGCTCGCAAAAAGTCACGGTTAGCACAAAATAACAAACGAGAAATGACAGAGTTACCGTGTGGGGGTCCCCGGAACATCCAGACCCCCAGGGGGCCGGCCCGGTTCCGGCGACCACCCCCACGTCCGAAACGGTCGAGAAATGACAGTTACCATGTGGGGGTCCCCAGGGGGTCCCTCTACTGTACTGTACTGTATTGTACTGTCAATATACTGTACTGTCACGAAAATCACATAATGGCTGCTAAAAACTCAGCTTCCAGCATGCACCTGTGCACAGTGTGAAGCTCAACAGTGCCACTTTGTCACCTGTTGGTACTCTAAACAGACAGACAGACAGACAGACAGACAGACAGACAGACAGACAGACTGTTCCTTGGAGGGGCTGCACCACTCAATAGTTAAAAGTATTGGTTAACATTTGCTATGCATTCCATAATGCATTATAATCCAATTATAACTTTGTATAATTATAGTTATCACATATACTCATAGTATTTTATAACAATAATCATAACAAAGCATTTTCTATTTTATAACAATAATCATTAAAATTAACACAGCATTTTCTAATTACTAAAGTACAAATGCATTGCAATATACTACTTATAACACTATAATTACAGTTACTAGCCCTTACCCGTTGTGAGATATTGTCCCCCCCCCCTTGTGGCCGCAGGGGGTACTGCACCCTGGGTGCGTTTTTAATTCACTAATAAATTCATTATTAATTTATAAGTTGTTAAGACCTCCATATTATTATGGTCAATGCCTGTGTGAAGGCTGGGAGCGATTGCTGCAGGCAGTGAGGAGCTACGGCAGTTACAGTGACACACAGACACACATTCATTCATTCATTCATTCAGACAGACAGACAGAGGCTTAATTATAGTATGATAAAGTACTCCAGTATGGTTATAAAGCAGTGTGTTACCCTGTGGAGGTTTGTCTAGTGTGAACCAGAGGTTGAACCTATCAGGATGATTCCTCTTCACCTCATCCAACTCTTCTCTCAAGAGGATGTCTTTCTCAGTCTGAGAGGGACACAGAGTTTGTAAGGAAACCGCAAGACCACATTATTCAGTTGAAAATCGTAATTATTGTGGTCAAGCGACATGGTTGTGTGACAAAGTTCTGCATAAATTAGATTTAACAGTGGAATGTAAATACTTCAAAATAAATGATGTAATTACTAATGATAGCACAGCAGAAGGTACAGTAGCCTACAGTACAATTCATTCAATGCCCCAATACAGGGTATGCGCATGCATAAAGTGAGTGTCAAATCGAGTGACGAAGTGAGTTTAATGTTGTTTAACGTTGTTTAATGCAATCAGATAGGACTTTTCTGTTTGGATGCATAGCTGTCAAGGCCAGAAAGTATTTTCTTTGCCACTCAGTACTAGGCGTTCCTGCATAACTTCCGGAACCCAAGATTCAAGATTCAAGACTTTATTGCCATGTCGACATAGTTGATTGTAATTTGTTTCAGTGCACTAAAAACATACATACGATACATATACATATTCACATCACATAATCAGACAGAACACGATACAAAAGTACAGACATCATATGAGGGGGACCAATAAATAAGAAGAATACTTTACAATTCATGTTGAATAAATAAAAAGCAAATTCATCACAGTTCATCGTTTTACAAAGCAGCTTCACGCTGTAAAGTGCGAATGAAAAGAGGGTCAGCATTCAAGAGGCGAACAGCCTCGGGATAAGTGCTGTTCTTAAAGCGGCAGGTATTTCACTTTAGTGACCGGAGTCTCTTACCTGAGGGCAGGGGTGCGAAAAGAGAGCAGGCCTTCTGCATTCTGCGCTTAGTGCGTATGGTGTAGATAGAGGAGACGGATGGGAGGTCGAGGCCAATGATTTTTGACGCTGTGCGTACCACCCTTTCCAACCCGGGTATGATGATGTGACATCACGTGTATAACCTCTATTGGTCATTGCGTTAAACTGAGCTAAATTCAGCTACGTTTCTTTTTTACCACTTAACCTGGCGTATATGTATTTTTGAGTGGTGCAACCACTCCAAGGAACAGCAATGTCCGTGTTCACCTATGTGTTCACCTATGTGTTCAGTGTTCACCTATGTATGTGTTCACCTATGTATGTATGTATGAGCACCAGTATGACTGACTACCAGTAGGGGCGCTGTTTGCCAGAAACAGAGAGTGAGATAGTATTAGTGCTGCAGTGTTGCCTGCGAATGAGAGAGAGGAGAGTGGGGGGGGGGGGGGGGGGGAGGGGAGTTGCACCACTCAGTTCACACGGGTGTGATTTTTACTGTAACAAGGGCTCTATACTAGGCCTGCTCCGAAAATAGCCACTCCACAATCTTGTAGATTGGCTATGTTCGCCATCGCCAAATGTTAGCGCCAGAATAGTGACGCTATAGGACTCAAGGCTGCCGGGGTTACTATAGCTGAGAAGAAGAAAAGAGAAGTGAAGCACCACACCTGATTGGCGAATATGAGAGAGCACATGGTGTGGTCAGAAGGGTCTGCTGTGATGGCACGAATCAGCTGCAACATGGGAGTGATACCTGGAATAGACAAAGGACAGTGTACTTCTAAGGGGATATATCAGTGGAATAGACAAAGGACAGTGTACTTCTAAGGGGATATATCAGTGGAATAGACAAAGGACAGTGTACTTCTCAGGGGATATATCAGTGGAATAGACAAAGGACAGTGTACTTCTAAGGGGATATATCAGTGGAATAGACAAAGGACAGTGTACTTCTCAGGGGATATATCAGTGGAATAGACAAAGGACAGTGTACTTCTCAGGGGACATTTTCAATGCTTTTCAATGCCCAGACTGTGCCCCATAATTGTGGGTGTGCAATGCATTATTCATAGACATAAATGTAAATTAACCTGTTCCACCAGCGATCATGGCAATGTGTTTGAACTTCTTCATCTTGGGCTCAGACTTCTTGTCAGGTCGGATGGAAAATCTACCTGAAAGAAAGAAATGGTACATTTATATAGCGCTTTTATCCAATGCGCTTTACATAAAATGTGCATTACATTCACCCAAATTCATACACACATTCATACACTGATGGCGGGGGAAACCATGCAAGGCACCAACCTGCACATCGGGAGCAATTAGGGGTTCAGGGTATTGTTCAAGGACACTTCGACACTAACTCCGGGGGAGCCCGGGATCGAACTGGGAACCTCATGGTTCCCACCCAGCCTCTCTACCAGCCACTCTACCCTGCCCTGAGTCACTTCTGCCACGACAATGTTATGCTACACTGCCATCTGTTGGCCATTATTAATTTCCCATAAAAGGTTAATGACATTACACAAAAAGTAAGCTCAATACAGTTTAAAGCACTTTGAGCTGCATTTCATGTCACAAAGGTAAGGAAAGGAAAGGTACTATGTTTACCCAGGGTAACTGGACTAAGCTCAAGAACTTGTTTACAGCCAGGCCCTGCTCATAGAACATTTCATGGTAGAGGTTCAATGCCTTGTCCAAGGGCACTTCAGCGGTGGTAATCTTTACGTGCCGGTCCGGGGATACGAACTAGCGACCTTCCGATATCAAGACCGCTCCGCAAATCGTTCGGCCACCGCTGCCTCATAGCCTCATAGGTGCTATAGTCTGGTGCTATAGCCATGATTAATTCAAGGCCTGTAGATATCTGTAGAGATGGATGATCTATCTCTCTCTCTCTCTCTCTCTCTCACCATTCCCATTGTACATGAGCAGTCCATTGGGTCCTCTAAAGTCAATGGTATCTCCTATAGCCATGTCATTCAGGTACTGAGACATCTTTCCTCCATCTGGAAAGGAAGGATGGCAGTTCTTGTAGTACACCTGAACAAATAGAACATATTGTAATTTCAGTCTGTTATCCCCCCAAAGCAGTGGTGTAAAGTGACTAAGTACATTTACGTAAGTACTGTACTTAAGTACAATTTTGAGGCAAATATCGTACTTTTACTCCATTACAATTATTTGAAAACTTTAGTTACTAATTACTTTATTATTACAAAACATACATTAACCACTTCAACCCCATATACATTTCGGACATTTCAAAATAGTTACATTGCGACACATTGTGAGCTTGTAGATCTTCTATTTTCATTTGAAAACTTGAAATGTGACATTCTACTTTTACTTTTGGTACTTTAAAGTACATTTTAAACTCCAGACTTAGTTGTTTACAGTATTTCTTCATTGCAGTATTGATACTTTTACTTAAGTAACACCAAGTAGTTTTCACACAGTGAGCAGAGGTTTGTTGACACTCCAGTTTATTACAAGTTTTTCTAGCAGTTCTATCTATCTCTGATACGGTGTAATGACCCTTTGGTCTGAGAGCAGTAAACTGTAGCAACAGTTGAGGGTTAACTGGGGACAGGGAGGAACTACCTTATATGGTCAGCACACACTATAGTAGGGAGGATTATAAAAAAATAAAATAAAAATATATTTGAATTAAGTGAAATCACTGAATATACCTTTAAGTGGCTACAACAAATCAATTAATGGATGTTAAACTTTATGACATGGATATGAAACGCTGCTTATAGCTGTACAAGATAATAAACCAGAATGTTGATACCCGTACAGTCTATGATCTATCATTTTACCCATTAAAACCGGGAAAGCAACTGTGTCATTTCATTTTAGATTGTAGTTAGTTTAGTGTGTATATATAATATATATAGCAACATAAGTATTTCCAGAAAACTCTTTCTTAAAACAGTAGTTCTCAAAACTAGTAGATATAAAAGCTCACAATGCTGCAAGTTTGTACACATGCTATTTTCATTTTCTTTTCTTTTTTAATAAATCTTGAAAGCGTTGAATAATAATTACATAATAGTTGAATACGTTTTACTGGGGGGGCATTTTCAGAGGGGGGTCGACAGTCAAATGCATTTTAATGCATTCATTTTAGGGGTCCTTGACTCCACTCCAATAAATGTTATCACAATTATTAACCATTTAAGCCCTGCATAATTTGTCAAACAAATAGCTAGCAGTTAGCAAAAAATAATAATACCTGAACTACAAAGATCAGAAGTTTTTGGTATTTGTTCAAAATAAAATATATTTAAAAATACCTTAACCACAAGATCAACGTATCCTTGGTCTTCATCACTGGTGACTGGAGTATAGGCTCTGACCACCAGACTCCCATTCACCTTAGCTGACAGATACACATGTTGTCCTGCAGAGCAGAGGGGAAATGAATGGGGCTCCGAAGATTTGGATCATATTCCAGTGGTGGAAAGAGGTAGTAGAGGGGAAATTTATCTTGGCCAGTAATAGGCAAAATAAACAACGAAGAAAACACTAAATGTATGAGGAAAACGAGTAGACATGCCTACAAGGAAACAAGAATTCAACAAGAAGAAACACTGGTGATACAATCTCAATGAACAAGCAAGGAACATATAACACAAGGGAGTGCTATAAATAGACACAAGGCATATGACACAGGTGAACACAATGGACAATTAACACATATATTGGCAGGCAATAACTAACAGGACACGTGAACAGTATTATTTGCAGGTAAGTAAGTAAGGCAACAAAGGAAAACAGGAAACACTAACGCTGCTTCACAATAACACGGCTATAAAGTGAAATACACAGAAATTAGGAAACAATAAAATGTCACTACAAAATGAAAATGTATTATGGTACAATATGCATTATGTTCAGACCAAGTTCAGATGGCTACAAATCCTGTTTTATGCTTACTGCTGTTGCTACTATGATAAAACTTACATTTTCCCCAGGGATCAATAAAGATCTGTTTGTCTGTCTATCTATGTATAGTATATTGTATGTCTGTTTGTCTGTCTGTCCAATTACTTTGCAGAAAGCCATGAACGTTCAACATCAGGGTGTGAGAGGAGAGGAGAAGAAGAGAGTAGTGTATTCATAGCATTCACACAGTACCTACTGGTAGTCCAAGGACATGCTCTGGAGAGTGAAGGCCAAAGCGAAACCTCTTGGTATCATGGCTAATGTCCTGTAGAAGGACAACATGGGACAACAAACAATCATCAGCATTATTACGCTCTCTGCTCAGTTACATTTTCTGATATACTCAACTTTTCTGCTTTTAAATAGTTTGATGGTTCAGCATCTTGCTCAATGACACTTCGACACTAACTCTGGGGGAGCCCGGGATCGAATTGTGTACCAGTACCACACATGGTTTTCCCATCCGGCCGTTCTACCGGCCACTCTACCCCTGAGCCACTGCAGCACCATTCTCCTGTTTGTTGAATTGTCATACAAAGAACTTCTTTGAAAGAAGTATGTACGAGCGGCAGTGGCTCAGGGGTAGATTATCTGGTGATGGGACCCGCAAGGTTCCCAGTTCGATCCCTAATAATTGCTACTGATGTGCAGGTTGGTGCCTTGCATGGTGCTTTCCTCCGCCATCGATGTGTGAATGCGTAAATGTAATGCACAATCTAATGTAAAGCGCTATATGAATACACCATACAGTCCTTATGGACCCCCCCCCCCCCCCCCCCTTTACCTAATTGAAACGTGTGTAGCAGACGCAGTCACCTCTTTGTCTATAAAACAGAGTGGACATACCTCCTTGTCTATAAGACGGAGTGGACATACCTCCTTGTCTATAAGACGGAGTGGACATACCTCCTTGTCTATAAGACGGAGTGGACATACCTCCTTGTCTATAAGACGGAGTGGACATACCCCTTTGTCTATAAGACGGAGTGGACATACCTCTTTGTCTATAAGACGGAGTGGACATACCTCCTTGTCTATAAGACGGAGTGGACATACCTCCTTGTCTATAAGACGGAGTGGACATACCCCTTTGTCTATAAGACGGAGTGGACATACCTCTTTGTCTATAAGATGGAGTGGACATACCTCCTTGTCTATAAGACGGAGTGGACATACCCCTTTGTCTATAAGACGGAGTGGACATACCTCCTTGTCTATAAGACGGAGTGGACATACCCCTTTGTCTATAAGCCGGAGTGGACATACCCCTTTGTCTATAAGACGGAGTGGACATACCCCTTTGTCTATAAGACGGAGTGGACATACCTCCTTGTCTATAAGACGGAGTGGACATACCTCCTTGTCTATAAGACGGAGTGGACATACCTCTTTGTCTATAAGACGGAGTGGACATACCTCTTTGTCTATAAGACGGAGTGGACATACCCCTTTGTCTATAAGACGGAGTGGACATACCCCTTTGTCTATAAGACGGAGTGGACATACCTCCTTGTCTATAAGACGGAGTGGACATACCTCCTTGTCTATAAGACGGAGTGGACATACCTCCTTGTCTATAAGACGGAGTGGACATACCCCTTTGTCTATAAGACGGAGTGGACATACCCCTTTGTCTATAAGACGGAGTGGACATACCTCTTTGTCTATAAGACGGAGTGGACATTTGACTGTAGGATCCTGCAGTGTGACGGGTAGCTTCTTCTTCTTCCCTCCTCCAGATTCCCACAGGAAGAGAAACAGCACTGTCACTATTACCGCAGAAACAGCTCCGACTACCTGTGTCACAATACGCACACGCACACGCACACACACACACGCACACATTCTCTATTTATATAAATCTCGATTTGTACAATTTGTACTCAAGACCGGGGAGACTATTATATTTTGCCAAACATCTGCCAACCATCCGTTGTTTTGTTCACTTTCAACTTTAAGGTTTCGCAATTTGTACTGATTCTGAAGGGGTGAGGGAGGTGAGGGGTTGTGGGAGAGAGAGACAGTGGTATGCCTCACAATTATTTCTCTCACTACACATTGAATCATTAATGTTAAATGTTGCATATGACTTATGAAACAAATATGGACATTTGCTCTCAGCTTTACTGGCCTCTGCATACTGGCCTCTGCATCAACCAACTCACCCTAGGTAACCTTTAGCCCTCCAAGCAGAACCCAATGGTACTGAAGTTTCTGACTTTTTGACGACACAGACCATTGGGTCCTGTTCCAGCAGTATCCTGCCACCTGGTACGCGGACATACATAAAACATAAACAACGTGGATAACGCCTGTCTGCGCTCTTTGACGACATTTTTTCGTGTGAGGGCTTCTGAATATGTGAAGTATAAGTACCCATACATGCCGCTGCGAATATCTCCTGTGGCGCGGAAGCCGTTAAGTATTTTTAATCTTTGTTTGACCGATTTGGTCGCTTTGATTCTTCTCTTCCTTCCTTGTTTATTGACACCTCATTGTACCGCCTATCTGGCTAGCTAGTGGCGCTATAGCTATGACAGAGAAGATCAGAGGCAGGGACGTAGCCGCACAAGCCAACCGCACACCGGGAGGCGGTACAATAAACGGTAAACAAACAAGAAGAAATAAAGCGACCAAATCGGTCAAACAAAGATTAAAAATACTTAACGGCTTCCGCGCCACAGGAGATATTCGCAGCGGTTTGTATAGGCACTTATAGTTCACAAATTCAGAATAACTTAAACTAAAAAAGGCCGTCAAACGCCGCAGATACGATCTTAGAGAGAATATTTATGTCCGCGTTCCAGAATTCCCATACGAAAATATAGTTATGAGCAGGGACCCTACATAAAACTCATCCAAATTTCAGAAAAGCTTTATGGAGGGTCCCGAAAGGGGCTAGGTAACCTTTTGACTGCTGCTTGAGGCAGAATTTGAATCCTCATATTCTTGTACTTTTGACATAACATAATAGGCTACCTAGTAAAAGGTTAGTAGTTTATCACTACACAATTACATGGATTACTATACAGGCAACATTTTAGTTTGTATATATATTTAGTTTGTAGTCATGCAAATATCGATTTTTGTGCACAACACCAACAAGAATAATGCAAGCAAGCATGTGTCTAATCTATTCAAGCAAATAAGTACTGACATGTATGAATGAATACACCCACATGAGCCATACTGAGTGACAGGATCTAGATACAACAGAAAGACTGAATCTATAGATTATTTTGTTTCCACAGAGAAATTACAGCATGGTGCACTGTCAAGGACTGCACAGTCTTAACCAATAACAAGATATTGAAATGATAAAATGAGTCTTACTAAAGTCTGGTCCATCATTGTTTTGCCAAAAGGTGGGCCCAATCCTGAGTCCTGTCCTGTCGTCTGTACAGTCCCTGAGATCAGAGCAAAAAGGAAGTTGCTTCAAGACCTTTGGAACATCTCTCTCTCTCTCTCTCTCTCTCTCTCTCTCTCACACACACACACACACGCACGCACGCACACATGCACACACACACGCACACACACACACAAACACAGACAGACACACACACACAAACACACACAGGCCTCACAGGGGGCGTGGCCTCTAGGCAAGCAGAACCAATGGCTCTGGGGTAAAGGTAACGTAAGGTTCAAGGCACCAATAGAAAGAGAGCTCTCGCCATGACTTCACATGGTATAGTTGTGTAGGGGCGGAGGAGAATAGAGCCATACAATCACACCACTGTGAGAGAGGAGGAGAGTATTCTTTCTCACCCGTTCTCACTCTGCAAGCATGATTACTATCATGAGAGCTATTTAGCACTAAGGAAATATCACTTAGACTCTGATGTTTCCTTGTTAAAATAAGAAAGAAAGTTGGTACGTCTTAAAGTATTTCCCAAACAGTTGGTTGGGACCTATTTGTGGGTCACGGATACATTTTTATGGGTCTCGACTCGAGTGAAAAATACCCTTTCTCGTGTGAAGTGCAATACAGCTAAAACAACTGCATTCACAATAGTTCACAATGTATACAAACAATACAAAAGAAAACATAAATAAAATAAAATAAACTGCTTGAATGATATTTTGATAGTTTGGTTTTACAGATTGTAGAGGTCAATCTTCAACTTATTGACAGCCTTCTTGGGAGGCCTTAACTAACCCTAACCCTATTACAAGGACGCATCTATTTATAAATAAACCATTTGATGAAATACTGATGCAAAATGCATTTCCCGTCAGTCAGTCCGTCTCCCCACGCCTCCATATATGGTCATGCCTTGTGGCCAATACGTGACATCATCAGTGATGGATCAATATTAAGCCCATATACAGTATGGGAATGCCCATATATGGACATCCCTGATGTCATCAATATATTGGCCAGCAACTCTACATCTGACCTCAAACACTTAGATCTCCATATATGGAGCTGAACTCCTCTGACATTCCATAATGTTCATCCTTCCCCATCCATCCTTCCTCTTCAATGTCTCCCTTTTGACTGATACCTGTCCATTTAAACTCTAGACGGGCCCGCCCCGAAGTTATTAGTGTAGCCGCGGCCGGCGAAAACTAGAGTTCTCAACAGGCCCAAAAATGAAGGCCCCCGGCCTTACCTGCTTACCTGGGCCCTCATCAAACCTTGTACACTCAAGACACTGCCCATATACAGTATGGGAATGCCCATATATGGAGATCCCTGATGTCATCAATATTGGCAACCCTACATCTGACTGTCAGATGGCCATATATGTAGCATGTCCTGGGTGTACCGGGTTTGATGAGGTCATATCAACATATGGAACGTCAGAACAGTTTGAGGTTTGATGTCAGATTCTGACGTCAAACCTCAAACCCTACATCACATCGCCCCTCACTACACACGGGTCTGATTTATTTTTATTTTTATCCCACAATTTTGCAACCCATGTTTTCACCGTGTCAATTATCTAATATGTAATCCTGGGCGTTACCCTTCCGCTGCCCCCCCCCCCAGGTTGGCAGTCCAAGCTGCTTCTTTTCACCTGACAAGGGAGAGTTTCCCCGTACGGACGTAGCGCGTGGAAGGAACACGTTATTCTGACCAGTTCCTTTCCCGTCAGAGGGTACTTTCAGAGGATACGGGAGTCTCACTGTCACCTTCAGCTTCTGCTGCAGTCCCTAAGAAAAAGGTTGATAAATTGTGTTTGACTTTGACTGGCTCACCCCAGAATGGGCTCTTTGGTTTCTGCAGCAAGTAAGGTCCAGAAAGGCCTATGAGGAGGGCTCCTACGGGGGCTGTGAGTAGGATGGCTAGGACCGCCACAGTCAGCACATCCATGCCATACTTCTGCGATATCTCATCATTATTAGTCCTGGCCATGTCCAATGCTGTTGAGCCAATAGCCGCCTGTACAGTGGCCTTGGGCAGCCATGCCAGGGAAATGAACACCTTCTCCTTGAAGTTGAATCCCGCAAACAGCACACAGACAAATGTGAAGAGAACTCGAACCATCAGGGCAATAAGCAGAGTAGCTATGCCCAGACCAACTGTGTTTCCGTCCAGCTGTGAGATTGTGATCTCTGCTCCTATCAGGCCAAATAGTAGTGGCTGGAACACATCCCAGGCCATCCCCACAACTTCCTCCACAGGTTCCTTGTCTTTTCCCCAGCCCAGGCCAGCCAGGAAAGCCAACACTAAGGTGCAGAGGCCTCCAGAACCGGGAAACCCTGCTTGGTTACTTCCAAACACTGCAAATACAGACAGGCCCAGCACCAAGAAGGAACGCTTCATCACCAAGTGTTTTTGGTCACGACTAGGGAAATACTGGATGAGAAAGCCAAGGAGAATCCCTGCAACCAGGCCCCCAGCTACCTCCAGGACGCCTCGCAGCAGGTTGTACCATGTGCTGCCTGTGGCAAAGGCCATGCCCATGCACGTGGTGAAACCAGTGATGGCCAGGATGTCATCGAAGCTTCCCGCCGCCATAAGGAGGGTGGGAATGCCTTGCTCCAAACCATAGCCGTCCTTCTGAAGCATCAGCATGGAGGGAACCACCACGGCCGGGGACACGGCACCGAGCACGAACCCCAGGATGAAGCCCCACACCCAGGGCAGGCCCATGAGGAAACGGGACACCACGGCTACGCTGGTGGCCTCTATCAAGCAGGGACCCATTGCCACACGTACGCAAACACCCTTTAGTTTCCTCAGAGCCGAGGGATCCAACCCCAGGCCGGCTCTTGTCAGAATGACAGCCAGGGCGATGTTCCTCAGGGAGGCGGACCATTGGAAGTCGATATACACGGCCTCCGTTACCACGGGGATGTTCCTCAGCAGGAAGCCCGTCAGAAGCATTCCGAGAAGAGGGGGAAGGGGTGGAAGTTTAGGCAAACGTATGAGGCCCATCAGTTTGCCTCCGGCGACTGCACAGATGAAAACCGCTGTGATGCCAAACAAGTTGCCTCCTGGGAGACACTCCTTCCCTGTGATGGACCACACCACTCCAAACAGCACAGCAGCCAAAAGAACGTTGGTAACAAGGGAGGCCAAGAGGCCTCTTGGCGGACATGGGCAAAACTTGCGGAGCAGCGGACAGCAGACCACTGGCGGTTCTGTGTTGGTGCCTGCATCCACCACAGCAGCATTGCGAGGAAGGAAGTAGGTAGTCTCCTCAGTGACATTTGGAGTAGAGCAGCGACGGACCACCAACTGGATCTGGTTGACATTCAGGTGATCTGCATGGTTAGCACCAGCAGCAGTCGTGGCTCCTTCCCCTGCCGGAGTGGGAGCGGGACTGGGCACTGGACTGGGGGACACTGGACTTGGTGCAGGACTTTCTTCAGGTGTAGCTGGTTTGGTCTGGGTGTCCTCCATGGAATGGTCCTCTGGTCCTCTTGCTTCTAACACAGAAAACCCACTAAAGGGGTGTGGTTGGCCATCTATGGGGCTGTTCCATCAGTGTTGTACAAAAGGTTCTTCTGGGTCACAAGCCCCTTATTGATACATCAATAATAAATATCATCACGCTCATGCGTTTTATTCATATATCCGTGACACGACCTCACTTTTATCTCCCTCACACACTGTGACGTCACGCCCAGCGTATACGCCTATATAAGTACCAGAATCATGTCCATTTTCTGTTCTTCCTTTGTGCATATTTGTTGGGGGAATAGATTTTGAGAGGATCCTTTTTGCTTTTGTTGAGAAAGCAACAGTTTGTCCGTACCACCATCGCACTGAAAGATCTTTCACTGATTAGATCTTTGGTGTCATTTGCCCGTGGCGTTGCTGAGGCTAGAGCTGTTCCCATGCATCACTACTTCTGTCACTGCTGTAACGGAGAAGTGAACCCCAAGCTCCCGGAATATATATGTCCTACGTGTGATTCAGGCTTCATAGAGGAAGTACCAGAAAACTCCAATCTCCTGGAAGATGTCCCCAACAGGGTAGATGACACCACCGTACCTGTACTACCTCTTCCACAGGCCGCAGATGTGATCGGGATGTTTCAGCAGATCTTTGCTGGTCTCGGTCACCCGGTCACCGCCGGTTTTCACATTATGCCCCTCGGCGGCAGACGGCCAGGCGGTGGAGATCCCTCTGCAGAACAACAGATCCGTCCTGTCGGGATCCTTCCAAACCCAGTCGTCGGTTCTCTGTCCCTCAGCAGCAGCAGCAGACCACCAGGCGGTCGCGCCGGAGAAGCCTCTGCAGAAAGTCGTCCGCAGGAGGGGAGCATACAAAATAATATCTTACCTTTACTGTTTGCCTCTGGAATCATTGGCCCTAATAGCCCTAACCCTCTCGGCAGTACCAGACTGCCAGGGGGCAGAGAACCGCCCGCGGGGAACCATCCAGGATCCGTGGAGATGACCATGCAACAGTTAATTTCTGCTGTGGTTGGTTATATTGCTGGTTCCGCTCCTCAGCATGACTGGGCCAACCCAGGAGTCACTGGTTCTTCAAACTTCATGTGGACGCCGCTGTTGCACTCCAACGTAGGCGACTATGTGTTTGGACAGGGAGGTCTGGACTCTATCCTAACAATGTTGTTAGATCGGTTCGAGAACACCGGGCCTCCTCCAGCAGAGAAGGAAAAGATTTCCACTCTCCCAACAGTCAACATATCTCAGGAACAAGTAGACTCCAATATGGAGTGTTCAGTCTGCAAAGAGGACTTCAAAGTTGGCGAGGCAGTCAGACACATGCCTTGTAATCACTACTTCCACTCGGACTGTATAGTGCCCTGGCTGGAAATGCATGACACATGTCCTGTGTGTAGAAAGGGTATAAATGGAGAAGGCAACGACAATGGGCAGAAACCTCATCCGTAAACAAACGTTAGCAATAGTTGGGTTGGACACCAAAAAAAGACGTTCGTACCATGCTACTAATCAGGTATTTTTTAGGATGATACTACACACAAGAGAAAATGTTATACCTCTACCTCCGATAAGGTTGGCAATGGTCACATCCAGAGAATCACAGACGATGGCATCCAGTCACATGGTGGGCTGGAGGTATAGAGGGGACCAATGTCCTGCAGACCCCCCAACAGACACACTTGCTACGTGGTACTGACATCATGACCGGAAAGAAGGTCATGATCATCAATAACCTCAAGAGGTATTTCGCCTTTGAAGTGAAAGTATTGGACCATAAAAATGTAAGGTTTTAGGGCGAGCAACTACCGGTGACGCTGCACCACGCCCATGAGGCTGGACGAAGCAACGACAAAGCTAAAAAACAACTACATTGAACTTTACTGTAATTGGTTCTCATGTCGGGTATAGTTCAGTTCTCTTGTTTTGTCTATTTTTGAGAGGCGCTAGAGTCTCCAATGTCTGGCTTTTGAAATTACGTCATATAGCCAAGTCTATGGACCTTTAATGTTTGTTTAGGGCACTAAACATGATATCATGTGGCAGCCAAGTTTATGGACCTATAATGTTTGTTTACAGCAGTTAAACAAACATTACCAGGGGCCCCTCACTTCACACTAGTGTGGTTTTGATGCATATCCTACTGTATAAGGGATCAATCAGCATTATTATTTTTGTCAGTTTTATTTACTATGGGTTTACTCAATTTAACTTTGTGCAGTCTCTGGTGAATGTGCATTTAAACAAAGTTGGGCTGTAAAAAAAAACTGAAAAAGTACTTGACCTCACCCTGGCAGGAACTTCAAGAGCTGGGATTGTGGCACTGAGATTGCGTTTCATGAAATTCCCAAGACGGTGATCCTCCAGACTGAGGACCTCACAGCTAACGCAGCACCTCAGAAATTGGAAGCTGCCTTACCTTTTCCGAAGAAACCAGAGAGTACAAAAAGATGGATTCAACAGCAAAACCTTAACCTGGAGCAACCTTTACTTTTATTTTTTGGGTCTAATGTTTACCTTTTGAGTGGTGCAACCACTCCTACATCCAGCAACGTCTGTGTACCTGTATGTGTACCTGTATGTATGTATGTATGTATAAGTGAGCACGAGTATGTTACATATTTATACCAGTAGGGGGCACCAGAGATACAGCAACGTCCGTGTACCTGTGTGTGTGTGTGTGTGTGTGTGTGTGTGTGTGTGTGTGTGTGTGTACCTGTATGTATGTATAGGTGAGCACGAGTATGTTACATATTTATACCAGTAGGGGGCACCAGAGATACAGAGAAGAAATTGGAACGATACAGAGAAGAAATTGGAACGATACAGAGAAGAAATTGGACGATACAAATTGGAATGATACAGAGAACCAATGGACGGGAGTTGCACCACTCGGTTCACACTGGTGTGATTTTTTTATTAGATATAGTTTGGAGAGACAGGAAACCGAGGATATTAATACAGAGAAGGGAAGACATGTGAAACATGACAGTTGGATTCAAACGCAGATCCTCGCGACACACCTGCGGAAGCAAGTGTAACTGGCTGAGCCAGTCAGTCCCTTGTGGTGCTCCTCCAACTGTAACGACGTCACTGGTGGCTCAGCTGCGTCAACATCCTCGGGATCAAAGCTCTCAAGAGTCATATTGTCTGTCCATCATGTACTAGGGCCCGCCCCTACTCCAGGGGTTGTCAACCCTTTCTCCATGGGACGGAAATAGGGGTCCCCATAGAGTAGGTAGTCCCCAGATGATTTTCTCCCCTATTTAGAGGGAAAGCCCGAAGGGAAATTAAAGGCCTTTCTTCTTCCGCCACTTTTTGCGGTTCTGGCAGTTCTTTGCTGTCGCTTTCCACCAGATTCGGCAATATGGTAGAGGGCCATGGGAAACGGTCAATAACTGAAGCTCACAATTATATGATTCAATGAATTACATGATCCACTCTACCCACTGGTGATGTCACACCTCTCTATATGAACAGAATCAGTGTTTCTATGGCTTATTGTGTTAGTCTGTATTTCTGCTTTATTTGATAGGGCAATGGAAGTGCCAATCTCAGGTCTGATTTTAACCTGGGTCAGCTATGTGGTCAGGATTATGTTGTATGCAGTTCTGGGTACCCCAATCCATTGCCAGACTTGTTTTTTATTTGTTTTGGGGAGAGTTTAAGAGGTTCCACTTGAGTGACTGGCCTCCAAATACCGACTGCAAGGGAAACTGTTATTAACGGGTTTTATCCCCCTCTAATCCACTCTCTGCTATCTACTAGCCTTAGGTTTCATATTATCGGTAATGTTTACAGGACAACAGATAAGAAATAACAAAAAATGTAGTTATTTGTTTTCCTCAGAGTGGCAATGAGGGTCTGTGTGTCTGGAGGTAATCTTGCACACACTAACAACTCAAAATAAATTTTGCACACTGGCATAGTTCACTTTCACTCATTTTTTCCAAATCTTTATACTTTTTTGATTTACTCACCGCGCTGTTTAAGATTGGCAGGCCATCACGGCCATCGTCCACTCCTGTTGGCCGACCGTTCAGCAGTCCACGTTGATGTCCGTTTCAATTAACAACTCATTTCCTTATTGCTCGGCTGATTGCATTTGATTAATTATTGAGAATGCTCCTCAGTACGTTAGTTACATTTCTTAGTTCGTACCGTATCTTACCGACCTTGAATATCAATGATAAAGAAGATAAATGTTCTTCCCTGGGTTAATTTGATTATAGTTCCATGCTCCCCACAATCACAGCATTGGACTATGCTTCACTCTGATAGACCCATTTCTAAATTTGTGTGGACACTCATGTCTCAGACTTATTGCAGCAAGCCAGAGCTGATGCCGTTGCACAACCTCCATATATTACTGGGTTTTCACTGTTGAGACGCTTTTAATATGGTTTGACTCAACAACCAAAATATGTTGGCGAGAGCTTGAGTAGAGTTTGGTTCATCCCATAGAGCTGAGAGACCTTTTGTAATAATTGATTGCATTTTTATAGCACTTTTCTATGCACTACATGGCTACTCAAAGCGCTTTACAATGGTCCATTCATTCATACATTTGGAGGTGAAGCGACGAACAGTCAACACCAGCGTCCTCACTTCCCACATTCACACACCAATGGTGGCAACCACTGTAGGCAAGATGGGGTTCAGTGTCTTGCCCAAGGACACTTCGACATGTGGACAGGAGGAGCCGAGATTCTAACCACCGACCCACATGGCCACAGCCATATTCAAATATAACTACCAACCATTGCAATGTTCACCTTGCGCTACTTGTTTCCCCAATAGTAACAGCATGGAGGGGAGTGATACATTAGGCTTCTTCAGAAGCCAGTTGGCAGACATGTCAAAAAATCTCTAAGCAAGTACTAAAGAAGTTTTAAATGTTGAATGTATGATATATATATATATCTTTCTTCTACTGTGAGCTAATTGTCTTCATAGGAGGCGAGACGTGAGGGAGCGTTTGTTTTCGGACATGAGGCACAGCCGAACAAGCTCAGGCAAGCGAGTTGCAGTTCAAAAGTTGCAAAGTCCGCTTCAGATGACTCAGTGCCGTTCGAGTTACATCAGGGATATAATCGTACATCGGACTTTTGACAATACAGATAATTAGGATCACAGCATTGCCCAATTCAGAGGACAATTCAACCTTCCATTCCTGCTGAGCTATAGACCTTTATTGTATTTCCCAATCAACATACATATCTAGTATCACTATACAGATTCCAATATCTTACAGCTTTCCTCTCAGTAGTCCAAAGATGTATGGAGATCAGTCATTCCAGCAGTTTACACAGCCTCCGCCTCCAGAGGCGTCTGTGTCGTAATCTTCATCCTCTGAGCTCAGGTCCACATGTTCTCTAGGGTTCCAACTCTCTTGGTGATCTGTGACAATCCGGTGAGATGTGGATCTGCTGTCGCCGGGCAGTTGGTCAACTGGTTCTGACGGATCCAGGTCAGCTAGAAGAACACACAGTACACCAGCTTGGAAAATGAAGAATGAATTTACATGGGGGCTACTGGTATCTCTCAAAACACCAGTGCTCATGGAATGGAATATATGTGGTGGACACTAGATGGAGGTGTCTCACCTCAGAATGCCACCAGTTACCTCATATAAATATATACCGGTACATACTATTAACCAATAAATATATATATATTTATACTACATCATATTACTCATAACACAAAACTAATCATAACAAATAATAAACACACACGTGACTGCAGTCCACGTGAGAGACACACACACACGCGCGCGCGCGTGCGCACGCACGCACATTCCACCAGGCTTGGCGGAGACAACAAAGGGAACACGAGTGCACACATGGCCTTCCCACAGCTTGTGATTTATACCATATTATTTTGTATTTCTTGTCATGTATTTCTTGTATAATGACCCTAGGGGGCCAGGGGAAAAAAGAACGCATGTACTTACTGTGAACACACCCGTGAGGACTGCACATCACAATACCTCACTTTACCCTGAAGAAGGCACAAGCTGAAACGTGTTGGTGTATTTTAATTTAATCTAGCTTTAATTTATAAAGGCCTTTTACACTTATGTGGATCTGGATAATTTATGGTAATAACTTTTCATATTCTCTAAAGCTTGGCAAGTGGCTATGGCAGTTTTAAGGAGTGTTTTTGGTACAAAACTAATGCTTGGAATTAGAATGATGAAAACCCCCTATTAAGTTTGGCACAAATGTAATTGTCATTTTTGCCTTAGGTTGTTAATGGTATGTTCACAAAAATAATTGCTCAATACCGACAGCTGGTCAGCAACTGGATTCACGAATGTATATTTTAGGCCAATAAAAACTATAGGCCTACCAAATTTCCCACTCCACACCCCCCACGGCTGCCGGACTACTGTGACGTTAAGACACACTGAAAGAGCTACCTACCAGAAATGTGTTTCTGTATCCAGTCCCTCAGTGCTGCTACTGAGGTGAACACTGCTGGTGTTTGGAAATGGAAAGTTTCACAGCGTTCATTCCTCTCGCTGCTCCCTGTCTCCACCCGCTGGCCTTCACTCCTCCTCAGACCCACGAGCACATAGCTGGAGTCAGCTCTTTGGCACACCAAGCTTGTGCCCAAGCTGCGCTACAGGAGTGGCAAAGAACAGAATTTTATTTGTACAACTAGACTTACAGTGTACAGTATACTTTTCTCCATCCTCCTTCCTGACCTTGTTATCTAAATGAACCATGCATATCTTTCCTATCAATGTCCGGCTTTTGGTGTACTAGAGCGGTGCCCGTTGGGCACTGGTCTACTTGGAACGATGCAAGTTGGGAATGTATGCCCAAACCAGTTATATGTGTCGCTTTTATGCCAATAAATGGAGTTCTTTGTCAGGCATGCCCAAATATGGAGTCTAAGCAGATGTCAGAACATAATTGTGATGTCAGAACAGGCCAGTCAGGCATGCCCAAATATGGAGTCTGGGCAGGGGCCCTGTCCAGACCCCGGGCAGAGGCCTTTTTGGGTCGGTTCTGGACAACTGTGGGTCCGACCGACTCGACACCGGGCACTGCCCCCCCTGTGGTGGGATGGAAGGCTTGTCGAATTTATGCAGATGTCAGAATGATGTCAGAAGTCGGTGCGTCATGGCTCTGGAGTCTATGCAGTGATGTCAGAAGTGATGTCCTTTTGTGGCAGTTCTGGACAACCGTGGGTCCGACCGACTCGACACTGCACTCCCTGTGGGGATGTGGAACCCTTGTGTCGAATTTGAAGTCTGTGGGGCGAACGGTTCTCGAGTTATGTGAATAGAAGTGTCTATTTGTACTTCTCTAAATGTTCTGATGAATTGAGTGGACCCTCTTGTAAACAAGTGTAATGCTTTATTGGGTCGTCCACTCACAGTTAACAGTCTTTGTATTGAGTTGTGCTTGAAATGTACTGTAATTCTGCAAACTGTTAATAAATATTTCAATCAATCAATCTATATACAGTAAGAGTAAGTTGTTGTTGATCTACTGTACAAGGTATTGCCACTAGAGGGAGGTATTTACCAACGAAATTGCTCTGCCCTGCATGAACTTAGTAAAATATACCAATCATGTATGTTACATTCCTTTGATTTCTATGGGGTGATAGAAAGTACATGAGATCTGAAACAGTGTTTTTCATATACAGTATATCTATATATGTTTATGTATATAACAGGGATGGGGAAACAAATAATTAGGATGACACAGTGGGCTATAATAAACTAAAGTAGGCTATGATCTGCATATCCTGACTATAGCCTTATATTCCTTTTGTGTTGACCTTGATTGGCTCACTGATCTCTTTTCCACCAAAATGACTTTGCTTCTATAACTGATGGTTTACATCACATCTGCATCTCCCGAATAGTGACACGACCACTTTGGTTCCTACTTTAAGGCAATTAGAAGTAGATTTTGGGTTCCAGTTCCGAACCAACTTTTAGGGATCTGAACCAATTCATTTGACTTGATTTAGTTTTATAGTCATAGTCTTTTGAATAAAATGTAATTAATTGTTTTCCTCATATTTTAGTCACCTGAAATGCTTTAGTGTTAGTCTAGTTTTTGTCAACTAAATACAGAATTTTGTCGACTAAATCTACAGTTGATTTTGTCGCTAAAAAAGGCCTTGACTGCGTCGTAATGACAGATTTTACACTTGGTTGCACGCTGAAAATATCTACGAGCAAGCTTGTAGATCTGCTATTTTCAGAGCACACCGATCGCAACCAAACATAAAATGATTTCTTCTCCGCTAGTCAACACAATAATGACAAAATAGTTTTTTGTCTGTGAAAGAATGAAGGTTTAGTGGACATCAATCAACACCGGCTCTGTGCTGTTGCTCACCACACAGTGGTGTTGGGACTGGTTGTGTGCTAGCGTTGCTCTGACACACAGCATGGCATCATGAGGCAGGGCAGAGGAGGTGCAGTGCCGCTCGCACTCAGCACGGCTCAATACAGACACCTGGCTGGCATAAACCACGGTGGCATTCTTCAGGTCACCTATAAAAACATAAACGTTAACATAATCAAGAGTGGCTGACTGTGCAAGCATGTGGGTGGTTATGATTACTGTATGTCAATGCGGATTTCTGCTAGTAGCTGTGACTCATATGCCCCATCTCTCTCTCTCTCTCTCTCTCTCTCATATAGAAACATGTCATACTTGTTTTCAATATGCTGTATCTACTGTAATTCTCTTCTCTCCCTGAAACATGATCTTAACGGCTGGAAAGTTCGTATCTTATCTTATCTTGAGGCCAGTCCACACCAGTGTAACTCCCTGCAACATGCAACTACTACATGCAACCATTATCCACGCATTGGTGTGGTCTGGCCGCACACATGCACAGACACAGATTATTATTATATATATAGTAGGATAATGGTAAATAAAATAAAGGCTAAAATAAAGTGCTTAAAAAGTTCATTTTCGATTTTTGGTGCCTCCCAACTCAGCAAATTGGGTGGTGCCAACGGACACTCGCATGATGCAATACAATCTGGCCCTGGTCATTATGAAAAGAGTGTTTCAAAACATAACGTATCCGGGGGGGAATATGTCCGGCCTGACACTCTCTGCCTTAGGTTGTGACCAGGCTTTTCTCTTGCAGCCTTAGGTTGTGACCTAGGCTTTTCTCTTGCAGCCTTAGGTTGTGACCTAGGCTTTTCTCTTGCAGCCTTAGGTTGTGACCTAGGCTTTTCTCTTTTCTCTTGCAGATGAGTAAGGCATGGGAACGAGGCTAAGGACGGTCTACATTACTAGGCTGATGCCATTGGGATTTGGGAATGAGCAGCTCCAGTAATGCAATACCCATTGTACCTGTTCCTGTTGTACACAGTGCAAGAGTAAGTAAGTAAGTAGCCTTGCCGAGCCAGGGGGCCCATAGGGCAGGAGGCTATCTCCTGTTGCTGTAGCGTGAGGCAGATTGATGTATTTTTTGGGGTCTTTGGTATGATCCAGCCAGGGATAGCTGAGTAGCTGCCCTGAATTGTTGAGGGGCGCCAGCCCCTCCTATGCCCAGCTTTCCGGGTCTGTGTGAACACAAACATTGGCCTGTGATTGGCTGGTCACCCCATAGCGATGATTTGATTGGCTGAGCAAAGTACGTACTGAAGATAAAAGTGAGGGCAGAAAAGTGAAGACGCCAAAAGTGATTGGCCCGGAATGACATTTGTGATGATTTGATTGGCTGAGCACGGAATGTGACGTATGTATACATGATGACAAGAGCGGCCCTCACTTCACACGAGTGTGATTGTTTTTTAACCCATTCTGACCGGGCACCCATTTTGGTGTCAATTTTGGTGTTAAAAATAGCAGATCTACAAGCTCATATCGCGCCACCGAGTGGCGCGATACGAGCTTGTAGGTCTGCTATTTTTGAAAAATCGAAGAGCGACTGACATTTTTTAGAATCTGATCTCAGGTCAGAATGGGTTCATCAGACCAGTGTGTGTCCGGCGGAAACCTCGTATGAATCTGATCTCAGGTCAGAATGGGTTAAGCGTTTGAATACATGCAGTATACAGATATATACTATATATAGGCCTATGCTGTATACAATGTAGTGGATGAAGATTACCCGTCGGCTCCTCCCATCCTGAGACAGTGCACCGCTGGACGGAAAGGGTCTCCTGTTCTTCGTCTTTGTTTTGCATGCAGACGGTCTGGGCCTGCTCCGTTAGGCTCAGGGGAGAACTGAGCTGCAATAAGGCAGCGTGGTAGTGAGGGTGGAGGAATACCCTGGAGACCCCACGACTCTACAGAACACACACACACACACACACACACACACACACACACACACACACACACACACACACACACACACACACACACACACAGTTGCATTGAGCATCGGAGCATAAAGATAACGTTCATGATTTCTTTTCTTGAAAAAATGGTTAAAAGAAATAGCAGCTTGTAGATCTGCTATTTCAGCTTTTTTTTCCTTCAGGAAAGACATTTTTGAAAACAAATGGGGAATTCAGGTGAAATGTCCGCTAAATATTGTCCCCACACGTCTCAATATTTAGTTATTTACCATTGACAATGAAAGGAGAAATTATTTCCGCCAAATATGACGGAAATTAAACGTCAAAACATCAAACGCCATTGACAATGAAGGGAAACTTTACGTCATGTAGACGAGCAAATCGGCTAACCAATCAGATGTCGTTGGGAACGCTTGGCCAATAAGGGACCACCATTCTTGACGACGACGTACGATCATCTTCACTTCACACGGGTGTGATTTTTTTTATTTTTAGAATGGGCCTCAGGTCTGAATGCAAAGGGTCATCGTGCAGAACGTTATTCCGTGTCTCTGTTAGCCTGACATTTCCATTTGGTTTCACTAATGGTAGCGATCCGGGGCTGGAGCCGCCAGGCTATGTCTCTCTGTGGCACACAGAGAGAGAAACACACTACCTGTCTGTCAGCTCCTGTAGTCATCACCCACAGTCTGCTGGAGGCGTCCTCCTCTCTGACAGAGACGGACACACAAACAGAATAATACTGCAGTATGAGACGTACTTGTGGAGGCAACCTTTGAAACAGGGCTCTTCATTGTTTTTCAGACCAAGGACGTCCCTTAGCTGAGAGAGAGACCAAGGACCCCTTAGCTGAGAGAGAGACCAAGGACCCCTTAGCTGAGAGAGAGACCAAGGACCCCTTAGCTGAGAGAGAGACCAAGGACCCCTTAGCTGAGAGAGAGACCAAGGACCCCTTAGCTGAGAGAGAGACCAAGGACCCCCTTAGCTGAGAGAGAGAGATGAAGCAGGGAAGAGAACCCCGCTGCATAAAGTATATTGTACAAAATTGTATATTGCATATTTAACCTTTTCGTAGATTTCATAGATTGCTTCATAGACGTGCTTGACAGCGCTATCACTATGTGTTTTTTGTTTACTCATTATCTTTTCTCTGTTATAACATGTGGTGTTCTAAACCCTCAATCCTTACTTAGTAAACTTAACCTTCTGTTCTGTACTTTGCCTGCTCTCCTTTTCCCCTCTACACACCACCAAACCTCTTGGCTGAAAAGTTCAAGTGATGCATGTAAAATAAAGTGTGTGTGTGTGTGTGTGTGTGTGTGTGTGTGTGTGTGCACACGCGCGCACGAACGAGCGATTCGCTAAACAGTAACTCACAGGCCGATGATGCAGCGTGCAGTAGTGAGGACCCAGGGCGTCTGGATCAAGACCCCATAGCAGAGGAACTCTTTACCCAGGTAAAGGTGCATGTCCCAGGGCAGAGCTCGTTGCTGGGGCCCCTCTCCAGCTGCTGGACCTCCACCACCGCCATTTGGACCTGGAAACACAAACACAGCAGGAGTATGAGGCATTCCACACGGCTCCGCCGACACCCACTCAGGCTCGGTTACGTATCGTCTCTGTAGGGTGAAAACCTCCCATGTCCAAGGATTCAAATAAGAAAGTAGGGCGGGAAAAAACCCACAGGGATAAGATGTTCTGCCCGACAGCAGCGATATGCATGCATGTGTAAAGTAAACGCACAGAACAGAAAGACACATGCACGCACTATTTTCAGCCACTGATATATTGGAAACATCTTCCACTTTGTCTAGGCAAAGGAGTGTTCCCAAAACCCAATTATATTTTTCCAGGCACTACACTTGTATAATATTATTTTTTTGTTCCTGTTATCTATAGTATCTTCTATATACCATATTGGAATGTGTCTTGTTTCACCGTCAAATATCGCAGTCACATTCTAAAGGCCTCTCTGACACATCATGCTGCTTTGTCGGTTACACAATATCACTGGAAGCACTGATGCATCGCAAGAAATGACAGATAAAGCGAGATGAACGTGCAGAGAGGAGGCATAACTGATGAGAAGATAAGATTACACGGCGACCTGCAATTCTGGTGCTGCTGCGCGATTGTTTTACGGGTGGAAAGGAAAAGGGAACCAGGAGGACATTATCCACCGACCGTGTGGCGTTGCGTGTCGGACGTTAGCTGCCAAATCATCCGTGTGAGCCGTCTGCTCGTCTGTCCGTTTGTCCGGCTCACTGTCGGTCTCCCCTTCCCAGTTGACTGTCCCCTGCTCATGCAGGTCTATATAGGAGATAGTAGAAAGGGTCATTTGAGGGCTAGGGCTAGTGGACAAATTGATTTAGTCAATTATCAAAATCATGCACTCTCCCACAGTAATAAGGAAAAAAACTACACACATTGGCCATTTTTACATTTTATTATTTTTACACTCAATTTACTTATTTTTTATCCCATGATTTTGTAATCCATTTTTTTTCACCTGGTGCATTTTTTTTATTATTATTTTATTATTATTATTTATTTCCTTTTTTTCCTTCAATGAGGAGTGAGCAGGCTGCTTATTGTCACCCGACAGGGGGGAGTTTCCCCGGTAGGACGTAGCACGTGGAAGGAACACGTTCTTCCAACCAGTTATTTCCCCTCCATCAGGCTGGCCAGGGGGAGGCAGTATAGAGACTAGGATTACTGCATGTTCTTTTCTGAGGGGTACCCTCAACATGCTTCACTGTGTTTTCAATGAATAAAAAAAATATTATCAATAGGACAATAATCACTGAGAAAAATGATCAATGGATGCAGCCCTAATATGCAGGGGATGTCTTTTCTCTCGGTTTGGCTCACAGACACTAACCTGCATGGCTGATGAAGGTCGTCGTTGCCTGGAAGCCTCTGTGTGTGATGGTGCTGTCTGTGGCGAACTGGACGACCATCACAGTGTCGTAGGACAGGACTGGAGGAGGCAGCGTGCTCCCGCACAGCACGGCTACACAGACAGAGCCACAATACATACCCAGCTTAAGGGTTAGTATTGTGGACTTAAAGCTGTAGGAAATACTTGCCATTAATATAGTGGTTGCAAAGGTATTAATTGAGTCCCGTGGTGGGAGTTCAATCAATGAATACCTTTGCAACCACTAGATTAATGGCACGCATTTCCTACAGCTTTAAGTCCAAAAATCTGAAGTAATTCTTTAACACCGGGCTTCCCAAAGTGGGTGCCGTGCCATAAGAAATGGGTCCGTGACCCACAAATGGATCCCGAGTCCCGACCCACAGTTTGGGAAACAGTGATCTATCCCCACCTATCTCCTCGGTTCCGTCGACATCCCCGAGGACCGTGAGAGCATCGTAGAGACATCCTTCGGACTCTTCCAGGTAAAAATCCTCAAAGTCCAGCTTTGACAGATACACGGTGAAAGCACAACCATCAGTCAAGTCACATGTTCAGTTCAAGATCCATTCGTTTTTTCTAAAGGTTTATTAACAGCTTTTGTTATAGATTGTGTCATACATGCCACATATGTGCACATATGTAAAGCTTTTGTGATATATTGTGATATGTACATATAAAACGTATTTGTCACCTTAACAATGTGACCCAGTGGTGCATAGATGACCCAGCGGCAGACAGAGTTGTTGCTGTAGGATTGTGGGTAATTTGGGCTGTGGATAGCATTCTGATCCTCGACAAGAACCACTGTCCCACACCCTGAGCACGCAGGCACGCAGGCACGCGCACGCGCACACGCACACGCACACGCACACGCACACGCACACGCACACGCACACGCACACGCACACGCACACACGCACACACGCACACACACACACACACACACACACACACACACACACACACACACACACACACACACACACACACACACAGGGTTACTATAGAGTTACAGAGAATAGTCTTTTGTGACACACGCCCAGATACTGATTTACCAAAACAAAAGACACATTATTTCCATCAGTGGCAAGGGATTTCTCCACCGCCTCTCCCCTCCCTCCCTCCATCCATCTGTCCATTTCCCCTTCTCGCACTACCTCTCTCTCTCTCTCTCTCTCTCTCTCTCTCTCTCTCTCTCTCTCTCTCCCTCTACCTCTCTCTCCCTCTGTCCATGGACGTCTTGTGCAGCTCATTAATGTATCATGGGACATAACATCTACCAGCTCTTCTCCCTGGTTGCCGTGACGACAACGTCAACAAAGACCAATCCATAATGAGATGTGATGTGTTGAAAAGACATAATCCCAAACAATTTCAGATGACCTTGATTGGAGTCGAGGCGTGGACACTGGACAGCCTGCTGTGGGAGTTGAACCCACGACCATTTAGTACGGTACAAGACACTAGGACCAGGGGTCATCAGTATGTGTCCGTACACGGACACATACGTCCGTGGCAAAAAGACTTGGTCTTGTCCGTGGCAAATTCAAGATGATATGTTTTACACACCATTATTTTGCTCATAAGACCCAATTACTGTATGCCAAGTCTACAGATTTGCTTCAGAATATGTATGAGTGTACTGATTTACTATGACACTATGGCCTATGAGTCCACTAGTACTAGTCACTACTAGTACTAGTGACTAGTGACCATAGGCCACTAGTAACTAGTGGTTCTCAGGTGTTTTATCTGCAAGGACCCCTTTAACTCTGAGTGGTTCCATTTGAACACTCTCAGAGCAGTGGCGCCGCGTCGGGATGTAACAAGTGCGGGGACAATATTCGAGATTGAGAGGTTGAGACTAGAGAGCAACTGCAGTTACTGCACGCAGGGCAGGCTACAGTATATGTTACTGTACAGTACAGTTACTGCATGTAGGGCAGGCTACAGTATATGTTACTGTACAGTACAGTTACTGCATGTAGGGCAGGCTACAGTACAGTGTTGTTTTCGTCGACTAAAACTAAGACGAAAAATGTTCGTCGACTACCTTTTTTCTAAGGTAGTCTAAAACTAAATGAAAACTAAATAAAAAAGAATCTATGATGACTAAAACTAAGACTAAATATACTGACAATTTCGTCAACAAATAAAAACTAGACTAAAATGTTAGGAAGGGACTAGTGGACAAGAGATCCAGTTTTATGCTGGGTAGCATGCTGAAAATAGCAGATATACAATCTCAGAGATTGTATATCTGCTATTTTCAGCATGCAACCAAAGTGTAAAATATGTCATTACAACGACATCAAGGCCTGTCAAAACACATTTTAGTCGACTAAATCAACTGTAGATTTAGTCGACTAAAATCATATGACATTTAGTCGACTAAAACTAGACTAAATACTAGAACATTCAGAATGGTCATTGCAGCGAGAGGTAAGCAGCGGCAGCAAATACACCACGACTACGCAAATAAAAACGGGAACGGCGCTAGAGGCGGTCCTTGACATTCAAGACCCTTCTGACCCCCCCTCCGGCGCTATACTGTATGTCTCAGAGTGTGGCGTGCATGTTTCACCGGCATCAGAATGTGCTCGGGTGGCGCGTGGGACGGCACGATGCCTGACGGCGAATCCACTTCTCGTCTCCGTGATGTCAGAGGAGAAGAAGAGAGCTGCACTCTGGATGTTGTTCAGGAGCACTGGGCCGGGAAGTACACCGCCACAGAACGTTGCTGATTTGAGAGAGAGAGAGAGAGAGAGAGAGAGGTAGGGAGAGAGAGAGAGAGAGAGAGAGAGAGATACAAGTAAAACAGTGGTTAATTAGTTTTAGAAGTAAAAACGTGGGTGAAATGTGTTTTTTTTGTGCATAGTTCCCATCGTGTTATTTTTCCAAGAAAATAAAGGAATGGGGAGAGATAGAGAGAGAGGGTGTGTTAGGATAGTACAGTTTGATGTTTGGCATGCAAGCATGTGTTTGACACACAATGTCCATGCCTCTAGAGCAACTATTAAATGCAGACCGTTACTATGACTAGTTGTTACGGTGACGATTTCTAGAGAGAAAGGGAGAGAGAACAAAGGAGATAGAACTGGATGGAAGAATGGAAGGAAGGAAGGAAAGAGACACAAAGACATGTTTTGTCGCAACGCATTGTGAGCACAAAATACAAAACATGTCTTCATGTTGGTCTTCATGTCTTCAGCATGCAACCAACCAACCAACCTAAAACTAAATGAAACTAGAACTGCACTCTGTCGAGTGCATACTTGCTTGTTGCACACTAGTAGGCCATAAATGGCCAACTAGTGCGCAAGCAGAGCACGCAAGTACTTTCGACCGCTACAAACTGTCAAATCTCAGTAATGACTACTTGTGCCTGATACGGCAGTGGTGCCAGATTATATACATGTATACATAGGAGCATTACCTTTAATCCTCCCAACACTAAAACATATCGTCATTACGTCACCATCGAAAACCAATTACACTCTGGCATTGGGTCCTTTGATCCACATCTTTTTTACGTCATCATTGAGACACGTGTGTGTGTGTGTGTGTGTGTGTGTGTGTGTGTGTGTGTGTGCGCGCGCGCATGCGTGTGTCATAATCCAGACTCACCAACAGGCCTACGGGACCCTATTGAGACCGTGAGTCGATCATGGAGACAAGAAGAGTCATTCTCCAACTCAAAGTGAGTGAACTCCAGCAGAATACTGTGATCTGGAGGAGCCCTGATAATCCACTGGCACAGTCTGCAGAGAGAGAGAGAGAGAGAGAGAGAGAGAGAGAGAGAGAAAACAACACTGTGACCCGAAAGAAAAGGAAAGATCAGTGTCAGAATACATCGTGTCGCTCAGACAAGAACCTTCACGACGTGGAAAAAAAGAGGCCGTGTTCCAACCAGCGATGTCATGTATGTGGGCCTTGGGGGCAGAGATATTCAAGATACAGTTAAAAAAAAAGAGCAGTAGAGAATTGTCAGGATTGCACAAAAAGTCAAAGACTTAATTCCATTGTGGTCCAAATAAATAAATACAGCATATGGTATAGGAAGAACTTAATACAATAAGGACAACGACATCATCATAGATCAATAAACAAAACAATAAATACATAATAAATAGATAGATACAGCACTATTCTAGCTTGCCCATGAGCCAGTTTTTCAACATATTTTTAAAATAAGGACTGGGCAAATTTAATTTCCCTTGGGATTTTGTTCCAATCCTCCACCCCTGTATATTTAAATGAGCTTCTGCCTACCTTATTTTTTAGGTTTGGTAGTTTAAGATCAGCTACACTCGCCCTTGTATTCAAGCTACTGGACTCGTTGATATACGGGAAGTAACCTTTAAAATATGTTGTGACATTTTTCCTTTAAGATTTTATAGACCATAATGAGTCTCAGTGGACTCGGTCACTTTTGCGTTCGCAGTTCAGGCATTCAAATGCTAATCTGGTGGCTTTTGTTTTAACCTGCCAGGAGTTCTTAATTAAAAGGTGTCAAGGGGGGCGACCTCCAGAGCTACTTTACCAGAGATCACAAGACTGGGTGAAACAAGCCCTGGCTGTCCCTGTCACATCATGAGCTGCAGAAAGGTCATTTTCAAGGTGCTGAAATGCTGAAACAAGTCATGAGTGAATTATTTGCTCGTTGCACCCTTGACAGTTACAGTATAAGAACTCTTTGTCTCTGGTTCCAACGTTATGGGGGGGGGGGGCTGCTTCAGTAATGTTCTGCTTCGGAGTTATAATCATTCACACCTGAGGGCTGGTCACGACACTCATGCATGGCTTTGAACTTCAGTTAGAGCCTTCTTAAGAGATCATGTAAAATGCTGTTATTCCTGTTGGAGACCGCTTGGTGTATGGCTGTATGCTATTCATCTCTGAATCCAATACCTAGAGCCTCCTCCTCTCTAGCTGTCTGAACCAATTACAGCACTCAAAAGTACAATCAACAAATCCTTCTCTGACGCTGTGTGTCACTGCCTGGTGCCTTCTTTGGAATAACACTCACTCGTTGTTGTCATAGCGATGACCTGGGAGGGCGGGATTTCTGATGATCCCCTCAGTGACAGTCAGGGGCCCATCCCTTACACTGCAGGGTCCTGCACCTGCACGCACACACACACACACACACACACACACACACATGTGCCCATGTGATTATCGTCTTGATACTCAATAAAGATATGCCTAATAGGGTATGTAACGTCATTAGACTTTGTGTACTATACCGTCTCTCAGTTTGCTTTTGATCCAGGGCAACAGCAGCCGGACGTCCGAGAAAAGTCCCGGGGAGCCTCTTTTAGAGGGCTGGCGGCTGGCGTTGTTTCCCCAGCTCCGACCACAGCCCTTCCCCCAGGAAGTCACACCCACAGCTACCCAGCGACCGTTGCCCCGCACAGGACATACCAGAGGACCCCCTGAGTCCCCCTGGGGAGAGAGAGAGAGAGAGAGCACAAACCATGTGTTTTAACTTGCGTTCTAAATATTTGGCTTGTTTGTGAGAGAGTTGGACAAGGGAGAGGATGGACTGAAGAATTAAATGGAATTGTTTTTTAATTAGACTGCAAAGAATGTTCATTTTAACAAGTCATTAATCTATATGTCAAACAGTTGTGTGTTTTTTTTGTGCAAAAGTCTGCAAATGGGGCCAAATTCCACTTGGATTCAGCTTCACCTGTTTCCATAGTTCACTTATTAGCAGTGACTGTAATGAGATTGATCTACTCATTTGAAATTCTGCTTGAATCAAGGCAACTTTAAAACGAAGCAAATTGCTTCAACGTTTTCACAATACATCTCTTTCACAGTTGGAAAAACTAAGATATTTCTTTGGCAGCCGAGTTTAAATATGTAATCATCTACCTGACAAGCGTCCTTTCCTCCTTTCTCGGGCCCGGCACAAAGCACAGTGAAGGCAGGACGAGACCGACCTGCTGGGTCCCGATTCCGAAAGGACGTTCTAACAGTTTGGAGGATGAATTTACACCGGGCTGGTGCCATCAAGTCCAACTGGACCTCTCTCAGTACCTTGGGAAGACGGCCCCCTGGGGATGAATAGAATACAACACTAGAACAGATTAACAACAATTCATTACCGCAATGAATGATGAAGTGTATACTTTAATTTGAACAACCATTCAATCAATCACCACGTCACATGTCAACTAGTATGTCCAATATGAACTGAATGTCGTGTTTAGGTGAAATGCTAGGAATCCTTACTTTCCCTCAACCTGCCCCATCCACCCACAATGCAGCTGGTTTTATGAGGGGTGCTCTCATTGGGCAGAGGCAGGCAGATGGGCTGGACACGGGGCCCTTTAGAAAACAGACTTACACATCAGAGGCTTGTAACAAGTAATACGATTACATTTATAGTTATACCACTGAATATATATATATACAAAATGTGTATTTAGAATGTATTTACAATGGAGAATGACACACATTCTGAGGGGAATTCAGAGTCAAACAACATGATGACACAGATTGAAACTCATACGTCCATAGCAGGAACATTATAGCCAAACCAGGAGATATATTTGAACATTTACTTAACCAGGAAAGTTGACTGTCGACACATACTGTGTAACTAAAAATACTGAGTAAATAATGGAAACTTGCCCAAACGGATGCGTTCGTCTAACTCCAACAAGGCGATGTCGTAGCTCATGGGCAAAGCATGCTGGTACTTTTCATGTATTAAGACAGATTTGACGAGGAGGATCTGCTCCTCTTCATCACGTACTCGTTGATCAAACTCTGCCACCGCCACACTCACTCTGCTAAGGAACTCCCTGGAGGAAGAGAAGCTTCACTTCATCGACTACCAGGCAGGAGAAAATGAAAATCCAATCAGACATGTCCCAAAGACATTTTAGAATGTCCGTTTTCCTTTGGGATCATTCCACTGCAATGGGTTCTCAGTGCAGTGGTCCTTGACATTTGCATGTCAAGCACCCTCAAACTGATACAGTACATATCAGGCCGTGGAGACCCGTCTGAAAATACTTTGTGCCAAACTAAAAACTGTCTGGCGTGCACACAAAAGCCCACGTAGACCTACAAATGACCCAGAAGGGGTTTAAAGTGGAATGCCTCAATGAACCAACTTTTGCTAGGGACCCCCTGGAATCCACTTAAGGATGTCGTCTGACGCCACTTCGAGAACCACTGAGGTAATGACTAATAAACATACTTTGAGACAGATGTAAAGCAGTGGGCAGCAGTCATGATCCAGCGGTCAGACACAATGGCCCCGCCACAGAAATGAGAGCCTCTGTTCCTCAGAGAAACCTGCACAGACGACACGGACGAGGCAAATTCATCACAAACACCTGGACGTCAATGTAATGCAGTCAAGCATGAAGCCACTGGCTGAAAAGAACAGATCTACAATCCAAGTCAATTTAGAATGATAAATTAGTCTTACAACTGAAGCCTTTTGCCATAATACCTGTGTGTACGCATCAGAAGATCATTTCATTCCAGACCTACAGTAAACCCCTTCAACCCTATATACTTTGTCGTACAAAAACATTTAAGAATGTTAAAAAACATTTCACAAATATAGACAATCTGCCCAAAAACCAGAAACAGATTACTGACCAGCCATGGGTGAGACCCGCGCCTGGCCTCAGTACCTCCTACGATCCTGAGAGCATGGTCCATAGGGCTCCTCGCCTGAGGGATGCCGCACTTTGGCCCTGGTTGGAAGGATAAATTGTGCTCCTTAATTCTAATTATAACGTCCATAAATGGAGCCATAAAGCCATTAAGCAGAACACAGCCTGCACTCCACGGCAGACAAGACACATACATGATTATATTTGGATTCTAATTAGCTCTTTTAATCTCTTCAGTTTACGATATTTTTTATTACAACAGAAGTGAACACATTGATTATAGTAAGTATGTCATCACTCACCAGTATGAGAAGCATGGAGGAGAGCAGTGTACACCCAGAGGCTGACACAGATCACAGCTGCAGGTGTCTTCATCACTAGAACGCACAAAACTACTACACACAAAATGGCTTATAGTATGTGGCCCTGTGTGTGTGTGTGTGTGTGTGCGCGCGCGCTCACGTGCTCGTGGTGTGTGTGTGTGCATGCTTAGAGTGTTTTCTTATGGGTCCCTCGTTAACAAGACAGTAAAAGAAAGGAGAGGGTGTTTATTGGGAGATAGACTGTTGAAAACGCCACTCCTCCATACAACAATAGTCCCCTCACAGAAAGTGAATGCTTTCCTAAGGTCAAATACAACAGATCGAAAGGTGCTAAAAACTGGTCAACTTGTCCTTTGAGACAAACTAGGTGTACGGGAAACCGATTTTCTTTCACTGCATTCCATTAGTGGACTGGTAGAGCTGCCCTGCCTTTGTTTGTTTACAAACATTGGGACTGGGCGCACGGGTGACTGTTACATGTAATCAATTCCCAACAGATCTCCAAACCTGTCGTTTTGGGGAGCGCTGGTTTCAGTTCATTCAACCTCCTCTTGTGTGTTGGCTAGTGAGATGCAGCTGTTGCTTATCAGTGACATCGTCTGTTAAGGCGTCTATAAATTGTCGTAGGAAATACGACAGTGTCGTACACTGGATGTGATTGGTTGTGAGAGCTAGTAGATCACCTGTTTTCAGCGAGTGAGGCGTCGTATAACAGAGCATAAATTATAGGCATGGTGTCTAATTCATGCAACTTATAGACCAGCTATTTTCGGCACACGACACAGTCAGATGACAAAGTATAAAATGTTGTTTGTTTTTTCTGTGAAACCCATTCCTAAATTCCATACCTGCTTGTCACCCTCTATAGTTTTGGGCAAATTGAGTTGATGTACATTCAATGCTTTGTTATTGTTGCAAAAGATTGCATATCAACCCCCATAATTGTAACTGAGCCATAAAAATGCTTACATTTATGGAAGCTAATGAGCCGTTAGTCGTACAACAAATACAGCATATAGAGATAATGTTGAAAATTGTCGCTTTAAAATAAATTGCATGTTGAAGGTGAAGTGTTTTGTCAGTGGGAGTTGGAGACCATTTGAAAAAATGGATAAGCCAAGAGGTGAGTCAAGGCTCATACATAGTCTGGTTTTACGGTGGTGGGGTGACCACCGAACTACAACATGACGTCACAAGCCGCGGTGAAGAGCAAACCACCGCTCCAGCCCGTCTCTCTGTTTTTACTCACCACCGCTCAACGTTATTTCAGCTCCGGTGGTCAGCTCACCACCGGAGCGGTGGTCACCTCACCACCGAAAATCCAGACTATGAATAGGCCTTCAGAGCACAGACAGTTTTGTAGGCTACTTGCCCGACTGAAAATTAGACGAGGTAGACTATTACAAAATATGCATCTGCTCTGACCCAGTAATGTGGTTAGTGGAGCGGTAAAGGATGGGCTATAGGCTTGATGGAGTAGTGTGTATAGTTCATACAGAGATAAAGAGAAACCCCCAGTCATGCTCATTAACCACTGACTGCATCTCCACAGTTAACAGATCTATCAATAATGACACAGGTCAGAATGTCTGCTTCACATAGAACAACTATTGCTAGCCTGGCTAGTAATAAGCAAGACCGAATCAGCCGTTGGCAAAAGAAAACGTGCCTGTGTTGTGTGATGTTAGTCTGGCTTATTAGCCAGGCTAGCAGCTTGCTGCCTTACAATTGATTTAATAAACAATCACAGGCACATTTAGGCTCCAATGTGGATCTCAGACATATGACTACAGCTGTTGGCATGTGTTTTCAGCCTAATCAGAGCCCCTAGCTCTGACTTACATTATAAAATGTAAGTTTCAGTGCACAAGACATTTGGCGAGGAAACAAGACACACACAAAACCATCTTATAGATGGCTAGACTCCTGCAGAGCCACGCTGCAAAAGTGACACAGTACAAACACAGTAATTGTGTCCCTCTTTTTATCTTCCGTCATTATAGCCCACATGTGGCTCCCTCCCTGCAACTAAGCCCAATAAGCTCATAGTTCCTGTTTTTGCTGCTCAACGTTCCGGGCAGCCCCAATGGGAATGCCCATGTTGTGACTCAGCAGTGAGTGAGTGGGCAATGGTCATGAACAGTTGTGATTCAGCATGGTTGCTGTGCTGCAGTTACCAGGTGTTGCATACATTAAAAGGACACATGATGGTATGGTATGGTACTGTACTGTACTGTACTGTACTGTACTGTACTGTATTTAGCATCTGTTGTTGAGGAGAGTGAATGGGAAGGATTTAAGCAGGAACACTGATGCCAAGAGCTATTTCATTCATTGAAAACACTATTTTTTACATACTATAAAGAAGCACTGTGAGAACAAGTGCTTGAATGAAGACAAATCCTTCTTTAAATAGTTTATTTCATTATGGTGGCATTTAGTGCAGCCCGGCATTTTTGGCTAATGTCCAGTACAGCATTTGTCATTGGGATTACTAAGTGCAATAGAGCTTCAATAAGCGTTTAATGTGGATGAATTCTTTGTATAAGCTGGCAACCTAGCTGCACTTCATCAGCAGGTTTCATTGTCGGGACGGTTCACACAAGCAGGTTAGATGCCAAAAGCCTTTAACCCTGTGCACACTGTGCTGACAATCCATTTGCACGGATCAGTGCTGTATTGTTAAAATACCTATTTTGGGAAAAGCAACAAAAAAAGAAAAGAGATACACTTGAGGGAAATATTATCTCCCATATAGTTTGTAAACTGCTCTATTAGACTACTAGATCATTAGCTCCAGTGGGTATAACATAAAACATTTCCATTGTGCAACAATATCCCGTCCTAAAATCCCCACAGTGCAGGTTGCACAGCAACAAGTGTCAACTAAAGGCATCATGTTCAGATTGTGGAAGGAATTAGCCTGGCTAATATAAACCAGACTAATATCACACAACACTGTCTAGGAAGGAATAGCATTTAAACGCAACAGTTATCCTGTCACATCTATCCCATTATGTGCCACTGCCTACTGTTATAATCTGATCGCCCATGGCTGTGTACTTGTACGTGAATACACAATGTACTTGATTATGTATTGTGTACTGCCTGAACTGTAGCATACTTTATAGTTACGTAGCTACGAGAGACATCTCAGACAGCAAGGTCAGCTTGTTGCAGTTAGCGGTTGTTATGTCTCAAGTGTTCACGTTGTCACGTCATTGGGATCCAGCTCTATATGTGTGTGTAATAAACTTTGTGAACCTTTAGCGTGATACTGTCTCGTGTCGCGTTATTGTTCTCCCGGGCCCGCCGCTGCTGTCTCCGTACCAACTACTACCAAGGTATACTTCAAACGGATTGTCACACACCACCCAGCCGGCACACACTAGTCAAACCAGACGAGGGTCCAGTACTTAAGAGTTCACAACACCTACTAACGGGCATTAACTAAAGCCATCATTCCACTAGCTAGTAGTATCATGTTATATGGGCTGTTTGGATTCATTATCAAGCTTCTGTGGGTCACTATACAAACAACTCAACTAATCATGTTTCCTGGAAATAATGGCCACCTAATAAAAACAAAGGAATCCGTTATTACACCAATGTCATTACAAGAATTAGTGTAATGCATAATACAAAACAATGGAATTTACATTTTAGCCCCCAGGGTGTTAATCCAATTGTCAATGATTGAGGAAATAATCTGAAATGATCACATTCAATCTTAATTGTTCAACAGCCTCACTCCCCTAGGTCTGCTTTTTATAGTGGAATGTGCCACAGGAAGCAGGCCAGCTGGATAAACAAAGGCTAACTAATGGCTTGTTTATTATAACTAGCATGAACTAGCTGGTATTTGAGTTTACAGTTTAATAGTATCAAGATCTTCCCAGAAAATCTCCAATTCAGGCATATGATTTAACATTGTTTATTTATTTTTGGTTTACAAACAAAAGGCACCCATTGATTGATTGAATATTTTTTTTTACATACATAGACTGCAGAACAAAACTTAAATTCCTCCATTTCAAAGTTGTAGAGATAATGGCCTGTGCTTTATCAACCTACCCTATGCACATTTCCCATCAAACATCACAATACCCTATTCCTGAAGTATATGGGTCCAGGCGTCTGGTCATAGTATTCAATCAGGGCAGAGTTGCCCCAAAATAATCTCAACGTATTAAACCAGAATATTTGTTGTGGAGGAAAGATCATCGTTGAGCCAAGATGATACAGAGAACGCCCGACACGTCACCACACTACCTCTGAGAGTGGAAAATCAATACACCGGAGGTAAATAAACACACAGGCCAAGAACTCAGAAGATCAGTTATCAAGTTAGATAACTCAAATCAAGTTAACAGCAGGTTGGTAGCAGTCTAATTTCATGGGAACAATATTCAAAACAGAAGACAATACGAATGCATGTTTTTAGCAGGCAAAGACACTGAGAAGAAATTGTTAAATTAACATACGAGTTAGCCTCAGAATTTATATAAGGCATAGAAAGTGAAATAAGTAAAATAATATAAAAAAGGTGTCAAATCCGAACTTGATATCCGTGAGTCATAATGACTTCAACTTGACATGTCCTGCATTTGTTCATGCACAGATCAATGTAGTTTCCACAGACTTCCGAGTAAAAATAATAATAATACAAATAAAAGAATGCTAAATGATGTTAAGACAGGTGCAATGCCCTGGCTGATTGATTAGAAATAATCAATGTGTGTGATCCTTTAGCCTGAATCCCTGACACCAACACAGAGAAACTGGAAAGGACCGGTCAGTTACTCTCACCTCTTAATCATCCCTATAAGACAACCTTGAAGGAAGAAACCCTGAATCAACGACTTCCATTGCTTTCGTTCGACGCATCACAACATACAGGAAATTCTACACAGTCCACACTACAATTGTCATACACCATCAAAAATGTCACACCGTTACTTTCAAGCAATCACGACAAGTATGTGGATTTATGAACGGCTATAAAAGTTAATGTAAGGGAATGGATTTATCGCAAAATATGTTCGTCCAGAAGATAAAAAGGAACACGATGAACCACTGATATTATTGGAAACAAGAGCAACTACTGGAGTATTTCGTTGAATTCTGCAAAACGAAGGAAGCGTTCACCTGTGCAATTAAGTCGGACTGCTCTTGTTCCAACATTACATTCAGACAAAAACAAAAAACGGGTGGACATATTGCAGTTATATCTTATGTTAAGTACAAGGATTTACAGCAGCCGCAGTTGGTTGAGTGACATTTGTGTCCTCAAGCTTTAGTAAATAAATATCCAAGCAATATCATTAGCATAAAAATACTTAGATTTTGCATTTCTTTATCGTTAAATCATGAAGTCTACCTAAATAGAGTTGTACACAAACGGATTAGAAAACATGGATCCGACTGCTGACTTATATATACTGTACACTGTATTGACAAAGTTCAAGCACAGCATACACAATGCCAATGGTCAACCCCCCCACCCCACAATGAACCTATTCAAACCGGTACATGTCAAGATTGGAGACAACTGCTTCATGACACATGACGTCCATCCACACATCGTTGTGTTCTTGCATTGTATGACTTACATTTGGAGTGTACCCACCACACCAATTTTAAAAACAACCAAGTGCCCAGAGCCACATACATACATACTAAAACCTTTACACGTATGTGGTTGCAGCACACAACAAGTTGAGACATCAGAAACCGAAAGGAACATCTTAACATCTTAGGAGCATCCAAGACTAGGCTGCAGTCATACAGTCATGTGTGGTATCACGGAACATGTTTACAAGTCCAGACAGAATTCTAAACAGTAGTCAACAATAACATGCATATTTTGGCCTCGGTACAGATTTGGTTCCTACAGTATATGATGGAGAAATTAAGAGGATTAATGTACAGCATGGTCATACAAAGACAACATGCGGAACCATAGACATAAAACTAAAACTAAAACAAATACACAGCCTTAATTAAGTTCCTTTGACAGGCATAGACAATATAATTAACCCATTTACACAGCAGCTATGTTGCTGTTCCTTCGCACTGCCGCACGAGGTAGGGTTTCCCAAACCCCTTTTAAAAAGTAAAAAATAAAACAAATAAAACAAATAAAAAGGGGGGGGGCAAAATGGCCAAGGGCAACGCGAATAAACACCTTACTTGAAAATATTGACCTACAACAGCTTTGACCTGAACACAAACCATTGTGAATGGAACAACCGATGCTTGCATGACACTAGCCTGCATGCAGTCTTTACCATCCTTCAGTCGCTAAAGATAAACTTATATTTGGGTTTGTTCAATTGAAATAATTTCACCTACCAGGCATGTTGGAGGCAAAGGAACCGTTCCCAAAGTGCAAACTCTCCGAGCTAATCAAGGTATATCAAGTTTACCTTGTAGCATTTGAAAGATTCGGACTCTTGTGTATTCCAGATGTGACATCTTCGGCTTCATCTACCGTTGTCTCATCCTCCAAAGATAGAAGAAGATTTTTAAATTAAGAGCCAGTTAGCAAAGAGGTATTTTGGCAAAAAAAATAAAAAATACTTTGTGTAGATCATCAGAAACAGATCTCACAAACAAAAAAGGAAAGAAATTAGTATAAAATTGCCTGTGAGATCTTCCAACACAAAAGCAAGTATTCTTTAGGCACAGTATAAAACGACGACATAACGCTACAATCCACCTTGTGCTTAGTCATATCATTAGTCGTTATCACAGAGCAGACTAAAGCCTGTGTCCAACTTAAAGAATCAACTGGTTGTTGAATGTGTTTTTTCTCAGATTCAAGCTGAAAAATGCTAATTGTATGCACAGAAAAAGACCAATGACAACCCAGAGCTGGCTAAGTAAAGCAAATAAATCTAGTAGCTTAGCTTCCAAACATTTGCAATGAATATAACTTTGACAGTTTCTCCGTCAGCCTCTCCACCAAGCAATTAGCACATGAAATACAAAACGGGCCATTTCATGTCCTAAACAGACTAATTGACATAATGCCCTAGCTACCATTAAGACAACTGTTAAGACGAAAACATTGCCAGACTTACATTGATGCCGTTTTGAAATTAGAAACTGAAAACCTTATTTAAAATGGTAAATGATTAATAATGGAATGGTCTGTAGAAATGCAGCTACTGCATCTTCCTGGGAGGTTCACATAGCACGGAATATGAGACCCGGTGATAGACTCAAAATCATCAAAGAGATCTTCGCAGCAGAGCATCATGCCATCATCCCATGCATAGTTGCAAGTATGAGAGGGGGGGCCTATATTGGACTGGGAGCTTGAACTGAGATAATATGGGGTCTTGTTTCTTGTGAGCTTTCTTGGCAGCCAACTTGTTCAGTCTGGGTCTGTCTGTCCGGGGGCCAAGATTGTTGCTTTTGTGCCAATCCAGATGCTATGGTAATTTCAGAAATGCTGGGGTTTCAATTAGGTTAAGTTAGAGTCGCTATGCAATAGAAGACTACACTACACCAATAGATCAAGTGCTAGTCCATGGTCATACAGTAGTATGTAGCTGGTGGTTTTAATGCTTCCTTTAGGCCTTGGTATCAGAGTAAACATGTAGCCAAAGACGGGTCACAATGCAGACAGGTAGTAAAGTCTGCAAGCCCTGGCATCACGTCTACGGCAGTCTCTGCTTTGTCCTCTTCTGTTCTGCCATTCCTCGTGTATTCATTCCTCTAACCCGGGTTCAGTATCGCACCCGGGTTCAGTATCGCATCGTAGAGGAGGCTCTGAAGTATGAGAGGAACTTGAAGCAGAGGCTGACCACAAAGTACCAGATGTTTCTGGCCATCTGAGAGCGGGCGATGAAGACCCTCCAGATCAGGACCACCATGACGGTGTTGAAGGTGTAACGGATGTTCCTCAGCCTAGGGAGCAGAAACAGCTTTTTTGGAAAAACCCACAATGGCCAAAGAGAGAGTCTGACATTTAACATTGTACTGTACACCAGGCTAATGACATTTAACATAGTACTGTACACCAGGCTAATGACATTTAACATAGTACTGTACATTTAACAAAGTACTGTACACCAGGCTAATGACAAGTCATATTTAAAAGAAACAGTGAGATAGTAGTCTATTCTAAACATTCAATTCACTAACTGCTGACTCTGCGGTATATGCTTGATCCACATAATACCCCCTCATCACATCATACTCAGCCTGAGGGGGGGTTATAAAAAGGACAGAGGGGTGATAACCTGGCACAGATTGGTCAGCTGCAAGTGCCACCGAACTGAATGCTGAATCGCTACCATTAAAAAACATATCTCCTGGTGATTCAGGTCTGGCGACTCTGCCTACGGCGGCGTCAATCTCGATCGGGAATCTGATCGCAGCAGCTGATTGGTCATCAGCCCTGTCACTCGACAGCGTCAAACAACAAACATGGCTGCTCCCACTGCGGTGACTCACGACCGTATCAATCTGGCTATTAAATCGACCTATGATAAATAGTTTATATATACAGAAACGACGATACATGCTAGTAGCGCTCGTTGACTGTGTTTGTTTGGTTAGCAACCGGGTTAGCCACAGCCACATGATTGACAACAACGTCATCTGCTTTCCTTCTATTCCGATTGATTGGTATGAACCAAACGCCTAAGACTGAAACTTTGACAACGCCCATTCCAGAAACTGCTGCCGTGGGGAGGGCTTAATTCAGACTGAGTGTCACCGTACTGCCAAGGGAACTCACCATGTCAAACATCAGTTGCCAAGCACGGTTGCTGTGCATGGTTTGGTAAAGTTCACGGCAGAGGAGGCCACTAGGGTTATACCAATTATCCGGGGTGCAAATGGAGACACAGAGCACAACACATGTTTTCAGCCAACTCCCTCCCCATACCATTGTGGAATACCAACGAGACTTCCATTTCATTCCCCACCTGGGAGCAGTTTCTCGTTGAGTATAACAGAGTCATATATTTATGGTAATTCATATGTTGGTCAAATGCTATTTTCTAATCCTCTGTGTGATTAATTAAGGGAAATTGAGTCCCTATTCATTACAATAGCGACGGTGCCGCGCAGCGCACGCCTTCCTCGTCCACTCTGTTGTTGTGATCGCCACTTTGGAATACTCCACGATAAGCGAATGAAATTAAACTGTTAAATAAGGCTATGGCTATGTATGACATGATAAACAAATCACACCGCCATTCATCGTGTGTGATACACTGCTAGTGTAATCTATAGTATTGCCACCAGATGGCGGGAACGCACCATTATGCCGATTTTGACCAAATAGACAAATCTGGCGAAGTCACTTCCGGTTCAACGATCCTAAACATCCGGTAGTAGTTTGACCCTGAGTCACTAGCTTAGCTGTCCGGGATGCTAAGCTACCATCGTCTTTTTCATAACCAAGTCAAATTAAGCTCTAATCAAGAACAAAACATCCCAAAATATCGCATTTTACGCAGCGATGCACATAAAGACGGCGCGCGTGCACGCGCGGATTTCGGCCGTTTTTTGGTAGATTACATCAGCCGTTAGCCAAAAAAGCTAAAAGTTAGCTAATTTTGTTATGATAAGACGTACTGACAGGGCAGTACGTCTATTACGTCTATTACGTCTCTAGCCACGGGGGATTTATTGATTTATTACGTCAATTACGTCGCTAGCCATTAGGGGGTTAAATGCATTATGCATAAAAATCCATAGGATATTTTAGTGATCCACAGATTTATTTATGCAGAGCTAGAAGAAGAAAATGTGTTTCTTCATCTTTAAAATTTTATCCCACGATTTTGTAACCCATTTTCTTCACCCGGTGCCTAAACTGTAATCTGGGAGCTACCCTCCCTCTGCCAACCTGGGGAGAGCCCCGAACTGAGCTCATGCTTCATTCAATGCATAAGGAGTGAGCAAGGCCGCTCCTTATCACCCGACAGCGGGGAGTAGGACGTAGCGAGTGGAAGGAACCAACCAGTTCCAACCAGTTCCTTTTCCCTCCCCATTCAGTCATGTCTTCCTTGTTGAGGTGTGTGAGCTGAGTGGTCAGTCACAGTTCAGTCATGTCTTAACTTGTTGAGGTGTGAGAGCTCAGAGCTCAGTCATGTCTTACTAAGGATGTGTGAGAGCTCAGAGCTCAGTCATGTCTTACTAAGGATGTGTGAGAGCTCAGAGCTCAGTCATGTCTTACTAAGGATGTGTGAGAGCTCAGAGCTCAGTCATGTCTTACTTGTTGAGGTGTTTGCGTGCCGCGGGCAGGCCGGACAGCTCCTCGTTGAGGACATACTTCTTGGTGCCCATGCAGTAGCTCTCCATGTACTCCGCCCAGTGCAGCTGACGCACGTCAAAGTTGAACGTCTGTGGCAACAAACAACAAAAGGAACACATTTGTAATGGTGTGAATACATATAGTAGTGAAAATTATATTATATGCATAGCTTTTTTATTATTATTATTACATAAGTAAATTTTAAATGGCTACAGTGTTTCTGAAGAACAAATAGCTTTTGTGTACGCCTACAATGCAGAAAGTGACAACATCTTTGCAAGAGTGACAAAAAACAACTGGAAATGTTTAAATGCAGTGCAAAATCATACGTCACTGCAACATTAAAACCACCAATTTAATGTGGAAAGGAGATAAAACTAAAAGACTTATGTCTGTAGTACGTTTCTTTTTTGGATGTCAACGTTCTTTCTAAGGTTACAAAGAAACAGAATCACAGGCACAACAATGTGACCATTCACTGCAAGCAAAGTCACTGAGATGAATCACTCCATTGTATCCACACAGATATGCCACTATGCCAATGGTACATTTTCATCTACAATCTCCATTGCACACGCCCTCGGCGCACGTACCATTGCCCTGCCCCCACCAGACAAACAGAACGACACTGTGTGAGAGATGAAAACTAATCAAATTGTCAAGATATTTAGCATATGTGCAGTGTCCCTGCTTGAAAGAGTTTTAACTGGATTTCACTCATACACAGACCACAACGTGTATCATTAATTTGCCTTTCCTTAACCCATTTTGGGGGGGAACCCATTTTGGTGTTAGCATTATGCTATGCTTTAGCTATTGAAAAATAGCAGATCTACAAGCTCATAGCGCACCACCGAGTGGCGCGCTACGAGGTCGTAGGTCTGCTATTTTTGAAAAATCTCAAAAGAAAACTGTCATTTTCAAACAGACATTTTTAGAATCTGATCTCAGGTCAAAATGGGTTAAGGTTTGGTAGTTGGGTAGTACAGTTGTACAGCATAAGTAAGGTGGAAAAACAAAACAAAGAGTATATGGCCACACTCAATTCTAATCAGAAACAAGCTAGAGTGAGGTCTAAAGTTTCTGGGAACGACATGGCTCTGATGTTGATCTCAGACTCTGCTCCAACCTTCACGTGGCCATGCTGTGGTGCTAGCCATTTGACAGTCCAAATGTGGGCAAGGTTTCAGCCCAAGCAGAGCCCTGTTGACTTCCATTAAACAATGAAAGTGACATATTTGAATAAGTATGCAATTAATGGATGTGGTGTGGCCTACTGACAGTGTGTGCATAGTGTGGTGCTGATCGGTCCAGCGGTTTCCGAGATTAGCCACACACGCATGCACGCACGCACGCACACAGCTAGCGAGCTAGCCTATTGCACATCCACACTGTAGAAATGTGCTCAGCAGAGCACAGACTAGACCTTTGTCTACAAGTTGCTTCTGCCACCCACATCCCCTTTAGGTCAATATAACTTAATGATGCATGTGACTAGTTAATCAGTTCTTCCAGGACTCAAGAGCATTGCGGCGTTATGGTAATCTGTTCAGAAGTTACGTGCATTTAATTCTGAGACGGGTCACGACCCCTTTAGGCCGATCAGCATGAAAAGTGAATGGGTCTTCCTTGGCCCAGGGGGCCAGGAACAACCTTTCCTAGTTTTTGCAAATAATTTCATAACTGCTAGAGATACAGGTCGGGACCCATTTGTGGGACACAGAAGAACTTTTAGGGGTCATGACTCGAGTAAAAATCCCATTTTCTTTTCCTACATTTAAACATCACTTGTGTGAAGTGAGGAGTGCTCTTATCATCATACATAACATTCCATGCTCAGCCAATCAAATCACATTCTATGGTACACACAGACACACAAATCTAGGCATAGGAGCCCCTCAAAAAAGTGAAATTAGCCGATCTACAAGGTGCTTGCAGATCTGCCATTTTCACTAGTTTGGGTCCCGGGCAAACGTCTAATCTCTCTTTTGGGTCTCGACCTGAAAGGTTTGGGAACCACTGATCTAACAGAGAGACCAACAGGCAAAACCCATGACCTCCTTGGTGGAAGCAAGATGGACAACTTGCTTTGCATTCCCTACCTTCTTGTCGTCGGGGCTCATCTGTGCCATGAGCATGGTCATGTTGTCAGTGCTCCACACCCAGGAGTGACTGGTGAAATACTCCAGGACCATCATGGCCTTATGGAGGCGCGTGATCGTCTTCATCATCCTAAAGACGAGGAGAGGAGGGAAGGGTGAGAGGAGACAACAGACCAACGGGAGGTAGTGTAGGGAGAATGGCGTCAAGTAGGGCTTTCACTTCTGTCGACTAGTTGTTTAACTACAACAACAAAAACGTAAAATAATTTATATTTGTACAAAAACTGTGTACATTGGGGACTATAATCTAGAGATGTGGAATAGAGGAGAGGAAGAGAAAAGATACGTAAGAGGGATAAATACACAGGGCTTAAAGCCCCCAAAAACTCCCAAGACTGAAAATGATCTCATTAAATGACAGTGATCTCGTTAAATGACCCCTATGAAATCCTCAGGACTGAAATCAGTACCCAGGACTGAGAACTTTAAGCCCTGAATACATGTAGGCGAGGGAAGTGACAACGAGGTGGGGTGAAAGTAACCGAGAGGTTACAGGATGTAGAGCAAAAGAAAGGTGAGGCATGAGAACACAAAGTGAAGTAGGGAGAGTTGGCAGAGAAGGGCAGGGCTGATGACAGATGGTAAAGACAAAATGGAGGCAGGGAGAATAGAGCTGGAATTGTAAGCATTATGTAGGAAAGCTTCACAGGACACACACAGGACAACAACCACATACATGCACCTTTGAACCAGGAACTTCCCTCGATTTCAAGTCTCAAAGTTAAAAAAAAACTAATTTCAACAATATTAACCAATATTCACGAGTACATAAATGAGGACACCCATGGCTGCTTCAAGAACATCGTTAGCATCTTGTAGGTCACATCTCATCAAATCCTAATCTTTCTCGCACAGCAATTTTGTAAGCACATCTCTCTGTAATTACATGCAGATGTTAAATAGGAATAGAGCCTCAGGCCTGCCCATTAAGGGTTCTGGACATTGACAGCAATCGGCTGAGAGATAACTGGATTCAGTCGGTGTGCAGGCCAGGAGAACAGACAATGCTCTGCTGAGTGGATGTGGCCAATATTGTACAAGGAAGCACACTTTGATTCATTACATTAACCTCAATACAACCGAGGTCATTTTTGATTGGTGAAATGTTGAACAAGAAATGGCAGCTGCCTCACAACAAAGTTGCCCCAAGTACAGAAAAGTGAACTTCTTTTGTCTTCATAAACCGATCTCCGAGCTGAGCACAAGCTAATCCAGTTATTTTTCTTCAATAAATTCTGTCAAATTCAATCAAAATGGGATAAATATTTTCGAATAGACGAAACTGCCAATTTGTTAAGAGTTGATTTGATGCAACACTAATGACACAAGATGCATTGTTGTACAGTACGTAATCTCAAGAGGGTCTCTGAGCACATTAATCATTTCTGTACTCAAATCAGCACTGGTTAAAAAGCTGCATCTATTTCATTAAGCAACAGCATTTTCAATAGAGCCCAGAGAGCATGATGGCATCAATCTCAATCTCAAAAAAGGCCACGATCCAAAAACAGACCGACCGACCACTATAATCATTTGGATGAAATGTTGGCATGCCAGCCATTTAACATTACAAAGCCTGAATTGCGATGACTCAGAATCCCTCTATTGGAGCCAGTGTTTCAGAAGAGGTGACAAACATGCATGGTTGATCAGCACGGAGAAAAGAGATTTGTTACTTACAGAACAGTATCTGGCAACCAGGATCAAATGACACACCCCTAGAATGCGAGAGTTAGCTACTAAACCAAATCCATTTCAGACAGCCAAATGCTGTGTGAAAATCTGACACAACACAATCCATTTACCAATTAATGATGTGCCATGTGGGCTGTGTTCAGAGGGACATTCATTTAGTTTGGAGCCAGTTGAGAATGTGGTGATTTGTAGTTAAATTGGATAGTCTTCACATGTCTGCCTAACAGTCTCCTACTGAACACATCCTTTGAAGTTGGCCAAACAATAAAGAGTCCCATGGAACCGAACCAGAGTATTTTCAGGAGGTTGACAGAAATAAAAAGGTACAATGATTCAACCATTGTGTTGCAAGTCAGAATGATTCAACTCACACACACACAAAAAGAAAACGTTCAAGGCCAAACAAGCACATGTTCAAGGAAAAACTAATAAAATGGTCAAGACAATGTCAAAAAGCAAGTCGGACTGTCCACTTGGGATACATAAAAAAAAAAAATCCATCTCAGCATGCAAAATGACTCAACTTGCATGAAAAGACAAATGCAGTAAACACAAAGAAAAATAAAAGAAAAAAGGGATGGACATTCCCAAAATAAAATCGAATCATACAGATCTTGGGATGCACAATGTGAATCTCGGACTTCATGTGGTCAGCCTGTGTCATTTATATTTTATATGATGTACTGTGATGACATAGGACTCTGAATTTGGGCAAGGTTTGAGTATGACCTATTGACATCCATTATTATTACCATAGTCAAATATTTAAAAGTAGTACAAACATGTGGGGGGGGAATAGTGGAGGTACTTCTGTGGCCTTAAGGCAGTGTAAACTAAAATCTGGTTCGGCGCTTTTGCGAGATTAGCTACGGGACACACAGACTGACACTTGAGACAGCTAGACTCCCGCAGAGCCACGCTGTAAAAGAAAATACAGATAAACGCTCAACAGAAACGGCCGCTGTGTGACACAGTGGCCGTCTATATCGTATCGGTCAAGTCCAGCCGATGTCATGAAGTTGAGCGAGACCACGGCAGACATCTGTGGTTCTTCTGCCCCTCAGAGCGGTTTGAGGGAGCGTGTGATACAGACGGGGGGCTGCAGGGGAGCAGTGGTGGAGAGTCACTAACTGTATTGTTCTTAAGTACAATTTTGACCTGAGATCAGATTCATATGAGGTTTCCACTGGACACACACTGGTCTGATTAACCCATTCTGACTCGAGATCAGATTCTAAAAATGTCAGTCGTTCTTCGATTTTTCAAAAATGGCAGACCTACAAGCTCGTATCGCGCCACTCGGTGGCGCGATATGAGCTTGTAGATCTGCTATTTTTCAATAGATAAAGCATAACATGATGCTAACACCAAAAGGGGTTCCCGGTCAGAATGGGTTAAGTAAAATTTTGAGGCATCTTTACTTTACTGGAGTATTTCAAAAATGTCCATACTTTTACTTCTACTCCACTACATTTCAGAGGCAAATGTACTTTTACGCCACTACAATTATGTGAAAACCGTAGTTACTACTTTGTTTGTAACTTTGTTTGATCGTTATTACAAAACATGCAATAACCACTTCAGCCCTACACATTTCAGCCATTTGAAAATGAAAATCAGCCAATCTGCTATTTTCAAAAGATTGTATTTTTTTCTACTTTTGGTCCTTTTGGTACATTTTGATACCAATAGAGCGCCGAAGTCCTGACGTCACTCGCTCATCCCCTGGTTCACGGAAGTAATTTCTCTATGGAGAATACAGTCGTCTTAAAATAGTTTCATATAAGCATTGTGGTCCAAAAATAAACAAGCTGTCTCTGCGTCATTGTCAGGGAGGTGTCTCTGTATCTTTTGCGACAGTCAGTCACTCATATATGATACAGTGTGTTTCTAGCTAAAATGTAACTAATTCAGCAGCAGTAACATTAGCGTTTTCTCTCAGTCAGTTGATTCTTCATATCCATATGAGTGAAACGGCCGGGATGACATGTTTATCTTTCAAACCGTTCTTATATGAGGCGATCTAAAAATCCCCCATAGGGGATTACAATGCAAAAAAAAAGTACATGAACCCGTGGATTTGCGCCCTCAACCGATATTGACATCAGACTTCGGTGCTCTATACTTTTGTACTTTTACTCAAGTAACATTTTAAATTCCAGACTTTCACTTGTAACAAAGTATTTCTACATTGCAGTATTTATACTTTTACTTAAGTAAAAAACATTTGAGTACTTTTTCCACCACTGCAGGGGAGGGGGGGTGGTGGTGGTGGTGGTGGTGGGGGCAGTCACAACCTTACCGGGGCTTGCGGCCCATCACCCAGAGATAGCCGTCATAGAGCAGGGCAGGCAGCGTGTGGCTGACTACCGACCAGTACTGATTGGTAAAGGGGTTGGAGCGCAGAGTGACATTGGGCCTTCTGAAGGCCCGCTCTAACGGCTTGCTCTTGAAGGTCATGTTTATAACACACCCTGTGGGAGAGAGAGACATACACAGACAGCACAGGAGCACATCACAGTAACACAGTAGACACACACAGGACAGCAATCGAGGAAGACAGGGCAAAGGAGGGCTCCGCTGGGTTCCCAAAAAAACATCTCAACACTAAGTCCATCTCAGTGAACTATATGCAGTAAAGAACCAAGACGGTCCTAGCACTGATCGTTTTGGAAACCCAGCCTCTCTCTACGTACTGGTATTTCAAGCGGAGAGACTTAAGAGGGCAGAACCCAATCAGTGATGTCCCGTGGGAAATCGATTGGGCTATACATCCTTAAGCCCCCACACCGCCTGAACACAGAAAAAAACATCACAGCCGGGATGTTAACGGCTTCTAATGCTGAGACAAAAGTGCAGTAGAAGTGAAGCACAGTACAGTAGCGGGCTGACGTTAGAAAGAGGAGAGAAGCGTTGCACGTCCGGTGTCGGCGTCAACAAAATTACCTGGGCTGTCGTCCTGTCAGCCTGAGGTACAGATCATAGAGGAAGGCCGGAGCCTTGTGGCTCACAGTGATCCAGTACTGATTGATTAGGCGATTGGTTGTGAGATTAACATTGGGCCGGCGGAAGGCCTGCTCGAGGGGGTTCCTCTTGAAAGTGGATATTACATGGTACTCTACGAGACAAAAGGGTGGATTCAAGCAGGTCAATAGAGGTCTTCAGAGTTGAACACATTTCACCCCTTCTCTGAACAGAGTACAAAGTTTGATCCAGCTCATAGTGAAACTAATCTTATGAGCCAAATATGCCATAATACATTCTAAAAACAACTTAGATATTTCATTTCACTTTCACTCAATAGGGACGACTTCTGTCGCAAGTTGACGATGCCCATGTGTAGCCCAGCCCTATGGAATGTACTAACAAAATAATGACTCAATACTTCCTATGCTAAATATGAGCATCAAAGCAATATTTTAAATGCTTTTTACTTTACTCAAGTAAAAAATGTGAGTACTATTTTCCCACCACTGCTGTATATCCTAGCTAGCCAAATGAGCAGGTGAAGAAAAAACAAAACACTAGGGGGTAATAACACTAGGGGGTAATAACCCAGACATCAGCCTAGATGACAACCTCAGTATGTCATTAGAGACTACATGTAACCATCTGAGCTTATATTGTTGGGAGGATTTTACAGCGAGTAGTCAGCTATGCCAGGGTAAGATAAGACGGGACTGCATACCGACTTCGCCCCAGTGAAACGGGTTGATCCCACCGGTCGTACAGTTGTACACCACGATGTTCTTAGGTCTGGAGAGAGAAAGAACAGTAGTCTACATTATAGGAAACACAAGAGAGGAAGGGAGCGCATCTGTTTGGCTGGAGTAAAAATACGGCAACAAGGTGCTCTTTGGTACAAACGGGTGACAAAATTGAGTATGGAAGAGACCGGTAATTAGGCCTTATAACACGGCTTGGTTGAATGCTTGATTCTGGTCGCTGAAATCGGTGGACCGCCGTCTAATCAAAGGCCCAGAGCACCTGGTTGCCCTGCTTGGATTGTTTTGCTGTATCCAACATGACAGCCATGTAAACAAACACACAATGTAACTTACACAATGCAGTACCCGAAACTCTATTGCTATTTGATCAACACTTCCTTGTTTCCCGAGCCGGTCTATGTTTTCTCAGGCGACCGTGTTGCGCTGGAGGGACAGTGCAACACTTAATACTTTAATTACCGTACGCAAAGGAAATACTTCTGTTTTGTTGTTACTTTTGGGTAAATTCATTACATTTATTAACTAGCCGTGTAATAAGTGGCATAATAGATGATGCTGCGATAGAAATAACACCCTTCAGGACAATTAAACACCTTGACTTAGTCTCTGTGTTTAATCATCCTGTGGGGCCTTATTTCTCATTCAACAACGACCGCCGCGTCATATAATATCTCTTGCTTATATTCCTTAATACATTATAATTGCCCTCTATAACCAAATTCTTTTGACCCATTTTGGCAGGAAGAACCCCTTTTGGTGTTTCAAGCATTCTGTTATACTTTAGCTATTGAAAAATAGCAGACCTACAAGCTCAGCGCGCTATGAACTTGTAAGTCTGCTATTTTTGAAAATTTGTTAAAATGTGCCTCAAATCTGATTTAGAAAACATTCATTTAAAATGTCGACGTCTGGCCTGAATGGGTTAAACCAGTAAACCAGTAAAGAAAACAATATTATAATAAATAATACATGACGTAATTAGGGCCGGGACTAATTGCGATTAATTTAGATTAATTAACTACAGAAAAATTAATCGCGATTAACTACAGATAAATTTATCGCACCTTTTTTTTCACCGCGGAACGTTTCTCACTGGGTGCTTTTCTATATTACTGAAAACTGGAAATAATAAAAAGTCACCCCATTTTGTGTTGCCTAGAACTGGAGGTCTGACAAAAAAACAGTAACAATATGAAGTAAGTACAGCTTTGTGATGTCACTGAGATGTACTTGTTACTGTTACTAAAAAAAATTCAGACCTCCAGTTCTAGGCAACACAGAATGGGGTGACTTTTTATTATTATTTCCACAACAGGTATATTAATGAAAGTAAAATGTTGAAAATTAGTGGTATCCTCACTATTCGATTCACTGGGATACCAAAAAACATTTAAAAAAAAGGTTTCTCGCTGTTCTCGGGTTGAATATTGATATGCGATTAAAATGCGATTAATCTAGATTAATTAATCGCAAAGCCTCTGATTAATTAGATTAATTTTTTTAATCGAGTCCCAGCTCTAGACGTAATCTTTGCATAGTCATCCTTGCTCAAGGTAAGAACATGTGACGTGTGTTTCTAGGGGCATCTCATCTTTCTCTCATCATCTCATCTTTCTAGGGGGATCAAGGTAAGAACATGATGTGATGTGCGTTTCTCTCATCTCACCAACCTGTTGTGTCTTTGGGACCCAGAGTACCACGCCGCGGCGATGGTGTTGTTTATCACCACGTCTACGGGCACCAGGTCGGCCACGGCGTCGTTGGACGCCTTCATGGTGCGGAGGATCCCCTTACCGGCCTACGGAGTGGAGCAAAGTGTGGACAAAGATATAGTCAACATACATCAACCCCTTATCAGCCCCGCGGAGTGGAGCATGTGGACAAAATGGTCAACAATACATAAATGCCCTGTTGAAGTGTGTCATCAATTATTTATGGAGTTTACAACGAGGTTAAGTGGGGGCATGCCTCTAGCTAAATTGTCTACATGACTCTTAATTTAGCTTCATGAATTGGTCTAAAAGAAATGGACACTTACCGCAATGAATATCCCACTAGGTCCGTTGTAGTTATCAATCCAGCCCTAAAGAGGAATAAAAGATCATCAACTAAATACTACCCAGTTAAAGAAATAAATAATTTATCTGTTATCATCTTATCAACTTTGGAAGTTGTAAATGTAAGACTTTGTACAAATTATACGAAGGATACTTTAAATCCCACTTGCTACACAATCAGATTGTTGGGTAAATAAAACGATTAAATAAGGCTTAACCCATTTTGGCCGGCCACCCATTTTGGTATTGGCATCATGTCGTGCTTTAGCTATTGAAAAATAGCAGATCTACAAGCTCATATCGCGCCACCGAGTGGCGCGATACGAGCTTGTAGGTCTGCTATTTTTGAAAAATCGAAGACACTTTTAGAATCTGATCTCAGGTCAGAATGGATTAATAATGAAACTGTCAGGATGTAATGGGATTTAATGGGTTAAAAGGCTAAACCACTCACAGGGAAGGGTTCTTTCCAGCTGGCTCCCACTATGGATGGCCTGACAATGGCAACGTTGAGGCTCCCAGCCTCCTGCTGGATCAGATACTCTGCCAGGGCCTTGGTGTAGGTGTAGGTGTTGGGACGCTCTCCAATCAGCTTGGGAGTCAGCACTGCCACCATCTTGTCATCCAGCCACCTATGGAGAAGAAACCACAAATACACGCTTAATTAACATTCCCCAGTCGAAGATAAAGAAACTCGCGCACTCAGATCAGCCAACGCAGGGAAGCTGGAAGTACCCTCGCTAAAAACGCCGGGACAACAACGCTCCACACGTCCCAGACTCTTCTCCCTTCTGGCTCCAAAACTATGTGGAATGCACTTCCCATCGCAGTCAGAACTGCAGCATCACTCCCAATCTTCCGCCGTAGCCTGAAAACCCACCTTTTCAGACTCCATCATGGCCCATAGCACTTACCCTAACCCCTTAGATAGCATTTCTGTTGGCTTAGATAGCATTTGACACAGACTTATAGCATGTTATGTAGACAGCACTATAATTGCATTGTATATAGTCATAGCACGCCATAGTACATATGTATAGCATAGTAGTAAATATGTATAGTTTATATGTATAGTGTATGTATAGTTTCATTATATAGATATTCCACTGTTACTTTCTTAGCTTACGCATGTTTCATGATAAATGCTTCTATGTGATGTATTCCCATGCTTTTGTTCTTGCTTAATGTAAGTCGCTCTGGATTAAGAGCGTCTGCTAAATGCCTAAATTGTAAATTGTAAACCGAATAATGATAGTGATTCATGAATCGTGGAGCTCAAGCACATGGCTTTGAAGGGTAGCAGATCTACAAGCTGTCACCATGTCATGCTGCAATGTGTTGTGGGCTTGTAGATCAGCTATTTAGATTTTTTTTTTTTAACTGAAAGAATTATTATATATAGCTTCCAATATTCGATTTTACACAATCGTACATGACAAAATACACATAATGAGATAAATGGAAGGAGATAGGGAATGAAAGTCATTCATACAGTAGCATAACATAATTCATAGCATAAATATTACTCTGGAAATCAATATATCTGGTGTCTAATCTTGGAAGGAGAACGTGCATTATCATACATTATCAGACAATTGCTATGCCATACAGAAACAAAGGGATCACTTTCACCTGTGGCTTACGAAACAGTATGACCCGCCTTCAGAGTTTGAATGCAATAGGTAAGCCTTTTGTAAACATAACACAAGGCACAGTCAACCACGTAAAATGGAATTTCCATATTGTAGCTTTAGGGTGTGTTAATGTATAGGCTTAGCTTAGCAATGTCAATGGCTATATATTTGAAGGTATTTGACCTACCCAACAATGAAATACTCTTTAGTTAGTGCTTCATTCAATCACTAACCAAGTCATGAATAAATAAGACTTTTTTTTTTTCCTATACAGTCCCACATTGGTCCGATTGCATTTTACTCAGCTCCTCAGTATAACTATTTATTACCAAGCAAGTAAATCTGCAACAAGCAAGTAACTTTGCAGCAACACAAATTTTCCCAGAACAACGTGTGGAACATTGTTCCACAGTACTTCCCTTCCTCAGAAATGCCATCAGGTCGAGAGGCCCCTCCAGCAACAGCCTCAAAAGATAGAATGAACATATTCTATTTGTATTGCCAAATCCTCCTAGACTGTGAATCCCTACATTCTGACCCGAGATCAGATTCATACGAGGTTTCCACTGGACACACACTGGTCTGATTAAACCCATTCTGACCTGAGATCAGATTAAAAAAATGTCAGTCGTTCTTCGATTTTTCAAAAATAGCAGACCTACAAGCTCATATCGCGCCACTCGGTGGCGCGATATGAGCTTGTAGATCTGCTATTTTTCAATAGATAAAGCATAACATGATGCTAACACCAAAATGGGTGCCCGGTCAGAATGGGTTAAATGATGAATTGAATATGAATGAAGGACCCCAATGGAAACTTAGCAGACCTTGCATTGAACTGTACTTTTTTTCCCGGCAAACTGTTAAAAAGGTATTTAATCAAATCAAAATTTGAGCTGGATTACAGCATTAAGAATTTAGGCAGTGATTTACAGCCTCAACTCTAATGCTTTATTCAACATTGGCTCTTTTCCAATTTAAATTCTGCTAAGCAGCCATTTCCCATACTGCAACAGCTCTGACGGAACGGACTACAGTATTGACTGATGTTAATCTACATAATCCCTACGGATTTACATTTAACAGTAGTGCTGATAGCAATCAACAGGAATCGACTATGTCAACTGAAGTGTTAATTATAGCAAACCAAACATCCAATTTATTAAAGTGCAAATGCGCAGCTGATTAATAGTCACGTCACTCTCAAGCCCAACAGATGGTGAATCTATCTGTATTCTGGAAAACCTATTTTGTTTTCTTTACCATCATCAGGTGACATGGAAGGATGGTCTGGCTAGAGTCGTCTAGCCGCTACGCTGGCAACCGGTCGGGTGAGAAACGTCAGTGTTGTGTTACAGGTCATAAACTGTACATGATGTATATGTCTCGAAGCGTTGACGACGCAATACAAACACAGCAGAGCTGTTTCAGCATCACCAGCGTGCAGTCTCTATTCTCCTTTGTGATCATTTTTGCTTGTCTTGCACCTGGCCCACGGATGTCAAACACGTTTGTTTAAACGGTAATTGAATCGAATAAAATCTATTATCAAAAATATCCAATCTACATGCTCACAGTGCGTTGTGCTTGAAACTGTTGTGCAGCCATTATATAAAATAGGGCTTAACCCATTCTGACCTGAGATCAGATTCTAAAAATGTCTTCTACATCCTGACAGTTTTCATTCTGACCCGAGATCAGATTCTAAAAAAAAGTCTTCTATGTCAGTCGCTCTTCGATTTTTCAAAAATAGCAGACCTACAAGCTCGTAGCGCGCCACTCGGTGGCGCGCTATGAGCTTGTAGATCTGCTATTTTTCAATAGCTAAAGCACGACATGATGCTAACACCAAAATGGGTTCCCGTTCAGAATGGGTTAAGTAGTTAATCAGACTAATCAATTAGTATCCTCCAAAATGCACTAATTTATTTATGAATTATTTGTCTTAATTATTATATTATTAATGAATAAAAAAAAGGAATACAGAATCATCGCTAAGATAAACTGAAGATAATCGCTAGTTTCAGGCAGCCATACCACCAAACTTAATAAACTCTAGACAAGAGAAAGCCTGTCTGGACATCAGGAACTCTAAGGCCCCAAAGCACACTGATGATTCGCCATGCAACTCCTTGCAACTACATGCGACAGAATGGTGCTTTAACTGCACATATCACACACAAGCGCTGAGCTGCAACGAATATCTATTTCCACAGCAACGACTTTTGCAGCATAGCGTAAACCGCTGATGTAATGGAATCTGCGGACATATGCTCAAAAGACAAATCACAAGCGTGAATAATGAGGCAACACAAGAATTCTGAAGTTATAGAATATAGAGATTTACTCGAGCAGGAGACAGACTTACACAAACCTGTATCATGTATGGAAACCCCAGTCTGACTCCCAGAGTGACAACCAACGACAGCTTTTATAGCTCTTCTCTTCTCCCACACGACAACCCCCAACATAGCCACAAGGCATTCACCACATGGGACAGTGACGTCATAAAACACTTGGAGTATTCTTACAATGTTTATCTCTAAACTTCCACGACACTGACACACACACACACACACACACACACACACACACACACACACACACACACACAACACATTAACAGCAACATTCTACTTACTCCAAGGTGTCAATGAGTTTCCGGTAGTCTACAGGAGGAGGATAGACGACCTCCTCGATGAGCTCACGGTCACAGTGGGCGTACGCTGTGGAAACATGGAGGAAGATCTCCAGGTGTTTCACCTTGTGGGCCAGTGCCACCATCTTCTGGGTGGCTAGGACGTTCAACTGCATTGCATCTCTGAAGGGGAATGGAGACATTTAACACTCAATGGTTGCTCGTGCCGTTTTTTTGTTTTTGTTTTTATCACCATTAAAGCGCTTACTAGAAAGGATATAGAATGACTGCTATCCAACAGCTACGTACGTATTACTTTAGTATCAATTGAAAATAAAAGTGAAAACAGAACTTGATGCCATAATATGCCATTACATTCAGAATTAAGCTTGCAGTTGTTTTTGAGGGACGCTCCTATGCCCAGCTTTACGCGTTTGTGTAAACACAGACATTGGCTTGTGATTGGCCGATCACCCCATAGCGATGATTTGATTGGCTGAGCGAAGCACATTTTGAAGATAAAAGTGAAGACGGAAAAGTGAGGGTGCAAATTGTGATTGGCCAGAATGACATTCCGCTCAGTTTTTTTCCGCTCTCTGGTAATGAAAGTATTTTGGGAGCTTTTAAAACAGTGTGCAGACTAAGTTTATAGTGCTGCAACCTTTTAACAAAATGACTTTAATGAGTAATTGAAGTAAAGGTCTATTTATACTCCAGTTTTAGGGGATACGGTGACCGTGACAGTTTGGAAAACTACAACATGACGTCACGCCGCGGTGATACGCAGTGCGAATAGGCTTTTACACAGCTTCCTTCCTTAAATATAATATATTCAGTTTCGAGAAAAAGGAAGTGTGATGATCACTTTCTTTTAAGGAAGTCATGTCAACTGTATGGTCTACACACTTTAACAACAACAATCAAAGGTAACAAGTTCTCTGGTGAACTGACACTAATGTGAACAACACAGTGTAGGCAGGTCTAAATGGGATAATATTAAGTCAAAACATCTGTTTCACCTTTACTTTTAACCACTTTAACCATTATTCTAAACTTTAGCTATTGAAAAAAAGCTGATATTTTTGCCATTTTTGAAAAATCGTAAAACGTGTGCAAATCTTTGAATATATATTTTTTCCCGGCAAACGTTTTTTTTAACTCATATCTTTGCTTCTGGAGGGTCCCTGGAACAACATTTCCAGGGACCCTGGAAACATGGGGACCCATCTGAAACATATTTTCAGATGGGGGTCGGTGGCATATCCTTTTTGGGGTACTTGACGTGAAATAGTTTGAGAACCACTGATATAGCAACATATTCAGGAAACTGTAATGATTTTAGAAGACATAGTATAGAATCTGATCCCAGGAAGTCTCACTTGAGTGGTTCACTGAAGCGGACGGTGGCAGCACAGTGGAAGATGATGTTCACGTTGTCAGCCAGGGTCTCCTGGTCCGTTCTGCTCAGGCCCAGCTCTGGCAACGTGAGGTCACTGTTCACGGCCACGATCTTCTCCGCGAAGTCTGGTTGCACGTCTCGCAGTTTGTCAAACAACTAACAAAAAGAAAATAATGATTATAGCCATAGCGCCACACACACACACGAAGAAGTGTTCCATTTTCTCCACATACTGTTCCATTGATGGTTTTCCCACCGGCCCTCTACTATCCTCCTCTCTTCCTAATGCTTTCCATGCCCACAGATAGTCCACTCACACACTTAGTTAGTCTTGGTGCTTTGCATTTAATTCCACCAGCATTGCTGGCCTGAAGGCTCTGCCACGCCTCCCATTTGATCAGCTTCATTAAGTTAACATTAAACCTGGCCCAATACTACTCCTCTCCGTCATTCTCGCTATCCAAACAGGCATAACTCCCCCTTTGTTTCTCTCCGCTCTTAATTCCCTTGTAGCACTAGTTTTTCCTCCATGCATACCTGAGGGCTTACATGTTTTTTGTTCTGCCTAAACATACATTCATTCCTACCTCTCGGTACGCAGCCATACAGCTTCCCTTCATTCTCTCCCTCCAAATACACCGAACTTCAGCAATACAAGCAACAACAGTGTGGGCTCTGCACAGCTTCACATAATGTACTGTATACAGTCCCAGCTCCCTACATGTCTTTACAAGATTCCTTTACAGGATCTCCTCACTGGTCAACAAAAACACCTTGAAGACCTTATCAGGGGCCCTCGTACAAGGTTTCTTTGACTATGCATGCACCTCTTGGTACCACAGCACCTCAAAGGCCCTTAAAACAAGGCTCCAGACCTCCCAAAACAAACTGGTCAGGCTCCTACTTGGCCTCACCGCCCGAACCCACCTCACCCCTGCCCCACTTTGACAGGCTGGAATGGCTTAGGGTCTTGCAATGGGTCTGGTCCACAAGATTTCGATACACCACCAAGATACCCATGTACCTGTCTAAATACTTCCTTAATGTTAACGAAGTCCACACCCACAACACCAGAGGGAGTGCATGTACAACCCAGATTCGGCACAAACAAGGGACTAAATTTTTTTCGCTCCTATGCCACCAAAATGTGGAACGCCCTACCACCAGTCATTAAGACATGTGAATCCCTTGACTCCTTCAAAAACGCTCTCAAAGGGCACCTACGGATGGCTGCAATTCGAAACTGGCCCCCGTAAAATCTGAAACCCCCCCACCCCTCCCCCCTTTTCCCCCTCACTGTCTTCGTCTCCCTTTTTGCTTCCTTTATGATGAATTCCTGTTCTGTTCTCTAACTATATAGAAGTTTCTATTTGTACGTCAATAAATGTTTTGATGAATGGAACATGGTGGACCCTCTTGTAAACAAGTGTAATGCTTAATTGGGTCGTCCACTCACAGTTAACAGTCTTTGTATTGAGTTTGTGCTTGAAATGTACTGTAATTCCGCAAACTGTAAATATTTCAATCAATCAATCAAACAGCCCCCGCCCCCCCCCCCCCCCCCCCCCCCCCCCCCCCCATCCAAACGTCCTTCTCCTCACCTTGCAGTTGATCATGTCAGCGATGCGAGCCTGAGCATTCTGGCCAGCCTTATGTCTGACCAGCACATACGCAACCTTGACCTCGGGGCAGGACCTCAGCAGCTTCTCCAGCAACACCTGGAGTGAACGGAGGGAGGGTTGGAGGGAAGGTGATCAGTGTTGGTAGAAAGGGAGTCTACCAACGCGCCTCAAGCCTGAAACGGCTGATCCGGTGCTTCACAGGTGCAGGGACATCAAAGTTGCATAAGGAGAAGAGACTGGAGCAGCACGGACATTTAGAGCCTTTTATTTAGGTGCTGAGTATACAAAACGACTAACGTTTCGACCTTGCGGTCTTCATCAGAGTCATCAGTGTTGGCTTTCAGATAGGGCTGCAACAGGTAGCCTAATCGAACAAATATGAATTCGTTCATTTAATAAAATACAGAACGTAGGCATTCCCGCATAACTTCCGGGTATAATGATGATGCCACGCGCATACGCAAGTTTGAAGTGGGTTGGTCCCATACAGTATATTATGCACATGAATATGGGCAAATGGGCATAGCGATCAGATGTGTGGCTCTGGACAACCGGATCTCCATATACAGTATGTCACAGTGACATGCCTATCTATGGGCATATCAGGTGTGTTTATGGTTATGTCCTAGTCAGAGTTTTTATAGAAAGGATCATCAATTAATAATTGATCTCAAGTCATAGTATTAGTATAGTATTATAGTATTGTATAGTATAGTATTGTTTATTTCAGTTTTTTGTGCAGTCTGTGTTTTTATTTCTTTACTGCACAGTTGCCCCCCTTTGCCAACTTGTAGATTTATGTACTGTTCTTTATGAACTTTTAATCTTTTTAAACCAATGACCTCTTCCTTCAGGAAAGGATTCCATATAAGCCTTCTGGCTTCTTCCTTTCCTTTCCTTTCCTTGCATTGTATTTTTTGTTTCTTTGATATGTTATTGTCTATTTTTTGTACTACATGCTAAATAAATAAACCTAAACCTCAACCTAGGCAAAGAAATCCAAAATAGTGAAAACACAAGGAGAAATTAACGTAATCCTGTGTCTTTCGATTAATCAAAAAGGTAATCAATAGAATAATCACTAATAAATAATAGACAGTTGCAGCCCTACTTTCAAATGGTAAATAAATGGTGCATTTATATATTGCTGTTATCCAAAGCGCTTTACATAGATTGGGTGATGTGCATTACATTCACCCATTCACACACCGATGGCAGAGGAAACCATGCAAGGCACCAACCAACCTGCACATCGGCAGCAATTAGGGGTTCAGAGTGTTGCTCAAGGACAATTCGACACTAACTCTGGGGGAGCCTGGGATCGAACTGGGAACCTTACGGTTCCCATCTGGTCACTCTCCACCCATGAGCCACTGCCGCCCATACATTCAAATCAGAACTAAACCAGTGGGACTTGGCCTGATACAAACCAGACTCTTCAACGAGTTTGGAAAGTTAGGCCGATGATGGCGAGGTCTTGGGATCATGTGACACCCAGAATAAATGTTTAGAAAACCATTTTACATTCCCCTCACATTCTGACAAGATTGTTGTAAAACAGCAGGTGGCGGCAGGTGCCGGGGTCTGTGTGCAGAGTAAACTCCTCAGTGTTCGAGTGCTCCAATTAAACCATATCTTTCATTGTGTGCAACCTGATCAATGCTAGCCTGGAAACCAGACAAATCTGGTGATGATAAATTAATTAGTGATATTAGTCTGGCCATGCCAGGCTAGACCAATTCTAGATTCATATAGTCAGATACTCAAAACTTTGACAGCGACTGCATTGCTTGTATACCAAATCAGATGTTTCTGCATTATTTCCAGTCACATTCGTCTCCTGGCCTTATTGTGTGATAAATCATGTACTATTGAGCGTTTGCTCATACCTTTTGACCATAATACTGTACCGTACCTTGCCCATGAAGCCTGTTGCTCCCGTGATCAGCACAGCCTTTCCCGCATAGTATTCTGGGATGTTCACCATGGCGACGACGGTTCTAACCTAATGGACGAAATCCCTCTTCAACGCCACACCACCTGCAGAGAAACACAGACGAGAGTGAGGATTTAAAATGCGACAGAACACTTTTAAATCGAGCGCAATGAAGAGGACATTTTTGTGTTAACCCATTCTGAACGGGCACCCATTTTGGTGTCGGCATCATGTTATGCTTTAAGCTATTGAAAAATAGCAGATCTACAAGCTCATATCGCGCCACCGAGTGGCGCGATACGAGCTTGTAGGTCTGCTATTTTTTGAAAAATCGAAGAACGACTGACATTTTTAGAATCTGATCTCAGGTCAGAATGGGTTATTCAGACCAGTGTGTGTCCAGTGGAAAACCTCGTATGAATCTGATCTCAGGTCAGAATGGGTTAATGAAGTCTACGACCTAGAGAAATCAAGAATGCAGACTATAACATTGGAGTTGCATTGCAACATTAGGGACTTTAAGCAACGACTGTTGTCAGGACAGCTCCTCTAGGCGGAAGTACGGGACCCATGGTGACGCGTCTATGCAGCATGTGTCAAACACCACGTCGCGCGTCAGCTAACTTGCCGATATTGCTTAATTCTTACATGCGCTGGACATGATCAGCAGTGGAAAGAGGAAGGTGCTGGAGCAATCTGTGTTATTCTTTTTTTTTTTTTTAAAGATATTTTTTTGCGGCTTACGCCTTTTATTGATTTTTGAAGGGACAGACAGTAGGCTGACAGGAAACGGGAGAGAGATGGGGGGATGACATGCAGTAAAGGCCGTGTCGGGTCCGGGAGTCGAACCCGCGGCACACTGCGACTGGATTACCAGTCCGGTGCCCAGACCGTTACGCTACGGCCTGGGCCAATCTGTGTTATTCTAAAACCGTTTTAATAAACATGGTTAATATGACATTATGGTATAGTGTTATTTCTTCATTCAGAGCATGCCAACACATCACACAGCATAAGAGAGGTGATGGAGCAATCGGTGTAAATGTATGACAGCTATCATTTCAATAAACATGGTTATGACACGGCGTTGTAGACACTACGTGTAAGTGTAGGTTCTCACGTAGTAGAAAGGGCTGCGACGGCAAGCAGGCTTATGTATCGAGCACTGATCCATTTCCGGTTGCCGTAGCAGACTGCCGTAGCCGTCGTTGCTTAACCCATTTTAGGCGGGAACCCATTTTGGTGTTAGCATCATGTCGAGCTTTAGCTATTGAAAAATAGAAGATCTACAAGCTCATAAATCGAAGAGCAACTGACATAGAAGACATTTTTTAGAATCTGATCTCAGGTCAGAATGAAAACTGTCAGGATGTACAGTAGAAGACATTTTTAGAATCTGATCTCAGGTCAGAATGGGTTAAAGTCGCTAATATGTTAGGTGCTTGCTAAAGGCCTAATACATTCGTTTCAATTTGAATTGAATGTTGGATTAATATTGCGTGTCTCAACCAAAAAAGAAAAAAATATATATAGCATACACACACACACACACACACACTTGACTCGACAGTCAACCAGGAATACAGGTATATTTAGAAATACAAATGTCAAATTTGTCTGAATGCAGCCTTATCTTTTAGGCGTTGGCTAAAATTCTTATCTAGTAGCTGGCTTAAGGTGTTTGAGTTAGAGCCACTTAAGCTGATATGTGTGCTGCTATCAGCACACATATCAGATAAGTGGTACAATCATCAACTGAAATACTTTGATCTCTCCTACCAATAAAATCATTTTGTCCAATATTTATTCCAAACCAGTAGTCACTAAAGGCCCAAGGGACGACATTACGCAGGTGTCCGGTACCTGCTGTTGGGGGACAGAGTGGACTGAGTGTTTGTGACTATGTGGCTTCCGCGTGCGGTTAGGTTATGGACAGGGTTAGTAATGCGCCACGGAATAGTGGGCTTCGGAATGCCGGGGTGTAACCCTGCCGTTGTCCTGTAGCCTTGGCCTGATAGTCAAGGAGCTTCAACACTGCTGCAGCAGAACACAGATGTAAAATATGCATACGTAACTTGAACTTCTGTAAGCATGGTTAGGACTGTTAAGGAAAAACAGGATTACTTCTGCACTATTACACAGTACACTATGTTGTAGGCTAGTGAATGCACTGATCCGTCTCTGCCCGGGAGGTTTGGGAGGTTTACTGCATTGATGGAGAACTGCTGCAGTGTTCAGGCTAGAATGAATGCTTGCAATCACAAATTCCAAAATGCCCTGTGTTCTCCCGCAGTCAAATAAATCGTACTGTAATTAATTTACAACAATAAACCTTCTAGAGAGACAATTTTTACATCACCACAGCTGCAGACCAATAAATCCAGAAAACCAAGCTACTTAGCTAGGCCATATTGATCAAACAAATCAAACTGGAATCATGTTCATGACAACTTCATGGATTAAAGCAACATAAAATATCACAAATGAAAGAATGTGTTTCCTAAACAATTAACACAATTACAGTATGTAGAAAGTATGTTTTAGTGATATTGTTCCATGCTATTCTACATACTATAAAAAAGAACCAGGCTTACACTGTGTAGTTACTTGAAAGCCCCCAAAAAATCTGATAGGATCATACTGTGATTACAGTATGTTGTTCCCAAGCCAGAGGCGTCCCCTGGGATTTAGGAATACTGCCAAAGTCTGCCAGTGCTCAAGTGTTTCAGTTAAACCGGTTATTCAGCTTTACATGCAGGCAGACCAGCATGTTAACAGCACTGTTCAACTTCAAGTTCGAATACAAGTCTCTATTCAACCTATTCAGAACACACCAAGTGCCCCACACAGTACATTTGGGCCAAAGTGAATTTAGTTCCAAACATGGGCAGTTTTGAGTTTGTACAGAAGAAAAATAATGATACTGTAGTAGATTCCCCTTCTCCTTGAATTAGAGGGCTAGGCAATTTAGGTCTATGAATTCTCCAACACATATAGTACTGACAACATCAACTTAATTATTATAATAATAAAGTGGCAATATAGAGACAATACAGAGAAACAAAGGTAATGACAGTCAACACAGAGGACAAAACCATTGCCACTGCAGACGGGGTGCTTGAGCGAGTCGAGGACTTCAAGTACCTCGGGCCCTGGACTACCTCGACTGAACCGGATGTGAAGGTTCGGAGAGCACAAGTTGGAAAGCCTTGCACGGGACATTGAGGAGAGTGTGAAAATCAGATATGGGAGAAGACCTTAATTAAGAGGCGGCTGTTCATAGCTACTGTGGAGTCAGTACTGCTGTATGGGGCCGAGTCATGGACCCTTACAATACAAATTCCCAACCATCATGGTAGTCACCTTAATCAGCTAAAACTGGAGTACCCGGTATGCATACACTCCAGACCAGTGATAAGAAACTCACCGATAACCCCCTGCAGCACTGTATTTACTAACCACCGTCAGTGTCAGCTCGTTCACCCTGGCTCGCTCCGGAGGGAGGCGGGGCACTCCTAAACCACCGTTTAGGTGAGGTACTATGAGCGCCTAGTATCAAAACCATTTCAGGTTTATTGTTTATTGAATGGATCCCCATTAGCTGACGCCGTGGCGACAGCTAATCTTCCTGGGGTCCATGTAAAATACATACAAAAAAATACATACGGTAATTACAAATACATTCAACGAAGTTAAATACATAATTACAATTTATTCTATAAAAATAAATGCAACATAATGAGAATAACATTATGGTCATGTGGTCAGCTGTAGCAAATGTTCCTTTAAAGCATATCTGAAAGATAATCTATGTTGTGTTATGTTAATGTGAGGTGGTAACATGTTCCAAAATGATATTGATCGATACATAACCGTTTGTTTAATGTGTAAACGTGAAAGCGTTCCCACCGAAAAGGCGAGTAACTTATCACCTAAAACTGAAGTGTGCGTGAGTTTCATGTTCATATATTTAATATATAATTATTGGGTAAAATAAAGAAAATACATTTAACAACTTCCCAGTGCACATTTATTTTAATGCCATTGCCAATGTTTTTCTTACATTTTATGCAGTAGCATTAAAGCAAATAGTTAACAGTGTCCCAAGAAAAGATATTATGTAAACTACATTGTACCATAATTATAACCATTTACCTCATTTGGATATTTTAGCCAATGAATCTCTGAATACAATGAACCACAATAAGTTCACTATAAATTAATCTAGAACCACTATTACAAGCTCACACTCTCAATGGCCTTCACCATCTTCATCATCCGTTTTCCTCATTCCCTTTAGCCACCTCATCTTTTCCTTCATCTTTGTGTGTCGTTGTTGTGAGTGTGTCGTGCGTTGCAGCAGAGGTCCTCACCTCCTTCACACTTGTGAAGGAGGTGCATTTAGAGTATTTGGCTGCAGGCCTTCAATGCGCTTCAGCTGGTGATGTCAAGCAAATTAACTGGCGCCGCTGCCTGGGCGGAACCAGCCGGGCATGCATGACAGGCCCTCCTTCAGCAAGTTCCCACCTGAATTTTGTGACGCATCTGGCCCATGCATGTGGCTCCTTCTGATCTGCAGCCTTGGCTTCCGCAACATCCAGATCCAGAGGCAAGCAAGCATTATGTGAAATATCAAGTTTATATCAGTTGGAACTGGAAGGTGTCCCCCTTTTTACACAACGGCATTCCAAAGCCTGCGTTCCGACACGCTACACGCTATACTAACACTGACCCTAACCAAGCCACGTAGTGGGAATGCCACTCTGTTCCCCTTCCGGGTATCCTTTAGGTCACTGTGAGTGGCATCAGGTACAGTACCCGAGCACTGTACCGAGACCTGGCATGATGGCACTTTCTTGATAGTACTTTCGGCGCAGATGCCTCGCCATTTCCAAAAGCGGTAGGAGAGACCGGGTCAGATTCCCAGGAAACCCTCCCTGACATTTGTCACCCAATGCCGAATGATGGTGGCATTTACTGTATCATGTCCAGGATGATGTGCCATCCCATCTCTCCATCTGCACCAGTACAGGAAAAGGACAAATACATCAGCCCCTGGCTGCAATTAGGATAGATAGATCTGAGTGGTCAGCTCAGAGCTCACCACCGAAAATCCAGACTATGAATAGGCCTTTAGAGTGGCAAATGTACAGTAGCAGCAGGTGATTATTTATTTATTTTATACTATGTTCAAATTGAACCCAAAGAATACTGACACCTACAAAGTAACATTGAAAATACATCATGTGATCACCATTCCAAGTTAACTAGAAAAAACATTAGATAGTCAGTGGATATTAATAAAATCTGGGAATACATTTCTTACCAATAATTGTCTTCACCAATGTGTTTGTAAGGGTGTCTACTAACATATCCCACATTGGTTTCTATTCAACCACCCTAGGGGAATATTTGACATCAACAACCAATTCGGCCATAGCCACTGACCTCATCACATCTGTGATGACGGCTAAGGCCGTTTTTAGCCCAAGGAGTGTTTTTCGTGCAAAACTACTAGGCCGTGTTGGGACCCATGAAAAAGTGCTTAGAAAATGAGTTTCGTTCCCATGTCATGGGAACTACTCATTCAATGCATTTTGTCATAGATAATACCCTTCTGGACTTTGGGTTAAAAGTTCTACTCATAATATCCTGCAGTATTTTGTCACAAGCCAGAAATGTATAAACAGTGTATAACCAAAAAACGAAAATCTTGTGCTGCTGTTTTTGCTTGTAAAATGTGTTTTTGGCAACACAAAATCTTTCTCAAATGTCAAATGCATATACTTAACATCTGAAACAAGTACTGGTGCCTTTAGTTTACTCATATGTGAATTTAGATCATGAAATGTAGCATATTTGTTAAATAATATGCTTCAACTTAAGTGTTTTCCACACAGTACAATAAAACCTACACAGTAAATTGTGCCAAAAGCTTATGTTTCATACATAGAAAATGTCTCAACCTACTGTGTAATGAAAGGTAGAAAAGAAAATCAGGGCACCTTGGACCAAAATGGCAGAAAATCTATCCAAATGTTACCACGCCCCCTAAATTGGACTAAAAATGAAAGTACTAGAGGTCAGAATGATTACAACATAAGTGTATGAAACATGTATTTATTTACAAGTACCGCAAGTGTGTCACAGCATCTGTCATTTGTACATCCACCCCCCCCCCCTGCCAAGGAAATATATGAAAATACAGCATACAAATGCATCACAATAAAACCTTCTGTTGGCTGTGTAAGTTAATAATTCTTGAACAAAACAAGTAGTAGGCCTACATGGCAACATGTTGGGTTACTCATCCCTATCACTTTCATCAGAGTCATCATCCCATGTACCTCTTTCTTCTGTTTCCTTTGACACATTTTCACTAGGGCTGACCCAAAAAAAATCGATTAATCGACGTTCAATCGATACGCATGGGAATCGATTTTTAAATTTTGAATCGAATAGTCATTAAAAAAAAAGCGGACGCTTTTGGTCCGCGAGACGGCCCCATTTGGTCCGCGAGCCATGCTCGCGCCTCGCAGCACCGCAACGCCTCCTACCCTCTCCCCCTCACTACTCGTGGTAACAACAAGGAAGTCAACACACACACACAGCAGCCTGCACTAATGCCGCCACAAAATAAATCTAAAGTGTGGTTGCATTTTAGAATATGCAAGGAGAACAAAGAACAAGTGGTGTACAGTGTCAACTATGTGACGAAAAATCTGCGGCGAATTTCACGCATGGGACGGGGGAAAAAGCCCCTGACCTCCTGGGCTCCAGGCGCGCTAATTTGAGCCGCGGTCATCCACACTTTTCTACCCCAAGAAAGAGCCTCGTCGGAAGGGTCTGAGAGTGGCGTAGACCGCGGCGCAAATTAGCGCGCCTGGAGCTCCAGGACTGGTGTTTTTTTTTGGTGTTTTCACATCTGAGTTTCAATCGGAAGAGAAGCTTTGATTATAGGCTATATATAATTTTTTTGAGAGGTAATGCCTGCGTCAGGCAGTTGACTTGTTACGGTCGGATGTTTTATTAAGCCTAATTATTTGTTCATCACTGCTTTCATGAAGGCTGCAACAGTTGTTGCTTCAATGCTTATCGTTTTAAATAAATGAGACCAATCCAAGCATGCCTTTCTCTCCGCTATTGTTTAAGGTGTGCGCCTCGCATCGTGCACCTCGCACCGCACCCCCGCCCCCCCCCCCGTTGGGTTTCGAAGCGCCGAAGATCGAAACAAATTTATATCGAAGCGTCGATCAACAAAAACGTAATCGAAGGTCAGCCCTAATTTTCACAGTCCTGGAAGGGACATAAATCAGTGCAAGACAGTTTTGCAGACATACATGAACATCTTTCAGTCTCACATTTGCTTCTCTTTTTTCACATTATGTCCTGTTTCAGACATCAGCCTCAAAACAAACTCATCCGGGACGGGGCTGCCAAATCATTGTGAGATTATTTTTTTACATTAACCACTGGAACAATAGCATCCCTATTCTGGAGGGAACATTTGCAGAAAATAGCAGATCTACAAGCTCACAACATTGTTGGTGTAGAGCAGGGGTAGGCAGCTTTAACCACGGGTGCCAAGGGTGACCACTGGCACACACTGGCAATGCCAGTGTCTCACTCTAATGCCAGTCTGGCATTAGAGTGAGAGAGGATTAGCCTGCATGTCTGTAACTGAGTTTACAAATGGAACCAATGGACCCCATTGGACGCCAAATGGACCCTTCTTAGGCCTTAAGCCTACAGGTCTGTGAGAGTGGAACCAAATGGACCTTACAGGTCTGTAACTCTGAGAGATGGAACCAAATGGACCCTTACAGCCTGAGTGTACAAATGGACACATGCAGGTCTGTAACTCTGACACTATGGGTCCATTTGGTTCCATTCGTACACTCTCAGAGTAAGTCCATTTGTGCAATAACAATCAAAAGTTATGTGGGTCCTTGAAAAACAAAAACAAAAAAAAGTTTGATATTAAACCACTGTAGTGGTTATCAGTGGACTCTTAATGTGTCATATAAATCAGTGTCATACGATATTCTTAGGAAAACCATGGAGACTTAACATTCAGTAACTGCAGGGTGTGTTGATCAATAAGAACATTAACATCAAGTCTTTCCACGGACTCACGTAACATGTTGATGAGTAATTACTCCTGACCAGATCTCTTTCAGGGGAACGGACTATCTCCACTAATCCACTTCTTGGTCCACAAGAAGAGAACTCCGTTAGGTTCGTTTAAAACGGGACATTGTGTGAAAAGGCCCTTTTACATTGAACGTATGGTTTTACAAAAAAAGCAACATACCTGACACAAAGTGAAAGTGGCACCCGCAAATCCATGGATTCCAGTAGCCCTGAAACATGACTACATCGGCGAAGTGATCGCGAAGCGATCCATTTACTACTTTTTTCTTTACATTTCGGCAGTCTGTAAAAGGATAGCTCCGAGTTCTTCTTTAATCTGTTTGTACAGTCAATCGCACAACGGCTCTTTCCCATTTTCCCAGTTTAGAGTGAATGAAAACAGCGTCGCAACAGTGAGTTGCTAGGTTGCTATGGACAACAAAAAGTTCTTCCGCATACGATGACGTCATGTGCATACTCAAGGGAATAAAGCGGCTACGCGATTGGTCCACGTGACCAAAACCACACCACTCCCCTTGCACATATTATTACGCCTTGTAAGAAATAGTCCCGTCTTCGATCACGGATTATAAAACAACTGCAGGAGGGCACGAGTAGAACGATTTGAACGGAACTGAACGAATTCAGAATCATAAAAAACCCTAGTTTGACATGTCACATGCTATTTAAAGCATAATGAAATTTAGAAAATGTTGCCTTATATTAGTTGTTGTATTGTATATATATTGATGATACCCCAACTTTCAGCAGCTGGTTGAATAGAAACAAATGTGGGATATGTTAGTAGACACCTTTACAAACACATTGGTGAAGAAAGTTCTTGGTAAGAAATGTATTCCCAGATTTGACATTATTCTGATAATATTCCCTGACTAATAGCCATTTCCACATTTTTGACATGCCATTTACTCAAAATTACTCTACAGTCAACATGCAACTCTTAGAAACCAAACTCACTCAATTTCATCTGCTAAGCCTAGAGGATATTTTAATCATAGAATGTCATAAGAAACAACATTACTGTGCCCATTTACCATTAGTCGTAGTTTCTGTAACAAGGAATTGTTTTACGGGGCACCTGCGCAACATTGCCCCATCGAGGGCTAGCATGGATTGCGATGGACCCCACCTGGAAAGAGTTAACAAGGGAGGCCAAAAACAACCTGGCGGAGAACTGTGACCTCAGAACTGAAGATGGCAAATCTGACATGGGGCGAGGCACAACATGCTGCACAGGATAGGACGTAAGTAAGGAAGTAAGTAATATAGTCCATAGTGGTTTCCATAGCTGAATTTACTCAAGGTATGCAGTCAGCTGGTCTGTCTCAAACAGGAACCATATTATGCAGTGTGATATGCATACAATAATAACTGCCAGTGTCTGCCTGTATGTGGAAAAAGAAAAGTTTCTCACTTCACAAAAGGAAGGTTGCAAACAGAACAGAGCAAAGGCCTAAAAAATATCTGAAAAACATGTTTATATAAATTTATATATCGTTAGTATTGCCCATCTTGGCATCTTACCATCTTGGAGACATTATAAACTATTGTGGTTGTGGCATTGTTCCAGTGATACCTACCTACATTATATATAGCTCTGAAAAGGATGATGCACCTGTTTGCACTTTTCAGGCATCCATTCTCATTCAAGACTTAAGTGAATTCTAAAAATAGTTTCTGGAGCTTTTTCCAACTGAACTAGGGCAGTTTATTTATGTGCAATATAGAAGTGGGACAGAGTGAAAAAAGTCACTCAGTAGTGACAAATTATTCGGCAACACTAGTTGATGGAAGACTACACAAACTTTCATTAAAACAAGGAGTTTTCAGATATCTGCGGTTTATTCACTGAAGCGAGTACCAGGCTGGCATTCGACCATTCATCTGAGCTGTCCCTGAAAGCTGATCCACAGCCAAGGAGGGTAAAAAACCCTTTATATATGCATGGTAACAAATGGAGGTTAACCGCAGTCTGCACCACACACATTCAAATCAATGGAAAGGGCACTTGCACTCGTGCTGTCCGTTAAAAGGTTTGTTTCTAATGTAATGGATGAGACTTTTTTTGATCTGGCATAAATGCCCTCAGAGGAACCATTCGGATCAAGAACAAAGAACTTAAATACTGGCAAACGGACTGCATTGATACTTAAATGTTTAGGCTCCTAATGTGTAGGGAATTATCCTAATTTAGACATATACCTATTCAGGTGTATTTAATCACAACAGATCATTCTGTATCTGGCACTTAAAAAAAAATATATATATACACAGGAAACTATTTGAGGCAATGGCATAAAAACTACCACGACATGTAAAGATTGTAGATAAGATGATTTGTAGATTGTCAATTTGTCAAATTTGATGCCAATCAGACCTTCCCATTTTCAAAGCATAACATTTAAAAAAGCAACAATACTTTTTTTCCCACAAATCATTAGGACTCTATACCTTATTTGCTCAAAACCTGTGCTGTGCCACCAACAGGATGAGAACAATCTATAAACCCATCTGTCTTGAGAGAGATGAGGAGGACGGATGTTTCTCAATCTCGAAAGATTTAAACTGTCGACACAAGACAAACTATGACTCACCCCGGGCCATGCATTCAGTAAGCACTGTATGGAGCAACGTTAGAGAGCACATCTGTCTCACTTCTCTAACAGTTCGAGCCGAGGTGGTACAGACAGCCTCGGACAACACAGAGCTCGGACAACAGCTCGGCCAGTAGGAATGCAAAGGATCCCGTGATAGTCATTACACACAGATGTTGTTCTGCTTCTGCATCGTTAGTTACCAGTTACCACAACAGCCATCATGACCGTTACTTTCTGTTCGTTTGCAGAGCACACGTAAAACTCGTATCAATACACTTCGCCACAAAAGTTAGGCTTCACTAAAAGCAAGTATATATGAAACGCGACAGTGATTTATACTTTGTGCTAGTTGCGACCCGGAGTGTCACTGTTAGTGTCAGCAACATGTGAGCTTGCATGTCTGCTATATTCGGTACCAGCCACGGAGCGCAACCATCAGACTTAAAGTTATATGTCACAATCATCATGGTAGGAACTAGGAAATAAGACCATTCATCACAACAACAGGTGAATTTTAGCTCGCACAGAACAGATAATAATTATGCTACGAATGGTTGAAGCACGGATCGGAGCTGCATTCCCATTCGTGCGTACCTCGTTTTGACGCGACCCCATCATCAAGCAGTGTGAACCAAAATTTGCAGTCGCTTCCTCGGTGGCCTTGAACCAGACCCCGGCCCAAACCCCGAAGACCCTTGTTTTGACTATAGTTCGACTACAGATCTTATCAAATGAACGTTAATCAAGAATAATGTAATGGAACGTTACGTTATGACCAGTGCGTTTTGTTTAGGCAACCCCTCCCTCTTCTTCTTCCTCTCTTGCTCTGCGCATCTCTTTCAGCAATGAAATACATGCTGCCACACGTTGGCTTTCCCAACCGACACCACTACTACCACTACTACTGCTCCCACATTCATTTCATTCCAATGAATCATCCTTTAGCCATTTAACAGATCAAATAAATATATTATATACATATGTCAAGATTACGCCGCGTCGGTGTGGTTGGACGGTGGTGGCCCCACGTACGTACCTGAAATATCGATCGAAGAGATGTCTTTTCCCGGCTCTGTTAACTTGTGATTTCCCGGACGGACGGACGACGGTGCTGCTGTGAGTGAACCTCAGCGGTCGGCCACAGTTTGAGGAAATACGCTATGCTGGCTGCGCGGCGCGCGGAGAGGACTGAGTGTGGACTGTGGTGTGGACTGTGGAGCCCACAGTGGAAAGTAGACACGAGAGAAGAACAGGAAGGAAACCGGGTTGCCAGGTTTTGCGAGAGGGAGAAACGAGCGAACCAGGTCTATGGAAACCAATCTGAGAACCCATCGGCAAATAAACAAGAAACAGCGCCCTCTTTTCCTTTGCATTTGCAAAAAAAGAAAAGACAAAACAAAAAAACACACCTTTCAATTAGGTTTAAAACCTATTTGAAAATAGCAGATATCTTCAAGTAAACAACTAATAATAATCTTGAAGAAAAACACTTTAACAACAGAAATCTTGTATGGGTTAACTTGGGGTGTCCCTAGCATGAAATATTTTCAGATGGGGGTTCGCATACTGGCAGGGGTTTCTTGAGTATGAAAATATTTGAGAACCATTGGTTTACTTTGAACAACATTTAGGAAATTAACTAAATTAACTAACAAGAGAGAAGACTGACGACGGACAGGCAAATGGACGTTTCTGAGTTTTCAGAGTGTACAAAATACAGCATCACTGTCCCCCCATTGTCCCCATGTCGGTGTCCATATAAGGTAATAGCCAAAGCAAGTGGGAAGTGTCTCTGATGTCTTGGTATATATAGCGTCGCAGTCCCGCCCCCTTTCATGACGACGCCAGGCCCAGTGCATTTTTCCCATAGACATTCTAAAAAGTATTTATTTAAAGACCTTTTAAGCGTCGTACAAAGCCAACTCGAGTTGTGACAAATCATGACAACAACCACAATATTTTGGACCAAACTAATAATTACAAAGAAAAGTGTTGTAACCTGCCGTTTTTTTCTTCTTTCTAATTATTTGTTCGGCCCCAAAAATTGTGTTTGTTGTCATGATTTGTCACGACAAGAGTTGGCTTTGTACGAGGCTTAAAAAGTCTTTAAATAAATACTTTTTGAAATGTCTATGAGGAAAATGAACGGGGGGAATCATTTCCTGGGCCCTGGTAGGGGGCGGGACTGCAACGCTCTATAGAGCGGCGCAGTCCCTCCCCCTTTCAGAACAACGAACGGCCCAGGAAATGAAATGCAATGCATTCTGACCATAGGATTTTCTTTAAGTATTTATTTAAAGACGGTTACGCCGCGGACAAAGCCAACTCGGATCGTGACAAATCATGACAATGAACACAATATTTTGGGCCGTTCGTTGTTCTGAAAGGGGGAGGGACTGCGCCGCTCTATAGTGGGCAGGTGGTTAGAAAGTGTAGCTCTGTTTCGGGTTTCCACCACATTTTATGTGCAGTCAGTGGGTGCATAGTCTGTCTTCCCTTGGGAGCAGGGTCTGTCTGTACATATGATATACACCAATAACTCAGATCGAGTCCACACAGTTGGTATGATCCACTATGCATAAGTTGTATGTTTTCTTCTGTTCCAGGCTTTATAGATAAAGTTTGAGATTGCTAATGTATGGTTATCAAATAAATATTTAACTAAAACACTGTCCATGCAGGGACAGACCTATACATGTACTTTGTCAAAGAGTGTTTTTCTTAAATCATGCTAAAAAGGCCACAATAGAAAATGGATTTCATCCTCAACCTCACCAAGTTCACAATAGCCACATAGTCTTTGATCTAATTCTGTTCCAGTGTACCGTCCTGTTCCAACATGCAGTGGCAATATTCCCGAGCGGAACTGTGTAGACAGAGATTGACAGAGATCATACACAACATATTTTTCACATTCATACACAGTTTTAAACTGGCAATATGTATGTAGTATGTAGTTTAGGTTTATCATTGATTTCTTCCAACCATTTAACTCTATTATTGTCATGGGCAATTCCTTGAATATCCCCACATGCACCTTCTGTAGTTTAGTACATGGCTTGATTGAATGCTTGATTCTGATTGGTCAATCGCTGAATTCAACTGTGTGTTATTTCTTGATAACAGACCGTTCCTGTCTATAACAGACCGCTGCCTAATCAAACCCTCTGAGCACCAAGCCTGGGACCGAGGCTACTGAGCTACTGCTGTTTCCAACATGACAGCCATGTAAACACACACACACCCACGGTGACACACAATGTCATTTAGAGCTCTCAAAAATGTTTTTGAAAACATTTGAGCTAGCAGTACCGGGAAATTGATTCTATTTGATCAACTCGCTCTTGTTTTCCGACAGTGCTCCAGCCCTGCAGCTGGGCAGACGCAGCCAGCGTGAATACTTTTTTTGTTGTGTTTTGGATAAATGTATTAATTTATGTTAGGTAATTCCATTTTGCTTTGGTTTTGTTTTTGGTTCTCTTATGTCAGGTAGCTTTCTTTTTGTTTTCGTATAATAATCTGGTTAAATCCGATGGGTTTTCCCAACTACAGTTAGTTACTATACTAACCTTTGGAAAATGTTACCCCAAATAAGTAACTACACTTTAGAAACAAGCAACACAGTAGTACACTTGTTTAGATTAGAAACAAGTCCCCAAAAAACGCAGCTTTGGAGAAAAACAAGCCCAAAGTCGCTTACAACCAACCCGACATGGCAACGTTGGAAGGAAACATGAAGGGTGGTCCCCTCTGGTCCCATCAGATCATAATGAAAACTGCGTGACGTCAGCAAGTAGAGAGAGTTGAGAGAGTCTGGGGTTAATGTTATGTCGCCGTACGACGGTGTCGAGCACAAAAAAATAATATATATATATATATATATAATTATTATATTATTTATATTTATTATTATTCTTTTTATTATTATTATTTATATATATATATAAATATATATATAAATATATATATATATATATATATCACTGTCTCAGATAGCCTATAGATCTGTTTTTTTATAGAAAATAATTATGTTCAAGATGACCTTTTTTTTCTTTATTTTGCACTAGGCTACATCAACGGTGGTGTGTTTACGGTATCTGTGTGTGAGAGAGTGAGATGCAAGATAAGATTGACCTTTAATGATCCACGGAGGGAAATGCAGGTGTCCTCATAGTTCATACTGCAGCAAAGTTGAAACCAGTCTATGGTTGAAACACAGGAAATGCTGTGGGTAGCATAGCATGAGGGAGTATCATATGAAAGCACCTCTACCCGTGTGTGTGTGTGTGTGTGTGTGTGTGTGTGTGTGTGTGTGTGTGTGTGTGTGTGTGTGTGTGTGTGTGTGTGTGTGCGTGCGTGTGTGCGTGTGTGTGTGTGTACATAATTTTTGTTTTGATTGTAATGCTGTATTGTTCTTTCTGCTTTGGCAATGTAAACGTATGTTTTCTCATGCCAATAAAGCCCTTTGAATTGAAATTGAAATTGTGTGTGTGTGTGTGTGTGTGTGTGTGTGTGTGTGTGTGTGTGTGTGTGTGTGTGTGTGTGTGTGTGTGTCGTTGTCTGTCTCAGTGCCCGTGGCTCTGTCTGACAACTGCAGGAGTTCGATAATTACTTTTCTATTATTTGTCATTCAATTACTGGCTTCCATGAATTCAAGGAATATATTTAACTCCTGCGTTAACTGTGCATAGCTGAGTAGGATGGGGTAGATCTACGCAATATATCATTTATAATTATAATACTAGTAAATATTTAATTGTTCAAATTGAGCATTTCTTTTAAAGTAATGAGTAAAGTAATAATAATATATTGCTCTTGCTCAGACAGTAATATGTAACGAAAAATATTACTACGGTAACAATAAGTAATTAAATGAGAAAAAGAGTTACTTGAGTATTTCCAATTTCCAATACCATGTATGTAATTATGTATGTATGTACATAAAGGCCATGTATGGCCTACTTGTGTGCAAGGTGCAAGTTGGCACCTCGACAGAGTGTATTTCTAGTTTGAAAACTGTAGTTACTGTCTAATTACATTTATTTATGTACCTTCATTTGGTTTTATATTCATGAGGCATTCATAATTAAATCCTGTGTGTGTGTGTGTGTGTGTGTGTGTGTGTGTGTGTGTGTGTGTGTGTGTGTGTGTGTGTGTGTGTGTGTGTGTGTGTGTGTGTGTGTCGTGTGTCGTGTGTGTGTGTGTGTGTGTGTGTGTGTGTGTGTGTGTGTGTGTGTGTGTGTGTGTGTGTGTGTGTGTGTGTGTGTGTGCCTACTGCTCAATGTTGATGTTTCATCTATTCTAGAAAAAAGAGAAAAAAACACAATGCTGCCACCTAGTGTTCCAAGCTACCCTGTAGGGGAAAAATCAATTTGTTTCAAAGTTTATTCATATTAAAAAATATTACACACCTTTTAACAGTACTCTTATTGGTCCTTAGTCAATAAAACTAAGAACATGTCTTTAATTTCCATTCAGTTACATCATAAAAAATGTGCTATCTAAAACATGTTAGTAAGGCACAAATACTAAAGTAGTGCAACAAGTGAGTCCTGTCAGAAACAACACCTTGCATTTTCAGTTACTGGAGCAGTCTTTGATTGTTTGAATAACTGAAGTCAACAAGCATCACTTCTGGACAGGGTTACGCAGTTTAAAATAATACCAGCTTTGCTCTTCGATAGATCAGTCATTCATCCCCAGGGACCTTCTCAGCCTGCACCTTCCCACAAAGAGATCCACGTCTAAAATAAATCAGAAAGAGATTTTGGGGGAAACAAAACAATATTAACACAATGTTCATTTAAAGTACAACAATGATGCTAACATGAACACTAACATGAACATGAACACTAACATCCCTACTCTGGGGGCGAACACCACAAGCTCACTATGCACTGTGAGCTTGCAGATCGGCTTTTTTTTGGCGTAGTGGGAAACACCAGTGGCTCTGAATAGAGTATAAAAATGCAATTCTGGGTGCACTCCACCGTTGCCTCAAAAAAGTTATATTCTATTGAATTCTTTCACTCCACTGAGCATGTCTTTGATGCCATTGTTGTCCTCACCCGTGGGGTTTGCACTGGAGGCCAGGGGCACAGGGACAGTGGTCACGGGGTCCCTCTTGGTCCCAGGCCAGCATGTCCATCAGCAGGTTGGGGTGGCTCGCACAGGACTGCCCCTGCTCTGGTCGGGGGTTACACACTGGAAATAATAGCTCTGCAGAAACAGAGAGCGAGAGAGTAAAAATGACATAGAGGTGTGTGAGGGGAGACAGGGAACAAACAGTTTAACTTTCCACTTCCTTCAGAAAAAAGGTTACAAAGTATTCTTCAGATCAGAGATACTGGTTTCTGTATCATCACATATTCTGAGGTATTAACTACTGGGATTTACTTTTTCATGCTACAGTCACAAAACTCTGTCTCACGGTGGCGCTATAACAGGCCGATTTGAAAAACAATTCTGCCTTGGCCTACTGGGAGTGTGCGTGCAAAGTTTACCGCCTATCGGTCCAGCGGTGCATGTAGCATGTCGTGCAAAACGAGGCCCTCCAGCAAACTTTAAAAAGCCAAGTCAATAGGTACAGAATCCAAAATATGTGGCAGCATACCGTGAGTCGTATAGCTAAACATGTCCATGACCACTGGAGGCTACTCAAACTCACCTCGTTGGAAGGCACAGCAGAGGCCAGCGCTGCAGTCACTCTGGAACTGACAAATAGTTCCTTCTGTCCCCCTGGTGACATTAACTGAACACTGGCCCCACACACACATATCACCTGCGCAGCACTCTTCATCCTTAGTGCAGGGCTGAATGAGGACACACATGCACACCAACAAACACACAAAAGCACTGTATTAATGCACTCACAATGAATTGTAGACACAAAATCTATTTCATGGCCCACTTTGTTAATACCAAGTTTATGTAAAATTATAATCCTCTACCTCTCCATGCCTGCCATGTGGACTTTAATGAATCATACGATTGTTTACGCACCATATCCGTTGGTATGCAGGGAAGACATTTGGAGCTCTCAATCTCATACAGGCAGTATCTCATATCACCGCAGTCTTCATCAACCATGCACTCCTGGTGTGAGGTTTAACAGTAGTGTTATAAAAACAAAAGAACATAGAATGAATACGTTTAGAGAAGGCATCGAGGCTTTTCAAAGTAGTAGGCTCCATCAGAAAAATATAATTTGGTAAACAAACCCATAGTCAGTGTTGACAAAAGGAATAGCTCTGATATTTATTTACAAAGATTAGCTAGATCAGCTGAATACTGAATAGAAGATCCTGCCCTGCTACAGTATATCAAAAAAATCACATCAGTGTGAACCGAGTGGTGCAACTCCCGTCTATTGGTTCTCTGTATCGTTCCAATTTGTATCGTTCCAATTTCTTCTCTGTATCGTTCCAATTTCTTCTCTGTATCGTTTGCGTCCAGCAGGTGGCAGCCATGTCACATACTTCTCTCGTTCCAATTTCACACATGCGCACACCACTCATGCTCATAGTTACAGGTAGGTACACAGGTACACAGATACACGGACATTGCAAGCTGGATGTAGGAGTGGTTGCACCACTCAAACAATGTCCAGACGAGGACGTATTCTGCGTTACCCGGGCAAGTATTTAGCCGATCTGCCCTTTCTGTCACACGGAGACAGCGTTTTTGGGGACTTGGGACTGGGAGTCTGACTCTCTGTGTGAAACCCATTTGAGAAAATGTGATTACATATGTGGGATTCAGTCTTAGTTTTATTCGGCAGACAGAGGAAACAGCATGTGCCAAAATGAGGCCAATGAATCCAACTACTCCAAGCTTTCTATCTTTCTGTTCTCCCTCAGGGGAGTCAGTGTGGAAATCAAGCCAAGTCACTGAAACAGCAGGCGCTGCAGAGTTGACTGGACTCTGGCAACTTTAAAAACTACCGGTACATCAAAAGCACGAAAACGATTTCCATTTTGTGACACATTCACAACATGAGGGCAATCCTCAAACCATGGGTCTTCAATGTTTTTCAGGCCAAGGACCCATTCAATTCAATTTAAAGGAGCTTCATATTGGCATGAGAAAACATTTACATTGCCAAAGCAAGTGTCAAAATATAATAAAAACTGTTTACAATGAGGAAAGTAAGTATATACAGTTGGAGGGGGTACAGTATTGTGTAAACAGAGCTATGTCGCAGTGTCACATTGCGTGGTCATACATGTTATATATTTGCTGTCACTTTGGGACAAATAGCAGTATTTTCTCTCAAAACAATTTAAATGGTAGGCCTATACAAAAAAGGCTCAGATATAAAATGTGTTTAAAGGTAGCAGCTCTGTTTAAACATGCAGTATAGTCTAGAGGTCTACTCAGTAGTGTGTACAGAAGGTACTAGGTTGGTTGGCTAACCTTCTTTCATCGCAACAGTTCACAAATCTTGCTGATGAGTTTTTTTGTTGTTGGTCATGTTTTCAAACTCACTTAAGGTGTATATAATCTGTGGGAAGTATGTGTCTTGTGTCTGGTATAGTGCATGGGAAGGTGGTTAGAAAGTGTAGCTCTGTTGCCACCACATAGAGTCTTCCTTTGGGAGTGGGGTCTGTCTGTGGCAGCCTTTCTCTATTGCAAGGTTGTGTTCACTGAGTCTGTCCCTAGTACTACCTACTTTGTTTTGGGTCATTTACCATGCGCAGGTATTCTGCCAATGTATATTATTTTTATTGTGCTAGATAGCATTCCATTTAGCTTTGGTTTTGGGTTGTCTCTTTCCTGTATGTCTTTTTGTTTTCTTATAATCTGGTTAAATCCAATGGGTTTTCCATCTGGCATGTTGTGCTTGCCTTTGTGCAGAGTCCTTGGACCAGCTGACTAAGGGGGCATCCCCGTAGGTTTTCTCTATGGTTGCGGGCTATGTTATTAGGTGGTTGTACATTTTAAGTGCCATCTTCTTTACTTTGATAATGAATGGGTATCGGCCTAATTCTGCCGTGCAAGCATTGTTTGTTGTTTTTCCGTTGGGTGTGGAGGATATATTTGCAGAGTTCTGCTTGCAGGTCCTCGGTTTGGTGTTTTGTCCCAAATCTAGCAGATTTTTATTGGAATTTGGGATGTCTAGCTTAACGTTCCTTTTGATGGCATAGAAAACCATTCTTGCCTTTTCTCTCTCGCAGGGAAAGTTACAGCAACATGCAGACAGACACTGAACCAAGATTTACTACATTTCTTAACAATTTATGTCACTAAGCTTGAGCTAGGATGCATCACCTATTTACTTCCATATAATAATGAGACAGTCCTCGTAATGTGAGCATGCTATAAGATGTTTGAGGGGCGCCAGCCCCTCCACAGGTTTAATGTTTGTTTTTAGTTAAATGTTTGCTTTAAAAACACCATTGACAATGAAGAGAAATTAATGTTTGTTTTGTCCCTAAATGTTTGTTTTGTCCACAAACATTAAATCCCATTAACAATAAAGTTTTAAAGTTTTTTTTGACACAGTTTGTTTTACATCATCATTACATCACCTAATCAATGAGAGTGCCCCTCACTTCACACAGGTGTGACCCGGGCACCCACGTACATGGACACACGTACACGCATCCATGCCAGTGCAGTTGTGCACATGTTCACACATGTATATGTGTGAACATCTACAGTGTAAAAAACCTTGTCTAGACATGATTTGGACTGCGTGCCTGGCATCGGTCCTCAGTATAACTCCCCTCCCAGCCATACACAATTACATTCTCAGTATTCATTTAACTCAGACTGGAAAAATATACCCCCTTTTGGTCCATTTTGAGGATTTGATTGTGTACCGTTCTAATTGCTGCCTAGTGCCTTTTGTCAATTTATTTTGTTCAGTGGAAATAATTTGGAAAATATTGTGTGCATCTTCAGTATTGTTACTGTGACAAGCGATGATCATTGATCTGATAACAGGAGACCACTGGGGCAGACAGATATACTGCAGAGACTAAACACAGTGGACCACAGTGGTAGTCTGCAATTGTCTTGATACATCCCATATGGCTACAGCTGCTATTAGTCACACTATAGCCCTGTAGTCACTTATTTTCATTTTCTCTTCATAAACACTTCTTCCAAAAATGCCTAAATTGAATAAACCTTTCCATCACCTAGCAGCACACAAACTGAAGTAAGTGTAATTTCTCCAAAGAGTTTGTGGGAGATCCTTTTTCATTTATTTAAGTCTTTTATAGTCATTACAGCAGAGTATATTTCCCTGACTGGCTTGCCAGCTTGCTTACTTGTCTCGCTGGCATTTTGTTTCCAGCGGCATGCTCTATAAATGTAACCACATTCTGTAAGGTTGCCAGAGAAAGAAAGACGAAAGAGGGAAAAAAGAAAAAGTATTACCGTATAAACTGCACGATGGTAAAACAGGCAGTAACACAGGAATAATGACCTAGATTCGTTCTGGTCTCCTGCTGGCTAAAACTATGAAAAGTATATTGTATGTAGTGTACGCTATAGTTATAGGGATGACCTCATTCTTTTATAAAATGTGGTGAGACAATACGACCACAGTTCATGAAATGATTCCATCATTTTTGTTTCTATACTTGCAAAGCTAAGGAATTCTTGGGGTTTATATGTTTAGAAGTTACAGCAATGTGAAATGTATATGGCTAAGAACCTACAATAGGTCAGCTATAGAATTGAAGAAAAACAAAACATAAATATAAAAGATAATGGTGAGGACTCTTGTGAACCTATATTATGTAATAAGGAGTCTGTCTGAAATTGGGTGATGCTAGATGTGGTTTAACAGCATTGTGAAGAACATACTGTTTCTTGATCTCTTCAGTCAATGGTCCATAAACAGAATGAACATTTAATCAGTATCACACAATATCCTTATAATCTTTTCAGAAATGCACTATAAAAAAGACTTACATGATCCACAGTATTCCATTGGTCCGTATGGATGTGTGAGAGATGAATATCTCCTGTTGTGTTGTCAAATTGCTAGAAGCAAGACACAGGAGACATGCCTGACTTCAGATAAGATATATAGGAAACCGAAGGAAAGCTATACCCATGAAACTAAATACTAAACGCAATATAGAATTTCAACCTATAGGTGTCTCAAGTGGTCTACACAGGAAGTTTTTAAAATATATCTTGTTGAAGATCAGAGGAAAAGTAGGGCTATATACATATTTGAAGATGCATTTTCAGTCTCAGTTGAGTGGATCATAGTATCATACCAACCTTGTCAGTTCTGTCTAGGACCTGAACATTTCTGTCCCCATCACTGATGCTCTTGGTGTGGTTGTTGTGGTAGTTAGGAATGAAGTCCAGTGAATGTAGAGATTTGGCACTCTCGGCAGCTATCTGGTGCATGGTGGAGTAAACCAGGATATCAGAAAGTGTTTGGAAAACGTGATGAATTACTAATAATAAATTTCATGCAGATTATAGGACTGTAAGGGATTTTTAATAGACCTGAAAGGAAAGGAAAAAAAGTGATAATGTGCCTGCCTAGCTCATAAAGGGAGTGAAAGAACGAGTATGCAACAGCTACCAACAATAATATAGACTGGGCCAGAAAGCAAAGAAAGCATGTATAAAACAGATGCCGTTTCCCTCCCCGTGGATTTGATCCTGTAGCATCCTGTGTGGCTTTTTACGGATATTTCCTAATGCTTTGTGCAACATGAATACATTCATACAAAAAAAGACCCATTAAATAATATAAAAGAAATTGCAAACCTGGTCAACCGCCTCGTCCAATATTTGCTGTGTGTCTTCCATCAGCATTTCCACCTCTCGGAACATTTCATTCAGACTGACCGTGCCTCGTTCCAGTGCGTCTTCGAGGGAATCCGCCAAGCCACCGGTCACTAACAAACACAAAAAAGACCCCACTGACAGCATCGTCCACGCAGCGGTGCCGGGACCAGACATTCTTATATTATTCCTTCCTTGTGCAGATGTTGTGGAGTGGACAAACTAAAGTTCACTTAATACTGGGAGTGGATGGAGGAGGTATAGCCTAGTGACGTGACGGCGGGGCACGGCAGGATGTGTTTTATTTGGAAAGTCTGGAGGAGCTCAAGAGCCTGGTATGGAGGAGTGTGAGAGAGTTAGAGACGAGAGAGAGGAAAAAGAGAGAGAGAGAGAGAGAGAGAGAGAGAGAGAGAGAGAGAGAGAGAGAGAGAGAGAGAGAGAGAGAGAGAGAGAGAGAGAGAGAGAGAGAGAGAGAGAGAGAGAGAGAGAAGGGGGCCCGGGGCAAACAGGCAGATAGATAACAGCTGGAATGGAGTGGACTGGAGGAGATGGAGAGGATGATGAGAGAGAGAGAGAGAGAGAGAGAGAGAGAGAGAGAGAGAGAGAGAGAGAGAGTGAAAAGGACAAGTTATTTCCCAACTTTGTATTGGAAAGAAAGAAAATAACAACAATAATAGACTGCCCTTACCCTTAGCTCTGGTCCATATAGCCATAGCCCTAATGCAACGGGCTATGGTATGGACCAGTCCAGCGCTAATTAAGCCTGCCCTACATTTTAACCACACTGTAAATTCAATACAATTATAAAGAATAAAGATACAGATACAGGGAAAACATGGTAATTTCACACAAAGCTCCAAACAAAGAACATCATGATGAATGAATGATGCATTGCATTGCAAAGTGAAAAAGACTGACTGACTGCACTCACTGAGTCACTGCAGATTATTGGACACTGTGTGCCGCGGAAGGATGGTTACATTTACATGTTCCCACCAACAGATGGCGCCCTTTCCCCATCATTTGACAGCTCGTAAGGTCGCGCTGTGCCGACAATAATCATAGATTAGATAGAGCTATGCTATGACAATAAATAAATAAATAATGCATTGCAAAGGCAGATAAAGGCTCGCTAGAAAAAAAACTCACTTTTTTTCTTAACCCTGAAACATGACTTTGCTGTAATGGCCTCTGAAATAGTTCTAGACTTCAAATTGAATTCTATAGACATATTAATGTAGTCAGCCAGCCAGGCCTATTATAAACAGGCCTATGTAACCTATACAGCATATACAGTATACTATTACAAATCACTACAAAGAAAGATGTGCCTCTCTTTTGAACTTCCAGTGACTCTCTTTGCGTAGACCGAGCAGACCGGAAACCTCGAAGACGTACGACTCGGTCCATGATTGGTGGGACTTGACTGTACGTCACACGACTTGTTCCGTGTGTGCTGCGCTCATATTTGTGATTGTGAACATCATCTTCACTGAGCTCAACTGTCTTGGGCAACATGTCCGCGGAGAAGTTGCAGACATTTAGGCTACATTGATGAAAAGTTTGTTAATATTAACATAGAGTAGAGCACTTTTGGAAAGTCGTGAGCATGAGCAGGATGACTTGCAGGAGAACCGTGAACGTCTTCAAGCGTACCGAGAACTTGGTCTCTAGTAGTAGTAGGTTCATTATCTCGATTGTGTTCATTTTCTGGACAAACTTCCCGGTTAGTGAGAGTACAGATATCAGCCCAGAAAGATCTCTCGTCTGGGGTTCAGGTCTTGACCCCGGTGTAGTTTTACCTGTCCGCTTCTTCTTAATTCAGGCTGTCAACTCAAAAGGAGAAAACTTGACATTCTCTCCAGGTAATATACATCCTTATTCATGATCAGAAACAAACAATACATCTTTGGACGGTGCCTAATACCTATAATAACCCAATTATTTTCAAGTCCCCCTCCCCTTTTCTGTTCTTTTTGACAACTAAAATCGTCAAAGTGTCTTTTCCCTTTTAAGTTGTAAAGGCAAAACATTGCATTCTAAAACAGTGCTTTATCTTTCGGTTATTGATGAGCATTGAGCATAGACAATAACCCCAGAAATGTCATACATTTTTATCTGTGTGAAGTAGCCTAGAATACTATGTTCATACACCAAAAAATATATATATATAAAAAATAAATAAATAAAAAATATGACCAGCCTGTCTCGGCATAATTGAAGCAATACATGTAACATCTGCACAAAACACCTTGTTTGTTTGTTTGTAGGTAAGGACACTTTTAAAGTGAGGATAAGCTCCCTGGCTCACAAGGAACACATCCGTATCCATGTTCATCCACCTCTGGACAGAGGAGATGGCTCCTTCCTCGCAAGGTACCGACTGTATGGCAGTACAACGACAGGGCTGAAGATTGAGATACTTCACCAAGATGTTGCCGTTGCCAAATCACCCTATATCCTTCAAGGTATATACTTTATCTTTCTTCATGCGCTAAGCCAAATATTATTATTATCCAAAATATTTCAGTATGTACGGTTTCTGTACATACTGTTTCTGAGGTTTGAGAAATTATTATAGATCATGATCTATTTTGTAAATGGATACTAATTTAAAGTGGGCCCCTGTGCCTCTCAACTCATCAGTCATAGGAGACTGGGTAGGCTTAAGCCTAATTTATATTTTATTTATTTTATTATACGTACTGTATTTTATATCTTTACGCTACTTTCCTTCTACTGTCCACTATACCTTGCTTCTGAAAGGGCCACATTTCCCCTTATGGACTGAACAAATACATTCTCCTTTTCTTATCCATTAGGTCCAGTCTACCATGAATACTGTGACTGTCCTGAGCCTGATGCTAACATCTGGGAGAGCATCATGCAGTGTCCCGCTGAGGAGCCTCAGATTCTGGAGGACTTCACTTCTTTTCCTGTAGTTGATCTGCAGCGACTCCGTCGCGAGCTTCCTCCCAGGTTTGCCAACAGAGGAGGTGTCATTCACTACGCCATCGTCGATAACCAAGTGTATCGACGCACACTGGGGAAATACACAGACTTCAAGATGTTCTCTGATGAGATGTTGCTCTCCTTAACAAGAAAGGTAAGAGTGTGTGTGTGTGTGTGTGTGTGTGTGTGTGTGTGTGTGTGTGTGTGTGTGTGCATTTTGTGCATTTTCCAAGTGCATATCATTTCAGTACTAAATTAGGACTAAGTTAAACTAAGTAGCCTTGGTATGGACAGTAGCCAGGTTCACAATTTGATTTGCAACAAACATATCCATGAAACATTTCAGGGTGACATAAACCTTAAACTTAGTTTGACCAGATTCCCAAGAGCCCTATACTATATGACTGCACTAAATAATCTACAAGCTCACAAACATGTACACATGTGTTGCCATCAAAAGAAACATCAAAATAGACATCCCAATTAAAACATGGCTTAAAATACTGGACTCTGTGATAGAACCAATTTCCCTCTATGGTTGCGAGATCTGGGGACCATTAGCAAACCATGACCTTGAAAAATGGGATAAACACCAAACCGAGACCCTACACACAGAATTCTGCAAATCCATTCTCCGTACCCAGCGAAAAACACCAAATAATGCATGCAGGGCAGAATTAGGACGATACCCACTCATAATCAAAAAAAAAAAGAGAGCACTTAAGTTCTACAACCACCTAAAAGAAAGTGACCTAGATGCACTCCATAACAAGGCACTCACACACAGTGAAACTCTAGAGAGATGCCCCCTCAGCCAGCTGGCCCTGGAACTCCGGGCACAAACACAAACAGAGCCACGAGATAGAAAACCCATTGGACTAAACCAAATTGGAAAACTATCTGACACACTGGAAAGAAGCAACACAAAAGCAGAGTAAACTAGAATGCTATCTGGCCCTAAACAGAGAATACACAGTGGCAGAATACCTGAGCACTGTGACCGACCCAAAACAAAGAAAAATCTTAACTAGGTACAGACTCAGTGAGCACAGTCTCGCGATCGAGAAAGGCCGTCATAGGCAGACCTGTATCCCGAGAGAAGACAGACTATGCACCCACTGCACACTAAATGAAGTGGAAACCGAGCTACACTTCCTAACCATCTGTCCATTGTACCAAGACATCAGAGACACATACTTCCCACAGATTACAACCACACACAGAGATTTTGAAAACATGACCAATGACGAAAAACTCCCATATCTGCTGGGCGAAGTACAACAATGTGCAAACACAGCAGCAAGATTTGTGAGTTGCTGTGATAGGAGAAGGATATCAAATGGAACACAACCACCGTAAAGACTAATCATTGTGTATATTCCTGCTCTATACCTGCATCGAGTGATCTTGGTACATAGAAGTTGATCTATTGAAGATTCTGACAAAGTACATAATTTTTGTTTTGATTGTATTGCTGTATTGTTGTATTGTTCTTTCTGCTTTGGCAATGTAAACGTATGTTTTCTCATGCCAATAAAGCCCTTTGAATTGAATTGAATTGTGTTGTCACCGGCCCCAGGCACTCTTACGGAGTCAGACTCAAATCTCCCTTTCTATAACAGCCACTTGTGAAGTGATCCATTACATCCTGTTCACGGGCGAGTTGATGTTATCTGATCTTAAAGGTGCGGTTGCCTGATGTGGAGTTTTATATCAATGTTGGAGACTGGCCATTAGAGACGAGGAAAACCGATGCTTTTCCGATCCTCTCGTGGTGTGGCTCCACAGACACGCGGGATATCATCCTCCCAACCTATGACGTCACTCACTCCACCCTGGAGGCTATGAGGGGTGTGACCAATGACCTGCTCTCTATCCAAGGAAACATGGGTAACTCGCATAACACGTTAGTAATTCAGATGAATTGAATATGAAGGACCCTAATGGAAACAAGCCATAGTGCTTTCTTGGGTTATACATCCTTTTAGCAGACCTTGTATTGAACTATACTTTGCTGTGCTTTTTTCTAAAATATAAATTATTCAATCAATCAAATCTAACCCAATTTGTGATCTGTGGAGGTAAAGAATTGCCTTTTGCACCACGTGTAAAATCATGACATTGTTTCATTTAAACTGACAAATAATTCTAATCTCTAAATAAACGTAATACTTACAGTGTGATATTTGCATCTGCATCTCCTAGGACCTTCATGGCCCAACAAAACGGAGCAGGCTTTCTTCAGAGGCAGAGACAGCCGGCAGGAACGTCTTCACCTGGCCTCTCTCTCCAAGGAAAACCCTGAGTTGTTGGACGCAGGAATAACAGGATGGTTCTTCTTCAGGGACAGAGAGAAGGAAATAGGGAAAGCGTCACTTGTTGGATTCTTTGATTTCTTCAAGGTAAGAGAAGAATTATTGTTCCATTGTCTGGCCCCCATTCCTCACCATGGCATGCTTTTGTGCTGTGGTGGGAAAATGTACTCAAATATCACTACTGCAATTAGAAAATAGCCTGCATCCTACATCCTTAGACTCACTAAATTGAGAAGTGACCATCGGGGTCCTGGGATGCAATACTGTTTTCAGTACTGTACTCTAACAAGACCATCCCTGGGACCATCCCTATTTACATCACTGCTTAACCCATTCTGACCTGAGATCAGATTCATACGAGGTTTCCGCCGGACACACACTGGTCTGATTAACCAAATTGTGACCTGAGATCAGATTCTAAAAAAATGTCAGTCGCTCTTCGATTTTTCAAAAATAGCAGACCTACAAGCTCGTATCGCGCCACTCGGTGGCGCGATATGAGCTTGTAGATCTGCTATTTTTAAATAGCTAAAGCATAACATGATGCTAACACCAAAATGGGTGCCCGGTCAGAATGGGTTAAGTACAGTACTTTGTGTACCGGTATGTTCATTTTTAAATAATCTCTTTAAATTAAAAAAAACAAATGGTAATGCGTTTCTCTCCTACTTTCTAGTACAAGTACCAAGTGAATGTGGATGGAACAGTGGCAGCGTATCGTTTTCCTTACTTGATGCTGGGAAACAGTCTGGTCCTGAAGCAGAGCTCCCCGTACTATGAGCACTTTTACACACATCTGAAGGCAGGCGTCCACTACGTCGCCGTGGAGAGAAGCCTGTCTGACCTCATCGAACAAATCAAATGGGCCAAAGCGAACGACGCGGAAGCACGGAGAATCGCAGAAGCGGGCCAGGCCGCTGCCAGAGAACTGCTGCAGCCGAACAGGTTGTATTGTTACTACTACAAAGTGCTGCGGATGTACTCCGAGCGACAGGCGGATCGGCCGACGCGACACCCAGACATGGAGCTCGTGTCTGAGACTGATGACACTGCTCATTGTGAATGTGAGCTTGATACTGGTAGAGATGAACCCACCACGAAGAAGGAAGAACTATGATGGACTTTGTTTGTAAGGTAAATGTGCGTTGGTAATGTACAAGTATTACCAGTGTTGTCAAAACCGGAACCCATGGTCATTGCACTTTCAATTATCCTGTCTTCTTTTAGATGTCATTTGACAACAGAGGTGGGACTTTGTTTAAAACTGTGCCATTTTCTTTAAAATCGAAAAGTGATTAACGAGGATAATTGTATATATAATGTGCCGTTGGCTGTCACTGATATCACTGAGCTTCTATTCCTGTAAATGTAGCCCAAGAAGTCTCTTCTGCTCTGCTGTGTGAAAGTAATACTCTAGGATTTTTGATTTGGCGACACCATGTGGTGACTGGTGGATGGTGTCCGACTGCATATCTCAAGAACCGTTCATAGAATGTGTACTGTGTGTGGAGGACCCAAGAGAGTGCGCTGTGTAAACTGTGAAGATAATCAGATTAGGGGTTCTCCAGAATGGCCCGGCCTGCTTTGAGTAGGCACACGTATCTCACGAACCGCACGATAAGCTCCAGGGCTGGCCTGGCCCGCTCTGAACCGGCACGCCTTGCAAACTACGGCCATGCCCCTGGAATGAGCAATGTAGTCGAACCAAACACATGCACCCCTCTTTCCGGGGACATGGGTTCGACGTACTAACAGACCAACAGGCATTTAGTCTGACACCCAACCAAAAACTGTTATTTATTTGTAATGCAGTTTTTCTTTTATACCTTTTTAAAGTTGCCTTTGTTAAAGTTAAAGAATGTCTCTGTATGACCTTGTGAAGCATTGCTCTTCTGACAGTATTTTCTGAATACACTATTCCTTCATTCATTTCACTATAGCTATAACTATTTTGGTAGTGAATAATTTACTCACTTTAAACCAATAATATTTTTCTATTAAAAGGCCACTCATGTTTAGGTGAACTTGTTACTATTCAATATAGAAATTGTGAAAGTTGCATGCTTGCTTGATTTTGTATTTTCACTGTAGGATGAACGTCTCTCAATGTAGTAACTAACTGTATATAGTAACTCATTTGCCACTAATCCTCTTCAAAATGGCATGAACATTCTCAACTGCTGCAGAACATTATCCTCCACACCAACTATTATCCAATATCCATAAATATATTTTATTCATTTCATGTCATTGTCACAACCTGCAAATTGTAAAATAAATAGCCCACAAACTTGAAACTATGACACTGCAGGCTGTTCTGAATGTTATTAGGATTCTTAGCGCACCCCTCACCAACCTTATGTCTAACCAATGACTAGTCTAAACTAAGTATGCACCCCGTTTTCTTGCAGCATATGCAAGTTTCCTTTACATAAAATACCTCAAGTACCTCAGTGGTTTGTGTGTTATTACAATCTTAAAATTAACAATATGGCTATATAAGACATGAACAATATGGCTATATAAGACATGAAAGATGGTTATATAAATTTGAGTTTCAATCGGTATATAATACTGTCAGAAGAAGAATCTGAGGTAATTTTACTGGGATGTGCACTAAAAACAAACTGAAACCATACATTTTCCATGTCACATGGAAATGAGTGACCAACAATACATTATGTCTGCATAGTCAATCGTGTAGTCAATACAAATATTGGGCTGGAGACTAAAATACTTGATTCAACCCTATATGATCCGGAGTTGATCAATGTTGGCATGGGGGCCAAAAGTTTGATCTCGTCTTGCTGTAAAAATTTCCTCAGATTCTTCTTTGCACAGAATGAAATGCCAATAATCGGACTCGCTCCAGTATCATGATCCTTTTTAAATAAGCAATATAGTTTAATGTGTACAGGTAGGCCAAGGTACGGTAACTATGTGCACTGTGATAAGCATAAAAGTAAACACTTAAACGAGTTGGCACATATTTAATTATTCAATAAAGGGATAGAGGGGGGCATGATCTAATTTGAGTAACACATTGATGTGTTCTGGACAATGAGGGCCAATCAGAGCTGGGTAGGGATGTGGGACTACTGTGCCAGTGCCTTTCATGTACAGTAGACCAGACCCATTGAACGTATGCCCTGAGTATACTGTATAAGGCCAGTGGGGAATCTGGGGATCACCTAAAGTCTGCATGTACAGTCAATGCACCACTCAAAAATAGAGTGGATGAATTTCACTACACACACACACGCAAATGTAATACGTCATCTGGATTTCTAATCACACTGACTGGAGATGGCTCACAATCACTAGAGACTTGAAATTCAGCATTTCCAAATTCTCATTTCACACTTTAACTTTGTATTTTAGCAAACTGATACTATGTGTAACTATTAACTGTTAAATTCATAGGTTTTTTTTTACTACTACTGACTATTGTTTTGCAAATGACTCGTCACTACATTTTCCACCAACCGTCAATGGATATGCAGCTAAGTATTCCCAAGCATTATGTGCAGTTACTTCTTGATCTATACTGCATATTAGATTTTTTTTTAGATAGTAGATCTTTTCAGTAGATAGAGAAGTACCATATGGTTATTTATGTAGCATTTTTTCTTAACAATTACACTACCGGCAATACAACGTCACACGTTTAGCTGAACTTAATCAGCAACGTGAGTGGCTCCCCTTCCTTCTTGGTAAGGATAGACTGCAGCATGCCTGTGGGAGTGTGGAGGTACCTTGACCCTTTAAAGAAGTTCTCAATCAATCTGCGGTCAATTTTGTCACATTTCCCGAAGGCAGCGTGGAAGTTGTTGCTGAGGACACCGTAGATATTCGCCCCGTCATTCTTCTTGCCAAAGAACAAGAAGAGAGCATAGCAGTCGCTGCCGATGGACGCACAGAAATCCACAATCCTCTCACACATGGTTCTGTGGCTGGACACCAGCTGTGCCATATACATCGTTTCCGAGCACGTCTCCGGGGGAAAGTCCTCGTCGCCCTCTTTGCTGTCTGTGAGGTGTAGCACCTGGACGGCTATCTGGATCCGGGGGTTCTTGCTGTTCTTCTCCAGGACGGCCCACACCCAGTCGACCCCCAGCAGGATGCGCTGCTGAGGAGTCATGGCCGTACAGTTGAAGACCTCCGTCAGGTTGAGTTTGATGCTCTGAGAGATGTAGGTCATGAGGAAGATCTGCCAGGGATTACAAAACAATACAACTATAATAACCCTGTGAATGAACATCAGTTATACGAGGATTCTTTTTTAATATAATTGTGAGGGCAGTAAAGACATATTCTGTCAACTTTGTGAGTGCAGTATGGAAAGGTCTTATGATGGATGATGATCATGAATATGATGCAGTCTTAATACCAAACAGCACAGTGTTTTCTACCTGATCGAGCACCTCAGGGGCGGGGTGGAACTTGTCCTCTGGGTCCTTGAAGCCCAGGTACTCCTGGGTTCTGGAGGATGCCATGAAGACGCAGTCACTGAAGAGAGGGACGAGTTCATTGGGTTTGGAAGGAGGAGGCCGCCACAACGTGGAGAAGATGCTCGGTTGAGATGGGTCGGGAGAAAGTGGGACCGTGGCTGGGGCTGTGGCCGGGGCAGCAGAGGGGCGGGAGGTGGAGCTGTTGAAGAGCCGGTTGAAACTAGAAGAGCTGCGTATGGAAGCGTTTAAAGAGGAGAGGAACTTGGGGCGCTGGAAGCGTGGAGCGGAGGGCTTGCTCTTGAACAGGCCCATGGTGTAGGGACAATTAGGGTCAGATGGTGGTCTCCCTAATACACTGTAAAAAATATATAAAGACAAATATTTATGCATGGTTTCTAAACTGTCAAATTGCATGAACACAGTGAGAGGCGCCTCACTTTAAACAAACATTGTACTCTAAAAACAAACATTAAAAGTCGATAGACTTGGCTGCCACATGCCATCAAGTGGGGTGCTTGTTTTTTTACATCATCAAAAGTCCCTAGACTAGACTAGTATAAAGGGGAATTTCACTGTATACTCTGGCTTTTGTTTAGTTTTTTTTACGTTGACGTTAAAATGAAATACATCTTTGGTTTTACATTTTCAAGAGCTGAAGGAAAACACCTGCCATTGTCATGATAATGGTTTTTCTTAAATCGTGAATTTAAAACCAAATCACCAAGCAGTTCAAGCTTAACTTTCTGTTGTGGACCAATTCTATACTAGTGGTAGTGGAGACAAAAAGTTCCGACCATTTGATTCAGTGTTTAGAACAGGTTAACATGAACTATAAAGCCTCTGTGAAATGAATTTTAAGTTCATAACATTACTCACCAGAGTGGGTCTTGCTGTAGAACCGTCTGCTCTCCTCTCCTGTAGTGATGTGAAGCTTAGTAGTTAGTCCACCGAGGTAACAGAAGCCTCAAATGTCTCTAAATCTACTGTGCTCATGACGAGGGTCTGGGGTCGAGTTCCTAATCACCAGACTGTCTTAGCATTGGTGTGGCGTAAGTAGCAAAAAGTTGAGTAAGTCAACAAAACAAAAAAAAGGACTAATCTTACCAGTTAGTTGGGAGTAGCAGCATCTACACACGGAAGAGCCTGAAGGGTGTAATGGGCAAACAAACCGCTAAACTGTTTGCCGTTTTTTATTTATTTATGGAGATTAAAGATCATCATTAAAGATCATCCCATCTTTTCTATCATATAATAGTAACAAAATAAAGTCAAGTAAAGTATTGTATATATATGTATGTGCATAGTGGACAACATCAATCAACATTACTGGATAGGGAAATGACAAAGCATTCAACACATGCCTTGTGTTCATTGTTGTAGAAAAGACAATGTGGTAATTTATTATTAACATAATAATAACAGTCAGCATTACAGTATGTGCTTTGTCCTACTACACCAACGTAATCTCCGAAGGTCATATCTCATGATTGATTGATAGTACAGTATCTCTATAGTAATGATATTATATGAGGTATAAGTGACTGGAAGAGTCTTCACACTAGTAGTGTTAGATTGTAGCCTTGAGGTAACGGGTATATGAGGCAGGTTGCCATTAGTCTCTGGGGTTGATTGACAGGCGTTACCGAGGTCAATACGGTCCCATCGTCAGACCAGTGCCGTCTGACCCCGCCTCATCTCCTGCTGCGTCTCATCTCTGTCCAGGAGGTACTGGAAGCAAAGCATCATGGGAGATGTAGGCCAGGGGTTAGAGAGAGCTTGCAGACACGTGGTGAAGTTGTCCTTTGCCGGTGGTGGAAAAAGTACTAAAGTAACAAAGGTACTCATTGTGCAGAATGTCCCATTTCAAGTTTTCAAATGTCTAGTAAATCTTTTAAAAATAGCAGATCGGCTATTTTAAAATGGTTGAGGACTGTTAAAGTGACTAAAGTTTTCAAATAAATGTAGTGTAGTAAAAGTACAATATTTGGATCCGAGATGTAGTGGAGTAGAAGTAAAAGTATTAGAAATAGTTAATACTCAAGTAAAGTACAAATACCTCAAAATTGTACTTAAGTAAATGTACTTGGTTACTTTCCACCACTGGCCTTTGCCAAAGAGCTGAGATCAGGTTTTGTTGGATAGGGATTGTTATGGCAATGCCAAGGGCAACCTCACCGCAGAGCAATACATTACTATATGACTATATTATTTATTAGCAGTTAGATCGAACAGCAGCTTAATTATTGTAGCTTTATTGAAGCTTTTGATTCCAAGGCAAGTAAAAATAAATAAAAGCATCTCGTTTCATTGCAAGGAAACACCACACCAAGAATGAGGACCAGTAATTGCAGAGATGCAATATATTTTAACTAAAATATATCACAGATTAAATATACAGTTCTTCCACACTCTTATACAGTGTAAGGTTTGTTCTCCAACAAGCAATCATTTTAGAACGGTATCTGTTGAGGAACACCTGGGTTTATCTATAGCCACATTAGTTGAGAACCACTACTTTTGGGTACGATAAAGAGGATTTACACGATTATTATCTAAAGGCTGTACCGTAGGCAATTCTCTCAATTAAGATGCCTACATAATTAAGGCTACATCTACATCTATAAAATGACTGCATTGTGAATAGGGTATGCGCGTGACATCATCATCATACCAGGAAGTTATGCGGGAATGCCTACTGAGTGCCACAAAACTACTTTCTGGCCTCGTCAGCCCATACATCTAAACAGAAAAGTCCTATTTCATTGCATGGAATGACTTAAAACAACATTAAATTAACTTTGTCACTCGATTTGCCACTCGATATGCCATTCACTATATGCATGCGCATACCCTCCATTAATTAATTTGCACTATTTTACAATTTAGGTTGAGATCATATACTGCTGTGATCTTGCTAGATCAGATATTCCAGGTGTATTATCCACTCACTGTGAGCTTGTTGATGCCTTCAGACAGAGCTTCTATCTTTAAAATGGTACCCTCTGTTATCTCCATCTGTAACAAACACATTCAGTCATGAAGTCACTACATTTACTGGTGACAAGAATATGTACAAGTAAATGAAATTATGGCAGATAAAGTGGTCAAATGAAAGTTTATAAGATGGCCAAATAATAAGCGGAATCTGCATTATACAAAACAATTGGGAAGGATTAGTAATGCATCCGAATGGTGAGCATTGTTTTAAATAAGCATTGGTTAAATAAAGAAAACTAGTCAATGCTGTAAGCAGGTGCTTGTTGCTAAACTGGATACATATTCCTTACTTGCATATCATGAACCTATAATATACCTTCACTTCAGAGTTAATTTTGTCAAGCTGCACCACAACTAGGGTTGGGATTCGGAACCGGGTCCATTTCAGACCCGGTTCCGACATTGCGGATCCGGAGCCGGTTCCATCGTTTTTTTATTAACGGTTCCCCAAACGGATCTCATCAGTTGTCATTTAGCTCCGCTGTGTCTGTGCCTGCATGCAAGCAGAGCCTGGGGTGACGTCACCCCACCTACATGAGTGAGTGGGGTCGGGGAGGATACGCCCACTGTTCTGTGCATTCAGCGACCGCTGTGGAGCGAGTGGGACAGTATAAGTATGTCGCCAAAGTGTGGTTAACAGAGAGGGAAATGACTGAGGCTGAGCAGTGAGCATGCAAAGTGCAATAAATGCGAGAGTTGCTAGCAAAGGTTGTTGCAACTTGTACCACGTGAACATAGAGGAAACATCTCAAAATCAATATGCCTACACATCGCGTTTGAGAGCCATGCGGAAAGCCGTGCCTGCTCTCCCCGCAGCTTCACCACAGCCAGCGGGGGACGATCTGATGCAAGGCTGGTTTACTTTCCCCAGGCTAGTAACGTAATGGAAAATAAAAACTACTAACGTGCTTTTAATTTGGCTCTAAATTAATTGCGTGGCTGTTGAGAGCCCAGCGTTTAGGTGCATATACCGCCATAGATTGATTACTTTATAAACAATTTGCAGAAAAAAAGCACAGGAACGTAGCCTACAGTTCAATACAAGGTCTGCTATAATCCAAGAAAGCACTATGGCTTGTTTCCATTAGGGTAAGGGGTCCTTCATATTAAATTAATTTGAACATTAAAGACAACATTTGTCACTACAACAATATCAATATTGTGTACTGTATATTTAATATACAGTACAAATTGCAACAATGATATTGTTGTGGTGCCTAGCTGCTGCTGCTGGTGGTGGTGAAGTTTAAATAATAGTGCCACCTCATAATTGTAAAGTGCATTTTCAATAATTTAATTAATTAATTTGTGTTTATTATGTACTTGGTTAGGTTAGTTATAATATAAGCATAATCTATGTCAGAAAAACGGGGAAAAAAATAATATTAGGATCCGTTAAGGGAACCGTTAGGAACCGGAACCGTTAAGAGGGATCCGGGAAGGATCCGGAACCGTTAAAATCCTAACGAATCCCAACCCTAACCACAACGCTCCCACAGTGTTACCATAACGTTTGGTATCAGCCATCTCAGATATGCAGCCATCTTGGTGCATCTGGAGGGAGGACTGGGCTGGCCAACTGCCACAATGATGGTGAGATGGATGGATGAATGAATGAATGAATGTCTATTTTGAACAAAATAAAACACAAAGATAATGCACAAAAATAATGCATTACCGGTAGATGCCGATGAAGTAAGCATGGTTAGTGGTTGACTGGCTGGTGAAGGTTATGGTAGCATGCCGGTGGCCTTGTTGCTATGGGGTTATCCCCAATTATTTTAAGAGGGGAGAAAAAAAAGGCAGACCAAAATACAACTAAGGGCCGATATTAAAGTGGACACGTTCATTCAGCTGGACTTGAAACAAACCCTACAGCAAACGTATCCTGTAGCAAAATAAATCAGCACAATTAAGATGTCAGCTGAATACAATACACACATCCTTTGATTTAATCAGTGTTAACTTAGAGTTCATGAAGGAAGGAAAGAAACAACATTACACGCTTATAATTATTTATTTTTTATTAAACCATTTGGATAAATCTGTTACATTTACATGACCACAAAGAAGCTTCTTTTCCTGAAGCAGTATTTTTACTATAAAAATACTATAACAGTCAAATATGAAAATCGTACAAAATTGCCAAACGTACTAAAACACAATTTCAGTATCTGCTTGGCTGATTAACTGCATTAATATTAAATATAATTCCCTCTATAATATTGTGCAAATATTGCACACGTTCTTCTCATCAATCATCTGAAAAAACAGTTTCCTCATTTAGGAAACTTAAAAAGTTTTAACTGATTATCCTAACACAAACATACATACACAACAGAATGTTTCCAGAGGTGCATAAATGTCGACACTGACTGTACTGCATCTTAATCCACATAATGTAATACAGGAGGTACGTGATGTCACAATGAACTGACATGTGTACAGTTTTGCAGTCCAGTTGTGCTCTGGTCTGTCATTTGGAGTTAGATCATGGCACAGCTGAAGGGCAGAGGACATGACAGTGGGCGGGAGAGACATTTCACCAGAGGTGAAATAAATATCTTTCTCCCAACATTTTCAAGTACTTGAGGCAAGTTAGTCAACACCATTAATCACTTCATGGCAAAGGAGGGCTATTTCTCTGAAATAGCCAGGGTAGCTTATCAACAGACCTTTGATATATCGTAGATTATAAGGAATGTGGGGTGAGTTTGAGAGGGGCTGGGGGGATTATGGGGCTGCAAGCAAAGGGAGTGCGCGATAGTATAAACTAAAGGTGATAGGGTGAGTGGAAGCGTGACAGCGCAGATTCCATGGTGTTGTCATTGTTTTGTTCATGGCTGTCGTCATGGCACTGCCATGCAGACGGATCACATGTCGTCAAGGCCCACCTGGTCCCTGCTGCGGTCGGGCTCGCGGTCCAGGATGGGGCTCAGGCCCCTGAAGCCGGCGTAGGGCCGCGTCTGGGAGCCGTTCAGCACCGACTGACCCGGCGTGGACGAGGAGGACGCCTCCATGGGACAGATGTAGTCTGGGGAGTCGTCATTACGCCTCCTCCTGAGGTGGGTTAGGTTAGAGAAGCCCAACTTCTTTGGCTGAAAATTAAACAATAAAGGATTAGATTTTTATTATATTAGATCCCCATTGGCTTCCTGTACAATTACAGCAGCTGGATGAATGATTAATGCAATCGCTTCTACCAGCGCAAACAAAAACAGGGATTCTATGAAGTAACTAACAGTAACTAAACACTAAATAATACGAACGACACCAGCTTACAATAATATTATGTTGTGGTAAACATCTGTTCTTGTAAGTTGTAACGATACATACAGCTTCGTTACGAGGGCTGTCACGATTGCAATTAACGATTAAATTGTGTTTTTGGCATTGAGCATTGGAACATTCTGTTTGGCTTAAGCTTCGTAAACAAAATCTCCAATGGGCAGTTACGACAAATAACGTAATCATTTTATACTTTATATGAATAGTGGAAATCACCGAACTACAAGCTCAAAACGTGCCACGTTGTGAGTGACGTATTAGGATCGGCCATTTCCACTATTTTGAAAAATCCAACATGGAAATGATTATGACGATTGTGCCAATTATGTAATAAGTGTGACAGGCCTAGTTACAAGAACATACAGTAAGCATAGTATACATCCAGTGGACAGGAAGTGCCCTTGGTCATCGCTTGCACAGCACAGCATGCATGTGAGTCATGTTTCAACATGGATTAGCTTCCCTCGTGAACAGATGACAGCGTACAGAGAGGGACGTGTGGCTGAAGGCTGGAGTGTGGATGCTTGCGGAGTCTTATAGAGCTGCGAGGAGGAGCAGCGTCAGTCCAGTTTCCCCCTCATTCAGGGGCTTATGGGCAGATATGCAAGGGAGGCTCAGGGCTTACTGAGCTGACACACCACAAGGTTTCACCAAGGATTAAGGTGCATTCATTCAGAGATGATGGAAGTGAGAAAAGTGTCGAGTGTGTGTGTGTGTGTGTGTGTGTGTGTGTGTGTGTGTGTGTGTGTGAAAGAGAGAGAGACATACATGTCTTCATATGACACGTGGCTCTGTATATCATGTTGCCTTATGAATTTCCCTTTCTTCTGCCGAGTCTACCATGACCATAAATGCTGCATTTGTAATGTACTGTATCTGCCTTTGCATGGCTTGCACATCCAGACCTTGGAGGAATAAATAAATTCCAACCTGACAATGTTTGCCTTTTTATAGTAGCCGATAATGTGCTTCCCGCAGCAACCGGTTGTTGTTTATCTCGCAGCTTATACCCTGACTTCAGCTTGTTGTTTATCTATCTATCAGCTTACCCTGACTTTAGCGGTGATGTTGAGTGGAGTGTAGCCGAGCGCCTCGGTGTATTCCCTTTTCTCCTGCTGGGCCTGGGGTCCCACTAGACTGCCAAAGTTGGTGGCCAGGTGGCGCCTCAGCAGGGTCTTCTGCGGAGGAATGTTCAGCAGCATGGCCATCGTGTCCGAGTTGAACCGTGGCTCCAGAATCTACAGGGACAGACACAACGTTTCTGTGTAAACCAGGGGGGACCTTTTACCAAGAGGTTGCTGTTCTTTTATCCTAATATTCTGTGTGTACTGTACTGTACTGTACTGTACTGTACTGTACTGTACTGTACTGTACTGTACTGTACTGTACTGTACTGTACTGTACTGTACGTAATCCACATAGAAAACCCACCTTTTCAGACTCCATCATGGCCCATAGCACTTACCCTAACCCCTTAGATAGCATTTCTGTTGGCTTAGATAGCATTTGACACAGACTTATAGCATGTTATGTAGACAGCACTATAATTGTATTGTATATAGTCATAGCACGCCATAGTACATATGTATAGCATAGTAGTAAATATGTATAGTTTATATGTATAGTGTATGCATAGTTTCATTATATAGATATTCCACCGTTACTTTCTTAGCTTACGCATGTTTCATGATAAATGCTTTTATGTGATGTATTCCCATGCTTTTGTTCTTGCTTAAATGTAAGTCGCTCTGGATTAAGAGCGTCTGCTAAATGCCTAAATTGTAAATTGTTATAACTAGAGAACCATTCAAATTTGACACACGTTCCACACCACCACAGGGAGTGCAGTTCCCGGTGCCAGTGATGTTCTGACATCGGCATATACTCCATATTTGGGCATGCCTGACAAATAACTCCATATATAGGCATAAAATGGAGAGAGACTAAAAGAACTGGACAAAGGACAAAAGGAATTGACACTCGCTTCTGCTGATTATAGGAAAATGACAATCACACACAGAGATGCATGGAGAATGAGGAGAGATGTTGTGCGCTAAAGCAGCCTGACTCCGGAAATCGGATTTGGCATGGCGGCTTACGGGTGCTTTTAAACTCTTATCTGCTATGCGCTTTCCCTTCAGGGACTATAGTAGATGCTAAGAGCAATCAGCCCTCCATGCACACCAACAAGGGAGAGAGAGAGAGAGGCGTTGTACAATACTTACTATGAGCCCTCCATGCACACCACTGCCTCTCAGATTAGGAGCGTACTCCGCCAGGTCCACAGATCTTAACCACTCCATCACACGGTGATTTGACCACTGGACCACCTCACTGGGAGTGGTCTGGTTCTGTAACGCGCGCACGCACACACACACACACACACACACACACACACACACACACACACACACACACACACACACACACACACACACACACACACACACACACACACACACACACACACACACACACACACACACACACACACATTACTATACTTCTAAGAAACTGATTCCCATTCACTACATTAATTCCCTAATGCAACCTATTCTCAAGGCACACATGTATTCATATATCTGTGCAAAAACAGACTCTTTTAATCCATCTGTAAACGTTTTTTTTTCTTTTTTTGGTTTTTAAATAATTCTTATCCCACGATATTGCAACCCATTTTTTTCACCCAGTGTCAATTATCGAATGTAATACTGTGCGCTACACTTCCTCTGCCAACCTGGGGGGGGGGGGGGGGGGGGGGGGGAATTAAATAACTTCAGTGCACTGTGCCTACACATGTTGCGACCACAGGTCGCAACATGTGTAGGCACAATGCAAGGAATAAATGCATTCGCCATGTATCCGAAGGAAGTCTGATCCAATCATTTTTAGATTTCTCCAGTTTAATCCTGAGTTTAAGTTTTGTTGTGTTCAAGATCTGATTTTAGGCATGTTTAAGCCTCCAGGAAAATCCGTGTTGAGGTTCTTAATCCACTGTTTTTCATTAAAACGTCTTTGTCCTACTGTCCAGTTGGGATTGTGTTGAAGTCCAGCGCATTTTAGAGCTTCAATGCCATGAGCCATGAAATGTTGCACAAACCTTGTGGTTGTCTTTTTTCCATTGTTAATATTGTACCTGTGTTGTCCCAGCCTTGTACCTATTGTTTTACCCGTTTCTCCGACATATTGTAAACCACATTTGTCACATGTGATTAAGTAAATGCAGTTGCTGGTTCTGGTTGTTATTTGTTGTTTAATCTCTAACACGCGTTTTGTAGTTCTATTTTTGACTAATTGTTTGGGTTTGAAGTATTCTGGTCCCTCGCGTGCTGGTGTGTTGATTTCTTTTAGCTTGCTGTGTACTAGATAATCTTCAAGGTTTTTGTTTTTTCTGTAGGCCGATATAATTTTATAATCTTTTAGAAGATCATCGGTTCGGTTCTCAAAATTCCTTTTTATTCTGTTGTTGGCTAGTGTGCTCTGTGTTGAATAACTGGTTATCAGGGCCAATTTAGGACCTGGATCTCGCACTCTTATTTCTAAGAAGGTACTTTGAGCTTTCCGGAGGAATGTCCTAGTGTATCCTCTTAGTCTGAGGGCCTTAAATAGTGTTTTACAAGCTATTTTGAAATCACTTCTTTGCGATACCGGTTCCGATACCCATAACTTGTGTATGGGTCAATAACGAGTACCAATCCGATACCAGTGTGTAATTCAAAAATAATCGATTGGTTCTCAAAGTGGGGCCCGGTCCAGACACTCCTTGAGGGGGTTCCAGGGTCTGTATATGTGTTTCCCAGCCCTGTTCCAAAGCTATTCCACTGAGGTGTTACTTTGTGGGTTTACATTACAGTGAGTACTCTGAAAATAAGTTGTTATTATTCTGAGAGGAACAGTACATTCACCTGAATGGATATCTCAATGCGTTTTGCCTGTTAATACAAGTTTTGAGTTTCCACCAGAAACAAAACTGCAATGCTGCAACATCATTGTAGCACTGCCTGGGGTGCTGAATTACTTTACGGATTGGTGGTTTGCTTTTACCTCGAATATACATTTACATTTTTATGTAATTGCAGATGGTGTTGAAATTACTTGCAGAAAAACAATATGACACAAAACACAATTTTCGGTGTCCCTTTTAAGACAGATTGTCATGCGGAACCATTTTGTCAGCATGAGAAACGAGATCAGTTGCAAATGATTGCGGTCTGCTGTTTCCCAAGGTTAATATACTCTTGAGAAACGTCACACCATGACATTCTTGAGTCTTAATACCCTCTTGGGAAACGGCACACCATGACATTTTTGAGTCTTAATTTTTACACTGGGAGTGGAATAATTTACCCTTATGGTTCAGTTTTTTACAGTTTCAGAGGTAAACTAGAAAAAGTGCCCTTCTGGGCACAGGTCTCCACCAGGATAGGAATGTAGGACATTGCAGCTTGCCTTCATCTGGTGGTTGGATAAAAGGGCAACAAAAGTAAACAAGCACAGTTTTTGACCAGTGGGGGGTCTAGTTAGCCCTGCTCCCTGGCGTGTGTGTGTGTGTGTGTGTGTGTGTGTGTGTGCGCGAGTGCATGACGCGACTTGGCTTGTTGTAGCGCCACCATCAGGCTGTTGAAAACTGTCAAGTGGCATTTCTTCCTCAGCCTAGTGGGAATCATGTGTACCGATTTGTGTGAAATTTGGATAAAATAAAAAGGAGTAATAATAGAAAATGTGTTTTACATATGTCGGCCTCCTGGTGGCGCTATAAAGAGCAGATGTGAAAAATTCCAGGCAAAGGTTTTTCCTTGTCCTCTAGGGAGTTGGCATACAAAGTTATCCACAGATCCGTGCAGTTAGAGGTAAAAACACTTTTCGGCCAGTTATAGCGCCACCTTGAGGCTGAGTTGAATGTGTGGCATTTCGTCCTCGGCCTAGTGGGAATGTGGGTGCACAATTTCACGGAAATCACGCGATGTGTTCATGATTTGCAGCATTTTGTTTGAAACTGAGCACTCTTGTGAACTTTGGAAACCAATCTTAACCAATCAGGATGGAGTCTGAGAAATCTGAAAGACCGGTTTCGTTGAATGGCTCTAGAGAGACTGTTACCAATTTGCGTGATGTTTGGACAAAATGTGTAGGTGTACTGTGCAAAAACTTGTTTTGCACAAAGCGGCCTCCTGGTGGCGCTATAACAGGCCGTTCTGGAAAGTTTGGGGCAGAGGTTCATCGTTGGCATCCAGGGAGTGTGTGTGTGCAAAATTTGGCATTGACCGGGTTAACGGTGGCCGAGATTAGCTGCTCACCGACACCACACACACACACACACGGACGGACGGACGGACACACGGACGGACGGACGGACGGACGGAGTGCAAAACATACTCTCCCCCCATGCCTTCGGCCTGGTGGAGACAACAAAGGCTCAGGATTACAGTGTGCAGGTGTTAAGATGAGCCTGTTTTTCTCCTGTGTTTGTTTTGTGTCAGTATGCGTCAGAGGAGGCAGAGTTGCTCCTGGTGGGAAACAAGTTGGACTGTGAAACCGACCGCATCATTGGTCGACAACAAGCGGAGGGGGGGGGGGGGGGGGGGGGGGGGGGGGGGGGGCAGCAGACTGACCTCATGCTGCCTTCTATGCATGAGGAGTCCAAGCTGCTTCTTTTCACCTGACAGGGGGGAGTTTCCCCGGCCGGACGTAGCGTGTGGAAGGAACACGTTATTCCAACCAGTTCCCTCCATCAGGCGCCCCGGCTGGCCAGGGTGAAGTAGTTTAGAGACCAGGATTACTGCAAAGCGGAATTAGCCAATCTACAAGCTCACATTGTGTTGCACTTTGAGCTTCTAGAGTTGATATTTTCACTATTTTGGAAAATGTGTGGGAAACAAAGGAAGGTCCAAACTACATCTATTAACATCCACAAACACATGCCTGACCTCAGTGCTGGGTCTGCGTTTGAGGCAGTTGGAGCTGAAATTGTTGACACGTAGAACATGAATGGCACACTTGATGCTGAGGTGGTGCAGCTGGCTGGTCACTTTAAGGAATAATAAGTCATTCTGAGAGTGAGAGAGAGAGAGAGAGAGAGAGAGAGAGAGAGAGAGAGAGAGAGAGAGAGAGACGTCACGTAACATACAACTCTGTACATTGGACCATGTTTTTACGTCTACACAACATCTCTTTGCCAATTTTTTGCATCCCCCAGAATAGAGATGCTGTGGTTCAAGTGGTTAACAAAAGTGGCACTTTAAGAGTTTTAAACCTCATTAGTCTCAATTATTTTTGGGCCACAATAATCGCATCCTTAATTGTTTATGTGACTGCACACAAGCACATTAGAGACCAAAGAGCTGAACAGCCAAATGAAGCTACTTACCACAGTCAGGTACTGTACCAACTAGCTCTGGTCCATAGCTCTAATGCGTTGCATTTAAAGCTACGTTACTCTCAACTTCCGCCGCTCGCATGGATGCAGACCAGCCTCTCCTCTTTAGCGTAAAATAGTTTTTGCTACTCACCAAAGCAAAGGCAGGTTGTGTCATTAGAAAGCCTACTTTCCTTAGTGGATGCACTCTGAGCCCCCCACCACACATATAAACGGTACTTTTTGGCCAAAAGGGGATTTTGTTTCCACCGGAAAAAAAATACTTTTAGTTACTCCGCAGCGCCCTGTACCAATATTGCCCAGATAATTGCCTCATAGAGAATATTGTTCCTCCAGTGAAAAAAAAAATCCCTTTCTGGCCAAAAAGTACAGTTTATACGTGTGGTGGGGGGCTCAGAGTGCGTCCACTAAGGAAAGTAGGCTTTCTAATGACACAACCTGCCTTTGTTTTGGTGAGTAGCAAAAACATTCTTTTTATTTACGCTAAAGACGAGAGGCTGGTCTGCATTCATGCGAGCGGCGGAAGTTGAGAGTGACATAGCTCTAAATGCAACGCATTAGAGCTATGGACCAGAGCTATGTACCAACTAAAGCCACTTACCACAGTCAGGTACTGCATCATCAGTCCATCCACCCGGCCCTCGTTGAACTGGTCTTTATACTGAGGTAGTCCAATGTCATCCAGCCAGCCTTGGGACACATGAGATGTATGTCATTTTATAAGCTTTCGTTTGCTTTATTTACTTACTTCATAGAGAAGTTCACCCTCCATGTTCAGTTCCGTTTATTTTATTGACATTGTGTATGACAAATACACAACAAAAATCAGGATGGGACACTAGGCTACAACACAAAATAAAAAAGCAGAGAGTTCATTCCAATCCAGTGGGGCCTGTCAGCAGTACGCTACGCTTGCACAATGTGTACATAGACACAGACTGAACATCTGAACATGAATAATAAAACAAAGTACTGTCCCTGGAGACAACAAAGCAGCTACACAACCTGCACGCTGCCATCCCTAATCCCAACCCATGCCCCTATTGAATATTGATTGAATACTTTGTTAGACAGACATGTAATTATGTAAACCAGTAGAGCGCAGTCAGACGTCTAAAAGGATGGCACCAAAAAGAAAGTCCTGATTTCCATTTGGGTCCTGTGTATTCAATTTAGAAACATGGCATGAAAAATCACCTGTCTAAGAGAAAAGTGATCATTTCCTCCCCCTAGCCTAGGCATTCTGAAAGGTGGATTTTCAGGCCCGTTTTTTTAAAGGAAGCTAGTCATCTGCATTTTTGAGGGAAGGGGTCGGGCATTTTATACCTGCATGTCTTAAATTGTTTTATATACTGTATGTAATCTCGTCAGCATTGAAAATAAGGGAGAACCTCAATTGCTCTTTCGAGAATAAATAAAGGTTTCAATCAATCAATTCCACACTTGTAGAAGGACAATTTAACCATATTTATATTTAAAAGTGGGTGGTACCAGATTGTTGTCGCTCCTCTAGTATTACGTGGCTGTGCGTGTCGCTCACTTAGTAATTAGTAACAGGTAATTAGTCTGGTATGCGGGTACTGAAGGGCACCTAGCGTGTGTGTGTGTGTGTGTGTGTGTGTGTGTGTGTGTGTGTGTGTGTGTGTGTGTGTGTGTGTGTGTGTGTGTGTGTGTGTGTGTGTGTGTGTGTGTGTGTGTACATACGTGTGACCCAGACATGGTCCAGCTCCGAGGACTTCTCAGCCTGTTTGGTGCTGAAGGACTTGATGGCTAGCTGCAGCTTCTTCCTGTGGAGGGGGTTCTTCACTCCCATTTCCTGATACGTGGAAAGACAGACGGAGATCAATGTGGACGTCATTGTTTCACATTCGTCATTTTGCAGACGTGACATTGTGTCGTTTGCCTCGCAGTTTCAGAGAGAACTTTTGCCCTTGTCCAGCTAGATTATGCTATGTGTATGTAGACAGATACAGAACATGTTTCTCTTTACTGTTTGATTTATTTCTCTCTTTGCTCTCCCGGTACCCCCATCTCCCTTTTCTTTTTCTCTTCCTGAATATAATAAAAACAGGAGCTTGCCAAAACAAAAAGAAAGATTCACCCACTTTGTGAAGTAAATTGTCATAGAGTCTATGACAATCACAATTTACTTCACAAATAGACTGACAAAAATACCATATAGAGCTCACGGTATAACAAAGAGAACAAAAGCAAGCACGGCACAGTCAGCCATCATAATGAATCACGTAAATCAAATTGTCATTGAGAGGAGAGGAGAGGAGAGGAGAGGAGAGGAGAGGAGAGGAGAGGAGAGGAGAGGAGAGGAGAGGAGAGGAGAGGAGAGGAGAGGAGAGGAGAGGAGAGGAGAGGAGAGGAGAGGAGAGGAGAGGAGAGGAGAGGAGAGGAGAGGAGAGGAGAGGAGAGAGGAAAGACAAGGAACTGATAGGACACAGCTGATATGGTGAAACTAAAGAGGATAGACGGGTGTTACTGATTATAGAGGCAGACAGGAACAAAGATAGACAGGTAGAACCAAAAGATTAATTTATGCTATGCGCTCAATGGAAGATGATTTTGTCAGCTGCATTAGTTGCATCTATTTATAGTGACTCATAGGAATAGACTACGTGACAACCAGGAATAGTCTGGTGACCACCGGAGAGACGGGTGGCAGCCGGAAAGTAGACGGCACCCGGGAGCAGTATGGGTTGGCGGAGCCCCAGCCTGTGTCTTCCGTGAGGAAGAAGCCCAACAAACCCACGGTGAGGCCTTTAGGAGGGCCATTCAAGCCTCAAGCGGAGCCTGCGGCACCACCAAGGGCAAGGTGGAGCCTGCGAAACCGTTTCGGCTCGAGAATCCACCGTTCCTGAATTAAGTGCCTGGTGCTGGGAGTCTGGTGCAACGCACAGGGCCTGACCTGGATAGAGCAGGAGTGGACCTGGTGAGACGTAGGAGGGGCCCGGACAGGAGTCAACCCACAGAGCCTAGTCGTTCCACGCGCCAGAATGGTACCTCCCAGTCCCGGCAGAGTAGTTCAGGAGGAACGGATTGTGTGGCCCTGGTTTTTCCCTAATGGGACTGATCGAGGGTAGCTACTGGGACGTAAGTCGGGACTTGATACTTGATCACCCCGGCTGGGTCACCTGAGTGAGGGGTATGATGTTGGGAGACCCGAAACCCCGATGACCTTGGGATACATCACTGAGGATACGTCCCAGGTGCATCCATTTATGTATGTATTTTGTTTTAGTGGCGTGTGCATGAGCGTACTTTCTCTAGGTCCATTAGTGGCGTGTGCATGAGCGTACCTTCTCTAGGTCTTGTGGGGTGGAAGACAGCAGAGTTTGACCACTGGTGATCCAGTGACGAGCGAGGATTCCGTATTGGCCGAGACCAATCTCCTCCAGCCAATCACAGATCTGCTCAGTCGTCCACTTTGAAAAGGGCGTCTTCAGGTCCCTGAACAGGTCACCAGAAAACAAGAGAATGACACCATTGTATGTTTTAAACACTTAAAAGGACCACTTCACCACTTTTCATATCATTTCATATAATTGGTCCTCACTAATGTTCAGTGGGTGTGATGGTGATTTGTTTTTCGTACCACGGCACGTGCATGCGGCCATGCACACAGAACAGCTGATAGCACTAAGCCTATATTGTTTAATGTTTATAGTTGTGTTTTTTTAATGTTTTACTGCAAAGCACTTTGGTACAACGTTGTTGTTTTTAAATGTGCTATATAAATAAAGGTGGTATGGTATGGTATAGTGTATGAGAGTTTTAGACACACAAACACAAAAGTAGACTTGAAATAATCAGATAAACGTCTTTACTGCACTGCAGTAACGAAACAAAAAAAAGTTTGCTTTGGAGTCTGCAGTTTCGATTAGCTTGGATTCACCATTGATGATGTCACTGGTGGACGGGTTTCTGAACTGCCCATAGCCCTCCTATGAGACACAGACTGAGTAGGAAAAGAATTGTGGTATTTTATCATGATTATTAGTGAGGACCAATTATATGAAGATAGGTTGAAAAGTGGTGAAGTGGTCATTTTAACACACAATATACCATAATTCGAAAGCAAAAGCAATAAGTGTGTGTGTGTGTGTGTGTGTGTGTGTGGGTGTGTGCGCGCGTGTGTGACTGTGTGTGTGTGTGTGTGCGTGCGTGGTCCCATACCGTGTGTTCCCTTTGCGTGTCAGCCGTGGTCCAGCAGTAGCTCTGTATCCTCCCCTCTTGAACTCTCCCATGTCTGGATCATCAACCTGGACAGGACTGCCTGACTGGCTACGACGGATTCTGCAAGTGGACAATGATATGAGTGAGTGTGTGTGTGTGTGTGTGTGTGTGTGTGTGTGTGTGTGTGTGTGTGTGTGCATCAGTGTTGCCAGGTCTGGTCTGCTTATTATAAGACACTTTGGGCTTGTTTTTCTGCAAAGTTGCTTGTGAATAATGGTGGTTTGCGGGTTTTTGGGCCTATTTCTGAAGTGTAGCAGATTTGTGTTGTTAAAATTCTTCAAAAACGAAAATAGCAGCTCTATAAGCACACAACGTGCCGCATCCCATCACGTTGTGAGCTTGTAGATCGGCTATTTTCAAATATCCGATGCACAATAGTTTTAAACTGCTCATGTGGCCAATAGTGGCTTCTTTGGGGCTTATTTTCATAGACCTGGTTTCCTATTTCTAAATGGGAGGTGCGTGCATGCGAGCCTGCCTGCCTGCAGGGCAAGGTCATCAACACTTACTTCCCCCAGAGCTTTTTGATTCCCCTGTGGCTCTTCTTGTTCTCAGAGGAGATGGGGGACTGCTGACCCGAGTCCACTCCAGAGGACAGAGGCGACAGGTCTGACAGAATGGATTCCTCCAGCCTCTCTGGATGCCCTGGACAAGACAGAGGCAGAGCGACGGCGACCAGATGATTAAGAGTCAAAGCAATATATCTAAAGGGCATTTAATTGATCGTCTTTAAATCGTCTTTTGATAGCCATTCAGGCGATGATCACTTTAGATCGTTTTCATTCTGCTTAACCACACAATTATTCGAAATTATTAAATTATGAATTACGCTTGTGCTCACACTGTAAGCCGATATATTGGTTATTTTCAAAATACAGTTTTCTTCTTTTCTTTCTTCTATAATGACATGCCCAAAATAGGAACACCAGGGTTAAAGTGGATATTATCCCCACAGCCCTCCATTGCTATTTTGTGGCCCAAAGATTTAGATTTAATTTGGGAGAGCAGAATTGCATAAGGGAGTGCAACCCACTGGGTTGTTAAATTTATATCCCTCAAAGGGGAATCCCACAAAAAGCTAGAGGTTATGTATTATATTCATGCAGTGATAACTGATAACCCATTTCACTGAGGTCGACTACAACAATGGTGTGGGATCAACAGAGTACAGATTGATGCTGTACCGTAGTGGAGTACCCACCAGCATCATAGAGGTCATGTTTTCCAGGGGATCCTGTGGCAGAGGAGATTAGCAAAGCAAAGACCAAGGAGTAAGAAGCAGAAGCAGAAGCGAGCATTAGTCATAGCCTCATTAATAAACGCCAAAACCTCTCTATGAATATACAGTAGTGTTAAGTAGCTACAGTAGCAGCATGCAAATTCACAAGCCCCACATTTAACCCATTCTGACCGGGCACCCATTTTGGTGTCAGCATCATGTCGTGCTTTAGCTATTTAAAAATAGCAGATCTACAAGCTCATATCGCGCCACCGAGTGGCGCGATACGAGCTTGTAGGTCTGCTATTTTTGAAAAATCGAAGAACGACTGACATTTTTAGAATCTGATCTCAGGTCAGAATGGGTTCATCAGACCAGTGTGTGTCCGGCGGAAACCTCGTATGAATCTGATCTGAGGTCAGAATGGGTTAAGGAGAACATAAAAGCCGCCAACACGGGGAGCTCCAACGCAGGCAATTTATCCCCAAAACCAAAAGTCACCTTTATTTAGCAAGTCACATTTCGTCAGGCTTGTGGCTTGCCTCGGTCTTTATCAGACTTGAAAGGTCACTTTTGGTGCTATCGGATTACTTCTCTACAATGGAAAATATCTTAGCCTCTCCTTGGCCTCTCTTTGTAAAAGAGATTGTGTTTGTTTTTGAGAAAAGATGGTCTATTGTTTTGCCTATTTATACCCCATCCAAAAGTAGAAGATCTACAAGCTCTGTCATGCATCACATCAACTATTTGTGGCGTGGGCGGTATAAATCAAGAACGTTGGACTGTAGAACGTTCCTTTTCAGTAAAACCCACTACACACTTAGTCAAATTGTAGAGAGAGCTGTACATTTCGACCCCCATTCGTATACATTGGACATCTGATCTAAGCCAGTTGAACAGTGCATATCCCTGAGCGCGCACTTCGCCCTCAAACAACACTGATGACTCTGACGCGTTAAGCTCTGTGCGTGTGAATGTGCATGTGCGAGCTAGTGTGTGTGTGTGTGTGTGTGTGTATGAATGGGTGTGAATGTGCATGTGAGCTAGTGTGTGTGTGGTAGCATGAGAATGCTGACGTGAGGGATTATCTTGAACAACTCTCTGAGTCACAGAGGTGACAACAGTAATAATCCTGGCAAGGGAGTTGCTTGATCCTCTTTTGAAAGTTGCTCGAGTCTCGAATCACCTCTTAAGCTTTCTTAGCACAGAACCATTAGCGTACACCATCCAGAGAAAGGATGGACATACGTAGTGTCTCAAGTCAGAACATCTTTTCCACAATCTTCGAATACTGAAGAGAGTCTAGAATTCGTCAGGGTAAAAGTTGCAAACAGGAAGCTGTCATATGCTCTTCTTTTGAAACCGGAAGAGTAATCGACCAGTCATGACGTGCCGTTCACGAAAAAGTATTTTAAAATTATCTTTAATACATATCTTTGAATATTCTTTTCTGCTAAGAAATTGGGTAGGCTTAAATTTAGGCTTTCCAGTAGGTATTTTTTGTTTAAACGTCATTTCTTAAACGGAGAAATGACATTATTTCTTATTCGTTTTATCATGCGGAAGGTTTTCATAATTATTGTGGGAGCCAACACGTCTGTCTTGAGAGACTAGCAGACATGCAATGAGCCTTTTGTATTATTAACTTTTCAGCAAAATGCCAATGCACACCTCAGAAGGCTAGTGACAGGTACGTAGGGCAATAGAGCATACATAAAAAGGGTATCTTAGAAAAACAAAGAAAGGCTCCCGCACACCGTCAGACACTTGCCAAACCAAAATGTTGCTCTGTATTGGGTCGACCTTTCGGTCGATTAGACCTTCATCAGGACAGACAATGTCTGTCCTGATGAAGGTCTAATCGACCGAAACGTCGACCCAATGAAGAGCAACATTTTGGTGTGTCTGACACGGGACCCTTTCTTTGTTTTTCAAAGATACCCTTTTTATGTATTATTTACTTGAAATGGGTATGAACCAAATAGTGATACTATAGCATATCAATTCAACTTCCTCCTTAAGTCTTTCCACATACTGTAATTATACAGTACCTAAGGCTGGAGCGCTGGCACTCCTGCAGCGTACTTCAGCCATAACACAGACAGAGAAAAGGCAATGCAGCAGCAGAGCAGAGGACAGCGGTGGAAAGAGAAAGAGTGGAGCATAGGAAAGGAAAGCAATTAGGTTAAGTTAGTAGAGAAAAAGATGAATCACCAAGAGCTTGTAGCATTTTGCGTCTGACTTATTTTCTGCCTTTGCGATAAAGTTGTTATCGGATTAAAATGAGTCGGCAAGAAGCATGGATGTGTCACCTCACTTTAAAACCCTAGAGAATATCTTCTGAACAGAGTTGAATCTTCTATCACCCATAAAGCTTTCAGTTCATATTTTGATTCAGGATACCTGGAATTATTATTGAGTTGTTCCTTGGAAACAGATTTAGATTGCTACAATAACTTGGTCAAAGCCATTGCTTCTTCTAACGTCATACTAACTCTTAAGCACTGCCCAACAGTTAAATTCTATAAACTAAAAAAATAAGTTCCTGATGAAGAAGCTAAAGTTCAGTACCTACTTATCGGCATCACAATGAATACTAATCTTTCCAGGTTTTGGTGTGGTAGAGACACTCACTGAGGCTGTAGTCGTTGTCGTTGTGGTGGACAGGGGAGAGGTGAACGGGGGACGAGTACTCTCCGTCTCCGTTCTGCTCCATCCTCAGCTCTCCTCCTCTCTTACGCAGCTTCCCCGGCAGAGTCTGGTACTTGTTCAGCTCCAGGGGAAGGTTCTGGAGGAGCAGAACCAGCGTAATGCCAGTGCCAGTTAATCTACAGGTAAAACCTTTGTAACTTTCACGGCTTTAAATCCATCTGATAATGCATGTAACACACATCATTTGTGGTCCTTTAAAAACAAACCTGCACAGTATAAAGTATAAATTTCCTTTCCTTTTCTTCTTTTTTTTGTTTTGTTTTTTATCTGTTCTTTTCTTACTTGGATTATCACACATAATTTATAAATAGTTTTTCAGTTTTGTTAAATCAAATTACGAAACTATATTCATTGATCTGTTCTGATATTTGCTTTTGTATTCAAATTGGGTAGACAAAATAAGATTTGGCTTCAGCCTACACCTTTTTGGACCATTTTTTAAGTGCCTTTAAATAATGTACTACACTGTTTGTCCAAAAAGGGCCAAAATAAACCAAACAAAACAAGACAAAGCCAATGCAAGAGGGTTGTGTTGCGTCTGATCCTTGTTCTGCCATATAAACGTATTCCTAAGAATAGGTTGATCTTGTGTCCTTTGAAGGGTGACTATCTTAATGATCTTGGTATTTGCAGAGGCATCAGAGTCAACAGTGATGTGAAAAGACCAGGAGGAAAAAGGCCAGCAGAGAGGAACGGCTTGCAGGCAGCATGCCGTGATGCCTACTGCTGCTGACAACGTCTTCAGGTGGGGCTAGAGCCTGTGTTTGTGTGTGTGTGTGTGTGTGTGTGTGTGTGTGTACTTGCGCGTGTGTGAGTCTGTGTGATAATCTCAAACACTGGGTCAGGAGTCCCATTTGTGGGTCGTGGACAAATTTGTATGGGTCCCCCTTTATTTTTGGTTTCCTACATTTTGTTTTTAATTATTATTATTTATTATTAAAACGTTTTTTTTTTAATCCCAAAAAAGCTAACTGTTTCATGAATTAAATGGTTAAGTAGTAGTGAAAATAGCCGATCTGCAAGTTCACAACATGGCACAAAGCTTTGTGAACTTGTAGATCTGCTATGTTTTTCACTAGTTTGGGTCTCAGGTTTGGAAACCACTGGGTTAAGCTGTGTGATGCAGCAGCACAGTGACATCACACAGCTTAGATTAGAGTGGGACACACTTTGATCTCGCCGCAAAGCGGGGTCCTATGGGCTATAGTTCCAAACATTGGAACTATCCCATTGAGATAGAAATGAACACTTCCGCATTCCATTATTACAATGGGAGTCAACGCTCTCATACTAGATCACACTGCGATTCCATAGAGCAGTACCTCTGTCCCCAATATGTCTGAGTCAGCCTCAAGGGACTGGAACTCTACAGCCTACAGCAGACACCAGCACAGGAGATAGATAGACGTGCACGCGCGCACACACACACACACACACACACACACACACACACACACACACACACACACACACACACACACACACACACACACACACACACACACACACCACACACACACACACACACACATAAACGCAAACAAAGTTTAGTTTAGTTAGTTCACAAGCACGTTATCAATCATACAAACTTCGCTTTCAAGACAAATAAGCCAAATGTTAGCATTAGCTTTTCTTTTTTTCAGTTAGTATTATGAGCAGTACAAGCAGGCATAGCTGTATTAATACCAGGGGGGCAGTCAGCCAGATATTTCGTGAAGCCTCATTTGAAATCGGTAGTTCATATAATGGCCTGTTGTGGCGCTGGACCGGACCCAAAAAGCCCCATAGCTCCATAGAGGCCCATGTATTTTGGCCCAACTTCACCTAGACTGTATTACCTTAATAAACATGGTCATGAATACTTTCTTCTTCCAGTCACTAGTTTAAAGTCTCATTTCTAATGTCATAATATTCTTTTTGGAAAATTATGGTCCCATTAATTAAAAAAATGACCATAAAGAAAAAAAACCATCGCGTATGTTCTGAGGGGCGTGGCTACCATTACAGTCTATGATCGGGATTCCCCTCCCACTCGAGTCAAAATAAAAACCAACGGAGAAGAAGGGGGGAAGTCCCGCCTCGTTGTCTGGGCAGCCAATGACCAGCTGGTATACAAAACGGAGCCAGCCAATGGCCAGCTGGTACCAAAGATGGCGACTTACATCAGGAATTAGCATATTATTACAGGCTTCATTTTACGTTCATGTTAGACCCGGGGAACGCTTTGTCCATATTTTTTACAGTCTATGATTAATACGAGTAGAGAGGAAGGTTAGGTTAGCTTGAATACTGATTTTATTAAAATACAGAAACAACAACCTTTGGTAAGGATCCACTCTGCAACTCTTCAAGACTGCTGGAAAGCAGTCGTTGTCGATTCCTGGACAAAAAACAAAAACAAAAAACAATACATGGATGGAAAGATTTACTTGTGTAAAGGAACAATATGTACTTTATTGGCACACATACAGTAATGCCTGTCATAATAACTGTGATAGTGGCATTACATTACACAGTATGTGTCATACACTCCTACTACACCTGGCCAATGGTCATTTCCATCATATGAGGGAATATATTGAGTAGCAATTACCATTAACATTCATGTTATCCACTTCAAATTTCAATACAATATCTATAACACTGTATTACAGGTATTTGGGGGCGTGATCCGCCATTGCTTCATGGGGTAAAAAGACGTTCCACGTTTCTGCCAATAATCATATTCTTTGAGCCACACATCAGAGTTTTTGCGGGGTCAAACAAAGAATCACATGACGTTGATCCCCCTTCCCCTATTGGCACGTTCTAGGACATGACGTATGTGTAGTCAGAAGAATTTTACATAACATACCATGCTCCATTAAGGAAGGTAGCATCTCCTACAGGAACCATCGATGAGTCCATGGAGTTCTGTATGCTGAGGAAACTGGCACACACAAGATGATAAATTATAACGTTTATCGTGTGCGTGTGTGTGTGTGTGTTTGCATGTGTGAGTGTCACTGTGAGGGGGGGGGGACAAGATGTTAACCCATTAAGACCTGAGAAAAACATCATATCCGGGGGAAATACATCTGATGGATGTTCCGGCCTGACTCTTCCGGCTATGCACTCTCTGCCTTAGGTTGTGACCAGGCTTTGTCTCTTGGCAGAGGAGTAAGGCTGGGACCGAGGCTAGGTCTTAATGAGGCAAACATTTTGTTAGTGAGTGAGCTCTATTCCAGTGGTTCTCAAACGTTTTTTGGCTTCAGTACCCCCTTTTCCTGATTTCTGGATCAAAGTACCCCCTTTTAAAAGATAAAACTATATATAGCATATCGTTGGTGTCAGGCAGAAACCTCATAACTGCATATGTCAACATTTTGGGGGAAAATACTTTATTAAAACAAATCACACCCTTGTGAAGTGAGGGGATCTCTAATCATCGTACATCATCATCAAGAATGGTGGTCCCTTATTGGCCAAGGGTGGCCACCGACATACCCAGCCGATTTGCTCAGACAATATGACGTAAATTCTCTACTCATTGTCAATGGCATTTAATGTTTGTGTTCAGACAGAACGTACAATATAGCCGTTCACATTAAGGTGCCCTCCTATCCTGTTACCGTCCTACGGTCCTATACAGTATATGTGTGTTTCTACCTGGAGTCATGCAGTTCCCTCTGGAAGGAAGACGGGGACACCAGCAGAGGAGATGATCCTCTAGACGATATCTGAGGAAGACAAATGACATACTGTAGTTTCACTTCTTCACTAAACAGCAAAACATTTCTTCAGGCGACTGGAGTGAAATTAACGCTCAAGATTTTACTATGCTAATGAAATAGCAGTACTTAGTCTGTGCGTAGTCTGTGTGTGTGTGTGCGTGCGTGCACGTGTGTGTGTGTGTGTGTGTGTGTGTGCGTGCGCGTGCGCGTGCATGGATAAGCGTACCTCTGACCGTAGAACATCGGAGTGTGCTTTGTGTGTGAGTGCTCTGAGCTTCAGACTGCCACTCAGCTCTTCTTCACTACTTCCTGGTGAGTACACAACACATACTGTACAGTATAAACGTTTTACTTCATGAACCAAAAGAGAAATTAGACATTTGCCCGGGACCCAAACTAGTGAAAATAGCAGATCTACAAGCTCACAATGTGGCGCAAAAGGGCTATTTTCACCAACTCTTATGAAGTATTTTGTTCTGTCTAATTAATGGAATTTTAAAGTTTGGTCCGCGAGTTGACCGCGACCCATGACTGTCCCGACTCCTGACCCACTGTTTGGCAAACAGTGGTATAATGTACAACACGTACCGTACAACACCAGTACAATAGAATACAGAAAAGAGAGAGAAAAAGGAAATACATCCAAACAGAATCATAAACAGAATTGAATAATACATTTGGATGCTGGTCTTCTTCAGTATAATGGGGCAGAGTATAGTCCCACATGGACTAAATAAAACCGTACAGGTCCATATCATGATTCAATTTGTCTCTGAATTAATTTATCACTGAGGATTTTACGGTGTAAAACATAATTGTATATAATTATAACACACCATTTCCCTAACATCGTTACACATTATCTCTGGAGTCATTTGATCAAGATGTATCGGTCAGGTTTTTCTGATTACTCAAATTGGCATTCCAATTGGCTACGACAGCCTTCCAAAGTTTACAGAGCGCTCAGTGTGCAGTCACACCCAGCTCAGAGTCCAATTAGTTTGGTTTCATTCACACCACAAATTATAAAAAATAGCCAGATATTGTACTGGATAATTCTTACCTTGTGTGAGTGCCAAGACTTCCTTAATTTTTCTGTATTGGCCTAATAAATTGCTCAGCTCCTCTATATGTCGATCCTGTCATATATAACGAAACAAGTAATCCAATTAAATAAAATTAAAATTAAAAAGCAGAATCAGGGTAATTAAAACATTGATACCCCCCCCACTAGAACTACAATTTAATACTATTAGACTAATAATTAGAGGGACAACCCTCATCCCCCACTAGAAACACTGACCTTTTCATCATTTGACGCCAACAAAGACTCCATTCCCATCTTCAACCTGTGGAACTCTTGGTCTAAGAAACAGGAAGAAGGGTGTCATGCAGGTGCTTACTGCGTTCTTTTCCTTATTCTTCACAAGGAAGCTCTTAGAAGGAAGTGAAGTGGTCACGTGACTGGGCTGCGCCATGACACTTTCATGGACACTTTCATGGGAGCCAAACTCACACCGGTAGTGCAATGAATACATGGCAGTGAATGGAGCCGGCTGGACCAGCTCATATAACAAACATTATACATGAACGATTGCGAGCTTTGTTATATAATTGGTTCAGGAATATGAAAGAAGACATACAGTGATATCACACGTTTTTTCCGAGTGGTTGTTTTTCAACTTAATAACTATTTATTTTTATTGAGGTATTTATAGAAGAGCACATAGTAAGTTTTCTGCCTGGGCTGCTCTCTGCTCTTTGAAAAAAATAAATCACATTAAGTAGTATCCACATAAAAAAATAAGACCAGAGCGATCACTTTACAAAAGGTCTCAGTCATTCATAAATAATGTTTGTTCATGAGCTGGTCACTGAGCTCTCATTGGCTTCAGTGCATTCTGCCGAACTTCCGGGTGTAGTTTGGCTCCCGTGAAAGTGTCCATGAAAGTGTCATGGCGCAGTCCAGTCACGTGACCACTTAACTTCCTTCTAAGAGCTTCCTTGATTCTTCAGGGGAGTAGCCAAACGGTCGGACAATATGAACGGGGGCGAGCGTGTTTTGGGATGAGCCTTCCGGTTTCCCTTCAGGGCATGCCTGATGCGATGTGTGGACCAATACGACAGCCATGCTAATACACTGACCAAGCAAAACAAATGGACACTGACATCACAGCTGGCCATATGCCATCACCTGGCTGGGACAAATGTTGCATAGTTTCAGGCAATGTATTTAACTGGTGGGCTGCAGATACCATTAAAATGGTAAATGGTGCATTTATATAGCGCTTTTATCCAAAGCTGCTGATGTCAATTCTACAAATGCCTTCTAAACCAATAATTCATTCAATATTTTTTTCAAAAATGTTACAAAGAAATAGCAGATGTACAAGCTCGCATCGAAACACAAAGTGCAGTGCTGTGGGCTTGTATAGCAGCTATTTTTTAATAGCCAATGCAAAAACACCGTAGGTTTACTCGAGATGTGTGTATTTTATTTTTACACAAGGCATCATCTCTTCATCATAATATGACATTGATTGATACCAACACACACCAGTACCAAATATTATTCAACATCCGCTCAAATACAGCAATGGCGCCTAGTCTTGTTTGTTGTTGTAATGGTGACATAGACAGTTGTAATGGTGACAGACAGTAGTAATTGTGCCCAGATGTCACACAAGCTCAAAACCGATGGTAAAATAATATAGTGCAGACAATGTACAAAGACAATGAAAGGATGCAAAATATTATTGGAGCTTTTGGACCAATCTCAAACCAATCTCTCTGCTAACACCACTTCCCTGAATAATCGAAAGTGGACACTCACTCACTCACTCACTCGCTCACTCATGTGTGTGAGACAGTGTGCACTTATTTTCATTCCAAAACCACACATCATGACTCTCATCCACAACGATCCAATCAGGCTCCCTGTGTAACACTGCTAGGTTACAATGTTGACAGGTACAGGGACGTGCAGAGAGTGTTAGAGAGGCAGGGGCTGAAATCCTGTAAGAGGGCACTTTTGGACTGAAATATCAGATCTACAAGCTCACAACGCGTCACGCTGCGACATGTTGAGAGCTATTTGCCATTAGCTATTTGCTCATTTCGGGGCGCAACCCAGCAGTCTTTAGCTAGTGGAGATGCGGTGTACGACATGGATTTCTAAAGAAATTTGTTCGACGCAAACTGCTGTGTTCAAGTTCAGGAGACTTCGAAAAAAAAAGCAATTCTCCTGAACGCAGCCTTCCGGCATGGCATGGAAAGGAGTGGCATTTGCATTTCTTTCACCATAGTAAATGCGGCATTCGTGGTCTGGAAAGTGGCAGAGAAACAGTCCAGTTGACACTAAGAGGTGGTAGCAGCTCCAGAAGACCACAGACACTTGGCAACAAATGCATGATTTGTACTTTCCAGTTGGAGGATGTATGTCTTTGATTGAACTGTGGTGCATTAAGTACTCGCTGTCACTTACAGCTGGAATAGGATGAGCCTCTTCGCCAATTCTACTGTAAATTGTACACATGGCAGCTAAGCTAAGCTATGCTGTAAGAGCTGAACCGAAAAAGGATTTATTTCAGACATTTAACCACCTAGAACCCCCCCCCCCACACACACACACACACACACACACACACAGCAAGTGACCTACAGTAACATTAAACTGAGAGTTTGGTTTGAAATTGGACGTAGACCCAGTCAGAGCACACCGTGCCTTACATTTGTCAATCAGTTGCTTGATATAGACCTCCTCTACAGCAGAGGGCAGCAGAGAGTAAAGAACAAGTCAAAACAGAAGCATGTGTTAATTAGCAAATCCATCTCTCTATTTTATCAACACTGAAATGACTGCAAACATACACACGCGCAACCTAGTGTTGATTTTGACATAATCTCCTTTTTTTCTCCACATTGCTCGCACACACACACACACACACACACACACACACACACACACACACACACACACACACACACACACCATGTGTGCAAACGGTAGCATACCTCTCTCAGTGTCACCCGGTGTGCAGCCTCTGGCCAGCAGCTGGTTCTGCAGACACTCTATCTCAGAGTCCTTGGAGGCCAGGATCTGCTGGAGCTCCGAGATCTCTGCCTGTGTGTGTGTGTGTGTGTGTGTGTGTGTGTGTGTGTGTGTGTGTGTGTGTGTGTGTGGAGAGAAGGAGCACACATGTTTTATTGTCCTGCCAGTCATTAGTTTAGCGTCATGTACAGGGTTCATCGTCATGCCTGCTTGTTGTGGTGGACATTTTGGACATTCCATTTTTGCCGTGGAACGGACATACTGAATGAGTGGACAATATTACGAGAAACATAAAGAGCTAGTTCTGAACGGCCAGAACAGTTCTAACTCTGAGTGTTTCCCACGGGCAAGAGCAAGTCTTTGCCACGCTTGTTTTTTTGTATTTATCATCCTCTGTCTGACACCATTGCTCAAGTGTTTTTTGGGGCTTTTGTTTACATTTCATCACATAAAGCACCGTTGAGTGTTTAGAGAAGTGCTATACTGTACTGTATAGTATAAGTTTGATGACAGAGAGACCACAACAACAACATATGGAGAAGAACTTAAGAACATAACAGAAGCAACACTGGTGGTCAGACCCCCATAAAGACTCTAATGGAGAAACACACTGCAGAGTGTGTGTGTGTGTGTGTGTGTGTGTGTGTGTGTGTGTGTGTGTGTGTGTGTGTGTGTGTGGCAGTGTCAACATGGGCAGATTCTGGGCAGAAACCTCTTATCTCTTTTTTTGTTGTTGTTTTTTTCTTTGTAAATTAATGTCCTACTTCGTCATAACAGAGTCACACAAAAGTAGCAAAAATAGCCGATCTACAAGCTCAAAACGTGTTGCGATGCAACACGTTTTGAGCTTGGAAGTCAATTTATGAATTTGAATACTGTAAAGTAACAGTTTTGGACATTGAGGTTTCCACCCGATGACATAAACAAAACGTCTGCTACATGTGCTGCTCAGTTTGCATGGCAAATGTGTACGTACCGTACTGTACTATATGAGATCCACTGAGAGTGTAATTGTACACTCAGGGGTTACATTAACAAAGATTATTTATGTTCACTCCACACACACACACACAAATAATGCTTTTCCATTTTGTAAGCACAAGACATTCAGACAGATTGTATCACTAGCTGACAGACTTATGTTTGGATGAATGAATAGATTCCCCATGTCCCTGTCCTAATAATGAGACTGTACTGCATACTGTACAGACCGTATTGGTTTTATACACTCTCAGAGTTACAAAAGGAATGGAACAGAAGATTTGACCGTGTAGAGATGCCACCCACATTACGTTAAATTACGCGTACAGCCCAGGGCAAATGACCCTTTTGGCAAATGACATCAAGTTTCAAGTTAAATTACTTCATTTCCCCGTCAACAAAAGTTGATAAAGATTTTTGTCCTGCTGCAGCTCAGGTCAAAAAGCAAAGGCAAAGGCTACTATCACAAAACAAGGAGGAAGGTGAGGAGGAAGAGGAGGAGAAAGGCATTATGGGAGAACAGAACATGAAGCGCCACCAAGACAAAGGAGCATTAGACCGGTGTGGGGCGTGTGCTGGAGTGGGGTGGGGTGGGGTGGGAGGGTGCAGGGTTAAGGGGTGGGGTGGGGGTGCAGGGTTAAGGGGTGCTCCACCTGTGCACTGTGGCAGTGCTCCTCCCAGTGCTGTTTCTCCATCTGTGTTTGTTCCACTGTCAGCTTGAGGCTGGCCAGCTGGGTCATCAGAGACTGATAACACACGTGGAGAGAGTACGAGATAGAGAGCTAGAGAGAGAGAACACGACGAGATGACAGGATGGAGAGACAATGAGGAGAAGAGTGAGAGGAGAGAGAGAGAGAGAGAGAGAGAGATGAGATAGACGAGAGTTGGGAGGAGAGAACGTAAGATGAGAGGGGAGGAGAGAAAGAGAGACAAGAGAGGAAGAAGGATAGCCATGCAGATGAAATGAGAGGAGAGAGAGAGGTGAGAAGGAGACAAGCGAGAGACGATGAGGACAGACAGACACGAGATAGAGAGCGGGACGAGGAGAGGAAGGACATACAGGAAGAAGAGAGCGTGAGGCAAGAGCAGGATGAGAAGAAAGAGAGAGAGAGGACATGGGGAAGGGACACGTGGGGTGTGTGTGTGTGTGTGTGTGTGTGTGTGTGTGTGTGTGTTCGCGCGTGTGTGTGTGTGTCAGGAGTGATGGGGAGGTGAGTAAAAGAAGTGGAGGGAGAATGTGAATGAGAATGCAAGCGATAAAGAGAGGAAAAAAAAGAGGAAAGCAGTCCAAGAAGAAGACAGAAAAACAGAGAAAAAGAGAGAGAGAGAGAGAGAGCAGGAAGGGGGCACTGTAAGCAGAAATAAAGACATGGCAAATCGACCTTCAGTTTAGCTACTAGCAACTGTGTTATCAAAGGAAAAAAGTGAACAGATCTGAAGCAAGTGAAACAAGCAAAAATTTGTGCCGTCAGTCCAACAGCCTCAGACAAAAGAGAAATGGGGCCCTATCTTGCGCCACCCCACACCCCTTATCCCTAAACCAATTTGCCATGTCTTATTTTTTACTATTTCGACAGCTTTTAGACTTTTCTTTTTAAGGTTTTTCAATATAGTAAAAAAAAAAAGGCAAATAAGTTTATGGATAAGGGGTAAGGGACAGACATTCAAGATATAGTCCCAAGTCTTAAAAAGGACTTTCATGATTCATAATTGTATTAGTGCAAGTGTGAAAGGTACAGGGTATGTTAGTTTGAAACATTCTTCACACTCTGCAGCTAAATAAAGTTGAAACTGTTATTCTTCTGCCAACCGGTGGCATCAGAATATGTCACTGGGGTGGCAGTGGCTGCAAGTTCTCAGGGCTTTGTGTATTAATTCATCATTGTATATTTGAACCTCTGTTCTTTCTGCAAACTAACTTAATAAAGTGTCTATTCATAAATGGATAAGTTGGAAAATTGACGCGTTATTTAATTATTTTTTTTAATTATAGAGGCTACGCACACAGCATCATACCTGAAAGTTATGCAGGAACGTCTACTGAGTGGTAAAAAAGAAAAAAACAGCCCATACATCCACACAGAAATGTCAGATCTGATCGCATTAAATGACACTAAAACGACGTTAAACTCACTTTGCCACTCACTTTATGCATGCGCATACCCTCTATTCAAACCTGGTATAGCCTACAAGTTATATAATCACTATGTAACCCAAGTGTACACATTTCTTTCGTTTTTGTCCCATACTGTAGTACTACAGTACCTTGGTGGCTCTGAGCTTCCTCTCATACTGGCTCTTCTCTCCCTCCAGCTCTTCCACTTTGCTCTTCAGCTGGTTCACTACCTGCAGTAAGTCCTACACACAGAGGAGAAAAGACAACACCGCGCGTCAGTCAGTTCAGACCAAACCACACAAACCACTTTGAAAGTCACAGATCTGACCTGAGATCAGATTCTAGAAATGTCAGTCGCTCTTCGATTAAAAAAAAATAGCAGACCTACAAGCTCGTATCGCGCCACTCGGTGACGCGATAATTATGAGCTTGTAGATCTGCTATTTTTCAATAGGTAAAGCACGACATGATGCTAACACCAGTTCACTCCAGTTCACTCCAGACTCTTTCTCCCCATTCATTCTGAAACTCTGAAAATGGAAATTCTGTGAAAGAAACACACACATTTCCACTATAGTGCTCAGGAATGGCCAAGGAAAATCACCTCTACGTCACTGACCGGCAGCGGCACACACACACCATGAAGGGGTATAGACGTCAGTGGTGGAAAAAGTACGCACATTTCTTTACTTAAGTAAAAGTATCAATACTGCAATGTAGAAATGCTCTGTTAAAGTGTAAAAGTCTTGAATGAAAAATGTACTTAAAGTACCAAAAGTAAAAAGTACTCGTTGTGCAGAATGTCCCGTTTCACAAATTCAAAAAGAAAAACAAAAAGGATTAAGAAAATAGCGGATCTACAAGCTCTTGTAGATCTGCCATTTCCAAATGGCCAAAATGTATATAGGGCTGAAGTGGTTAAATGTATGTTTTGTAATAATCAAAATCTACAAAGTAACTAGTAACTAACGTTTTCATATTCTTCTAGTGGAGTAAACGCACAATATCTTCCTCTGAGATGTACAGTACTGTAGTGGAGCGGAAGGCGAAGTAGTACTGAAGACTGGAAACACTACAGTAAAGTTACCTTCAAAAATGTTACTTAAGTACAGTACTTAGTAAATGTACTCAGTTACTTTCCACCACTGTGTACTTTAGACACTCAACGATGACAGACCCACATTCAGTGCAGTTAAAGGGGAGGTATAGGAAAGGTTTCCAAGACCAAACAGGAGAGTTATATCACAGGCATTACATTTTGGATGCAATGGAACGACCATCCCCTTAAAAAACAGACAAGAAGACAGACACCACACCGTGCGGTTATCAACAACCAGGATGAGCCTGAGAACACAAAGCAGGGGGGGGGGGGGGGGGGGGGAGGGAGCATCCACCTGGAAAATATATGAACCTTTAAAGAGAAACCAACAGTATATTGTCAGCGTCCAACGAAATGTGGAAAAACATCTCTCAAAGGTGTGCTTTGGGGAACTTGAGAGGATAATTAATCTTTTCCAATGATGTACGCCTTCTTTAACCACTTAAATCCTATACACTTTGTTGCCAGTGGGGTCCCTCAGGGTCTACATACTGTGCTCGCTAACCTCCTTTTATTCAGTTTCCACCAAATCTCTTTGCCAGAAAGAGACGTTTATGTGTTGCGAGCTGGATGTGGACTGATGGATATGTGACTATTTTGACATGTCCAGATTTAGAGATGCTAGGGTGCATCGTGCATAGGGAGACCACTTCCATACTTCCATGCATACATGTTATAATCAACAATAAAATAAACATGTAATGCATAAAAGAAAGAACAAATCCAAAGCGATAGGTTGGAGGGAGTTTTCCAAATGCCTTCAGCACCTGAGGAGCAGGGCGAGCCGGGTGTGTGTCCATGTGCATTTGGTGAGTTTCTCTGTCCATAGTCACTTCACCACACAATGTTATATAAGCTAAGTAGGTTAAGACTCACAGGGCAAACGTCTAATCTCTCTTTTGAGTCTCGACCTGAAACGTTTGGGAGCCACTGATGTAGACATTGCGTCTCCTCCTAAATACAGTACACGGCACCGCTTTAATTCTTTTGTAGAAATGTCACCTGGACGGAATGCATGTAGAAGAAGTTGCTATTCTTCACAGCACTGCTTCCCCTCTGTAACCCCCCCCCCCCCACCCCCCCCCCCCCCCGACAGAGAGAGAATTCCGTTCCCAACCTCAAACGCGACCGATTGTTGGAATCGGAACGCCCGGCCACTCCATAGTACGTACCGCGGAGGATCCAAAGTAAACCCATAGTCAGTCCCCACGGTGGTGGGCAGGAACTACACCCCTGAACCACCCAGATTTGTAATCTTGTAATAAGCTCTGTTGCACCTCAGCGTATTGAAGTATTTGGAAGGAAACTCAGAGAGGCCTAACAGGTTGAACATAAACAAGAGTCCACTCCGTCCCCTCGTACACTGTATGACAGCAAACAGACATTCACTGCAAGAGAGCTTTGTTAGTTTGATTTGTTGGAAAAGTCCAGATGTTGGCTGGTGTGCAAAACGGTTAGAAGGAAAAAGGAGAAAAGGAAGGGAGGAAACAATGGGAAAGATGAGCTCATCCTCAGTCATGTCTGCCTACATGTACACTCTGTCCTCCTCCAATGTGCATTCCGCTGCATTCCTCCAGGCCACTGCCACCAGAGGGGCAGGGATCTGAGCCAACCATGCCCACTTTGGGACTCTGATCTTGGGCATGGCTGTCTCCCGTGTCCTCCTCCTGCCGGTCCTCTCGCTCTTCCAGGGCACGCTTCTCCTGAATGCGAGTGCTGATCTCCTCCTGAAACCTGCACATCTGCTCCTGGAGCTCACTGATCAAATTTACCACGCACTGGGAGGAGAAATGGGAGGGCGGGAAGAAGATGGAGGAAACGGAGAGAGCGAAGAGCAGATGCAGCGGGTGGAGGAGAAAGGACATCATTATATCAGGAGAGGACAGGGTGAAGTGTAGAGGGGGGTTAGAGAATAAGAGCACAGGAGAGAAGAGCAGAGAGGAGGAGATAAAATACATTAACTTATGTGTTCATCTAGACATTACTTGTGTAGTGTACGTGTGCTACCATATTTTGATTACTGACTGCCATTACTTAGGCAACCTTTCAAAGAAACACATATAAACGCACACTACCACACACATACACAAACAGAAAGTAGACAAAACAGCCAAAAACGGTTCAACGATGGAGCAAAACAGAAAAAAAAGAGAGGCATCCTGAGAATCCTTGACACAGAGCTGGACAGAAAACACTATTATCACTACAATTGACACATACTGTACTTTTAACATATCCCGGCTATTTTTTGGGCATTACAGGCAAAACATGCAAGGCGTTGTGAGTTTGTAGATGGGCTATCTTTGCCATGTGACACTGTCGTTGGACAAAGTAAATAAGATAGAGCTCAAGGGGTAAACTGTACCACAACAAACTCACAACAGCACAGAACATAGCATCACATCTCTATTACCACATTGTTGGAATAGCGTGAGAAACAGAGACACATACTGTATGCAAATGTACGCACACACACGCACACGCACACGCACGCACACACACACACACACACACATTCACACACTCTTAATCCATATCCGCTTACCCTAGCATACCGAATGCCTAATCAACAGTCTGACCTTTTGGAACCACAGTAAAATCAAATTGGGGACAACAATTTAGTCCCCAAATAGACATGATGTCCCCAGACAAAAGTGTAACTGTTTAATAAACGTAATACAAAATGATTTATTAAAATACTGGAAAATATGGTGGAACTCAGGGAAGATGTAGAAATACACATAAAGAGGAGAGACATATAGATTATAGACAGACTGTGGCAACCGCATCACAGACAGTGTGTGTGTGCGTGCGTGTAAGCGTGCGTACGTTGGTGTGATCTCTGGAGGTGAAAGTGTTTGGCCCTGAGGAATGCTATGAATGGGTGTCTGCCATTCCTCTCGTCTGCCCACTGGAGCCTAGCAGCTGTTGCTAACCACAAACATACACTGTACCCACAGCACACACACACACAGGCTAGCACACACACACACACACACACACACACACACACACACACACACACACACACACACACACACACACACACACACAATATGCAGTTGATTGACAAGAAATATACGTAGCCTGGTATCAGTTACCATCATTCACAGCATGACCAAAACCATACTATGCTACGCTACACCGGACATGTTGGATTCATCGCTAAAGAGCAGTAGCACGTGTATGTGTGTGTTACCGTATGTATTGTAGAGCACTGTTTCCCAAACACTGGGGCGGGACCCATTTTCATGGGTCCCCTTATTTCTGGTTTCCTACGTTTTGTTTTTAATTATAATTAATTTAATGTCTCTTTTGGCTCCTAAGCTAAAAAGTTTGCGGGAACCACTGATGTAGAGACTCAGCAATAAAAAGTGAGGGAACCATAAAAGAGAATAGACAAAAACAGAAAGACGCAAGGAGGAAAATGAAGAGTTGGTCAGAGAGACGAAAAATACCAGCCACCACATCTCAAAACGATTAACATGTTTGATTGGCCTTGATATGAGCTGATGTGCGCTGGGCTGTCTACTGTATGTGCTCATGCATGTTTGAACTGTGAACACACGGCTGAAAGACATCCAGACATCTGTCCATAAGCTAAACCTCAACCTCCCCCTCCCCACTCTCGCACTACAGCAACACTGTACAGCTATGTAAATGTTGGTTTAAGGATATAGTTGGCTCACATTATTGCTTACTCTACTGGACACTATACTGGAGAGGCTGTGGGGGCGACGTGAGATTTCACGGTGGTCATTTCAGTCCAGTGACATGTCAGCCAATGACCACCTACCCTCCTGTCTCCCTTCCCTTGTGGTAATTAGACTGAATTTATTTTGATTGACGTTACTGTAGTAACGTCAAGGTTTGAATCTGTGTGTAGGGATTATAGTAGTATAGGTGTGAAATGGTGATATGCTTATTTTGTCTGGGATAAAAAAAACAAAAACAAAACACCTTTTAGCTCTCTTTTAGGGCCAACAGCTGTGAGTTATTAACTACTCTAACTTTGGCATCCCTACTTTGGGCATGTGGAAATGTCGTCTACAGTAGTTATTGGCTTATTGCACAATGACATTTAGGGCTTGATTGATCGATTTAATACTTTATTAACGCAATTGTTAATAGTAAAGGTATACAATCAAAGGTTACGCTAAAAGGATAACACAAGGGGTCTTGTTGTTTCCATTGTGGTCCACTGTACTTATGTGACTATTGACTAACTTAAATATTTATTTTCCAGTTTTTTGTCTATGAGGTGACAGTACTTCATTAGACACTCTGTAGTCGTTTTTATGTGCAATGGAGTATTAACTTTGTATTTCGGGTTTCTTCCTGGAGGCTGAACCCTTGACAGTCAAACGGGCCAATGAAATAAACAGTAATATAGTGACATCACATTATTAGCCCCTCCCCTAACCACTCCCCCTTTATCATACAACTACAGCTGTGGGTGTGGCTTCAGTTCAGGTGGATCACCACCCATCCCCACCCGCCAGGTAAACCAGGCATACTTAATGAACTGGTGGGCGTGCCCACATAAAAACAACATTTTAACAAATACAGTACACATTTCTGAAATAATTATACCTCCTTATATAACAATAAGACCTGATGATCATGTTTTAGGGTGGAAAAAAATCACGGCACTTCATCTTTAAGGATACTGGCAAATAATGCATTAGCACTTGTGGGGGCTGTATGAAACATAAAAACATTTTTGTTAGCCAAAAAAATTGCACTAAAACCACTGCTTTATTAGAAGCATGGTTTTATGTGAATTGTGAGCCCCTTGTGTGAGCCACAGTATAGGCTTTGTCTCACAGGTGTCATACGGACAGTTACATTCTGCAATATTTACTGTGTGAGTATCCTGTGCATTGTGTGGTGTGTGTGTGTGTGTGTGTGCGCGTGCGTGCGTGCATGCATGCGTGCGTGAGTGCGTGCGTGCCTTCGTGCGTGTGTGGTTGCGTGCGTGCGTGCATCAGAGTGTGTGCATCTACATGTCAAAAATGCTTCAACTTTATTCAATTATAAATCACAATCCTGGAGCTACATCTCTTGTGATAGTTTCACGCATGCACACACGCACGCACGCACACACGCACGCACGCGGCTTGACCACGAGGGCTGTTCCAGTGTCTTGCGGTGCCACTGGGGAACAGCTGGGTGTCACAATGAACAAAGCGGCAATACAAAGACACTACTGAAGACAAGCAAAGACTGCTCAGCTATACAGCGGTGGACTCAACAGTGTGTGTGTGTGTGTGTGTGTGTACAGTATTACAAGGAAGTATCCCCCTTTGTGTTGTAAGAAGAATGTAAATGCCACTGTGTGTCTAATGGCCTTTAACGTGAATACTAACTGATGATGGGAGTTACCACTCTACCCCTGAGCCAACGCCGCCCGATGTTCCTAGAAGCTTTGTCATTGGTCGGAAAAAAAACCTGGTCAATAACTAAACCAATCAGGAAGTAGACAGGCAAATCGACCAATGACAAAGCTTCTAGCTTCTAGTGGCCCCTAGATGTGTCACAGAGACAAACATGTTTTGGGAGCGTTCTATCCATTGCTGGCTGCTGGCTGTCTGAATACCAAAAATCAATGCCAACAACCAACTTCTTGAAAGGCTCTAACCGATTCAACTACAAGAACAGCATGGCATCAGCTCAGTGCCCACCAACAACACATGCTGGTGGCGAGGGTGGTCTTGTTGACAGCACTGACAGCTGTCTGTCTGACGGGGTGTCTGGGGAGTCTTCTGATGTTTACATTTCATTATTCAGGCATGTTCGCTCAATCGCTGCTCATGGATCACGTTCAAAGAGATTTAAGCTCAAGGCAACTGCCATGTCGACTGACTTCTGTTCACTTTTCACATCAAAAGCTGCACTATTTAACTTTAACCCATTTAGGACTGAGAACAGATTCTAAATGTCTTCTAAATCATGACAGTTTTTTGAAAAACCTGGTTTTCAAACTATTTCATTCATGTCAAGGACCCCAAAATGTATAACAATATTTAATTGGCCGTGGACCCCCCCATCTCAAAATATGTTGTTTCAGAGACCTCCCAGATCGCAAAGATTTGGGTTAAAAACGTTTGCTGTGAAAGAATATATATAATTCAAAGATTTGCACAAATTTTATAATTAAGGTATATTTCGTTTGTTTCTGTCTAAACATATTATAATAACGAACACACTATTTCGAATGACGTCTAATTAGTGTACCGTCGATTGTGCTGCGGCCTTATTATCTCCACCGGGCTGAAGGCAAGAGAGAGATTATTAGATTTTCTTCTTCGTTTTGTCCAGGTCTAATATCACAAACCACTGGACCAATCAGCGCATCATTTCTTCACATTTTATAGTTAGTAGTTAGAAATATGTAGCTTGAATTACATCATCAATCCATGGGGTCATGCGGTCTGAAAGCCACTACAGATGTAAATGAGCTCTTACCCAACTATGGCACATTTACATCGAATTAATGTGCATAGTCCCAGGCAAAATGAATAGTTAATTCATGTTTTACATTTCAAATTGTTGGCAGTACAAGCACACAGTTTAAATCAAGCTTTTGAGTCTCTCGACAAAACAACTGTGAATATTGGCAGTGATCCGATTCCATAGAATTAGGCTAAACTGGCACCTCTACACTGGCCTGATGACATGTTGGAGTTGACGAATGACTTGAGAACAGAACAGCCCTGGCTAACATCAAACTCACATCCTCGCAATCACATTCCATCCCTCGTGGAAACTGCTCCAGTGGCATGTACTGTACAACAGGTGACAACACACAATGAAAACATCTGGGGACCCTTTCCTCATGCATTTCAGATTACGTCAATTGATAAGTTAATAAATTACCAGGCACACGAAAGGCTCTTAATCCACAAAATCCCATAAGTTAAATACACCAAGAATCTAACGTCTGCACATTTCTGTGTCTGGGAAAGCCATCTATTTAGGTTAAAGTGCTGGCTAGCTGAGACCACAATTATTCACTGGGAGAAGTTGGTACTGTTTCCTTTGGCTCAATGACAAACCCACCGGCAGATCACCCACAGACTACATGTACAACCTGATATACCTGCTTTTATAATGTCAGACTCATTCATGTCTTTCTGCTAACTGACTGTTAACCACTTAAACCCTCTGGACGTAGTAAACTGGACCTGAGTTGGCTTGTACTTGGACCGCCTTTTCCGTCTAGAGTCCACTCTAGACCAAATCATGTCACCTACAAGCTCACAACGCACATTGTGAGCTTGTAGATCTACTATTTCTGGCTAATGTTCCCCCCGGAATATGAATGCTATATAATAGGGTTCAAGTGGTATAAAACAACCACTTGTGGTCCTATGCTGTACAATACAAGTCTACATAGGACTATCATGATTTGATGATTCTGTGTACTAGCTTGTTTTGGCAGGAGTAAGAAGCCAGAGGGGAAAAGAATAGCACGTCTACAGCAGAGACTTCTGTATAGAATTTACACTATACAGACACATACTGTACAAGTTTGACGTACAGTAAGTGTGTCATGTCATCATGCGTGTGGTTATTTGTCGAAAGCTCTTGTTAATACTTTTCATCAGTTAAATATTTATAGAACCCACAGACAGACTGAGACACCTGGCACCTCTATTATGGGCACGTCCTTATAACAACCATTACAAAATGGTTGCCCACCTCTACAGTGTATCAGTTAAATTAATTGTCTACAATAACTTACTTTAAACATAGTAATCTCCTGAGCATAAACAAACAAGAAAAGCAGTTTGCTTGTTCCTGGTAACAGAGTAAAAGTCTGAGCGTAACTTAGAAAGTGAGTGTTTATATCTAACACTCAGGTTTTGACCGTGTAGTAGGAGTTGAAAAACTTAACTACACACACACACACACACACACACACACACACACACACACACACACACACACACACACACACACACACACACACACACACACACACACACACACACACACACACACACACACACACACACACACACACACACACACACACACACACACACACACACACACACACACTTTCCTTTACCTCGGCTTTGTTCTGCTCCGACAACGAGTCCCGGTTGTGCGTGTTGGTGTGCACTTCGTCCATGCCGACCAGCTTCAGCTTGAGGTACGAAACCTCGTCCATCAAATCCAGCTTCTGAGTCTCCAGCGAGGTCCTGCTGAACAGCTCCTGGAACGCAGAGGCAGCCATGCATTACATACATGACTGTAGTGTATACACATATACACAGACAAACACGCTCACGCAGAGTCCACATACTGACATTAAGACAGGGAGACACACGTGAATAAACATGTATGTATACACACAAAAACACAGCTACTGTAGTGTAACGCAGTCAGTATGACACTCAGCCAGTATGACACTCCACTGGGCACAATGTTCATTCCCACACTGACTGGCGGGCTGGACTGGGCTTGGGGCCAGGACCCCACATGGCTAAATATATACTCATACTAGGCTAGCTAGGGACTCTATTAATAAATCCCCCTGTCTCCCTCTGGAATGGTAGAAAAAAACCAAAAAACAACAGGGAGAGAGAGAGAGAGAGAACCAGAGAGCATAAACAGAGATAAGGGAAGCGCTATACATGCTATTGGACTATGAAAAGGTGTGTACATTTCTATCCACAGACTCGCACTAAACATGCACGTCTCTTTCACAAGACTGTGCGCCGGGCGGTTGCTTTCATTTCCTTGTCCAAACTGCTAAATCCAACTTCCGCTTTTTTCAAAGCCTGGCTTTACGTTGTGTGATGTGCTAGCCTATTTGAGCCTCTCTACGTCCATGATCCATGGGAACGCAACTGGCCGGGGCGGAGAGAGAAATTATAATTCCTGATGGAAGATGAAAAAGCCTGTTCTCCTTCCTAAAACATGAATTGTAAAGTGCACTGGACAAAGCAATGTATTAGCCTGAAAACTTTTTTTCTGGTTAACAACACAGATTTGATGTAAAGGGGAAAAAAAAGAGAGAAGTCACCAAATAAAATCAATCAATAAATCCATCAATGAATCAACAAGCCAGCCTCTTCTTTTTTTTTTTTTAAGATATTTTTTTGCGGCTTACGCCTTTATTGATTTTTTAAGGGATAGAAAGTAGGCTGACAGGAAACGGGAGAGAGATGGGGGGATGACATGCGGTAAAGGCCGTGTCGGGTCCGGGAGTCGAACCCGCGGCACACCGCGACTGGATTACCAGTCCGGTGCCCAGACCGTTACGCTACGGCCTGGGCCAAGCCAGCCTCTTCTTATGCCCGTGTCCCTCTAAAGGCCTATTCATAGTCTGGATTTTCGGTGGTGAGGTGACCACCGCTCCGGTGGTGAGCACCTACAACACGTCATGTTGTAGTTCGGTGGTCACCTCACCACCGAAAATCCAGACTACAGTATGTACAGTATGAGCCTTGAGTTGACATATTCAAAGCTCCTCACATACAAACCTACAGTAGCGTGTGAGATCTTCTCAAAATATCTTACTTGTGGGATAATTAATTGTGGTGAGCTACAGCTCCGGTCAGCTGCATTCTATTCACACTTTTTTCACATTCCTCCTTTCCTCTGCTGATTCTATTACATAACTCACCAGCTGAGTGGATTTTGCAGCATAATTGAGCCTGAGGTACAACATGGGAAACCAACTGAAAAGCATAAAGCACTGGTTCCTTGTTTGAGCTCTGGATCGCTGGCATATTTCTAACAATCCTCCAGGACCCTCATCTCCTCACAACACTGTAGTGTGCATTAATAAACCTACCAGTATAAGAAACCAACTGATTTGTTAATGAAGGCAGTGACTATACATACAACAAAGGTACAAAATAGATTGTTTAATTTAAATGTTCCCACGTGTAATAATGTCATGCACGGCTAGTGAAAAAACAGTAGCAAAGGACACGCTATAACAAATCAACCCAAATAATTCCACCACAACACACGTTACAGTGGTCTCTGAGGTGTCACTGAGCTGTAGTCTTAATAATGTAAGTGTCCACATCACTTTGTCACTATGTATTTGAACCAAACCCAGGGTTTGACTTGTAAACAAACAGGGGAGCAGGGATATTTTCTTAAACACTTACTACTGTATATAATGTATATACACTACTACAAATTGTGAAACATAGTTGTTCTACAAGCTCACAACGCGCCGTGATGTGACTGATTGTGAGCATCTAGATCATCTATCATCTATTCTGAACATTTGTCAAATTCTTTATTGGGTCAACATATGTTTTTAAATTGTGATATTATCAGACAAAAACATAGTCTACATTTACCAAAAAGAAATGCATGCATTTCACTCTGACCAGAAGCAGGGATAAAACATGTCCAGAATTAATGACCAGAAGGGCTTTATCAGAGCCATTGATCTCCCTCAGTCCCCTGCAGAAACTCCCAGCCTCACCAGCCAAACCAACCAATTGCATTTGATTTAATTTCCTTTGCTAATTCCAGCCCTGATGTCATTATAGCGTTCTCTCAAACACATTTTGAATTGAATTGCTACTAATCCCGCCTCAGGACTAACTTGAACTGAAAACATGTTGTGCATTTACGTTATCGTGTACTAGTGTACAGAGACATAGCTGACAACATCCCTATTTTGAAGAGAACTCTCTCCAAGTGCGGCGGGCGGAATCCCTCCGCAACGAGAACAACATGTGTGTGTTTGTGTGCTGACTAAGGACACACATAATTCATTAATTGTGTTTTCCATAGCAAGAAGTAGTCTCGTGGGACAGACACAACACTGTTATATGGCTGGATGGATACGGCTGTCGCTGACCAGTCTCACAGTCAGAGACAGAATGACAGGAACAGACAGAGATGCTATGACAGGGTATGGCACGTGTTGTTATCTCACAGACTATAGTATTCATCAAGAGATTAATTTCACTGGCACAGACTTTAGGAGGTGATAACTAGTGAAAGGATGCCATGGTGATATCTATTCAGACACACGTGCGTGCGCGCGCACACACACACACACGCACACAAACACACGTTATCTCCATACTCCACCTCAGTCTCCATTGTTAGAGACAAATCACTAAACATTGACCCATCCTATATCACATTAGCTGTTTGACCAGCTCTTATTAACTGTGGAATGAGGCCATGCATGCGAAGCCATGCACACACACACACACACACACACACACACACACACACACACACACACACACACACACACACACACACACACACACACACACACACACACACACACACACACACACACACACACACACACACACACACACACACACACACACACACACACACACACACACACACACACACACACCTAAATTCAATATAACCCACTGACTTACTATCACGAGTCATGGAGAATTGTAGTGGAGACACAACAGACAAGGGCTGTAACTAATTGCAAACTAAAGTCATTTAGAAAATAATGGTAAATAAAGTAACTGTGGTTACACTGGAAGACTGACACGTTTCTTTTGTTAATGAAGAAACACAATTCTGACATATCTATTAATGCACCACGTCTCTGTCTGTACATACATACGTACGCACGTAACTCGAGAACCGTTCGCCCCATCGACTTCCAATTCAACACACGCGTTCCACACCCCCACAGGGGTGCGCTCGTAGCTTGTAGGTCTGCTATTTTTGAAAAATCGAAGAACGACTGATATAGAAACATAGCTTTTTCAGAAAACTGTCAGGATTTAGAAGACATTTTTAGAATCTGATCTCAGGTCAAAATGGGTTAAACCTCAGTATGACCTCAGTGTGACAATACCAACTACAAAGAAGCTGTAGAGAAGGTTAAACAGAGGGCTGATTGTTTAGATGGAACTTCAGAATGGCCTGGCTGTAGACTGCTACTCTACTGTACCATACTGTCAACTTCACATTTGTCTCTTCTGCTTCATCTTTGACATCTTTTCAAGCACAACAACTGAAGCCATTTGCCTCTGGTATCCAGCCCAGCAGCTTAGCCCCTTAGATTATGTGGGCCAGGGTCCACTGGTGCGGGCACTGGGCACCGGAAACTAATCCGATTTACTCCCGAGCACACGGACACAGCTCTCGCTTTGCCCTCAACAAGGTCCCCCATCACCTGACCCCATACTCCCACAGAACCTCCCGGGGGACCCGGTCATACGGTATGCCTTCTCCAAATACACAAAACACATGTAGACCGGATATGCATACAGTACTCCCCGGATCCCTACAAGAGTATAGATATCTGGTCAGTTGTTCCACGGCCAGGACGGAATCCAAATAGCTCCTCTTGAATCTGAGGTTCGACTATCATCGGCCGGACCCTCCTTTCCAGTACCTTGGCGTAAACTTCACCGGGGGAGGCCGAGTAATGTGATACCTCTGTAATCGCCCTTCTTAAAAAAGTGGGACCACCAACCCAAGGTTTGTCACTCCCTCGGCACAGTCCACAAACGTCCACGCAATGTTAAGACAGCCAGAACCTTCAACTTCATGTCTGGATGAATCTCATCAACCTCCCGGAGCTTTGGCGACTGTGGAGTTGCTTAACTACCTCAGTGACTTCCTTCCGGGAGACCGACGTCGATCCCCCATAATCTACAGGCTCTGCTCCTGCCAGGGTGTAATAAAAAGGTAATGAACGATGTACTTTCATTGTGATACCGATAAATAAGAATGTAATATAAACATGCTCTCTATAATGACGTGTGTCCGATCTATACTGAAGTGGAGCCGAAAACTGTGACAGATGTCACCAAGTGTCGGCGAGCCATGTGCATACTGCATGTTCTGGTCCTGTCCTGTCCTGTTCTGCAGTCCTATTGGGTGGAAATGTTTCTGTCACTGTCTAAAGTGGTTGGAAAACTATTTGAGCCTAATGCGATCACGGCACTGTAATTCCCCCTACAATGTCGCTCTCTTCCTTGGAGGAAACCTTTATAGCCTTATAGCCGTTACTTTTTTACCTAGATATTTGATATTGCTTAGGTGGAAACACACACCGCCATAAAGGATTATATTTAACTATGTGAAATTGGAAGAATCAGATGACTGCTGGGGTTTTATTATTTTCATGAGCTGAGACTCCCTGAAATTTCTGACTGATTGTCCAGTCGATGTAATAAAGTAATCGTATAACATTTACCAGTGGTACGCTTTTTTTGTTTCCGTCTGTATTTTTTCGTTCCATTAGATTGTTTCCCTTAATTTGTGTCTTGTCCCGTCTTGTCCTTCTGTTTTTGATTTTATTTCAATTTAGTGTCTACAGCGTGTAGTTCTAGTTTTGTCTTTGTGAAAGTCTTACTTAATACTTTGTTGCTTCTACTGCTTTGTCTTTTTTGTAAACCTGAAAATGTCAATAGACAAAATAAATAAACATGCTCTGAACACTTGAATGGGCCACGAGCAGTTTCAAGATTTCCAAGTGGGCCTTGTGTGGGAACCGCTGAAGGTCGGTAGGCACTGGTGCTTGGAAGCTTTAGACTTTAGAGGATTATGAGGGACAAACAGCACCCCAGTAACGCACTGTGTGTGACAATAGGATTATGAATGACAAACAGCACCCCAGTAAACGCACTGTGTGTGACAATAGGATTATGAGGGACAAACAGCACCCCAGTAACGCACTGTGTGTGACAATAGAATTATGAATGACAAACAGCACCCCAGTAACGCACTGTGTGTGACAATATGATTATGAATGACAAACAGCACCCCAGTAACGCACTGTGTGTGACAATAGGATTATGAATGACAAACAGCACCCCAGTAACGCACTGTGTGTGACAATAGGATTATGAATGACAAACAGCACCCCAGTAACTCACTGTGTGTGACAATAGGATTATGAATGACAAACAGCACCCCAGTAACGCACTGTGTGTGACAATATGATTATGAGGGACAAACAGCACCCGAGTAATGGTCTGGGTGTGACAATGCAGACTGGCATGCCCTTGTCTCACAGCCCGGGGTTCAAGGCTTTGTACAAAAACTAAACTTTACGCAAACAGTAAATTCTAGAGAGTTCATTAGATTCTGAGAATGTAAAAATGCATCCATAAAGGACGCTTTAAATGAACACACAAGATTTTACAGTGTAGAAATAACACGGTTTGCATCTTTCAGGGCTAATTCTAGTGCTGCAGCAGCAGGTACAAGCAGGTCCATGAATGTGTGTGTTCATGTACATTTGTGTGTGTGTGTGTGTGTGTGTGTGTGTGTGTGTGTGTGTGTGTGTGTGTGTGTGCGTGCGTGTCTGTCTTACCTGCTGCAGCATCTCCTCTGTAGAGACCAGCTTCCGATTATTTTCCTCCAGGGAGGTCACTAGATCTTTGATCTTTTCTCCCTGCGCCTCCACCTGGTCCGTCAGAACGCTCACCTACAAGGTGACACAACAACAGTAGCATGAACAGAAACGTGTAGAAAGACATGTGCACATTCCACTGTGCTAAACAAACAGACGCCAGCCGTCAATGGAACAATGTTGTGAATGAATTCGAGGGAGAAATTATATGATCACTTATATCTAACCTTTATATCACCATCACTTACAGTTACAGTATGATTATAATGTATATCTACATAGTGATATTTGGTGGCTGTGGGGGGCCTTGGGTGTCTCCACTGGGCCTAGTGGCCGTTGTTTGTTTATAGTATATCTTGTTATGGTTTACTTTGTCCTGAGCAGCTACAGTATAACTGTGATTTCTAACTGCTGTTGGCAGAACTAAGTTACCACCGAGTGTTATTTTACTTCTCCCATGGTATCATGTTAGAGCATACATCATCACCTGAGAATATTGCCTCATCGTTTATTGATTGATCCAGAATTCCACGACAACTGACACACACTGCACTCCTGGAAGGAAATTAATCTAACACATGCCGTATAATATACTGAAAATTGTCAAACACATGCGCTTGCTTGTGCTTGCACGGCACACACACATTCCTTTTGAAAATGTATGAAAGAAGTCACATGACTAAACTTAATTTCGTGGATCTGGAGCAAAAGCTAATTGGGAACCTCAATTATAGTTAGACATGCCTCCCATCAATGGTTTGACAAATGTGGCCTGTGTGTCAGGCAGGCCAGGCATGCATGCATGCACGCACGCAGCCTAGTGCACTGGACACATACATACAGGCAAATTGCCTTTGATTTAATTGCATGGTACTGTACATGCAGGCATCCATGTCTACCTTTCTGTCTGTCCCATCAATCGCTGTCCTGCTGACTTTCTCTGCTTCAAACACAAAGGCACACAGTATTCACTCGCACTGTACACGCCATTACCGCAATACCAAAACAGGACACAATTAGTCAGCAGATCTCTCACTCAGGAACGCAGAGCATTCTACCACATTTACCGTAATCTCCCTCGTCGACGCACTCAACTCCTGCCAAACAGTCCAAACACACAACACACAAACCTCTGGCTCATTCACTGTCACCTCAGCCTCCACCACCGAGAACACATTTTGCCCCTGAAACCGGATCTCCTCTGACTCACTCCTCACTTCAAAACCACAGAGCGAGACCCCCTGTCTTGTCTATTCAAACACTGATGTTTGCTTTGGCTTTGGCTTTGTTCAAATACAGATTATAAAGAAAGAAAAATAATAAAGCCAATAAACCAGTGTCCATTGTTCCGTAAGAGTGACGCTAGAACGTTTAATGTTGACAGAGCCATGTTTCTTAAATAATACTCCATAAGTGAAGTACGTAGCAGTCAACAAACAAATGAAACTAGTCAACATTTAAATCTAGTATATCTCATGTACGTCTGTCGTATATACACATTATTTGCCTGTCATTTAATAGAGTTTAAATATAGCTCATACAGTACCAAGCAACTTCACAACTAACGCAACAACTATCGCAATCCCAGTGACCTATTTAAAATGAACTGCCATTTGTAACACTGGGACCAAACAAATGTAACCATAATTTGTGCAATATAAGAGTTACATTAAAAAGGATTTTATTTTATAGTGTCTTCTTTTAGATGTTTAAAAGAATGACCCAGTATTCTGAAGCTTATCAGTCCCTTACCTCTGCCATGTTTCTTTCCTATGCCACACACACACACACACACACAAAGGAGGTGAAAGTTCCCTGCACTATTATAGAGAAGTCTGTTACTCAGTGTATACAGTATGTGCTCAAATGTGCACATACGCATGTGTACAAACACACACACACACAGAATGACTCTGACTGCCCTGAAGGAGAAGCAGTCAAAGGGAAAGCAAAGCAAAGCACCATGGGTGAACCTGTCGACAGCCAATTAAATGCTCTGTCAAAGAACGCAAGCCCCAGTCACCTTGGCTATCAACCAATGACAGGAGCTGGAAGCGAGCCTGAGGAATGTGCAACAGGCAGGTGTGTGTATGTGTGTGGGGAGGGAGCCAAGTGTACAAGAGAGATAGAGATAGAGCCATTTAGAGGTCCAAAATGGGTTTTGTAACACTTCAACATACCAGGTGGGTGGAGTTTATGGTTCTAACTTTGTGTTGGAAAAACTCCAAACCCAAAAAAGGAACGCATAATAAAAATCCACCCACGCAAGGTTTCCCACATCACAAAACAAACACACATGGATGTTGATGAGGGTTTGCCTCACATGACAAGCTAAGACAGAGCCCGAGGAGATGCTTGAAAACTACAATTACAGTAAAAGATACTGTACACTACACACACCACACATGCAAGCAAAAGAAAAAAATCACAGCTACATGACCCTGACCATTAAAATTATGTATAGGAGCAAGGGGGAAAATGCCTCACAGCAAACTGACATTGCTTATCACGCAGACATATAATCTCCACGTCTAGCGTTGTAGTTCTTGTTGACAGTAAACACACATTACAGAGAGAGTGACAATGTCTGGACACGTTCGCTGTCGGGGAACAATAATTAACCCAAGTGCTGGCTAGACTGTATGCCATGCACTGTAAAATATGTTTGTAGTGTATATTATAGGTGTACAAAACATACGTTACAGTAGCTACTTCAGAAATATACATTTTGGCCATTTAAAAATAGCAGATCGGCAATTTTCAAATTCTTATACATTAGAATATGAAACGCAACATTCTACACAACTTTTACTTTTGGTACTTTGATCATGATGTCAATACTTTTGTATTACATTTTGAATTCCAGTCTTTTACTTGTAACAGAGCATTTCTATATTGCAGTATTGATACTTTTACTTAAGTAAAACACGCAAGTACTTTTTCCCACCACTGTCCTTAGTGCATAAAGTTATTCTGACGCCAGTTTACACACAAACACAAATGGCAGGTTTCACCTTGGTTGACCTAAGCAGTCCCAGCTAGCACCCGGATGCAGATGCACACACACCAGAAGTACAGACCTGACGCACGCACACGCCACACATCACAGTACAGACCTGATGCATGCACACACACACACACACACACACACACACACACACACACACACACAGAGTACAGACCTGTAGCACTAGAGATTCCTTGTCCCCCTCTAGACGGAGCAGTCGTTCCTGGTACGTCTCATTGTTGATCGGAGAACATAGGCTCACCTGAACAACACACACACACACACACACACACACACACACACACACACACACACACAAAGACAGAGGCAAGAGAAGAGTTCAATTATAATGCGTTTCTACCATTAACCACATTCAAACATTGGCCATTTAGTATTAGCATTTGTATTTTATTAATTATCTCATGAAGTAAGAGCAAAGTAGCTGCCGTGTGAATATGGTCTATGTCAAACAGTGTGAATATGGTCTATGTCAAACAGTGTGAATATGGTCTATGTCAAACAGTGTGAATATGGTCTATGTCAAACAGTGTGAATATGATCTATGTCAAACAGTGTGAATATGGTCTATGTCAAACAGTGTGAATATGGTCTATGTCAAACAGTGTGAATATGGTCTATGTCAAACAGTGTGAATATGGTCTGTCAAACAGTGTGAATATGGTCTATGTCAAACAGTGTGAATATGGTCTATGTCAAACAGTGTGGATATGGTCTATGTCAAACAGTGTGGATATGGTCTATGTCAAACAGTGGTTCCCAAACGTCTTAGCCCATGACCCAAACTAGTGAAAATATCTACAAGCATACAACGTGTGTTACGAGCTTACAGATCGGCTATTTTCACTACTTCTACTAAAAAAAGCAATACGATACATATTTTTTGTGAGAAAAGGAAATGGGATATATTTACTCGAGTCGTGACCCATACAAATTGGTCTGTGGCCCACAAATGGGTCCTGATGATTACTAGTAAACTAAGTAAATAAGTCATGAACCAATATTGTACAAGACCACTGTGTGAGATGGCATGAGTTTTTGTCATGAATATCTCCCTCCTCATGGTCATCAGTAAGTCAACATGATGTCATTTTGTGCCATTCATTGAAAAAGAAAAACATTGGAACAGGGTGCTGTCCCTCGTCTTCCTGTTTACTTTAGTGTGAGCAGGTTTATAGCGATATGATGATAAGAATGACGATAAGAACTAGCGATGTCCATGTAGGTTTAAAAAGTTCTATTTGTGTTGAACATGCTGAGAGTAACTAGAAAACCTTCTACAACAAAACGCTTTGGCATCAACAATCAGCAAATGTTCAATAAAAGGTTACAAAAGGTTTCTCTCTCGATCTCTCTCTATAAATCAGATCGACTGAAGCTCATATTCCTAATCATGATTGTATCCTTCACATACAGTATCTTTGGCAGAGTTCACCAAGTGCATACCGACTTGGGTTCTCTGACAAAGACCATATGGAGACATTAAACACATTAACATACTGCATACTAAACAGGAGCAGAAGTGGAGAGAGAAAGAACCAGCAGAGTGTGAGATCATCACAGCATGAAAAGAAAGAGTGGACGAGAAAACAAGAGAAAGAAACAGAAGGTGGAGTCGTGGAGAAAATGAGTGTACACTGAGGAAGCTGATCCCTCTCTTACAGTATAGCCATATTTGGATTGATTGTCACTACTAACTAAGCTTGTTTGAGGTCAGATGTTCATACTGTAATTCTTGTTTGAGGTCAGATGTTCATACTGTAATTCTTGTTTGAGGTCAGATGCATGCCTCAAATATCACAAGGAAACAAACGCATTCTGAAATTAGACACAGCGATAGTCGACCAGAGAGGATTGTATAAGCATTCAGTCAGTGATTAATGAAGACGGCCATGCTAAACGGTATATAGCTTCATACAGCACGACATGCCATAAATACCATTGTATAGTACTGTATATTTGCAATGTGTAACCAACGACCCATAACCCACTGAGTCATAATTTCCACTGTAATGAGTGTAGGGAAGGGGCTGGTGTTTGTGTAAGCGCAGCCCTAGCAGTACAACTATTTCTCTCCCTGAGCTAACTTATGAACAGAGGCAAGAAGCCTGACTCCTCTCGTTAAGTATATACTGTATATAAATAAATCACACTTCTGTGAAGTGAGGGGCGCCCACTGTGGCTGCCACATGATGTCACAACTCTCACGAGTGGGGACCTGTTGATTTTTGGGGGAGCATGAATAAGGCAAACATTCAAAGTCATGTCTGAAAGCCAAACATTGGAGCCCTCAAAAACTAGAATCTTTAAAATAGACTAGCATTAGTTTTGCACAAAATATACTCCTTGGGCTAAAAACAGCCATAGCCACACTGTGCTGACCTCATCACATTTCGTGCTGACCTCTTCACATTTTGTGCTGACCTCATCACGTTTGTCATGACGTCTATGGCCGTTTTTAGCCCAATGAGTGTTTTTTGTGCAAAACTAATGCTTGGAATGGATTCAGAATCATGAAAACCACCTAGTTTGACAGTTTTTTGCTTGCCATAGGATGTTAATGGTAGGGTCACGAGAAACCCCAATAAAACAAGCAAGTGGATTCATGAATGTATACAGTATATAGACAATATTTTAGGCCAATAAACTATAGCCAATAGACTATATGCCAAATTTCCCACTTTAAACAAAATAATCCTGTCGGCTGCCGGACTATTATTTGATAAATCAGTGATCACAGCATCTTTGACCTGTTTTGACCCGTTCAGAAGATTGCCCAGCCCACAGAATTCCCCATGACTTGTCCAATAAACACTGATTTAACGACTAAATACAGATATTTTGTTTTGGCAATACAGTCAAAACCTCAGCATTACTGAGACCTTTCTTGATTTTTTTCCTGTTCTGATTCTTGTTTTGGTTTCTGACTAAAGTAATGCATATTTGTGGTCCTGAAGACATTTTTGGTGCCTTCCGGTCACAGTTAAGGCAACAATATCCTGCTAGTTAGTTTGTACGTCAACTAGCATAGTGCTGCATGGCATGTGCGTCTTTGTAACTCAAGGAAACTAGTCTCTGACAACAAAAGAAAACATATTTTATTCATAATCAATTGTCATTCAAATTAACCAAATCATTTATGAATGATTCATTACCAACTTCAACTGCTCTACACTGTTAGGAAATAATGACTAATGTTGTCAAACTAATTGTTTGAGTTGTTTTGTCACGGTCATTTGCCTGTTTGATTGTTATCCTAATGACTGTACACCGTTCTCTCTTTTAGCAGCCCACGTACATGAATGTTACGTAAATGTTAGTTCTCTTTTAACACATCAGTGGTACTGGTACATGATATGACTTCAATTTAAAGCCAATTCTAGTTGGTTCTTTTAGTTTTTTGTGGACAATTTTCTGGGAAGTTATCGTTGTATGAAGCTATAGATTTAGTTTCATGAGCCTTTCCAGCGAAAAGTAGGCTAATTTACATGGGATTGGGTGGGTGGCGATTGTGAACACCGCATGATGACAAATATGACTCAAGAGTCTGAAAATGCATGACAGCACAGCAAAAAAGCAACAACGCCCTGCTCTTTTAAAGACCCTGAAAAATAAAAATCCCCTAATGCACTATCCCAGTCCTTCTATTAAGCTTTCAGTGTTGAAGAAGTCCCATAAAAATCACTCCCGCATGTTTTTTAATCGTTGCACCAGCATTGTGGTTAGCTACCATGCTGGAAGGCAGAACATGGAGAGAAAGAGATGCACCCTGCCTATTGTTTTACAACTTCCTAGTACATGATTATGTTTCTGTGTTGTAGCGTGATACATACATTAAATATGCAAAGAAAATCTTTGAATAAAAAAAAAGAGGAAGATATGGAGTGAACGGTATAAAAGCAAACCATGAAACCTTTTCTTTCCAATTCTATACTGAAATGTTATGAGTGGTTACTCTTCACCAAATATCATCAGTAATCAATCTAAAAGCTTTTGTAGCCCCGCTGTTTTGTTCACAACAGAATAAGAATGCTATGGGTTGACATGGTTAAAACCTAAATAGCGGAAGGAACTCCTATTCTCGCCATTTAGAAAACTGTGTGCTTGATACATTTAAATAATCCTGTTCTAGATAATGCCGTTATGCCACTGGCTCTGTGTTGTTTTGCCTCCTAACAGGTAAATGAGGTAAGCCGTATCTTGGAATTGAATCTTGGTTGTCAGTCTATGTTTTATGTATGTTTGTTATATAGAGCCAACTGACTTGAATTTAATGTTAGATCTGCATCTGCATAAATATAGCACACAAAAAGCAGTCGGCTTCCCAAATTCACTTTGCCCAAAACTGTGAAAACATGCTGTGCTCAGAAATTGAATTAGAACTGCCTTAAGATTGGATTTAGAAACATGGCGGTATGCGTGTCTTGTGGGAGCTAAAACAAACATAACTTGAAAGGACCATCTTAAGTTAATGCCTTTGAACACCGCCTCCAGGGACAAATCAAATACATTCTTCTTCTCACACGACCAATACTATACTAATATATCTCCACAATCCACTTTGAAAGGTTACAGTAGTCCCCTGGCCGACAGTATATCTTTGTCCTGAAAGAGGTATTTGAACTTCTAATTTTTCTCTGCCTGTAAAAAAACGTCTGAGATTATCACTATCAATCCTCACAAATTGATCAGGTCTCCAAAGTGGTCAAAGAGCACAGAGAACACCGAAAACAAAGCAAAAACTACATTTTAAACCAGTGACCTGGCTTAAAATATTGAAAATGATTGACCAGGAGAAAAAAATAATTGACCGCAATGTAATGCAACATAATGAAATGGCTTGCTGCAACTAGGGTTGTCCCGATCGGATCGGGGCCGATCACATCATTTTCAAATGATCAGAATCGGATCGGAACCAAAAGAAACGTGATCGGGACAACCCTAGTATCAATATTATATTCGTATCGTGATATTAGACTGGATATTATCTGTGATAATGTACTATTGTGATATGGCATAAAAAATATAAAAATCGGATCGGGAAGAATCGGTATCGGCAGATGCTCAAAATCAAATCATTGGAGTCGGATCAGAGGCATCCCTAGCGCACACACACACACACACACACACACACACACACACACACACACACACACACACACACACACACACACACACACACACACACACACACACACACACACACACACACACACACACACACACACACACACACACACACACACACACACACGATGATTTATCCATGACCGAACCTGTCTTGTAGATTTAAAGATGAACCTCTTCAAATGAAGTGATCATGCAGAGCACATTTTTAAGTCTGATGCAAACTGCACAGTATGTATTGCTGTAGAGATTTTAAGTGTAGGACTATACAATTTCTTATTTTTGATACTAGCGCACTCATTTGAATATTTTTGTGTGTACCTATTCTTTTGTATTATACGGATTACCGTATTGTCCCGAATATAAGACGACTCTGATTATAAGACAATCCCCATTTTTCAAGACTCATTTGTGGGAAAAGAACATTGAATATCAAATAGTCTTGTCCCCGATTATAATACGTTTATTAGGATATTTCCATTGGAAAAAAAACTCATATATTCAGGCCAAAAGGGTATATGACATTTATAAGTAGGCATATTATTTTCCTTTGGTACGTCCTGTATGGGTCACATATATTGTAAGTACATCATTGTTTGATTTACTATATATCCTGAAATCTTGAATAATACATATTTCATTTATTTGCTATACTTTAATAAGTGAGTTATTTGCAGACTGCACCTTCCTCACAACAGCACAGAGAGTTCTGAATCCTGAACCATACACAGTATCACTTTTGTTTTCTCAAGTGCAATCAGATGATGGATAATGACTCATCTGATAAAGGTCCTTAACTAATTCCCCTACACACGCACACACACACACACACACACACACACACACACACACACACACACACACACACACACACCACCACCAATAAGACCCATGCAGCCAGCCCAGCCCACATCGGAGACACAGCCCAGCTCTTAAACTAAAGGGAAATGACATAAGAAAACATTTAACCCCGAAAATAACACAGGGGCTGGACAACAAACAACACTCACCCTCTGCAGGGAACAGTGTTGAAGTCATAAGGACTCTTATCTGATTAAAGTTAAACACAGACAACAAATCATTACACAGCATCTCTCTATGGTCATTTGATCAAGGCGGAACTGTCTGATTTTTCATATTCCATCCTGATTGGCTAAGATTGGCTTCCAAAGTTTGTTTTGAGTATTCAGTTTTGAACAAAACGCCTCAAAACATGAACGATTGCTGTGAGATTTTGCACGCACAGTCCCACAATAGGCCAAGGAATAAATGCCACACTACATTTCTCAAATCAGCCTCATGGTAGGTCTATAACAGGCCAATTTGGGTTTTACCTATAACTGGACTGATCAGGGTGAAACTTTGCATGCACAGTTGCACACTCCCTAGAGGCAAATGAAAAACGTCTGACCTGCATTTTTCACATCAGCCTTTTAATTATATCGGCACCAGGAGGCCAATTTTTGCCTCAAATCATGAACGGAGCATCCGATTGCAGTGAAACTCTGCACGCACAGTACCACTAGGTTGAGGAAGAAATGCCACCCTTTTTACATAGCCCTATTATAGCGCCACCAGGAGGCCGGTTTTTGCAAAACTTCTTTTTTATATCACTCACTCCTACCCATTATCTAAACATAAACATTATGTCTATAGTGATCAAGACGGATCTGTCAATTTTTTACGACTATAACAAGCCATTTCACATTAATAACAATGCCATTAACAGTAACGCAAACACAAAACTATATTCTACATTCACACACAACAAATTGTATCTGTGCAATATCTTCATCAATGTTAATCCCTCAACTTCTACAGATTCCAAGTTAGAAGAAATAGAAAATAGCTAAAGAAGTCTCACCTTTTTAAGCCAGGAGAAGTGCTTGTAAATGTCAATGGGAGAATCCATGCTACCGGCCCATTGCTGCCCTGCCTCTCTCTTCTGTCTTGTGTCTCCCTCTCTGATGCTGCACTGTGTGTGTACTGTATGCGTGCACGTGCTGTGTTAAGTACATGCAGCACACAGATGGAATTACAAGAGAATACAACTAAACCGCTATGACGTGATCCTAGCATGCAATAGTGTTGGACAGCAAGTAAATGTAATTGTGAGACTGAATGAAAGTGTGTGTGTGTGTGTGTGTGTGTGTGTGTGTGTGTGTGTGTGTATTTGTGTATGTGTGTGTAAGCGCCTGGCGCTATTCTCAGCTGTGACTGTAGGAGGTTTTTATGACCTAAGATCCTTGCCTTCTTCTCACTGGGTTAACTCCCCTTTTGTGCCCCCCTCTCTCTCTCTCTCTCTCTCTCTCTAACTCCTTCCACACGAGCACTTGTTTCTCTCTCTCTTCTCTTTTTCTCCCTCACGCTCTCTTTCTCTTCTCTTTTCTCTTGCCCAGCTGTCTCCTGCTTCGCTCTATTTTGTCCCTCCCTCTAGCCAGTTCTGGCCTGAGTTGTTCTGGCGTATGTCGCTCTGTCATTTAGTAAGTTGTATTGTTCCAGTCAGTCTAAGTCTTTCTGTTCTAAGTCTTTCCTTTCTAAGTTTCTCAGAGACAACTCTGTTCCAAGTTGCCCTGTCCCACTTCAGTCCTTCTCACTAAAAGTCATCCTGTTCAAAGTCGTTGTCTTGCTCAATCTAGTCTTCCCATCTCCTCTTTTCCCCTGCAGTCACTCCCTTCCTGTCTCGTCTCCTGTATGTTCGCTCTCTTGCTCACTGCCCCTTTGTTGTTTGTCCCTCGTCTCTCGCTGGCTGCTGACAGTCTGTCTGTCTGACTGCGAGCCAAATGGTCAGACCCCCGGCCAGAGAAAGACAGGAGAGGGAGAGAGAGAGAGAGAGAGAGAGAGAGAAAGAGAGAGAAGCTACTGCTGTTCTTTTTTATTTGTTATCCATTTGTGTCTGAATCTCAGCCCGTGTCCGCGTGCGTGCACACACACACACACACACACAAACACACACACACACACACACACACACACTCCAGCATCTGCTGTTGTTGGGCACAGAGAACAAAACAGCAACAGGCTGAAATGTCGGTGCAAACAAACCAGAAGCCAGGTCTCTCTCTTTGTCCGTCTGTTTCTTTCTCCATCTTTCTTTATCTCTATCTGAAAGCCCTGAGACTTTAAATGACTGTGTGTCGTAGTTACTAGTAGATACCCAGAGAAAACAACCATACTGCATGCCTCTCTCTCACTCTCACTTCCTTGAACATTGGGAGGTAGGAACCCATTATCCACAATTCCATTTCCTGTATCTTGTAGGCCCCTTCTCCATAACAAAATCAATCATTTGTCTCTCTTGACAGGTTCAATTATACAGACACACACCTACACAGTTCACACAAGTGGGAGCGCGCGCACACACACACACACACACACACACACACACACACACACACACACACACACACACACGCTAATGACAACCCAATGTTTTCACAAAGGGTGACACAATTCTTCGTCTATGCTAGCGCAAGCCCACGAGGATAACCAACATTCTGTCGTCTTCAATGTCTACGTACAATTTAGTAGAGAAGATGAACAGGTGGTCCTGTTTAGTTCTGGACAGTTGTTAGTTCTCTGGGCTGTCCAGTTGATAATAAAAGTAGACATTACAGCTCCATATTAGCATATAGCACAGCCCCACTGTCCCACATGCAATTTCATTGGGCCATGGAACCCCATTTCAAATGATTCTCTCTCAGAAACCCTGTTGTGCAAATTTGTTTTTGTTTATCTTATCTCAGGTACCGTATGTACATATGCAGATAATTTGTTTGTTTTCCTTGATTGATCACTCTTCCCCCTTGCCCTGAATCTGAACCTTTGGATGATTATACTCCAGCCAGTACAGAGCGTTGAGGTCTGCCAAACAGCTGCTTTTGACTGGTTCCTGCATTAAAGTAAAGATCTAGAGAGGATATCATGCCTTTGCTGTTGCTGCACCCACACTCTGGAACAGCCTGCCTTTTAACATCAAAAGTGCCCAGTCCATTGAAGTGTTCAGGTCTTTTCTCAAGACTCATCTCTTTTCTATGGCCTTTGATCATTCCTGATTTTTAACTGTACTTCAATTGTGTTTTGATGCCACGTGGGTATTTTTTCGGAACCATATCTTGATGCCATTTGGGTGCACATGCATACATGTTTTTTGTTGATGCTTTGATTTGACTGTGTACACTACAGCACTTTTGTCAATCTCGATTGTTTTAAATGTGCTCTATAAAGCTTGATATGATTTGATACATAGTACATAGTGACATTAAACAAGGAGGTATCAAGTGATGCAGTAAAAAAATGCATTGCAAATATGAGTAATTAAATGTCAAAAGGATATCCATAGTTTATTTGCTATACTAATTAAAACAAATCAGACCTGTTTTCTGAAGCCTATTACTTACTTAGTTAATCTATCAATCAAAACAAATATGTTCCCAGAGAGCTGGAAAACGACAATAATTGCCCCGATCCATAAGTCAGGAGACAAGGACTTGGCTAGCAATTATAGACCCATTGCTATTCAAAAATATTAGAGAAGATTGTTGCTATGCAACTAACTGAATATTTAGAGTCTAACCAATTACTGCACCCACAGCAGTTGGGATTTAGACCTAAACATTCCACAGAGACAGCTACTACTTACTTCAGGTAACTTCAGGTTCAAAGGTCTACTGGTTAAGGAACATGTGGGGACAGTGATCTTGGACCTAGAAAAGGCCTTTGACACTGTCAACCACAGCGTTTTGTTGTCTAAGTTAAGGCACTTAAAAATATCTGCAGAAGCTTTACAGTGGTTTAAGTTAGGGGTTCCCAAACGTTTTTGGCCCATATAACCCTTGGGGGGAAGAATTTTTCCGAAGTACCCCCTCATCCTCGCAACACCGATAAGCATATTTGCAACCTTACATTTAGATGCCATTGGAACTATTTGTATTAAAACTTTGCAATCAAAGTCACAACACATTTTTACAACATTTATTTAATCTTAGAATAGATGTAGACCTATTTGACAGTGCAGAAACATAATTGCCTTCCTTGATGCATCAATTAAGCGACAACGACCATCAGCTGGTCACAGTCACAGACACTCAGCCTCTGCAGCACTATAACTGAAAGTGACTCCATGGAGTCTGTTTCATTTCTATCCAAAGGGCCTTGAATGATGGAATATGATTAAGGATTACTGTGATTATGGTAAGATCACATATCACACATACCATTATTCACTGGCAAAAGAAAAAAAAAGAAAAAAAAAAAAGATCTATGCGTCGCGGACCCCCAGGGGGTCGCGGACCGCCCTTTGGAAACTGGTTTAAGTCATATCTGGTAGTGAGTCAACAGTGTGCCAGGGTCAATGGGGAGAAATCAACACTGCTTCCTAACATTATGGGAGTGCCCCAAGGGTCTGTACTCGGTCCCTTAGTTAGTTGCCAGATGTATGCTGATGTCACACTGTCATCTATGTGTCTGCAAAAACAGCCAGCATGGCAGCTGCGCATCTGACAAAGGCCCTCCTCCCTGGCCTGTGTGTTAGGCTGTGCAACAGTGACATTTGGTGGTGAACAAACGCTATAATGCTATTTCCGTGCTCGGACACAGGGACAGACCCAGGGACACAACCACACACATAGCTGTCTATAGGAGTGGTTGCACCACTCAAAAACACAACCTTTTTACGTTTGATAATTTTGTGTTTTAGTTCTACCATCAAATTGGTTTTTAAATGGTCACCTTTGTTCTCTGGACTGGTTGATAGTCTCCCGAGCTCCGGTAGAGCAACTACACGAGCCTCAACAAGTGGCAACTGTATTGCCAGGTGTAACATCTTTTTTGGATAGTCTGCCTTCTCAGTAAAGGGGGCAAACCTTTGGAACTCCTTGCCTACAGGTCTAAAACTAGAAACGGATGGTAATGTGTTCTACAGAGGACTCAAACTATGGTTGAAATCAAATCAACTGTGCTCACATGTACAGTATAGTGTCTGACTGGTGGTTACCTGAGTGATTTATGTCTCCTTTTGTTTTATAGGTCAATGTAATGGGTATTGTATTTGTACACAATTGTTTTTAGTATAGGTAGTTCAAAATTGTATAGAAAGGCCTAAACCAGGCACTGGGGTTGCATATTAGCCTTGGCTAGTATAAACCCTATCTACAACGCAACGGTTTCTTGTTTTTACAACTTGACACATTGTTTTTTGTATTGTCCCTGTTAAAAAAAGATTTTTTTTTTTTTTAAATATCCTCATTTGCCTGGGGACCCCCCTCAAGGAATTGTGGGGGTCCCCAGATACCACATTGGGAACCGCCGATGCCCTGGAGGTTTAGACACAGGAGTTATACTGTATGCACAACTCCAACAAAAAGGAGCAATGGCGCCACCCTGCCTAGAGAGCAAGTCTGAAAACCTTGGGCTCTATTTTCGGCCATGCTAAACCCTAAACTACTCTGCCTTTTTACCATTTTGAAAAACATCTTTGAATAGTTAAAATAGCCTGCTCACAACATGTCGATGTAGCTTGGCTATTTGAACTATTCAAAAAGGCAAAGTAGTTTAGGGATAAGGGGTTTAGCTTAGACGAAAATAGAGCCCGTTGTCTATGGAGTAGAGTGTAATTGTCCATTCTACCCTCAACCATGTAACCTGACGCTGCCAGATGGGGGCGGTATTGGGTAACCATGTTCCCCAACACAGCTTCCATCTGGGATCTCTCAGGGAGTTCAGCTAACAACGATCCGTTCCGTACCGAACCAATCAGTGTGAGCTAAGGGCAGGATATGTGCGAAACCGGATGTGAAGCTATATAGACACGTCAATATGATTGGTTGTGTTTGCACGCCCACACGGTGATAGACAGACGGTCCCATCCAATCATCTACCAAGTATCTTGAAAAAAAGGAACAGCCCCGTCATCGAATTTGCTTCCGCGATCCCAGATCCCAATAAGCTGTGAAACAAATTTGTGTAGCAAGCTTCTTGGATCTGGCAGCGTCAGGTTATCAACCATGTGGATTGAGTCTTAAGTGGAAACCAGCACCTGGCACTGGCTCAGCCTGGAACAGCTGCCAAGCCTGCCAGTGGTGGAAAGTAACAAGTACTGTACTCAAGTAAAACATTTTTTTTTACTCTACTGGAGTATTTAGGCAAATATTGTACTTTTACTCCACTACATTTATTTGAAAACTTTAGTTAGGCGGCTACAATTAACTTTGTAGATTTTTGTTCAACTTATTAACGTTTGCTGCTAGGAAAAATATTCTTTTGTTTTGGATCAAGGATGTTGCTCCATCAAAGAAATCATGGCATAACATTATAATGGGCTGTATTCCTTGTGAATACATTACATGCATGTTGCATTCTAAATTGGACACTTTCTACAAAATTTGGGACCCTTATTTGAATCATATTGGAACCACACTGTCTGCCACGATACTTCAGATACTTCAACCTTAGATATCTTATATGCCAGCATTCTTCCCTAGTGGGTGCTCTGCTTTGGGGCGGGGGCTTGCCTGCCCTTTGGGTATGGGGGGGTGGTCGCCCGGGCAGGGGTCTCGATACGTCGGGGCCGCTTCTTGGGGCGGTGGCCCTGCCGCCTGGAGGGGTGGCGGTCGCCGCCTTTGAGTGGAGCATGCATGGGTCTGCTCTTGTTGTAATGATATGGTGCCTATGATAACTGTTGTCTGCCTTTTTAATATATGTATTAATGTACTGTATGGATGTATTCCCTGATTGGGAGTCTATGAAAATTCGAAAGTCACTTGTCATTATGGTTCATTGTCCTTGTCATGTCTGTGTATATTCAATCTTTTTATTTATAATAGTGTTGTGCCTGAGCTGTTTTTATTTTATTTTCTTTTGTTTGTTATTATGTTCTTGTTGTGTAATGTTTGTTTGTCTTTAAAAACCAATAAATATACTTTATAAAAAAAAAAAAACTTTGTAGATTTTCATTATACAAAGCATATCCACTCGTCACCACTTCGGCCATTTGTTTGAATATTGATTGAATATTTTATTAGACAAAAGAAAAATGCAAACAGCACAGGATTTCCGAAGAAAGACCTTGCTGTCTTGTTTCCATTCGGGTCCCGTGATGCACTCACACACCAACAGTAATTGGTCACCTCCTCTCCCTCTGACCTGCTGACAGGTGACAATGTAGGTCTGTTTTAAAGGAGGCCAGTGATTCGCTTGTTTTAAGGGAAGGGGGCGGGGCATTCCACACCTGAAAAGCAGTGCTGCGGAAAGTGAATTTTCAATTTACCCATATTTGTTTTGTAAGTGGGTGGCACCAGATCATTGTTTACGCTACCTCTAGTTTTGTGGCTGTGCGTGGGAGTTTTGTGGCACATTTGTAGATCTGCTATTTTCAAAATACTTTTTTTATACATTTCTTTCTATTTTTATAACACTTGAAATGGGACATTCTGCACAATGAGTGCTTTTACTTTTGGTACTTCAAGTACATTTTTATGCCAATACTTTTGTAATTTTACTCAAGTACAAAGTATTTCAATATTGCAGTATTGATACTTTTACTTAAGTAAAAAAATTGAGTACTCTTTCCACCACTGACAGCTGCAAAGCTTGAACAATAATCACACTCACACACGCACACGCACACACACGCACACGCACACGCACACACACACTCCATGTCTTATTTCCCCAGATTGCCGCGGGCATACATGCTCTGTATTCTTCTTCTGGGTAGAATAATGTCCAGATCATTGGTCTAAAACCTTAAATTGGACACAGAGAGACACAGACAAGGATGAAGAGACAAAGCCCTCAGGTCAGCGTTAACGAGCACTGCTCAAAGGCTCTCCCGACTTCCTGCCTATAACACAGTTATCACATTTCCTGTGTGTGCGCGGCACATATGCATGCTGTGCACGACACGTGCATCTGTATGAGTGTGTGCATGTGTCGATGCATTCTTGTGTGTGCGTGTGTGTGTGTGTGTGTAATCCCAGAGTAACCAACAGGGCACTGACTAATTGCATGTATCTTTGATGTTGCTTCTCAAAGTCATTGGTGGGTGTTGTGTGTGTGCGCGCGTGTGCGTGCGTGTATGCGTGCGCATCAAAGAGGAGCTGCAGAAAGCAGATACATATCCACTCATTTTTCAAAAAGTAAAAGTAAAATTAAAGTAAAAAACTTATTTTGCTACAGTACATAAAATATATATATATTAGGCAGGGGATATTAATACAATCTGGGAATACATTTCTTACCAAGACATTTCTTCACCAATGTGTTTGTAAAGGTGTCTACTAACACATGTCAATGATTGAAATTCAGTTCCCCTATAGGGGAATTCTTGTTGCCCTATAGGGGAGTTTTTGACAGCTGTACCCTTAACCTTATGAAGGTAAAATATACTTTATTTTTATTCTGCTTTAAGTAGCATGTGAGGGGTCAAACTAGGGTTTTTTCACGATTCTGAATATAATAGCTATAATAATTATGTCTGCGCTGTTAACTGAGAGCAAGTGAGTGATTTCTCTACAGCCAGGACAGCTGTACGGTTCATGCATATCGTGTGTGTGTGTGTGTGTGTGTGTGTGTGTGTGTGTGTGTGTGTGTGTGTGTGTGTGTGTGTGTGTGTGTGTGTGTGTGTGTGTGTGTGTGTGTGGTAAAAATCCTCAGTGTTAATGAATCCAACTGTAACTCACAGGGCGTACACATTGACTCTTACTCTCAAGAGTCAAGGATTTGACTAGTGTAGAAAAGTGAAAATACAGTTTGAGGAGAACACACTGTACAGTAAGACGTACCAAAGAAGAAGTGGGGCGAAGTTAAAACATATTTATGACATCACAACGTTTCATGAAAGTGTCTGGGTGGTGTGTGTGTGTGTGTGTGTGTGTGTGTGTGTGTGTGTGTGTGTGTGTCTGTGTGTGTGTGTGCACCCCCTCTCTGCTCCATCCTCTCCATCACAGTATACAGTGTTATGCAACGAGGACAAATGTCAGAACATATCCACGTGGATGAAAGATGAAGATGTTGTAGTGTAGCCTAATGCCCGATGTGGAAATAAACAGTGCGGAAAGAGGAGGACATTAGGAGCAAGACGTTGAGGGGGACGGAAAGGGCAGGAGGGGGAGAGAGAGAGAGAGAGAGAGAGAGAGAGAGAGAGAGAGAGAGAGAGAGAGAGAGAGAGAGAGAGAGAGAGAGAGAGAGAGGGAGAGAGAGAGAGAGAGAGAGAGGGTTCTGGGAGGTTAGCTGTGTGCAACATGTGAGACCTCCAGTGGTGGAAAAAGTAAAGTAAAGTAAAAGTATTAATATTGCAATGTAAAAATACTATGTTACAATTAAGTCCGGCATTCAGAATGTACAAAAGTGTTGTCATTAAAATGTACTTAAAGTACCAAACATACTCATTATGCAGAATGTCCCATTCCAATTGTTTTAACCCATTCTGACCCGAGATCAGATTCTAAAAATGTCTATTACATCCTGACAGTTTCATTATTAACCCATTCTGACCTGAGATCAGATTCTAAAAGTGTCTTCGATTTTTCAAAAATAGCAGACCTACAAGCTCGTATCGCGCCACTCGGTGGCGCGATATGAGCTTGTAGATCTGCTATTTTTCAATAGCTAAAGCATAACATGATGCCAACACCAAAACGGGTGCCCGGTCAGAATGGGTTAAATATGCCTGTACAGTAAACACTTTGTGTACCATGCACTGAGAGGTATACAAAAGTCTCAACATGTGGGAAAACTGTCAATATGCAGTCAATCTAATTCAGTCATTACTATAACTCTGCCGTTTACAAGAAACAAACCAAGATATTATAATTATAATTATTAAAGATTTCACATCAGCAGCCACTTCCAGACCAATACATAAATACACTGAAAAAGGATTCAATTGTGCTACCAGTATATACAATTGGACGTACCTTGATACTCCAATATAGTTTAATCCTGAGCTTGAGGTGGACAAAATATCGTACAATACAGTACGTCAATAATAATAATAATAATAAACTCTCAGCAGAGAGTGAAGCTAGAGAGGTGCAGGAGAATTAAAAAAGAAATACCTGCATGGGAGAGAGACAAACAGGTATAGTAGGAGTGTGGGGAGAGAGAGAGAAACACCAAGCGTAAACAGAGGAGGGAGAGCGAGTGATAGAAGTTGTGAGTCACAGAGAGTCACAGAGAAAAGAGAGACATAGGGTGTAATGGACATATAGAGCGACAGAGAGAGAGGGGGGTGGGAGAGAGAGAGAGAGAGAGAGAGAGAGAGAGAGAGAGAGAGAGAGAGAGAGAGAGAGAACGAGAGAGAACGAGAGAGAACGAGAGAGAACGAGAGAGAGAGAGTTAAGCCCAGGATGTTGATCTGAGTTGTAATAGTGTCTCAGTGGAACACTTACTTACTGGACCACATCCCAGACCCTCTGCATGTCCCCTTCCTTCCCTCCCTCCCTCCTTCCCTCCCTCCCTCCCTATAGACAGAATTCAGCAATAATACTGTACTATCACCGGCCAAGACCCAGTTTTACTTATTCATACTTATCCGACGGCGACTACACACAAGTCATGAAGAAGGAAGGAAGGAAAAAAGCTACGCAGTGATATCAGTCTGGCAATAGCTTGTCTCAGACTGGGAGAAATTAGAAGTCCCTTAACACTCCAGGGTGCACGGCTCAACAATGTCAGAGCTGTCAAGTTGAAACGTGTCCATTGTCTCTGTGCGTGAGAGGTAAATAAAAAACCGATGTGAAAAGGACATTGATTTGTGTGCTGGCTACCTCCTTACTTGTCTCAGACTACTGGGACACGGACCAAGAAAGCCCTGTCTGAGTTCGACATCACAGAGACGCGTCAAGACGACCCCATCACAGCTCCAGGAATAGTAGCCGTCTAGGAGTCCAGCGAGATTCCTCTCCTTCACCCCTGACTCTTCACCTCACCCAGTCTGTCCTCGTTTACACTCTACTACTTTTTTCAGTCATTTTTGTTGCACTCGGGTCTCTGAAAATAGCAGATCTACAAGCTCACAACACGTCTCACTGTGACGCGTTGTGAGCTTGTAGTTCGGTTATTTTCAGTATGTAACCAAGTGTAAAATCAGCCATTACGACGCCATATATTGCCAAAATACATTTAAAATGTTGTGAAATCTTATTTCGTCATTTCAGATGACTAAAATATGACTAAAAGTCTAAAACTAAATGAAGTTTTATACAAAAGACTATGACTAAAACTAAAAAACTAAATTGTGGTCAAAATCAACACTGCAGGCCCAGGCCGTAGCGTAACGGTCTGGGCACCGGACTGGTGATCCAGTCGCGGTGTGCCGCGGGTTCGACTCCCGGACCCGACACGGCCTTTACCGCATGTCATCCCCCCATCTCTCTCCCGTTTCCTGTCAGCCTACTTTCTATCCCTTAAAAAATCAATAAAGGCGTATTAAAAAAATATATATATATCAACACTGCACTGGACCGTGGCTCAGCGGTCCAGGCACCTTGGCCGGTAGTCCGAGTCTGGCAGTGTGCCGCGGGTTCGACTCCCGATCCCGACGGCCATTACTGCATGTCACTCACCCATCTCTCTCCCCCATTTCCGGTCAGCCTACTGTCTGGTCCCTCTATAAAACATATAAAATAAAGGCGAAAGCCGCAAAAGAAAAAAACATTTCAACACTAGTGCAAAGACCCAACAGCGCCACTCACTCGCAACACTTTGGTTCTGTCCTCACAGCTGCTGAATGAAGGGATCAATCCAGCCTCTCTGAGCTAATTTGTTATGAATAACCGACCTTGGGGGGAAAAAAAGGGGGTGGGGTGAAAGAAAACTCCACTCACTATAAACAAAAAATATTCCACACTGAAAACATCTCTGTGACTCCTCACAGCTGCTGCTCTTAGTAAGTGTTTAATGTCTTGTGCCTGATCATTTACCCGGCGCCAAATACGAGCCGCTCCACTTCTGAAGCATGTCGAAGTCTATAGCGATGCGTGTTGTGGAAAGTCTATTGCATTGCCGACTGTGCCTGGTGTGGCTGCAGGACGCCAAGCAATTAACATTTCTAATGACTTTTTTAGTTTTGACTTAATGATCTTTTAATGACATCTCGTCTGTTGTTTTTACATGTATGTTGTTGCACTGGGGGGGGAGAATGATATTTTGCTCCCATGATGAATGCATGTGTCTATTATGGAAGTGACAATAAGGAACCACGAACGAACATGCTCCGTATATGCATCAACCACTGTTTCAGAAGTGATTCTGTGAACGATTGCGCTTTGAATTTAACTCCATTTTAACTCCATCCTTACGCCATACACATACATAGTGTGCATTATATTGTGTCGTCTCTCTAGCTTTTGATGTATGCAGCCAGTCAGTCGCCGCCAGAAAAAGGAATCTGGAGCTATAGGCTACTTCTGTTAAAGTATGTTGTGAAACAGCATGTACCGTGTTTGTTTTACACATTTCTCAGGTTGGGTCACTGGACAAAATAACATTGAGGCACCCCATCTATTTTTCCATTGAGCAAGTGATCTTGCTCAATGGTCTATACCGTATATGCCACTGGTTCCAACGCGTCGCAACGTGGTATGGGTCCCTTTAGTTTGAGTTTTTAATCATTTCAAAACATTAAAAAATAAAACATTCCCAAAAAAGCAAAGGTTTTCCTGGAATAAAGTTTCATAAATAAATCAAAGAAAAAATCTAAGAAATTCCATAAATTAGAAAACAAATGTTTAAGAGGTAGTGAAAATAGCAGAAATTGTAGATCTGCCATTTTCACTAGTTTGGATCGCAGGCAAAACGGGTTCTTGAGCTAAAAAGGTTTGGGGGGGGGAAACCACTGCCGTACACACTACTAGTAGCCTATAGTATGTATGGTACTCACGGTTCCGCTCAGCAGCCAGTCTATGAGAGCGTTGGCCGTCTCCGTGGGGAGCTGTGACCTGAGGCTGCCTCTGGCGTCCTGAGTGCTGTGCAGGTCCAAGGCCAGCTTCAGCTCCTCAGCTAGCTGGAGCACCTGCAGTGGACCGGTGCTCACCGGAGAACCCAGCTCATACAGCCCATTAAACTCTGCTGCCGCTGCCTTGGAGCCTGAGGAGAGGGAGAGAGAGAGAGAGAGAGAGAGAGAGAGAGAGAGAGAGAGAGAGAGAGAGAGAGAGAGAGCCCACAGGAGAGGCGGAGGAGAGGAAAGGAGAGATTACTTAACCACTGTTTTGTTGACCTTTATTTAATCAGGGAAGACCATTGAGAGCATGCTCTCTTATGCAAGACACCACTTGAACCCTAGCATCCCAATTCTGGCCGTGCGAGCGTGCGTTGAAATAAACTGCATTTGGGATACTACAGTACATACTGTATAGGTTCTAGCCTATAGGTAGTTAAATGTCTGAAAAAAAGGTCAGCTATACAGCATAAAACTTGATATAGGATTAGCTGCCATATGTACAATTTACAGTAGAATTGGCAAAGAGGCTCCTATTCCAGCTGTAAGTGTAAAGTACATTTTCAGGACAGTGAGTACTTGATGTTAATGCGCCACAGTTGTAGAGAAACAGAACTAATCGAAGACATACATCCTCCTCAATGTCTCCAAATGTGTCACCTGGATCCTTTCCCTGACACTTACGCACATTCACAGAAATAAAAAATGCATGCGTGTGTGTGTGTGTGTGTGTGTGTGTGTGTGTGTGTGTGTGGGTTGACTAGTTACTAGATAAAGTTAGCCATTGCACTGCCAAATAGCCTTACAAAACAATCCCTTCATGTACATGAAAAAGAGCACATGATATAAACAACATGTGATATTTCCCTCCTCTGGAATCTTGCTGCTTGTAACTTACTGCCTGTAAGCCAAGAGGCCTGCACAGCTGCACAACACAGCCAGAGAGTTATCCTGAAGCCAATTGGAGAATGCATTGTCACATGTCGGTCGTTTACTGTAGCAGTAACCCCATGATTGTGTATGTACTGTATGTATATGGAGTCTTATGGACGCAAGTGGATATATGAACACACACACACACACACACACACACACACACACACACACACACACACACACACACACACACACACACACACACACACACACACACACACACACACACACACACACACACACACACACACACACACACGTCTAACTACAAGCTACTACTATCAACACTGTCTAACTACAAACTACTTAACCCTGTCTAACTCCAAACTACTACTATTAACACTGTACAAACTAGTGTTCCACTGCTATCAGCCTGTTGAACTGCAAACTACTGTACCACTGCTAATCGACCCTGTCTAACTAAAAACTCCCATATGTACTGCATCTCCAAGAGACTCCTACACATAAATCAATACATACATACATACATTTAATTTCCTCATGAAAAGAAAGAAAACGAGAAAAAAAACAGACGCTTACTTTCATAATGCCTTCTTTAGATTCTAAGGGTAAGAGGAGGAAAAACCTAAATATTCATATTCATTCAAATTGATGCAATTCGTTTCCACTGAAATTACCACAAATACAGAATATTCTGGTACAGTATGTGACTGTAGGCTAGCCGGCAGCCTCTGTGATGGCAGAGTGGAGCAGGCCGTCAACCCAATTGTGCTCACCTGAGGTGGGTGGAGCTTAGGGCAGTTCTCTGTGAGAACAGCAGAATATCTTATGCCATGTTGAAGAGAGAACAGCGCAAAGAAGCCAAGAAAGAAACTGTGCCTGCCCCTCGGGGCTCTGCATCCTCTCTGACCTGGCCTGTGTGCCACAGAGGATTCCAGGCTCAAAGGGGTCTTTCCAGTCATCTGCGCACTCACCAAAAAATCAACAAATTGAGACGTGCCATGGTCATCATCAACTCTGATGGACGAACAAGGAATATAGGGAGCTCTCCTGGCTGCAGCTCAGTCTCTCTTTGTCCTGACTCCTCCCTGCAAGGAAGATCTGCTTGGGTTGCCACCTGGCCCAAGGGCCTAACCAACCTTTTGTCCAAGTTATGTTTTGCACCAGTTAATACAACACGCACACAGCACTCTCCAAACATCCATACACTGCAGACATTACTGATAACTGATAATCTTACATCCCACACTTCATTATTTTGCTATTCTTTAATTACTTTAATATAATAAATGTAATTTAAAATGTTTATACTCATGTGTGGAGTCCTTGTTTTTGCCATGCATCCCCTAGTAGTGCGTGACAAGTACGCTATGCTGGAGGGAGCTGGGACTCGCACACCATTCTTTTGGTAAAGAAATACTTTATTGAACAACCGACAACGTTTCGATCTTAGTAGATCTTCGTCAGGTCAGTATGATACTGACCCCCACCTCCTTCCATGATGGCCTTATTGTCCCTGCACCCACTGTCGAGGTCATGGTGCATGTAAATACTGTAGGTATGCTCCGACAGTATGCTATGCTGCACATTTTGCTGCTTTCTCTTACTCAGAGATGGTCCGCCTGCAACCACTAGATGGCAGCACCATTTTTTAAACCATACAAGTAAAAAAACTGTTACATCAAAGACATTACCAGTCAGCAAAGTGCTTTGGATGTTGCTCTCATAACAACATGTTGAACCCATGCACTTCATTCTGGAATGCAATCTTACTGCCATGTCAGAGCACAGTGCAGATAAAGGCTTCTAATTTCCTTGTTAATGATTGGCTGATCATATCTCTAATGGGATTTTTAATGCAGTTCTATTTGTGGTCATTGAGAGGCATTCGGTGACCTTGGTGAGGCCATGTTTTCTTTCCTTTTCTTTTTTGTCAGCAGCAGCAGCAACTAACAGATCATTAGTACGTAACATTCAGTGGTGGAAGTAGTACTCACATATATTTTTTTACTATGCAGTATCAATACTGCAATGTAGGAATACTCCGTTACAAGTGAAAGTCCAGAATTCAAAATGTACTTGAGTGGAGAATGTCTCATTTCATGTTTTCAAATGTATACGTTTTTGAAAATAGCAGATGTGACGCATTGTGAGCTTGTAGATCGTCTATTTTGCAAATGGCCGAAATGTGTCTAGGGCTGAAGTGGTTTTGTAATAAATAATAATCAAAATCTACAAACTCAATTCAATTCAAGTTTTCTAATAATTGTAGTGGAGTAAAAGTACAATATTTGCCTCTGAGTGAGATGTAGTGGAGTAGAATATTGGAAATTGGAAATACTCAAGTATACAAATACCTCCAATTTAAAGTACCGTACTTAAGTAAATGTACTTAGTTACTTTACACCACTGGTGACATTGGAGTGTGAGTGATCAAATCAACGTGTCACTGTTTATGAGGCAAGCCTTGGTTTTACTACTGCATCTTCTGTCCCGTCTTATTTCTCTCCAGTTTCCCGCCTTCTGTTCGCTCTCACTCGATAACTGGAATTATTTTCGCCCAAGGATACACACACACACACACACACACACACACACACACACACAGACTGGCAGGCACACACACACACACACACACACACACACACACTGACAGGCCCACACACACACACATTCATTGGCAGGCCACATTAAGCATTTGCCCCCTGTTAGTTAAATCGTCTTGGCAATGTCTTTGCTTGCCAGCAGGAAGCAAGATCCCATGAAGCAAGCACAGACAAGACATGTGCCAGCACGCGCATACACACACACACACACACACACACACACACACACACACACACACACACACAAAGTGTTCTACACTTGGCACTAAATTGGTAATCAGTCACTTAACACAGACACACACGCGCACACACACACGCGCGCGCGCGCGCGCGTCATGTCATCACTTTAACCTCAGCCCAATGCAGTGATGATGCTTACATGTCATCACTGTCAGGACTTGAACTCATGTAAGTACACGCATAAAGGTTTAGACCGCTCGTTACTCTTGTACTAGGTTAGCAAAACAGCTGCGTAGAAACATAAGAAAAGTACATTAGACCTGCATGCATCTCCCAAACGTTTGGTCTCTGGAAACAGCAACATGGTTATACTGAGGCTGCATGCAATGGATCAATACACTGTGTGATATCAAATCATGTCTCAACACACTCATACAGCTTATTTTACCGATACTCGATTATGCAGATGTTGTGTATCTAACCGCATCTAAAACAAACCTGAATACTCTCAACATTGAATATAACAAACTGTGCAGATTCATCTTAGGTTGCCCTTTTACAACTCACCATTGTATCATGTATGAAAATCTTCAGTTGCCCTCTCTTACTGTAAGAAGACTGTCACTGGATTCAGTTTATTTTCAAATGTATACACCTCAATTATCCTCAATATCTCAAACAGTTTCTAGAACCACCCACTACCAATTACCAACTGAGGCATTCCATTCAACCTTATTTTTCTGTTCCCATAGTCTCCAATACATTAGGTAAGAACGCATTTATGTTTAAAGCTCCCTCTGACTGGAACAACTTACCAACCAATATTCGAACCATTTCATCTTTCAACATGTTCAAAAGTGCGCTGTCTTCTTACCTTACGACCTCCTGCACATGCCCATGATGACTATTGCTCAACTTATTTATTCCATTTATTTATACACTATTATATTACATACCTGACTTAGCGTATTTATAGTTACTCGCAATGAATATATAAACAGTGTACAGTATATGTGTTTCACGTGGATACGTATGCTCTGGATATGTACATATGTGTTTAATCAACTGTACTCTAATGCTGACCAACGGAAGTGACAGTCATATCTGACAGAACAAATGATCCATCTCTTTGCTATTATACTTGCTTATTGTAATACCCTGTTTTTTGTGTTTTGTATTTTGTGTTTGTTTGTTTTGTTTTGTGTTTTAGTTGTTTTAGTTTTTCTTTTTTTTTCTCTTTTCTCCCTTTTGTGTATTGTATTGTATTGATGGTAGTTAGGACCCTCTCGAAAACGAGATACTGTATCTCAATGGGGTATTCCTAAATAAAGAAATTTCAAACAAGTGTTATAAACCATCATTAAAAATAAAGAACGGAACCGTTCCTAGAACCAACGTTCTTTTGGTGGAAAAGGGGCCAGGAGGATATCGAATCATAAGACAAGGCCATGTAACTTCAAATATTACAGTAGATCCAACTCGATATCTGACATACTGTATGGTGCAATCTGGTGGTCAAAGGTCAAGGTCATTGATAAGGCCACATGGCTCAACAATGCACACCTATTTGGGGTGTTTTCATTTGGTCTCCGTATTCTTTTATTTTTTTCCCCTCTTTTTCTATCACATTTGTATTGTGTTTTTGTGTAGGCTAACCTCGCCTCACCAGGCTTTCCACCACCTCGGAGTAAAGCCTGGTCTCCGTTTCAAAAGTCTGTATGATCCCCTCGGGAGCGGATGATATCGTTACGTCATGTTGTAGTATTGTTTTGTAGGCGACGAGGCAGGAACAGGCGGCAACTTTATTGAGGGAAAAGGAAGGTTCCTTCCTTTTCCATCAATAAAAGCTCTTCCTGCCTGTCGACTACAAAACAATACTACAACATGACGTAACGATATCATCCGCTCCCGACAGGATCATATACCCTAAATGAAATGGTGCCCAGGCTAGTTTTTTGTGACTGGTTTGATTTCTTTGATTAGTTATACAACGTTTTTTTTTGTAAATTCACAAATGATGTTTTGTGCTTCTGTGTGTGATTGGGTTGATCCGGTTGTGTCCCTTTTAATTTTAAACATTTAAAACTATGCACACCACTAGGTTGCCCTTGTTTGGTCCTGGGACCAACAAACAGTGTGATACCTGTACACGAATACTGCTTACAGTAACAACAGAAAACTGTGTTGTTGAAAAACATCCATTACTGGTATTGGCTTGCATTAAGCTCAGGGGCAGATACCGTGTCAAGGATGTGGGTTCGAGGCCTGTTCTTACCTGCTATAATGTCATCCATCTGCTCCAGGGCTGCCTCCAACATGTGACTGGCATCAGTTTCCATGGCAATTGATGGCAGCATCAGACCAGAGACCTTTCAATGTTCTGTGAAGAGGAGAGACAAATTGGACATATTGAGACAACCAACAAAGTCTTGATGCCACACATTCACAGAATAAATAAGCTCTAGCTGACATGTTGCTTTGCATGAGCGTTCATTCGGTCCGGTCAGGGCCCAGGGTTTGATTTGTAGAAAATAATGATTCAGGTAAACGGTTAGAATGAAAAGTGAATTGATACAGACAAAAGACAGCAACGAGGGTCAGCACGCTCGCCCTCATTTCTTCCCGCTGACCTCGCGTCGACCACTCGGTGGTACGGTTCTTATATTCTTGTATATTTGTTACCGACGTTACTGACGTGCGAACTGAGCGGTCGAACTAGTTACTGTACTGTGCTGTGCTCTTTACTGTATGTACTCGTACTGTACTGTGCTAGTGTTGTAGTTATGGTGCTCAATGTACTGTACTGTACTGCACTGTCTAGTACTGTACTGTACTCTACACGTACTGTACTGTACTCGTACTGTACACTATGAGTATGTACCTTTGTACTGTACTCATACTGTACTGCACTCTACTGTACTCGTATGTAGTCATACTGTACTCGTACTGTACTCTGTGCATACTGTACTGCACTCTTTACTGTACTGTAATGTACTGTCACCCAGCTGAAGGACTGTACTCTACTGTGCTCTGTACTGTACACGTACTATACTGTACTAGTCTGTACTGTACTGTCACCCAGCTAAAGGTAGGTCACCGGACAGACATAGCTGTTCATAGGAGACAGTGTTCCCACCGTTCAAAAATAAGCTTAAGGTTCGGCATAGTTTTACTGAGGTTAAGTTTAGGAATAAGGTTAGATGTAACCGTTTAGTCATCATCATCATCATCATTTTTCGACCGCAGTCGAGGTCATGGATTTCACAATAACACGCCAGACTTTCCGGTCCTTCATTGCCATCCCCATTTCCTACTTACTGATGCATGTGTCCCTAGCGATGACATCAGGGAACGACAGTTTTCTACCTCTGGTCTGCTTTTAGGCAGGATTCCAGAAAAAGGGAAGATATAACCTTATTGTCAGCTCTGTAGCAGTGGCCGGCAAACTGTGTTCTTCTTTTTAGTCATAGTTTTACTGAGCTTACGTTTAGGAATACCAGGCAGAGACCGTTCTGCCGGCTGTACGCCCGAGGCGACTGTATTTTGAGGCGAGCGTTCTGGTATTCCTGCCAATGCTAGCTACAGTATCAGACTCTGAGATTTTCTTATGCATGTATGTATTGATATCCGTCTGTATACAGTAGTTACGTATTGTTGTTGTGATGTCTTGTCATGTTGTTTAGTGTTTATTTCGTTTTTTGGTTGACGACCACAATGGAATAAGCCCAAAGGCTTTCTTGTGTTTTCATCCTCGGTGATGCCGACTTAAATGTCAGAAAGTCCTCTGTGCTCCTCTTTTATCACCAAATAAAAACAATCACTCATTCAAACTCCATGTCATGTTCAAATAAGCAGTTCATTTGATCATGACATGGAGAGAATCACAAGGATTTCTATAAGTGATAGTTTGGGAAACGTCCTTGGACATGAGAGTTGTTCAGGGCTGGTGGTGACACACAAGCATCACGCCAAGTCTGAACACAGTCACATCCTTTAGAGTGATGACAAATGAAGCAATGGTTAGCGTGTCGATGCTAGACCAACACCAACACTAATTCAATAATGGTTCATCTTATTAGCGTGGCTGTGCTTTTCTCAATGTAATCACATGCATCACATTTTTGGGGGGTATTTCTAAAAGAAAGCACGCTTTGGGAGGTTTTAGGGGGATTTTTTGGTTTTTATTAGTAGAAAACAAAGAGGCTTTTATGACATAACAAAATCCATGACTTAGTCGTGACCCTCAGCAGTGTGTCGGGCAGAAGCAGGTATTGGCAAAACTGAGTAAGGGCCTCTCCTGCAAAAGACCCATAATGTAATATTATCTTCTGGAGATGCTCAGTAAGTATGCTACAATTACATAAAAACAGATTACTTATCAAGTCATGTGGGCGCACATGAATGCTTTATTGTCGACCATGCAGAAAGAAATGCTATACAAAACAAAGTGTGTGCGCGCGCGCACACACACACACACACACACACACACACACACACACACACACACACACACACACACACACACACACACACACACACACACACACACACACACACACACACACACACACACACACACACACACACACACACACACACACACACACACACACACGCACACACACGCACACACACACACACACATCTATACATTATGTAATAACATCTAAAGATTTTATCTTTCACACAACCCACTGTGAAATGTAATAATCCTAATGACCCTTTTGGGGTATACATTGATTTGCTCCAGTGTGTGAGAATTAACAAAAGGTTAACTTAAGAATCCAATGCAGTGTGTAACTGCACTGTATTTAGTGACAGTCACGTAATTTATTTAATTGGTTCCAACACGTGCCATCAGCTCTCAGCTGTATTGTTAAGTGACATTTTCACTGCATTTACCTCCGGCTCCCCGGCCACTCGTTAGGCCAGAATAATGTGTCTAGAAGGCAGTGATGGAAAGTAACTAAGTACATTTACTAAGTACTCTACTTAAGTACAATTTGAGGTATTGCCTGCCTGCTCAGTGTTTTCTGCAGTGAGAGAAAAATAACAAAAACTGGCCTCTGTCTCGCCTCTGTCTCGCCCCCCCTTTGACTTGGTCTCGACTTGGGCTCGCCCCCCCTTTGAATTGGTCGTCTCGACTAAAACACTAATATATATACTATATATTTTATAATATATATACTATACATTTTTATATGGACACCACAGTGATGCAAGTCATGTCGACTACAAAGACAACAAAAAAGTACAACATTGAAACAGCGGAGACAAAAAAAAAATACATTCTTTGAGACAGAAACTAATAAACTTATACTTCAAAAAAAAGATGAAAAGGTCATCTCACTAGAGCAGTGGTTCCCAAACTTTTTAGTTCAAGACCTATGGCATTTGCCTGGGACCCAAGCTAGTGAAAATAGCAGATCTAAACAAAAAAATAAAGAGACGCTTACTCGTCGTGACCCATAGAAACGGGTCCCGACCCAGTGTTTGGGACATGTGTGCCTTAGAGGCAGATTGTTCTTCTTTGCGTGCCAGCTCTGTCATCCTACTTTTCCCTGTCATCGTGGCCTCTGGCTAGTCTTCCATCTCCCTGATACTTCCAGCTATGTGACCCCATCACTGTTCATTCATCAGTTTATAACCCTGAGATTGTACACGTTCACACGACACGCGTCACCATTTGGTTACATTTGCACACCCTCTCTGAGTTATATTAACACTGAGGTTTTCGCCTTTGTGTTCCCATCAACCTCCAGTTGCCAGCACTCGTCCCTTTTCTGTCATGTGTCCTCTGCGGCGCTCGTTCATCTGTCATCCTGACTTGCAGACCAATAGAAAACAAGCACTGACATCAAGCACTGTGATGTAATCTACTGCTGCTCGGGCGGGCAAACAGGCACCCTATAGAGCGGCCTCATGCTCATCCACATTAACTCCAATCTCACTACAATAACTCGCCAGCGAGGCCAAGTAACAGTGGGAATCTGCAACAAACAAGACTAAATGCATATTTAACTGCAGTTGTTATTATGCTGGTGCATCTGTGTGTGAATCTGGTGTATGTTCCATTGCCTTTGCCGTATGCAAATTGTGTGCGCGTGCGTGCGTGTGCCTGTTAGCCCATTTAGGCCTCGAAAAAAAAAAAAAGTTCACTCTGAAAGAATATATAGTAATACCTATTCAAAGATTTGTGCCGCATTTTTACGATTTTTCAAAAATAGCAGACCTACAAGTTCATAGCGCGCCACTCGGTGGCGCGCTATGAGCTTGTAGATCTGCTATCTTCCAATAGCTAAAGTATAACAGAATGGTTGAAACATCAAAAGGGGTTCCCTTTACATGGGCAACTGTCGGCCCAGGGGCCATATGCGGCCCACACCATCACCATCACGTAATGCGGGTTAATATCCGAACATTGATATATTGTTGTTTTAGGAGAATTACTAGTATTAAAATGTTATTGTCTTTTTTTATGTCCAATTTATTTGTATTTAGTTCATAAAGTTAATATAACTATAACTAAATGCATTTGAAATGAAATAAAAAATGTTACTTTTCAGGATTCCAATTCAAAATGACCAAAAAGATTATTCAGAATTTCAATTCAAAGAGAGCAAAAATAGCTGATATACAAGCTCAAAACACGTCGCGACGCGTTTTGAGCTTGTAGATTGGCAATTTTTGCTATGACAGTAATATGCAATGTGGCCCTCGTGTGGAAACATAGTGGCCCACTCCATTGTCAAAGTTGGCCACCGCTGTGTTAGTCATCCATATGCATGGTTTGTGTATGAGGGTTACATGCACACTTGCAGCCAACCGGTGCCTGAGCAGCACCTGCATGATTGCTTTCATAGGAGAAAGTGGCCTTTTTTACGCTTACATAATTTATCTTGTTTATTTCTCTTTCGCTGAACCAAACCAGCTGCTCTCTGCCCTGCTGTCATTCGATACAAAGGCTAGTCTAGAGGTTGTTTTGTTGGCACAGGTTCCCATGTTTTCCCACCTGATGAAAGGATGGTTTTAGGACTTGCCTAGAACCAGCCTTTGCAAGTCTGTGAACCTTGAGTCTGTTGATGATAGATCTTTTTAATGTGTCAATGTTAATCAGTCAAAGTTCTTATAGGGCTTATCTGTTACTCATTGCATTCATATTTGTACGTATTATGTTTACGTTGTCGGGCAGAAACCTTGTATCTCCATATTTTAACTTTGTTTTTAGTTTATTTTGTATTACTTCCTCGCTTTGACGTATGACAATGTCGTGCAAATATAGTGAAGCTAGCCTATCTGCAAGCTAACAACAGGTTGTATCACGGTGTGTTGTGAGCTTGTAGAGCTCCAAACATTTTCAAAGTGAAATATTTGTGAAATATCCATAAAACATGTGGGTTTTATTGAGCCAATGAAAGGAATATTGACAGGAGCATGTGACTAAATAATAACAGAGAATCATTCCATAATTTACTGAAAAGTAACAGTTTTGGACAGCAACGTTAATAAGTGTGTAACATTTGTTTTACTGATTGGTTGATTTGCTTCTCTTGTTTCTACATTCGCTATTGTGCTCCGATAATGAGTAGGCTAATATTCTTCTTGTAATTCTAAATTGTGTAAGTTTGTAAGCTGAGAGTATTCTTACATGAGAGCACCCTCTTAGTTTGGTTACTAGTTTGTAGACTAGATTTAGATTATTATTACAGAACATACACTAACCACATCAGCCCTATATATTTCGGTCATTTGAAAATAGCCGATCTACAAGCTCAAAAACTTGTAAATCTGCTATTTTCAAAAGACGTTTATACACTGTATGAAAACTTGAAATTAAATGGGACATTCTGCATAGCCTACTGAGTACTTTTTTATTTTTGATACCAAATACTACATTGCCGTATTGATACTTTTACTTTAAGTAAAACATGCGAGTACTTTTCTCCACCACAGCTTAAAAGTGTGTGCACAGCTGTTTGTATAAATCTATATCATATAGTTCATTATCAGTGTGTCCAATATGGAGCTTGTTGAGACAGAGGTGATGATGGTACCATTCAGGAACTATACGACAGCCTGACTCTGTTCAGCAGCACCAGGACAAAAAAGCCTGTGTGTGTGTGTGTGTGTGTGTGTGTGTGTGTGTGTGTGTGTGTGTGTGTGTGTGTGTGTGTGTGTGCAAACAAGAATTTATTTAATTAATATTTGAGATAATCGCAATTATTTTGTCGGAAACGATTATGACGGATGACAAAATAATTGCGATTCACAAAGAAGAACCATGACAACTATTTTTTTCTCCCAGCAAGACATCCACTGCAGTAAAACAAGTTTGTCACTATAACCTGCAACCTGTTTCTTTCAAACAACGTCCATGGAGCGATGACATGACTTCGTGGAGCTTAAAGTATGCCGCACAACAACTCTTTGTTTCAAAGCTGCAATACATAACTTTTATGTCCTACCTGCCTCGCCCAGGATTTGAACCTGGGGGCAATGCCCTAAATGCCCTGACTGCCCCACCAAACATCCCAAATGTCTACAACTAGCTGCCAACACTGGGCGGTAATACCACCAGAATTTCTAACATTCCTATTTTTCCCCTTCTCCAGGCATCACCTACATTTCTCTAAAACACCGGCAGGCATGCAGCTGTTTATTTGCTATATTCAGCTAAGAAAATAAATCCCCGAGAGGAGCAGAAACCGCATTGGATACCATCTAACACTGTTGTACAAGAGAAAACCTTTGTTAACTTCATGCACATTGTCTTTTGTTTATACAATGTTAGTTACAGTATACAAAGCAACATTTGTGAAATCGTGATTTCGAGGGACTGTGTGGACTCTTATCCAGATTATTGTTTGTTCCTCAAAAAAAACAAGAAATATGTTGTCGGGCAGCAACCTTGTGTCCATTTTAACTTTTTTGCTTGTTTTGTAAATGAATATCCTACTTTGACGTATGACAATAATGTTGTGCAAATAATAGTGAAGCTAGCCTATCTACAAGCTAAAAATCACACCCGTGTGAGTGGCGCTAACATATTAAAGTCTAACTCATGTTGCTATGATTAGGTGATGTAATGGTGATGTATGGACAAAACAAACATTAAATTCTCTTTGTCAATGGCAATTAATGTTTGTTAGGGACAAGATGACGAACATTTACCTTCAATGTCAAAATGGCAACTAATAACGCCCCTCAACAACAGGTTGCTCACGGCGTGTTGTGAGCTTGTAGAGCTCCAAACATTGTCAAAGTAATGAATACCGGGAGGCTAGTAATTTCTCCTTCTGAATTGTGCGAGCATTTTCTGAGGAGTAATTTTTTAGCCAATATGAAATCGTCATTGGTTGTCACTGGTTTCCTGATTGATATAGTGTAGGCTATAGGGTGCTGCGTTGCTGCGTGCCTATCGGGCCTGGCTCTTTAGCCGACTGGTAACGTATGTGCCTCTCGGATATGAATACCGGAGAACTCACCGGTTTACCAACTCGCCGCAGCGAAAAGTGGAGAGAAACAACTTTCAATGTCTTCATCGTTATGCTAACATGCTGTCTTCATCAGTATAGTATGTCAAACCCACAACTGTTATAGTTCATTTCCAAAGTGATCAAATTATTTTGTGCAATCAAATGGTCAGCTAGATAATGATAAAAATTTAAGTATGTGAATAATACCAATGATAGTACCAATGATATTTCAGGATATTGTTTACTAATGTACTTTGGTGTTTAAACTTTAGCTCTCTCTCTCTCTCTCTCTCTCTCTCTCTCTCTCTCTCTCTCTCTCTCTCTCTCTCTATTTAAATAAAGGTGAAGTAAAGCTAAAATGCACTAAACCGCAGCAAGTCTGAAAACCGGCGAGTTCTCCGGTTACCTCAGATACATATAGGTCCTGTGTTGGCCTCGGCCGGCTACAATAGCAGTTTGTTGGTTGACAACAATTCATCTAAGGGTTCACTTCTGCACACTGTGAGAGGTGCCTCTTCTCTTTTTCCAACACACACACACACACACACACACACACAATACCTGCTAATCCCTGCCCCCTGCTGTGAGTGGGATAAGCTACCTAAGCTAACTAAAGACCCTCAAATCCAGCACCCTGCAGCCAATGCACATTTCTTTAGAAAGAGAAATCAACACTATCGCGATGGCTAGCAAGACCAATTGTTAGAATGCTGCAAACAGCAGATTTCAGAACAATGTCTGTCCATGAGAAAGAGAGGGAAAAAAAGCATTGACGGTTCAGCTTTCAATTCAAGTACCACAACGTCAAAATCACATAATCTAAAGTCTTGCCGAAGTCTACTGTATAACGCTGGAATCAAACAGAGTGGCAGCTCTGTGTATTTGTGTGGGGGAGAACAGAAAACTGTGGAGGTTAAAGCTACAAAACTTGGAATTTGAAAAAGCAAAGTCATAAACATATTCCCACAATCGGCAGTGTTTGGAATAAAATAGACACAACACGACTTGAGCCAACACAAAGAGAACACGGGTAATGTTAGTGTGGTGCGCAAAGGTTCACTCCACATACAATATAAACAGACACACATTATACTTATTGGAGCTGCCAGCCACACCATTGACCATGTTCACACAGCTGCTTGTTTGTCCTTACTCAATACACCACCACAATTATTACACCATATCCAGTGTACACACACACACACACACACACACACACACACACACACACACACACACACACACACACACACACACACACACACACACACACACACACACACACACACACACACACACACACACACACACACACACACACACACACACACACACACACACACTACATTACTACATAATAGCACAGTGTGAGAGAAACTAAACTAAACCAAGCATCGGTTCTTATTGTCTTCATGCAAACAATCATATATGAAAAGATCTTTTCCATCTACCCCACGTGTGTGAGAATAGCACACAGGCCCAAAGTGAACAATGTGGCCGCTGGTTCAGTTCAGCCCTGCACCTCCTATCCTCTCCTGCCTGGATCCACTCCACACTGAGGTCTCTCTCTGTGTGACAGCGAGGGACAGTATAGGAGACAGTGGTACAGTAGTCAGACTGGGTATGCGTGTGTGTGTGTGTGTGTGTGTGTGTGTGTGTTAGTGTGCGCGTGCGTGCGTGTGTGTGCATGGACCGCCACCCAGAAGCTGGATCTATTTAGCTGCACAGAGGTTGAGTGCCAGGGCTGCTATCAGCTTCACGATTAGAGCCATCAGGGCCACATCACATTCACATCATAGCCTGCCGGGACCCAAGTACATTACGGACATCCAACACGGCTCTTTATCACTGGCCCTTTCCTGACAGCGCCCGGTCATCATGACTCACGACCCAGCACGTGAAGGTCCAGCTTAATAAGCTTCATTCATTGCACTCTCTAGCCCTGCCTCGTTTCCAAAACTTTCTTTTCCAAAAATACATTATAGCAAGACAGAAAATGCTCTGCAGTGAGAAGAAGGCCTTGAGTGATAAGACTTATCATTTAGTTGTTGTTTTTTTATTTGTGACTCAATTTGACCTCCGTTATTCCTGGAGTCGGATTATTTCGCTGCAAGTGAGCTTTGTTCTTTTCCAACTCTGCACACAAGTGCACACGCAAAATATAGATGCATGCGTTGTACACAAGAGATGCTATAAAAAGCATCATCTTAGAGCCGAGTCTGTAAGCTTTAACATTAGTTAGATTATCTTTTCTGCCGTTTGGCCCTGCTTATTGTGTATTCTATGAAGCGTGGCTTCTGCCTGCAGGACTGCTGTGGGTGTGCTGATACACTAACAGTACGTCATGCACGCTAGCTTTGCTCTGCTCCTGGTTTCACACCGCAGTGGTTCTCACCGTGGGGTCCAGGGACCCCCCAGGGGGTCCTTGAGGCGGTTCCAGTAAGCCTCCCAGCTAAAGGATTGATAGCTAGGATTAGGAACCAAATGGACCCTTACCAGAGTAATTGTCTGTGACACAGAGAGAAGAGAGAAATTAACAGTGGTGATTTACACATGAAATTGGGGTCCCAGACGAATATACTTTCAAAATGGGATGCATATGCTCAGTATGCATATACTGTACAGTAGGGTACAGGCTTTAGTTTAGACATACTATTGGTCTGACCTGTCATTAGAGCGACAACCTACTGTACCACAAACCCTAACCTAACCCAAAACCGCAAGCACGGGAGCCGTGCAGGTTCGACCGCATGTCCGACCGGTGTTTCCGCATGTCGTTCCGTGTGTTTAATCTGTGTGTGTACTGTGTACAGCAGGGTTCCCCAATTAATTTTCCTCAAGGGCCATATTTTGACTAGCGTACCAGGCTGGGGGCCGAGTCTGCACGCGCGAGGTCGAGGTCTTGCCCTGAAAATTCATTTTCAGGGCAAGACCCCATTTGAAAAGGATGCCCAGTTTGACATGCATAGGCTACTGATCCCCATTTAATGCCATTTATATCTGGGACCCTAAAAAAAAAAAGAAAAAAATCATTTTTTTTTTGTGGAAATTCTTTCATGGGCCACAAGGGGGCGCTCTATGGGCCGCAAATGGCCCGCGGGCCGCCTATTGGGGTACCCTGGTGTACAGTATGCTCCATGATCCTATTCCATTACTGCACATGTCTTCTTGAACATTTTTGGTTCAGTTCTACTTGTGCAATGCTTTGTTCTGTTCTCCGTCTAGTTTGTCAAGGAATTCTTCAGTTTCTCTGTCCTCTGGTCGGGCCGGCCAGGTCAGTTCAGACTTTCAGCAATGAACATTTAGGTAACAGGCTAACAGCCTAGTTGACCACACGGCCGCCACATTCATTCTGTCATTGTACCTATTGCCTCGCGTAGCCAGCAGGCAGATTAAGTCTGGCCCCTCCCTGGTCCTGGGAGGAGTTCTCGGACCCCGAGTAGCGCAAGACCTGCAGGCTATAACCAACCAGGGCCCAGTATGCAACTATGGGTCGGGACATTGCAAGAGATTTGTTCCTTTTATTTAATTTTTTTTTTTAACCCACGATTTTGTAACCCATTTTTCACCCCTGTGTCAATCATCTAATGTGATCCTGGGCTCTACACACCCTCCACCAACCTAGTCCCCATATACAGTATGGGGGAGAGCAACGGACTTGAAGTCATGAGATTTGTTCCTTTTACAATTTAGGCACTTTGCCGCATTTAGCAGACGCTCTTAATCCAGAGTGATTTACAGTAAGCAAGAACAACACATGGTATTGGTAATACATAAAATACATAGGAATAGTCATCAAGAATCATAAGCAAGCTAAGACCCTAACATCCGTCCAACAGTGGAATATATATAATGAAACTATGCGTATACATTATAGGATGCTATGTCTACATAAAATACTATCTAAAGTACATAAATTGAGCCTTTGCACACGCCTGTATGGCAACAAGACAACAGAGATGGATGTCGCCATAGCAGTAAACGGGACATTTGTACTCGTACTGGCTAAATATGGCTTTAAAAAATTATGAATTTCTATCGAATATCTTAGTTACAATGAAATTGAGTTGACGTGGGGTTTTTTTTAGGGTAACTGTTGCGTTGTGGCAGTTCTTCTCCTCCGGTCACCGGCCTGGTGACCTTGTGTCCCCACTGAGATACACAGGACAAAACTTTCATGGTGACGGCCTGGGAGCCCCAGAGCGCCCAGTCAAGTGGGCTGCGCTGCTCTGATTGGTTGTTGGTCTAACCAATAGAGTCCGTTTGAATCTTTTTTTTAAACTGCCCATTGGAAGAAATCCTAACACTGAGAGGGACGAGAGACTAATATCCACACAGTGATATTAGTATGTGGCTACGTGAGGCTAGATGGTACCAACACCATGGTGCTTGGCCTAGCACAAACACCATGGTGCTTGGCCTAGCACACTGGTGATATCACATAGTCACAGGGAACCTAGACAAACACCTCTGAGTGACAATACATACAACCACAACCAGCACCGCAAGCGTTAGGCTACAGTACAGTATCATTATACCGTTTCAGAGACTATGGGCTCCATCTTGCACCACTTTGCCATTTTATTATTTTAACATAGTTCAACTAGCCGATCTACATCTACACGTTGTGAGCTTGTAGATCAGCTATTTGAACCCATTTTTTACATCCTGACAGTTTTCTGAAAAAGCTATGTTTCTATGTCAGTCGTTCTTCGATTTTTCAAAAATAGCAGACCTACAAGCTTGTATGAGCTTGTAGATCTGCTATTTTTCAATAGCTAAAGCATAACATAAAACATAATGCTAACACCAAAAGGGGTTCCCACCCAAAATGGGTTAAAAGGTTTTTTTTAAATAGTAAAACATGGCAAATAAGTTTAGGGATAAGGGTTAAGGGGTGGCGCAAGATATATAGATTTATGGGCAGTAGGATGTGGTGGAACAGGACTGGACACATTCTCATTTCCTTCCCTCATGTAAGAATAAAAAACATGTATAATAATTGTACATACAGTACATTACAGAGCAGAAAGGGGAAAGTACACCAAAAACTGCTGTAAAATAAACAGACTGGGGAAAAACAGACAGCTGAGCTGATCCGATCCGAGCTTACACTGACCGACAGAGCTCGTTGCCTGCACAACACTTAGCCTCGGCACCATTATCACAACCATGCTGTAGCTAATGACATTATTCATCATCAGACCGACTTACTGTAATCAGAAGGGGGTGGAGACATGGGAGATAATCAGTCAGAGCACTCAGTATGAACCGTACAGTTAAATTCAACAGCATATAAACAAGCGCACAAGTGTGTGGTTTTGATGTTTATGCTCATCTAAACTGTGGCCCTGGCAGTGAGTGAGTTGCACAAAAGAAATCTGTCTGCTATTCATTTTCAACAAAACAGCTCTAGTGTTTCTCTTGATGGTGCACAGGCTGGCTCTCGTATTTCATTAATAGAGACCACTTGTGTATAAATCTAGATTCTAGACTAAACCTTCCAAGGTCACTGGAGCGATAAACAGGCTGTGAGCTAATGTCTACTCTTTCTTTTTGCCGTTGACTAATCGTGGCTGTCACAACAACAGAAATTGAAAAAGAGCTATAAAGGCTGTGTTGTCTTTGAACGTGGATCTTATACTGGCCACCATTTATGAAAATGCATGCCATATTAATATATAAAATACTAGTGACAGACACAAGGGTTAAAATAATGACACTTTCCAACACTCTACTGAGTGTAGTCTAAAGTTATATTCTGAATTATGACCCACTGTGAACTAGAGAAAGTGCCCCTTGGGGCACAGGTCTCCACCAGGGCAGGTTGGGTTGTGGCCTCCGGGTGGCACTATAATAAGTGAAAAGGGTGACATTTCTTCTTATGTCTTGGATGGCAATTGGATAATTTGAGACATTTTGTTCCAAAAATTAAATGTGTTTAGCAAAGATCCACCTGTTGGTGGCGCTATAACAGGCCAAGGTGAAAAGGGTGGGATATATTCCTCAGCCTAGTAGGAACGTCTGTGAAAGATTTCACGTGAAGTGCATGCTGCGTTCATGATACATAGCTTATTTCTGGACATTATCAATCATCCTCAGAATTAATGTTCACAGAGCGCCATATGTCATCATCCAGTGGGTTACACACCGGCATTCCAAAATGGCGGTGCCTCGGAATGCCACTCTGTTCCCACCCAGGGCCGCCACAAAAATGCTCAAGATGCAATCCATTGTGGGAATTTAGAGTCGTCTTTTTTTATGTTTGGCCTAAAACAGGGGCACTTAACTCCGTTGATGTTGGTTAACCCATTTTGGGCGGAACCCATTTTGGTGTTAGCATTATGTCATGCTTTAGCTATTGAAAAATAGCAGATCTACAAGCTCGTAGCGCGCCACCGAGTGGCGCGCTACGAGCTTGTAGGTCTGCTATTTTTGAAAAATTGAAGAACGAAAACGAAACATGGCTTTTTCAGAAAACTGTCAGGATGTAGAAGACATTTTTTTTAATCTGATCTCAGGTCAAAATGGGTTCATGTTGTGAGAAAGTCAAACATTTACTACTAACAAAGGTGTGTTTGTTTGGCAACGTGGAAATCCTTTGCTTTCAGAAACCAGAATCACTGGAACTTTTACAAGGACGATTAGAGGGCTGCGCCTCTGAGGAAAGGAAATGCCAGAGAATGCATGTGAACCTGTTAACCATGAGAAGAAGGGTTAAACATTAACACCTACAAATGTTTATGTATACGCGCACACACACATACATGCACGCAAGCACACACACACACACACACAGCTCCTCATTTTCCATAGCCAGTTTAGATTAGTGTCATCAGCATGAGGGCCAGCCCTAAACCCCCCAGGGCCTCCTGTCATGCAGGGTAAATCCAACGTTGTGTGGGTGTGCTGCTTAGTTGCATCACTACTACAAGCCAAGCCAACAGGAAACACGGGAATCTCCACCAATTAACATCAACGTGAAGGAGCAAACAACATTTACCTTTAGCTTTCAAATAATTTGTACATTCTTTCTCTCTCTCTCTGCCTTTCTCTCACTACTTATTGTGAGGTCAATCTCTGAATCCATTGGGGACAAAAAAATAAACGGGGGGGGGGGGGGGGGGGGTCTCTGCTGGACATTGGTGTACTGGTTGAACTCAACAGGTTGATTTGCATTATCACTCAGTCCTATATTTAGCCCTTCCACCTCAACACGCTGGCTCACTACCAAAGGCACTTAGTTAGCGGAGTCTATGTCAGAGAGAGAGAGAGAGAGAGAGAGAGAGAGAGGATGCTTTGAGAACAACTTTGTAGAAGGAGAGAGAGAGAGAGAGTATGCTTTGAGAATAATTGTCACACACATGCATGATAATATGCATTAACTGTAAGAGTACAACTACATTTACCATCTAAAGTAATCATAACATAGCTTGATCTGCTTGCATCTTTGCCTAAGTGGGTACTACTACTACTACAACATGCCATGTTGTCTAACGGTATTCGCAGAACGAGTTTCGCCCCTCACAGTGTGTTGGTTAAAACGATACCCATGGAAAGACATCTGGTTGATTTCCAGGCCAGAAACAATGACCACGGTGCATGATGCAAGGTTCTTAATGGATACATCATAAATTATACCTGCAGGCAAACTTCCTCCACTTTTCTTCCATTACATGAATTGGAAAATAGAAAGCACAGGGACTTTCCACTTTCTCCAGTTCTTGCCCAAGAAAGCCTCCTAAAAACACCCCATTTAAAAAAACAATGAAAAATACCATAAAAGTAGCAATAAAACTAGCATATTGTATGATTGATAGGTGTAAGAGTAAGAGGTTCTTAGCTAGGAGGAGTGTAGTGGGTGGTACTGACCCAGTACCACCCAGTTCACTGTGACATTTCAGGTGCAGACTCCCTGCCTCTCTCCTGTACAGCTCCCTGGCTTTAGGGGATTCTAGATATATTGTGGGTTAACCCATTCTGACCTGAGATCAGATTCATATGAGGTTTCCACTGGACACACACTGGTCTGACGAACCCATTCTGACCTGAGATCAGATTCTAAAAATGTCAGTCGCTCTTCGATTTTTCAAAAATAGCAGACCTACAAGCTCGTATCGCGCCACTCGGTGGCGCGATATGAGCTTGTAGATCTGCTATTTTTAAATAGCTAAAGCATGACATGATGCCGACACCAAAATGGGTGCCCGGTCAGAATGGGAACACACCGGTATTCAACTTCACGCAGCTCAAGTCACTCCCTGAGCATAATGTAACTGAAGAATATTACAAACATTTGACTACAGCATGAACGGACACCTTGGGCAACCGTCAACCCACATTATTTAAGGGGATATTTCAACGTTTGGTAATTTACTCGGGCTTATGTGAACACAGTTTAAGTTTCTAAGTTTGATTCTATTTTGATATTGCGATATTCATTTTAACCATGATAGATTCATCGAAAACAACTGTTCTTCTTCTGTTGACTGATATTGTCCTTCGAATACGTGAGATGCCTGTGTTTTTTCATTTACTGTTTTCAGTTATTTTTTTAATATTTTCTCCTTTTTTTTAAGAATAAGGTGATGAAGATGACAAAGCAGGAAGAGACTGGTAAATAAATAAATAAACAAACAAACACAGGCACCTCACATATTAGGAGGACAATATAAGTCACCAGAAAAAAGGACAGGCGTTTTCAATGAGTTTGAAGTTACAATGGGTTTGTATAGGAAGGGGGCGGGGCAGCTAAAATGAATATCAATATCTAAATACTGAAACAAGCAACTTAAAAAGTGTCTGGGGTGTTCACATAAGCCTGAGTGGACGACATACAGAAGCCTGAGGCATTGAAATACCAAGCTGCCAGATGCAAAGACCAGTGTCAGCAAGTGACCACTGTAAAACAACATGTCAACACGGCTTACTGTCCATATGAAAGATGCGGACCGCCTCATGACAGCTGGAGCAGGCCAGTCAGTTAGCATTAAGCAAAAAGAGCCCATGGAAACCACTGTGATTAATGAGTTAGCCAATCAGTTAGTGTTTTCGTTCTTAAAGGGCGCACTTCACCTTCTGCAACCAGATCTTATTTTAATGATGTTTGGGAGAAAATAAACACTTTCCTGGGTAATTTGTGTTTGTAGATATTTTAGTATTTCAAAGTGTCCACTGGGCTCTCTTCCTTCCTGGACTATAATTCCCATAATGCTTTGGTGCACTGCTCCTCCTTGTGGATATGGGGAGGGCTGTCTTACTGAGGCTGCGTCCGAATTCATTCCCTATGCCCCATATAGTGCACTACTTTGGGGTTCCGCCATTTTGTTATAGTGTCCGAATATGTAGTGAGCATTTTTGCACCCTACAGTAGTGGACTGAAGTATCCCACAATGCACCGGGAATTGTAGGGAGCTCCCGCATAGAGCTCCTGATGGTCACTACAAAAACACAGCGAAGCAAATCTGCCCCATAATGCATTGCGCAAGCTCGCTCTTGAGCGCACATGCACGCGTTTGCGCACGTGCGCTGCTTCTGCATGCATGCGCTCATCGCGCTCCAACTCAGAAGAGGCAGAAGTTGAACTAGCGAAAGAACTCAACACAAATGTACTTTTTAAACTTTCGTTTTCCCCTCTTTTCTTCCCTGGCGGATCTCGAAGCTACAGATCGAGACAAATGATCTGTGCATTTATTTGAAATGGTTTTATTTTATTTATAATAAATCTACTCATTTGCAATAGTATTACTAATCTGATTCATTGTATCACCCAGGCCCAGCGCATGACGTTAGGAGAGGAATCAGTTGCTTGCTGTAGAATATATTTGTGAGATTCTTTATCCCAAACGTAGGCTAAATACATGCATGTGAGACACATATTAATTGTGTCCGAACATATGTTTTATTAATATTCATTCATTCCTGCCATGAAAAAATATGCTATCTAACATTATTTCATTGAATTGCGATAAATGCATTAAAACTTCATTGTGTAGGCAGACAAGGCAGTCATTTATTGGTCTGCTGTTTCTGTTAACACCAAACGTCCGTATTGTGAGCAGAGCTTGTAGATCGGCTACTTTTGGTAATTCTTTACCAAAAGTACCCAAGTAAAAGTATACAAGCTCACAACACGGACGTTGCGCGTTGCTTATAGATCGGCTATTTTTGCCGTATCCCCCCGCCCCAGGATTAGCGGGGGTTCATGTGGTCATGCTGCTGATATTTTTCATATAGCCTATTGTCAAGGTTGTGCACTGTTTTCATATTGCTGGATAATGGATATAGCCTAATATTAATTTATTGATAATAATCATAGGCCCATTGTTATTTTAAAATAACCTTTTTATCATAGATATATAGGCATAAATGCCTGCAAACATATTTTCATTAACCTATTTTTTCTTTATTCATTCATGAATTTAACAAACTGTCCTTGCAGGGAGGTGACAGCCTGCAGTCACTTATTTGATACAGTCTGTTCCTAGCGGAAATTCAGCCGCAGCGTTTTGACTGGTTTCTTGTAGTCAGTTGATTCTTCATATCCAAATGAGTGAAACGGCCGGGATAATTTGTTTATTTTTCAAACAGTTCTTTATGAGGCGATCTGAAAAAACCTAATGGGGATTTCATGCAAATAAAAAGTACATGAACCCGCGGAACTACAGCGCCCTCTACCGATATTGACGTCAGAGTCGGTGCTCCCCATACAGGGAGTATTGTCCGAAATCTTCACTATAGAGTCCACTAGAGTCTGGATCCCCGTATGGGGGGTAGGGAGTAGGGAACAACCCTAGCAATTCGGACGCAGCCTGAGACAGCATCGTGGTCCATGAAGTAAGTGAGCACAGTGTCCATGTCCAGTCCATGACATCATGGACACTTGGAAATACAAAAACATCTAAAAACACATGTATATTACCCATATAAAAACCCCAGGAAAGTGTTTCTCGTCTCCCAACCACCATTAAAATAAGATCTGGCCCAGGCCGTAGCGTAACGGTCTGGGCACCGGACTGGTGATCCAGTCGCGGTGTGCCGCGGGTACGACTCCCGGACCCGACACGACCTTTACCGCATGTCATCCCCCCCATCTCTCTCCCGTTTCCTGTCAGCCTACTTTCTATCCTTTAAAAAATCAATAAAAGGCGTAAGCCGCAAAAAAAAAAAAAAAAAGATCTGGTTGCAAAAGGGGTGAAGTGTCCTTGTTTTATATAGACATAGTCTGTGTAATGCCTGGGATTCGAACTCGGATCTCCTGGGTGAAAGTCCAACATCTTAACCACTAGACCAAAGGGATATATCCCTATGGACCGGGGGAGATATTAGACCTTTGAGGCCATCAGGCAGAGGCTCTGAGCACCACTCTGCTACAGTCACCCCCCTCCTCCCACGGGGAAACCCGACCCGGGTCACGGCACAAATGTAACGCCCGGGATTCGAACTCGGGTCTTCCGCATGAAGGTCCAACATCCAACAACAGAGAGGCACAGGCAGAGGCTCTGAGCCACTCTGCTACATCTGCAGTGTGCACGGACATGCGTTCGTTTAGTTAATGTTAATGTATGTACAGTTAATGTATGTCATTGTCAACAGCTGATAGTTTACTAATAAATGTATGGCCATTGGCCAGTGAGGACAATTAGAAGATGAAACACACAAACCATAGGCCACAACAGGAAACAGGAAAGTATCGGTATCAAAATGTACTTAAAGTACCAAAAGTAGAAAGCACTCAATATGTAGAATGTCCCGTTTCACAAGTTTTCAAATGTCTAAAACATATTTAGAAAATAGCAGATCTACAAGCTCACAATTGTGAACTTGACTCACTCTACTTAACTCACAATTGTGAACTTGTAGATTGTCTACATTCAAATGGTCAAAACATATATGGCTGAAGTGGTTAATGTATGTTTTGTAATAACAATCAAAATCTTCAAACTAGTATGGTAACTACAGTTACCATACTAAAAGTAGTAAAAGTATAATATTTGCCTCAGAAACGTAGTGGAGTAGAAGTAAAAGTACTGAAAACTGGAAATACTCCAGTAAAGTAAAACATACTTAAAACAAAAGTGCAGTACTTGAGTCAATGTACTAAATAATGACTGCAAAACAGAATGTGTAGCCTTCAGTGAGGCGCGTACACAGGTAGCATCCGGGCCAGCTGAATAAGGTTACACAAAGTCAAAGACTCAAACCACAAGGCTATGACCAGCGTAAAGACAGATCATATTACGGTATAACATTACAGCTACACGAGGCTCACGAGGGTCTCTCTCAGGAGCAGGTGCAGGTAAACGTCATGCATTTTGGTGATTCACACACACTCACGTGAAGACGGAGGAGACTTGAGTGATGTGAGCGAGGCATCGGGCAAGTCTGTCTGTGTCCCTTTATATACCCATATACAGTAAGTAGACCCATGATGTCATAGATTAGCCTCTTAACTACTATGGGATTTAGTATCGCACAGGGTGGGAACACTGGGGGTACAGGCAAGCAGTGTCCTTAACTCAGTCAGCATATATATCAACCTCTGTATTGTGTGTGTGTGTGTGTGTGTGTGTGTGTGTGTGTGTGTGTGTGTGTGTGTGTGTGTGTGTGTGTGTGTGTGTGTGTGTGTGTGTGCGAGCGAGCGAGCGAGACATCAATGTCTAGAACGTGCAGAAAATGACCAAAGGAACCTGGCCAGTAAGCCATTCTATAAGCACTCCCAAAAGCCACTTCCTGCATTCCATGTATCTCTGTTTATTCTAGGCTAGGGGGTGGTGAACCTCTACAGCGGCAAAACATGTCAAATGTGTTACCTTTATGAAGGCTGTATCCCCTAGTAGTTCCTTGCATGAAACACAAACCCTACAAACAAACATAAAAACTGTACACTACATGCCCGTCAGCACAGTGCAGAGTTTACTGTGCAAATTCTTGCCGTGAGAGGGTAGACGCAAAACCAACACAAAACGCAATGCACAGATTGACAAATTCCAAATCAAATATTTGAAAATAAATGTGCAAGCGTTGTAGATATAAACTAAGTAGTCGGCAATGATTGATTGATTGAATAGTTTATTAGACATAAATGTAAAAATCACACCAGTGTGAACCAAGTGGTGCAACTCCCGTGCGTCCAGCAGGTGGCAGCCATGTCACATACTTCTCTCGTTCCATGCTCACACAGACAGACACACACACAAACAAACACGTGCAAGGCATTGTAAGCTGGACGTAGAAGTGGTTTGCACCACTTAAAAACAGTAACAGAGTACAGTCAAACACTAATTCCAAAAGGGATAGCACCAAAACAAATGTCCTTGAGGTCTTGTTTCTGACGACGACGACAGTGAAATTGTCAAAACAGCTGAGCTGCTCACAGTTTACACTGTTTACTGTTTACTGTGTACTCTCTCCTTTCATCCTCTCTCATCCTGTTCCCGGCTCTATGTTCTCCCTGTTTGAAGAACTGCATCAGACAGAATCTCCCAACTACACAATCTCTCCATTCTTTCCCTCCCTTGGTTTACGCTCTGCGGCTCTGCCTCTTCCATGAAATCTGTTAGAGGTTTTCCCACATTGCCAGGGCACTCTACCTCCACCCCTGTCCTTCTCTGCTTCCTCCAACCCTGTGTTCTTTCACCCACTTTAACCCCCACCACTACCACCTCTTCTGAAATCTGTATAGCTCCTCGTTCCTGTTCAACAGGTTCTCCAGTCTGTTCCTCCTTTCCCACCCTCCCGCTCTCTACATTACTCTGCATTTTGTTAGGTTTGGTACTGTTTAGGACAGGTCTAATCTGGAGAAATACGTCTATACCGCAATACTCACACTCCCGTCTCAGAATCAACCCAGGAACGACCCATCCATTGTGTGTGAGACAACTCCAGTTGAGAGACAGAGAGCGAGAGAAAGCCAGACCGAAAGAGAGACAGAGAGGCAGAGAGAAGAGAGAGAGAGAGGCTTGGGTGGGCCCTTGTGTAGCTAATGAAGTAAGAAGGTTAGAATGGTCTTGCTTGCTAGTGCTACTAACATCATTAAAATAAGCAGTCTTCAGCCTCAACACACAATAATGCACAGCAGGTGCTACTCTGTACATTTGCACTCCGTTGCACGCACGCACACGCACACGCACACACACAGTAGCAAATAGAATGTGAATCATACTGTAGAAAATTGAAACTGTCCAGACATGAAACCATGATGCTAGTCATGCTGAAGGCAGGAGGCTCTATACACAACAATAGTGATATCTGTTTAATTGTTGGCTCCGCTCCTCCTGACGCACAATGTCATTCTACCAGTTTCACAATCACTCACTGTTTCCCTCTGAACGCAAGGACTGCTGAGGGGGTGCAAGGACACAGAGTAGACGAGGGCGAGTATCGGTCTGCTGTGGCTCTGCCTGTCTGTTAACCACAAAGCTAATTATTTACATTGCGTTTTACTCCACTTTCCTCTCGTCCACTTTCCTCTCTCTCTCTCTCTCCCTCTCCCTGTGCATTATTTGCCATTTCACCACTTCCCGTCTTCATCTCCACCTCCCTCTGCTCTGCTCTTCCTCAAGCCTCAAGGCACTGCCTCATTCCAGACAAACCAGAGTATGTGAGTTTCTCTCCCGAGGCAGGCTTTCCTCCTCCACCTGTTTCACTCATCCCTCATTATGGTCTAAAAAGCCTATTCATACGGCAGTTTTAGGTGATGAGGTGACCACTTTTTCGGTGGTCATACTCCAGTCACCGAAAGTGACTGGAGTATGAATAGGCCTTAAGTTACCTCGTCTGTCTAGGACCCAAAGGATCAGAAGAGCAGAGATCCTCTTTTCGGAGCATTCATTCATTTACTTCAGTGGCTCTGGGCCAAATCACAAATGTGTGGCAACCAGGTATAGCTTAGAAAATCGATGATACAAAGATTAGATGTCAGGCAATATTTATAGTCAGAGTTGGACCTACAGTATACTCCACTGAGAATCGTAGCAAGAAAGTAACCAACTTCACTCTCTCTCTCCCTCTAAGCAAACACATGAGTTGACCCTGCGAACTTGTCCTTTGTCTCTCACTCTCCTAATGTGATATTTCCACAAGCATCCCTTCATTCTTTCTACGGCTACAGAGTCTCAGCATCTCTCTGTACTTCCCAGAATACAGTCCTGAGTGTTAACTCATTTAGCCTTGTAGTTCTGCAGAGGACAATTAGATAGAAAACATAAAAACATATAGCAGCAGTGAGAATCTGTGTAGGCTTCTCTTTCTTTCCCTTCCACCCCCTCTATGACTATTATTTTTGTATCTATATCTATAGTAATACATTACTTCCCAAGTACCCAGATCCCACAGACATTTTTCTTTTCCTCTCCTCCCTTTCTCTTAACCCATTCTGACCGGGCACCCATTTTGGTGTTGGCATCATGTTATGCTTTAGCTATTGAAAAATAGCAGATCTACAAGCTCATATCGCGCCACCGAGTGGCGCGATACGAGCTTGTAGGTCTGCTATTTTTGAAAAATCGAAGACACTTTTAGAATCTGATCTCAGGTCAGAATGGGTTAATAATGAAACTGTCAGGATGTAATAGACATTTTTAGAATCTGATCTCAGGTCAGAATGGGTTAAATTATAATATAACAAGTAATATCAAACAATATTTAATAAACTTCAGTCATCTCACTCAGTCAGCTTGCTTCCATTCCTAATCATTCTGTCCGCTCTGGTCTCTTCTCTCTCTCTCCCCGTTAGCAAGCAGAGGATTAAGGTTCTGCTTGTACACCAATAGTAAATCTTTTTTATTCTGTGCTCTGGGCTTTCCTGCGCCCTCTCCCTCTTATTCTTCTGCCTTCCTCTTGCATATCCTTCCCCGTTTCTCTTTCAAAAATCACACCCGTGTGAAGTGAGTGGTGCAACTCCGTGTGGGGGTGGGTCGGAGGTTCCAGACCCACAGGAACGCAGATTCCGGCGAGCCGCCCTGTGTCCGAAACGGTTGAGAAATGAGAGTTACCGTGTGGGGGTCCCTCTACTGTACTGTACTGTACTGTACTGTAACACCCGAAATCACCATATATACAGTTAATATGTGCATGTGTGTTTGTGTGTGTGTTAGGTTGCGCACAGGTGGTGAAAAACAACCATGCTGTTTTCGTGCTCAGACGCACCCACCCACCCACCCACCCAGCCAGCCACCCACCCAGCTCCGTAAGGAGCACCACTCAAATCAGGAGATTACCATAGCCTACATTATATGACTACCATGTTGTTATAGGGAACATTCAAACTGATTTATCATCTGAACTGATATGGCTGAAGACAAAAACACAATTTCTTAAGGGATAGATGAAATCAAATTCAAAGTGTGTGTGTGTGTGTGTGTGTGTGTGTGTGTGTGTCTTTACCAACTTTCCAAATACAACTCTATCGTCCTTATGCTCCTTATCCCTTAGAATATTGTTCAGCAAATACTTTCATTTCAATGTTTTTCAGTCGTGTCTTTTTGACGACATTAGGTATTGATGAGAGGCTTCAGCACATTGTATCTGAAGGCAGGCCGAGTTCCTTGATTCAGTCGGCAGCCACAAAGACTTACCCCATATTCACAGCCCTTTCATGTGTGTGTGTGTGTGTGTGTGTGTGTGTGTGTGTGTGTGTGTTAACAAAATGAATGAAATGATTCAAATGATGTGAGACACATGAGCATCAGCAGTGATAATAGCATCAGCAGCCTCCCCCCTCCCCAACAGTCAGAATTTAAATTGATGGTGTGCAATAACACAGCTTGCCCAGTGACGCTTTACAACGTTTATCAGCACCATGCTGACAAAACAGAACAACTGGAGAGAAGATGAGAGTCACAATCACATCTATTATCCTACTGTGTTCAATTCATGTCCATGAATGATGCAAGACAATTTTCGTTATTCTGAATAAAAAAACAACGAAGTGCGCACACCAGTAAACATAAACAACCTGTCCTGAAGTAGGCTGCGCAAGTTATGGGCATGCTTTAGGTGTGTAGCCTACTTAGTTTTTTCGTTAAATCAAGTTCAGACAGGTACGTATTCAGAAAATTACAGGTATTAGCTAGCTGCTCATCTCATCTGTTATGGCCCCTGCGCACCTGTAGAATATGCAAATTCATTGGTATGACAATGACTTTCTGTTTCAGCTCAACGACACCGCATCTAACTGACACTTTACTGACAATATGCAAAACGGCATGGTAAAATAATTCGGTGGGTACGCTATATGATTCATTGAAATTCTCAACTTGCACGTGCAGACAAACTTTTCGTTGCTCAAGAACAACAAGCTATAGTCATGACTCATGTTAATACTTACGATATCCAAGTCCTCTGGAGAGTTATTCCAACACCAAATCCTTCATTCAGCGTGCTGGAGGCAGATAATGTAACTTGTTGTTGTCTGTTCCTATTGTGCAATACACGTACAGTTTAGGCACAGACCACACGGCGCTCGAGCAAAAGAGAGAAAGAGCACTGTCTCCTTGACGTTTGTCTGCGGGTTTTGGACTCCAACGCGTCGCGTCTACTCCGCGTTCTTCTCTTCTGCGCGCTTTCTCCCAAGGCTTTCTCTCAACAGGCACCTGCGCCTACTAATGTGGGCGTGCACAACCGACACAGCATACGGTACAAGCGGGTAGCCTCTAAACTTGCAAATGCATGCTGATTATTGCGGGGTCGTCATAGATCTGTATGGAAATCACAAAAGATAATTTCAGTGTTATCTAAAACTTTCCGAATACTTTTTTTGTAGACCTATAGCGGCTAGCGCCTACTAATGGAAATGGAAGCCCTGCCCCATATCGTTTTATGTTCCCCAATCCCAAAGGCCAGCAACCACAGATTATCCTCTCATATATAGTCTATTTTAATTTATTTATGGTTTATTATTATTATTATTATTATTATACTTAGTTACGTAGGCCTACTTATTATAAGTAAGTAGACCTATAGCCTACTTAATTAGGCCTATACTTAAATTGGATATTTTATTGGGGCAACTTTGTGATTGTGAGAAATCGAATCTGGCACATTATGCGCATTATAAACAGCTGGGAGGTTTTTAAGACGTTTAAAAAACAGGTGGCTTGCGCACATGCAGTCCCTCGTTGGTGCTGGACAAAAGGAAAAAGGAGAAGTCCGCACACAGCCTAAACTCCAGATTTTTAAGACGACACAACATTGCCACCCAGTGACAGAACAAATGTAGCGCACTAGTCTTTGGGTTTTTCACACATCAGCACATGACATAAATGAGTGAAGCTTTTATGCAAGAGAGTTTTGTCAACTGTCCATAGTTTGAGAGAACCCGTTCTAAACTTGAGAAAATAAAATGTACCAAATATACGAGGAAATACTTCTGTAGTCTACAATAAAATCAGTCCCAGGGGCCAGGGCCAGGGGGACGGACCCTAGTCTACTCTACTGAACGGAACTGATTATTTCACCAGCACTCACAGTCACACACCTAAATAAAATGTAATATAATATCAGAATGATCTTATGATCTATTTTGAAATTAACAGAATCATCAGTATGTCCCTTTAATTTATTTTCTTGATTCTGATATGGTACTAAACGTGAATGTTTTTGTGTGTGTCTTGTTGGGAGGGGGGGGGTGTACAGACTATAGTAGCCTACAGCGAGCGAGTCCGTCTTTCCTCCTTTTTGGCCACTCTAAGCACCAGTACCGCAACAGCACGAATATATGCGCAGCAAAATCGAAGCAGCGCCAGGCGGGCGGCTCTCTTAGTCTGTTGACGGTAAAGGGTCACCGAGTACGTTCTGTACATTCTGAGGATACAGGGGAGGGCACTATAGGGGACTGGCGCATCTGGGCAGTGTGGGCACATGGGCACCCTATTTTGTACAAAATGTTCAAAGTAAAATATTAGAAAAAAGGTAGAAAAAAGTAGGCTAAACATGCATGTTACCAGACTTAATTTATCCTTCTAGTGGCACATCTGCAAAGCTTTCTTCACAAATGTGTCTATTATAACATAAATTTGTTCCAACCCAACTCCCTTGGGACACTTTGTGACAGCTGCTGAAAGTTGGGGTACCATTAAACAACCAATATAAGGCAAGTAGCATGTGACATGTCAAACTAGGAGGTTTTCATGATGCTGAATCCATTCCAAGCATTAGTTTTACACGAAAATACTCCTTGGGCTAAATTCGGCCATAGCCACTTGCCCTAATGTGTCCAAATGTGCTGATTTCATTTCATGGGCATTTTTAGGCGAAGAAGTGTTTTTTGTGCAATACTAATGCTTGCAATGGATTCAGAATCATGCAAACCCCCTAGTTTGACATGTCACATGCTACATAAAGTATAATGAAATTTGGAAATTGTAGCCTTATATTGGTTGATAATGGTATACCCCATCTTTCAGCAGCTGTCACAAAGCTTCCCAAGGGAGTTCGGTTGGAACAAATATGTGATTGTAGACACCTTTATGAACACATCTGTGAAGAAAGCTAGTGTTGGTAAGCATTTTCTTTTGCAGATTTGCCACACATTTTGCTAAAAGTGTATGCCCCAAAATGACTGAATATGCAGATTTTGTAGAAATTCGTATAGCAATTGTAGAAATATTAGACCATTTATATTGTCGAATGTTTTAAGCAGCCTATATGCTCTAATCATGCGGCTACTTTGCTTTATACATTGCCTATAGTTTAGATTTTGTAACATTTTGGAGAAAGAAATGCCAATTTAACATTGTGGTGCCCACTCTTCCTTGGTGCCCAGCTATCCTGGCTGTTACCCATTCGGATATCTATTATATATACCTGCATATATAATGGTGCAGAATGGGCATACTCCTGAATCCTGATGTGTGTGTCTGTCTGATGTCATGTATCTGTGCATCACACTTGTACTCCTGTGTCTGTCTTTCTGCCTGTATATATACTTCCAACAGGTCAACAGGACTTAACTCCCTCATAAAATCCTTTAAATCTGAAAAATATCTAATAAAACTATACTTTTCACACATTTCCCCCATTATTGTATAAAGCTATTAGACCAGGGGTCAGTAGAAGTCCAAGTTCCAACTCAATTGGATGGTTAGAGACTTTAAGCTATAGGCCAAGGGCCATAATCCTGATGGCCTACAAAGTCATGTGCACTGTTCCAACACGCGCGGGGTGGGGGGGGGGTAGGTGGGGTTGGGGGGCACCCGCATACACACATAATACATAAACACGTCACACACACGCCCCAGTGACACACACCAACGCACAATTAGCCTTTGCATTCCTGTTCCACCCTGGTTCTCGTTGGCCGACGCGTGCGCCTGTCACAATTCTCCTTGCCGAACCGTTTTCCGATTGGCCAGGGACGCGCCTACGTCGCTTCCCCGAGCGCCATTGGCCGAAAAACTAGGTTAGTGGTGCGACAGGCATGACGATGAAGAGAAACTGGGTCACCGATTGAAAAGCGTTTATGACACGTTTGTGTGGTTGCTATTACATTACATTTCTACCCCACAACGAGGCTCAATGGATAGAGGCGATAGACCCCATCAAACGTGAGTATAGAACGAACGCCTTATATCTACATGGTTTATGCTGGTTTAACGCAGATATGGTTGAATCCGTTAGATCATATAGAATTGGTCCACGGTGGGTCGGGGGAGCGTCGATGTTTTCCCCGTGCCTGCGCTGTGCTGCTGTGGTCATGTCAGTGTGGTTTTCTAGAGCAAGGAGGAGGGACATTTAGCGAGAGCTGGCCAAGTCCATTTTCTTGACAGCTTGTTTGTTATATAGCAGGCAAAAGGCTAAACTACTAAACCTGAGCAATAGCTGCGCTAAATTGTGTCCCACCACGGGTAAAAGGTGTCTATAAAAACGACCACATTCGGGGCTGTAGCTGTAGTAGCGATGTGTATTACACAAGAGTGTGCAGTGCATGTGGAAGGACGCGCGTGCATTATGTGGGCTCGCCTCGGCTCGAACGAATAACGTCCAGTTATGGGGTGCGCTATTGTTGACCATTATTACCAATGCCAGCACTGTGGGCTATGTTGTAAACAGGCCTGGATTGGATGGCTGGCACACGATCTCTCTATCAGACAAGACAACAACAACAACATCCACCTCATCCCCGGCTCGTACACAAGAAACAACAAACCGGTTCGAGCTTTCAGTGTGGATGTATTTTAGAGCAATTCTTGTAATGTATTGCAATAATTGCATGTGTAATGCAACATGCAGAACTGAAGAACAGCTAGTGTTTTTAGCCCATGGTTGTGTGTGTGTGTGTGTGTGTGTGTGTGTGTGTGTGTGTGTGTGTGTGTGTGTGTGTGTGTGTTTATCAATAGAGTACGCAGCAGCGTTACTGTATAGTAAGTAAATTGTGTCATAGCCCAATAATACAGTATTGTCTGATGATCATAAATATGATGTGTCTTATCGTATGATCATAATTTAGTCATAAATAATGTAAATTATGTCGTACAGTAGCCATCATCATGATATGAAGTGTAATATAGCCTACAGTATGTCGTACATGTAACATCATCAGTCACTTACAATCTTATACATCATGTGTCATACAGTGATAATAATGTGGCATCATTTTTGACAGAATGTGGACACATTCACCCAACAACCAAGTCAGTGCCTGTTTAGTGTAGTCTAGGTTTGTTTACATTATGCTTAATTGCAAACAGTTGGTTAGTTTTTATGTTTTGTTGTTGTTGTTATTATGTGAACATCTTTGATACCGTATCTCCTCATAGTTCTAGAACAAGCACAGCATGTGTTTTTGATTTCAAAAAGCATTTTATTTACTTTTAACATCAGATTATTCTTAAACAGTGTGGGAAAAACCGCCCTCTTCCACACCAAGAAATATATTCATTTTAACCCAAGATTTGAGCTAATGTTGTCATTGTTGTTAACCTCATAGTACTAACTACAGCACTAGTGCTTATCAGCACTTATTAGTCACTTGCCACGAAGCCAGAGCTGATAAAACATGTTGTGAGTTCAGTGGGGAATCTGGAGATATGATAAGACGAAGGTATTGCTTGTTTGGCTGCCGACATTTAAAATGTCTCACCAAAGGTATACATTAGCAGGTAACTTTCAAAATTTGTTTCAATTTAAACCGTACATATTTAAATATCATATAGTACAGTTCAGGAGATCGCACACCGAGCACAGCACTCCCTGTGGTGGTGGACTTGTGTGTCGAATTTGAAGTTGGTGGGGCAAACGGTTCTCGAGTTACGTGCAGGATTACAGATGTACAGTTGTACACATGTACACACAGAAACGTGGCGCATTTATAGATAGATGTGGTGTAAGAGAACAGTTGACCCAAACTATAAGGTTATGCAGATTATTATGAATATTTCAGTTGGTTGTCCAACTTGTCCATCTCTGCTCTATTATATATTTTACAGTGAGATTGCACCACCATATTCTTGGCTATCCCTGTAGGATATAAATGAAATAAACTTCAAGGATACTAGTTTAGTGTTTGATGTCTAGAATGCATGCTGCAGGATTGAGGGCACATCATGTGAAATTATTGTGAGTTTGTTTGTTGATGGCCTATAGAGAACATAAGATAGTGAACAAAACAAACTTTGTCAAAGTCTTTGATCAGAACAACATCAGCATATGTGTGTTGCCTATAAAGTATTATGATGTTTTAATGTATGTGGCATTGCCAGTATAGAATTGTTCCAAATTCGTCTTTGATTGACTTCACATCATAATGATGAATCTCAGTGAATGTATACGGGAGCTTATGTTAATGATGAATCTCAGTGAATGTATACGGGAGCTTATGTTAAAGTTGTTCCACTACTAGTAATTGAACTGGAATTGGTTGTCGTTGTCACCGTGACCATCGCAATTTTACCTTCACGAAACAGTGTACAGTATGTTAGCTATAGCTTCCAGCACAGCACCTCGAGCATCTTAATGAATATAAGTCAAATAATATAGCTACAAGCAGCGATAAGGCGGGACTAAGCCGGAAGGCAATAAGCAATAAGAACAATATGCACAATAAGCAATAGAAACATGGAAGACCATGTAATTGTGACGGGTCGGTTTTAATTGTGGGAGCAAGGGTTCTTGAAGACTTGAACCCATGACCTTGTGTTCCAAAGGCAAGCGCTCTAATGACTGAGCTATCTGGACACAATCACTTATTACATTGTAAACAGCAAAGTCATTCAGTGTTTTTGATAACAATTGTGTGTCCTGGTTTTTGGGATCATTGTCCATTACTGCAGGTTTAAGCAGGGCGGAATATCTGAGGGCGGAGCTTACTGGTCAAAGTCACAGATGTGTTCCCCATGAGTCAAGGAACATGTGGAAACAAGTGCCATAACCTTTGGCCAATCGGAGTAATACTGGTTTCAGTGTATTTGGCATGACCCTCGGGCCTCTACCATACTTTAAAGGGCCAGAGGTCAAAAACACGTTACTTGTTCGGCATGAGGAGACGCATATGTGTATCAAAGTTTTATTGCCGACGGTCAAACGGTTCATGAGTGGTCAAAGTTTGCATTTTCATTTAAGTGCTATAGTGCCACCCTTTGGCCAATGGTCGTGGGCTTCGCATCCTCACCGTTTGGCATGGCCCTCTACCATATTCCTGCACGATTCAGCCAGAACTGCTATTTTTTGCAGAAGAAAAAATAACAGGCAAAAACAATAAGGGATCAAGTATTCCCTTCGGGACTGCTTGGTCCCTTAATTATATTGAGTGCAGGCTACAGAATATGAAGTCCAGCTTGAATCAATTACCCTCTGCAGAGTATTTACAGGGAAGAAGGGGAAATTTGTTTTGTATAGACTAGAGTGGATATTTCTTTACAGGCCTGATTTTAGTTGATCTTATTCTTAGGTTAGAATTTAAGTAATTTTCCATTGTATGTGGTCTTTAATTCAAGTAATGGCTATGTTATAACCACTTGGCATAATTACTAGCCTATGATAATGATCCTCTTGCTTCAAGTTCACTAAAAAGCACCAACATCAACAATGGTGCTCTGTGAAAAGGTCCACAGCTCTTACAGGGAGGCCTTTTGGCAACAGTGACAGTGATGTCATTGCCAGGGAGGGAGTCAAGGTGGCAGGCAGGGTCCAGTGTTTCCAAGATCTTGATCTATGAGGGTCGGTTGATTTATTAGTTACGTTTTGTTTAGCCTTGATGAGCCGTGCCGTTGCTTTAACAATGAACTTGAAATGCCAGAGCGGTGACGGCGACATCGTAATGGGACATTTCCCTGATGAGGAATGACAACGAACATGGGCCAATGGGTAGAAGTGAATTAACATTGAGGGTGTGAGAGAGGAATGTAATGAGTTTCCTTGTCTCCCAGTCCATTGACCAAGTGATGATTTATAATGAGCTGATTTGATATTTACTCACTGGGTGGTTGCATGAAATGATTCACAGAATGACCGATTATATGACTGCCTACTGTCAGAGTAGGAGTTGTTTGTGATGATGAGGAAGACTAAGTGGGTGGTTGAACTTGCTGAATGCATATGCCTACTTCATTGATTGGATCACTGGCCAACCTGATAAGACAGCTGGTAGAGAGATGGCTGGCTACTGACATACTGAGTGGGCGTAAAATACAAAGCAGGGCAATGAAGAGGAGTATGTGGCTGCAAATTGTCTGGTTGATTGCTGACTGAGTGACGGAAGTCGAATTCACTATAGTAAGAGACTACACCTCTACTTAATAACAGTTTATTGAAACGTGATGAGATGAAAGTGGAACGGGGTGAGGAAGTTAGGAACCCAAGGTTAGGGAGAGACTCAGGGTGGGGGCGTAGTCTCAGGAGCAGACAGCCATTGTTGCTCTACTTGGGGAGCGGTCTGTCGTCTCTGCTCCGTCAAAAATAGCAGATCTACAAGCTTACAACATGTGTTGTTTTTATAAGCTTGTAGATCAACTATTTCCACTATTTTGTACATTAAGAAAAAATATTTTTAAAAAGTCAGTGATCTCTTTGTATATTTAAGTCATATCTGCCCTGTGCAATTTTTTATTACGAAACCTAAAATGCAAACAGAAATACAAATTGTAACCTTCCAACGATCAATGCAAAAAAACACAATTAAGTCGTTAATCGCAATTATTTCCCTGACAATTCATCGTCAACTTAAATTTGTAATTGTGACAGCCAGGAGCCCTAAGTGTATGGTTAGGTCTGGTTGATTGCTCACTAAGTGACGATAGCAGAAGTAGACTAGCCCTGCATGGCGGCGGATGGAAATGAGCCTGGCTGGTGTGACTGTGACACCAGAGAGACGGCCTGACCCAGTTTCCTCCTCCCCTGCACCAGGTCCATTCAGTGTTTAGTCATGACACTGTGTTTTCTCCTTCTAGCCCAGAGCTTTGTCCCAGTAAAACAGTTTGCCGAGCCTTTCCTAACCTACTGCTCCGCAACCTAATTCTTCACGATGGCGCTCAAATGTAGGATTTGTCAACACGCCTGTCTGTCCGTCCGGGTTTCTCATTACAGATCAAAACGTAACCCACCCAAAATATTGCATTTGATCAAATCCTATAGGGAGAACTCCTTTGAAATATTCAGTGATTCAAAAGGAGTTTTTGGCTCCGGAATGCCTTTCATTTCCCCAGGAAGGCTTACGTTTAAGGCTAGGTTATTGAGCTCGATCTCCTACTAGAATTTATCCTATAAACAATTTAATATAGGTCTAGTTTTTCCCACCAATTTTGGAGCTCCAAAAAGAACTGAACCGGTTCCCATTGGGAACCAACCGGTGGAAAGGGGGTCATACTGTATGTGACATGCTGCATGTTACAGCATAGTCAGATGACACTGAAAACAGGAATGAGACATTATAATTACCCCAGGTGAAGGAGCTTAACTATCTCTGTGTCTTGTTCACGAGTGAGGAGAGGACGGAGAAGATCAGCCGGAGAATCGGAGCGGCAGGGGCGGTATTGCAGTCGCTGTACCGCACTGTTGTGTCGAAAAGAGAGCCGAGCCAGTAGGCTCTGTCTACCGAGCAATCTTTGTTCCTACTCTCACCTACAGTATGGTCATGAAGTGTGGGTCATGACTGAGGGCGAGAAGCGACCAAGGGGCGAGGTCACGTGCATGCCATGCAAACGCCTCGTTGACAGCAGACTGCTGGGCGAGCGCTGGCGCTTTGGCATGGGGGATCAGATCAACATGGAATGAATTCTGTACTGGCCATATAAGGAGCATGTATGTCTTGAGTGTACAGGGTTTGATGAGGTCAGATCAACATATGGAATGTCAGAACAGGTCAGCTCCATACAGTAGCCTACTGTATATGGAGATCTAAGGATGGTAGCGGGGACATTCTCTTGAGTGTACAGGATCTTATGAGGGCCCTACATTTTCGGGCCTGTTGAGAACTGTAGTTTTCGCCGGGAGCGGCTGTACTAATAACTTTGGGGCATGTCCGTCTAGAGTTTGAAGGGACAGGTGGGCCTGTTGAGAACTCTAGTTTTTCGCTGACTGCCGGGGCGCGGCTGCACTAATAACTTTGGGGCAGGCCCGTCTAGAGTTTGAATGGACAGGTATAAGTCAAAAGGGAGACATCGAAGAGGAAGGATGGATGGGGAAGGATCAACATATGGAATGTCAGAACAGGTTCCGTCATATATCCATATATGGAGATCTAAGGGTTTGAGGTCAGCTGTAGAGTTGCTGCATGGCCAATATTGATGACATTGATGACATATATGGGGGCTTGCCTGGGGTGACCAACCAACCAACCAACACACACACTGACAGGAAATACGCGGGAAATAAGCTTTTGTTTGAATAAAATCAATTGAAAACCTAAAACGATCAAGAATAAAATCCTGTTTTAGCCTTAAGGCCCAAACCGCACCAATGCATCTCCTTGCAACAGAACAGTTTTAGGGAAGTTGTATTTATACAACGCAGTTTCGGGAGAAGAGACCTCCTTCCGCTTGACCTTAACCACTCCTCCCTCATTATCAACAACTCCTACCGCCTTATCAAACTCACCTGCTTTTCATTATCACCCGGCCAATCCCCGGTGCAATCACAACAGTATAAATACCACTTGCGATCTCTCAACCAAGTTGTTTGTTCTGTTCCACGACAGGCCAAACATGGGTTGTGAGTACTGCACTTGTAGATCGGCTATTTTCACTATTCTTCAAATTCGCCATCCTCCTCCACCCCAACCTTCCGCCTCGATTCTCTAGGAATCCAGGGGGGGCAGTGACGGAGCAGAGACGACCAACCGCTCATTCAGAGTAGAGCAAAGATGACCGTCAGCTCCAGAGACTACGCCCCCACCCTGAGTCTCGCCCTACCTTGGGTTCCTCACTCCACTCCGCATTCATCTCACTCTGTTTCATTCTGTTTCTCTTACTAGTGAAAGGACATTGCAACTGCCATTGGGGACAATGATTTCATGCAACTACATGAAACTACTCGCAAACCGTTTGATTGCAAAGGAGTTGCATGGTGAATCATTGGTGCGGTGTGGGCCTAATTTATTGACCCATTATGACTGACAAAAATAGTAGAACACACTCTGTTTATTGGATATGACTTGATGCATGCAGGCCACATGCTATGTTACCAACCTGTCACTTATTTAATGACTAAAATAATGAGGGAAACAATCAGCCATTCACTCTGAATGAAAAACTTGATTTAATTTAATGAAAGCAATGGTCTTCTCAGCTCTCCCTTAAAGCCTCACTACATCCCAGGGCTTGACATTAAAAACACCCTGAGGGCCCGGGCCTATTTAATCCATTAATAAAATGTGCACCTCTAGGCTTACTGACGATGGATCAGTTTTCATAGCACTAATTTGACGGAGATTATGAATCTCCGTCTCGGGCACATGACCGTGCACTTGAACTTGCCGGTGATTTACGTCATGGGCCCCGATGGTGTTAAATTTTTGAGGCACTTGTCCTTCGGACCTTCGGACAAGTACATTTCCCATTCACTTGTCCGGGCACACAAGTCACTTGTCCGGAGAAGGGGTCATCAACATGCAGGCTTGTGATGGACATTTTCCTCAACCAAAATGTTTGCCACGGACATACAAAATGACTAAATACAAAATGCATACTAGTCCAGTAAGTAGACACAATGAAGAAAAGCACACTGCTCTTAAAGCTGTGTTTTAAAACACTTTCTTTTCAAGCAACGTGAACTCGTGAAGTGGTTTTGAAAGAAGCATGTTACGGTTTCCTCAACCCTTTGTACAAAGCTGAGAGTGAAGGCGCAAATGGAGCAATTTGTAATTCACTAAATTACTTTAATAGTCAAGTGTATAATAGTTACTATTTCCATGGCCATCTCTGTACTTTTGTCTACTTTCTACTTCAACTTCTTCCCTTTCTATATTGAGGTAATTGCTTTGAACTTTTCAAAGCATTAAAGACAATCAGAGACAGTGGCAAGAATTGCGCAGTTGAGACGAATAACCATTAGTCCATAGTCCATATACTAATGATCCATAATGTATAAATCATGGATAAGTGGTCAGGACAAAAAAGGCCTTTTTGTCCTGACCACTGAGGAAAATGTCCATCACAAGCCTGCATGTTGATGACCCCTTCTCCGGACAAGTGACTTGTGTGCCCGGACAAGTGAATGGGAAATGTACTTGTCCGAAGGTCCGAAGGACAAGTGCCTCAAAAATGTAACACCATCGGGGCCCATGACGTAAATCACCGGCAAGTTCAAGTGCACGGTCATGTGCAAATTAGTGCTATGAAAACTGATCCATCGTCAGTAAGCCTAGAGGTGCACATTTTATTAATGGATTAAATAGGCCCGGGCCCTCAAGGTGTTTTAATGTCAAGCCCTGGGATGTAGTGAGGCTTTAAGGGAGAGCTGAGAAGACCATTGCTTTCATTAAATTAAATCAAGTTTTTCATTCAGAGTGAATGGCTGATTGTTTCCCTCATTATTTTAGTCATTAAATAAGTGACAGGTTGGTAACATAGCATGTGGCCTGCAAGTCATATCCAATAAACAGAGTGTGTTCTACTATTTTTGTCAGTCATAATGGGTCATGAGGGTGCTTCAACCCTACTCAGTTAATTAAAGTAAAACAATTATCAGAAGGTTAAATCACTTGACAATTACGTAGCTCTATCATCTACAAGAAAAATATGATAGCATCGGCCAAATAATGATTGTGAAAATCAAAATATATTGCAGTGATCAGTTTCTACTAGATAAAAACAAATAGTTGCAAGGTATTTCTTTATTTATTCTACAAGCTGGAAGGGAATAGAACTTTTGCAATCCTATTAAAACCTTTCTCACATGCATACATTCATGGCAGCCTTGCCTGCCTCTGAATGAAAGGACATCAAATCAAATCTATTTGTATAGCACATTTGCATTGAAGCATCGAAGGCAAACCAAAGTGCTGAACAAGAGCATGTCAAAAAACAAAACAATAAGTGACATAAGTGACAAAGTAAAAAAGTGAAAGCAGAAGACATGAGGATGTTGTAACACGTTCAGTGAAATAATGACGTCATGCACAGAGTCTAGAATAAACCTAGCCCTGAAACATGACAAAGCCACAAAGCCACGTTGTTGGACTAATGCGCCATCAGAATTACAAGGGATCTCAATTTAGGGTACTTGACATTGCCAGGACAGTCCATCTTCAACGTCCTGGAGAGAGGGGGAAGCAGCAACTGTCTCAAGCATTTTTGAGTGGTGCAACCACTCCAAGGAACAGCAATGTCCGTGTTCACCTATGTGTGTCTGTCAAGGGGCCAGTGAGGCACCAAAACTTGGTGCCCAAATGCGGGCACAAAATTTGGTAAACGGTCCTTCCGGGTGCTTCAAAACGCCACTGAGCAACTTCCACTAACATGAATAGCGGAGGGGGCGGAGCTTCACGCCAGATCAGTCTCTATCCTTTTAATACTCTATGGTGTCTGTGTTGGTTAATGAGCACCAGTATATGACTATACCAGTAGGGGCGCTGTTGTGCCAGAAACAGAGAGAGGGATAGTGCTGCACTGTTGCCTGCTAATGAATGAGAGAGAGAGAGAGAGAGAGAGAGAGAGAGAGAGAGAGAGAGAGAAAGAGAGAGAGGTGAGGGGGGGAGGGGGGGAATTGCACCACTCAGTTCACACGCGTGTGATTTTCTGCTTCAAATAGACTTTTTGAGCAGTGGGTTGGCACACAGTCTCTAACATGTAGCTTTGTGTGTCCCTATGTCTGTTTTGGGTACCAACAGGTTCACAGCTTCACACTGCACAGGTGCATGATGGGAAGCTGAGTTTTTAGTGCAAGAAAAAGTATAGTCTTTTTCAGCATGAGTGTCTGTCTGTCTGGGGCTGGGCCTGAGTGTTGCTGTTGAGCTTCACACTGAGTACAGTACCAGACTACAGTACATCAGTATAGTATAACAACTACAAATGCACTCTATCGAGCTGCCAACTTGCGCCATGCACACAAGTAGGCCATAAATGGCCTACTTGTGCGCAAACAGAGCGCGCAAGTACTGCCCTCCCAACTTGAAACCTATCTTAGTTACGTCAACATCAACAACCAATAAGGGACCACGAGGACACGCCTACATACAGTACATACCCATTAACATTGAAACATATCTAAATTACGTCACCATCAACAGCCAATTAGGGACCACCGAGGACAGGCCTACATACATACATACCATACATACGCAGCCGACCACAGTACTTGCGTGCTCTGCTTGCGCAAGTAATTACAGTGTAGTTCCACCGCTCACTTCACACAGGTGTGATTTTCTCAATAGGAGGCGCCCTGGTGCATTACATGCAAAGTGTCCGCAGCACATGGAAAGCTGCTCAACTGCTCCATTCCCATTGAAAAGCATGGGCAGAATTCAGAATCAAAGTTCAGTGTGACCGTAACCTTAGACCCCAAGAAAATGTCTTTCACGAGGGTGAAGGCAAAGTTGGACTTGAAGGAATAGCAAACAGCAGAGACGTCTATTTTAGACAGCAGGTTGAAAGTGGGCTCAGTGCTCAGTGAGATGTCAAAGAAAAAACATCACGAGCTCAGTGAGTCACACAATATTTTTGCAGCACAACACCATATAAAATAGAGCTGAAGTAGTTAAGAGACTTGCTCAGGGTCCTTCTGATTCCCTGATGACCACTCATGTACCGAGCCACTTCAGTCCTTTTGTATTGCTATTCGGGATAATTCCAATTGTTTTGTTGTACAAGAAGGTATTTAGGCCTTTCAAAAGCACAATGAAATGAGAAAGTTGTTCACAAAAATAATTACTGTCATTACCGTACCTAGAAATGTGAAGTATACATAAAAGGCAATACACCTTCTCCATACTTTTCCATCAGTGTCCTAATTGCTCTCCGATCTGTCCTCTTTCTTCCCTCTCTACAGGTAAACTAAACGCACAGGTGACTCTGGGACCAAATCGTACCAGGGCAAGACAGTTCAAACTGGATGGACCCTGATCAAACCAGCCTGAAAGCAAACGGCAGTGGATCAGGTCAGACTGATCCAAAAGATACCAGGCCAGACCACAGGGCCGGTTTCCGTTTCCTAGCCAGGTAGCTCAACCTTCTAGTTTTACTTTGTTTTATTCCTTTTTGCGGATTCATTCAGACAGGCAGTTCAGTCAAAACAGTTCCATATTTGTACCCCGCCCCCCCTCCCCCATCCAGAGACAGCAAACAACCTTCTAAGGCCTAATTTATACAGTGTGCCTCGCAGAGAGATTTCAGAAATATGTTCTTGTGACAGTTGCTAACAGGTTAAGCATAGTTGTGTCATAACGTTTATGTATGGCGTATACATGAAAATATGTAATTTGATGTGTGAGGACTGAGGAAGTGTTAGCAAAGGTGACATTTTCACAGCCAGTCAAAACCGTGGACTGCAACATCTTGCTGGACCAGTGTAGGTGGTAGATTGGCTATTTTCACTAGTTTGGATCCAGGGGAGATATCAAATGTCTGTTTTGGGTCTCAAGCTAAAGAGTTTTGGAGCCACTGGTCTAGGGCTTAAATCTGACTGACCGCATTTTGTTCCATCCAACCCGTTATGACCTTAATGTAGAGTAAAATACCACACATGGAAAGATTACATGTTAATACTAACCAAAGTTGACTTTACAGCAGCTGCATAGGAATAGGGAAACCATATCACTTCAGGGAGGTCAAAGCCAAAAATTACAAACAAAAACTCCACCATACTCAAACATCAGACCCATTCGAAGTGAATGGTGCTGTACTGTACTCCTCCCTGGCTGTGTGTATGCATGCGCTCGCTCTACTGGCCACTTTAGCTGACGCACGCACGCACACGCACATGGCTAGCACCACTCAAAAAAAGAATATAACTAAACTACACCAACCCAAACAAAAATAATAATCTAATCCCCCTAACTAAACATGAAACAAAAATAATAATCTAATCCCCCTAACTAAACATGAAACGGGGGACTAAAATAAATGGCACCATACCCCTACAAACTCAAAGCTGCCATTGTTTTTACTTTAAGCACACAGTATTAAAGCCATCTTAAGCACAAAGCATAAAGATATATGGTACACAACCTACAGACAGAGTACAGACAGACACAGCAAACAGGAAAAAGGGCTTGCAACAAAAAGTATGGGTTCAGCACATTAGAAGAAAGTGGGGCAATGTTCTTTTCAGGGTTTTATGCTAGCTGGTTGATTGAGGAATGAGGCCCAGGTGTCCCCCCACTCCCCAATCTCCACACCACTCCTCTCGTCTTCCACTTGAATCCAATCACTGAAACCATTACCACAGTAGCCTCGGAAACCCAGACGTTTTATTTACTCGGAATGTGTTACTGTATACAGTATTAACTTAACTACTTTTGCTACAAATCCATAGTCTCCAAACACAAAGTGTCTTTCTTTAGGCAAGCCTGCAGTACTGTCTTATATTTCTTGTCAGCATCTCTGAAAGTGGTTCGGCTGACATAAAAGTGGGTCAAATTCAGTTGGAAAAATATCACGAGTCACTTGCGTTACTTTTTGTGGGCTGAAATAAGGGAATTGGAACACACAAGATATCTTCACAATCCCGCTATCATATGGCTGGCCTATTTCTTTTGACAAAAACTATGTCATATTTCTATAGGCGCTGTGACTGAGACAAAAGTTTCCTTCCTGTTCTCACTCCCTCACCGTTTGGAATCCACATTTGACCTACATTGCATGAGGTTTTGCCATGTGTATGTGTTTCCTTCTTAGCTTTGATTTATTTATTTAATTGGAAATAAAATAAAATACACAGTAAATTTGCATTCATCCTAATATTATTATGTCATGGTTTTGACAATTGTTTTATAACCATCTCTTTGTGATCCGCAGTTGTGGGCTCTAGAGTGGATGGAAGGAGATGATTTTAATACAGATGCTGTGATGAACATCTGTGGTGAGTGTGAAAAAACACGTCTCTGACATTAGGTTGGGATTCCTCTTTTTCTTCTCCCCAGTACTCTACATTGTGTTTAGAGACTAGACAAGTTAAGACAACAGTATTAGTACACTACATTGTGTTTAGAGACTAGACAACAGTAGTACACTACATTGTGTTTAGATACTAGACAACAGTAGTACACTACATTGTGTTTAGATACTAGACAACAGTAGTACACTACATTGAGACTATAGACAACAGTAGTCCCCAGTACACTACATTGAGACTATAGACAACAGTAGTCCCCAGTACACTACATTGAGACTATAGCCAACAGTAGTCCCCAGTACACTACATTGAGACTATAGACAACAGTAGTCCCCACTGTGCTCTACAGACATAGTGAGATATAACACTATAACCAACAGTCCCGCTCATTTCATTCCAACCCCTGCAGTGAGTCAATGACAGGCGGTACGGCACGTTCAGTGAGTGAATGACTAGTGCTGTCACGATTACACTTTCCCCCCCCCCACCCCCCACTTTTTTCATTGATAGATTTACAGTAAGTTGACAGGAAGTGGGGAGAGAGATGGGGGGATGACGCGCAGCAGGCTGGGATTACCACACGCTACGCCAGCCGCCCCATGCCAGCCATGATTACAAATTTAAGTTGACGATTACCGTAATTATAATTATCACACAAATAATAGCGATTGGCGTTTTAATTGTGTTTTTGGCATTGGACATTGGAACTGATGAATAAAGAATACATTTCTGTTTGCCTGGTAGTCATATACTGCACAGGGCAGATAACTGAAATATACAAAGAAATTACGGACATATTCATTATTTTTATACTTAAAAAGTAAACGGGTATAGGCTTTAGTTCCGACATACTATTGGTCCTACCTCAAACCCTAACCTGACCATAACCGCAAGCACTGGAGCAGCGCATGTTCGACCGCATGTCCGACCGTTGTTTCCGCATGTCGGACCTTTGGTGTGTCGGATCTGCGTGTGCATCCCGTTTCAACGTGGAAACGATTATGACGATTATGACAAAATAATTTGCGATTAGACGGTTATGTAATAACTTGTGACCTGATCAGGCCCGTGAGTGACAGGAGGTGTGTGTGTCGCAGATGATCTGATGGCAGACCAAAGGATGGATATCTCATCGACGATGACCGACTTCATGTCCCCCGGCTCCACCGACATCAGCTCCATCAGCACGCCGGGCATGGACTACTCCCGCAAGAGGAAGGGGAGCACCACAGACTACCAGTGCGGACATACACACACACACACACACACACACACTGTCGTACACATGCACACACACATGGCACGATTACAAATTTAAGTTGACGATTAACTTTTACACAAATAATTGCTGAATAACGATTTAATTGTTGTGTTTTAAAGTTCTGTTTGACTTTTTTTATTTGTGTGATTTGTGTGAAAAACAAGAGGGGGTGGGGATTTATTTTTAACAACTTAATCGCTATGTGTCATCAATTAATTTTCCCCCCACCCCCCAGCAAATTGACCTCTGCACGCATCTATGGCTTGAATTTGTAAAACGCAAAGACAGTCTCATTGAATACCATTTTAAGACTACACATAACCACTGTACTTTAACAGTGATCAATCGTTGTAATCAATATAACATCACGGGTGTTTGTACATTATTCAACACTCTTTGGAGTTTATAAATGATTACATTGGCCAATAATGTGAAAACAAGAAGCTGATCAGCACATTAACTGTATTTTGTCTTTGCAGGATCGATGGTTTCCAATTTGAGTAAGTATGAAAACTTCTTCATAATAAAAGGATTTTATTCCAATTGTTAATTTTGTTTCACATTAAAATAGCAACGGAACCACATAATTGCAATCTCTTAAGTCTCTAGACATGTTAGACATTTTAGACATTGTTTTCAGTTGTATCCCTTTTTTTTAATCCACAATAGCGACATGGACCCAGATAAGGATAAACTGGGAAGGTAAGCGGGCCACCAAGTCATGTCTGCAGGGAAACCACATGTGGATTCTCTGCCCTGTCCTTGATCTCCTATATACACTATCTTCACTCATTCTAGTCGCTAGAGCAGATTTGATGGGAGGAACTTGGGGAAACGCCCTCAGACACACATGGTGTCTCTTTACATCGGCGTGAGCCGTGACATGATGTCATATGTTTTGCCGTTTCTCCTCAAATTTGCATGTTTACATGGAGACGGGAGGTGGAGATCTTTCAAAGATTTCCACTCTGGAACTGGAAGGGGGGGTTTTCACTTTCTTGCGGTTTCAACCCCCAAAAACTGTGTTGCCAACTAAACTGAGATTTTATTTTGCCGTTTTCTTCAGAGACTGTTGTCATCTAAACCTGGCCTGTTTGTTCCAGGTTGTCAGAGTCATAGTATCAGATTGCACAGAATATGGCTTGAGCGCATGGGATCCCTTGTTACTTATTGTAACATTTGGGGGAAAGAAAAGCAATAATATAAGCACACGTTTTTAAGATAGACTTGATCAAGATCAAGACCTAAACCCCCTTTTTTATCCGAAATTAGACAGAGCAGCATGAATTTTGGATTAGTTGCCGTTTCCCCTTGTAGTCAGGGAATATTATCAGTATTACCAGTCAAATCTGGGAATACATTTCTTACCAAGAATTTTCTTCACCAATGTGTTTGTAAAGGTGTCTACTAACATATCCCACATTGGTTCATATTCAACCACCCATAGGGACATTTTTGACAGCTGCTGAAAGTTGGGGTACCATCAGCAGCCAATATGGCAAAATGTTCTAAATTTAATTATGCTTTAAATAGCATGTGACTAGGGGGTTTTCATCATTCTGAATCCATTCCAAGCATTTGTTTTGCACGAAAAACACTCCTTGGGCTAAAAACGGCCATAGACACTTGCCCAAATGTGCTGACCTCATCACAATTGTGACGACGGCTATGGCCATTTTTAGCCCAAGGAGTGTTTTTCGTGCAAAACTAATGCTTGGAATGGATTCAGAACCCCCTAGTTCGACACGTCACATGCTACTTAAAGCATAATGAAATTTAGAACATTTTGCCTTATAATGGTTGTATGGTACCCCAACTTTCAGCAGCTGTCAAAAAATCCCCTAGGTTGGTTGAATATAAAAGAAAATTCTTGGTAAGAAATGTATTCCCAGGTTTCATTAATAAACCCTGACCATTTGGTATTCCCTACTTAATCATGTGAGTGAGAAGTACAGACTCATTTGCGTCACTGGTGACGATGACCACAGTTGGGTGTAGACCAAAGACATTACATGGTTGCATAAGCTGTGTTTTGTTTATTTAACAAATAGGGCTGGTTATAGGACAGTGTGTTTTTCCCCCCCCATTTGCCGTGGCTCCAATTCCCACAGAACGGCCAATTAAAATATACTCTGACCCATATGTATGCTGCCAATGTCTGGGCCTGATAATGCGAGATTTGATCTCTTCTTCTGATTTGTCTTATTTTTGGAATGCACTGGGTAACCTCTCGTTTGTTTCTTTTCAGTGACCAACAAGGCCGCATAAAGAATGCCAGGTATCAAACCTCTTCCTGTACCATTCTCTCTCTCTCTGTCCACCTCTCTTTACACACTGCTTCTGCATCGTACAAACACACAGTATGCCCAGCACACACATACTCACACATATCCTCTCGCTAATCTCCTCTGAATGAATTAAATGTCACTCTGTCTGATTAGAGATAGAGAGAGCTTTGTGAATGCTAATGACAAGAAACTTTATACAGGGGAGTCTACAGATCAGACTACCGGTACTACTATGTGGCTCAAAGCTGCTGCTGTCTGTGAGAGCATGGCTGATGGCGTATTCTTGTCCGTGTAAAGGACCCCCCTCTTTCATGCCCGTCAGTCTAGCCTACTGTAGTAGGTAGTCTGAAGGTAGCCTCACCAACCGAGGTTTACTTTAGATAGAGAGAAGGATGTGTTTTTTACATTTACGAAGGGCTGAACTCTTGGAATGGCAGCAATTTCTTGGCACCTTGCTGATGCCGACTGACATGTACGCTACTGTACGCGATGGATAATTGAGAACATTTGTCCTTTTACAAGGATCCCAGGCAGCAGTTCACGGCTAATTCCATCACCTTGCTTTCCGACAGAGTAGTTTATTGGTTCTTTTCATTTACATAGTAGGAACCATTTTGTATTTGTTCGTGTTGTTTTGTTTTGCTTTTTAATATTACATGGCCAAGCTTTTTTTGTGTCCTGAGCTACAGTATGATTAAATATGACTGCTGTGTTGAGTGGTGGGGAGGGCGTGCCGTGTGCTAGGTTTACAAACCTGATGTTTCTATACACACATACTGTACATTTACATAACAAGTTGGCAGAAAGGAAAAAAGGTAGCCACCCACAGAGTATCTTCGAATCTTTTTAATCTGCGTTGAAAGAGCTGTCTGGTTATCCACTATAGCCATTCATTTGTTTGAGTCGCCTATGCATGAATATTAAGATAGTTATCAAAATCCAGCTGCACCTAAGAGGATGTACTTTGTTCCAGTGCAAATGTGAGTAAAAGAGTCATTGGAATGTGTAATCAAAAGATGAACAGTGTTTTTTTTTTAATTACCTCCTGATATTGCGTGTGCTGCCACTTTAAAGTATTTAAACTGTCGGTGTGGGTGTATTATCAACAGAATAAATGGCTATAAATGGGTAGATGGAAGTTGAGTGGATGAATGGAATTGACTTAACGCACACAGTTAAAGAAGGGATGAACTTAAAATTCACCAATGTTGAGTGAGGTCAAGAATGTTGAACTTTTAAATAATGGTGAGGTTTCAACATTGACCTCTGTACATCTGTTGAAGAATCGGTGTGAGACAAAACGTATAATATATTTGACAAACGACTGCTGATGTGGGATGAGGTCCAGCATTCGGTGTGTCGCGTCAAATCGTTCTTCAAAGCCAGCTCTTCCTGGCTTGCGCTAAAATCATGGCTTGGAATCGCAGAAATGAAATCTCATGTTAGTGCAAGGATATTAGCCGATGGCCGCCCATTTGTTGAACACCTAGAACAAAATCAACTCAACAAATTCCAGGAGCTCTGGAAAGGTTTGACACCCTACTCCTGAATTAACACCTTTAGATCAATTAAATATAATAAGCAAAGGCATAGCCTTGGTGCAAGGTCTAACATACGCTTGCTTTTTAACAGTACAGCCAGCAGATGGTGCTATTCAGTCCAGTCCAAAGTTATTGCTTATAATTGTATGTCCTTCAATTGCAATGGGTGTTACTGTTAAAGATGTTCTCTTTTACCCATCTAAGTAAAATGCCAACATCATCAGTTATAGGCCTCACAACCAGTCCTTAATCAGGGTTTTTGATTATGATAAGTGCATAGAAGATTTTGTGGACTTTGTTGAGGCCTAAGAAAGGATTAGTCTCAGATCTTATCTCCGGAGATATCCAAAATCCCAGGGCCACAAGTTCCACAACGAAACCCTTCCACAGCTGGTTTGCGGAACATGCCACACCAACATTTCGCTGCTTCCAACTGTATGAGTGAGACACAAAATTAAAACCCTATTTCATCATCGTCATAGCCTCAGAACTCACGTTCCATTATATGATCATCATCCTCATGCTAAACCTCAATATGCTTGTCGTTGATTGGACAGAGAGGCCCACAGTCAGATCGAGAAGCGGCGCCGGGACAAGATGAACAGCTTCATCGACGAGCTGGCCTCCCTGGTGCCAACATGCAACGCCATGTCCCGCAAGCTGGACAAGCTGACCGTCCTGCGCATGGCTGTCCAGCACATGAAGACGCTCAGAGGTCAGCAGGGGCCCGTAGACTAGGGATGGGTGGATATATACGACTGAGGGAAAGACTCATTACACCTCTAAAAGGCTGAGTGGAATGAATAACTATCACCGTTAACTGTGATAAGTCTGCTGTGGCGTGTTTTTGAATGAACACATTTCTCGCCATACCCGTCTCCAAAAAGACGGGTTACAAAGGTTATCTCTTGACCGCCACGCCCGTAAATAGACGGGTTACGACACCCGTTTACGGCAGGGCTCTTACGGCAGCTGCCTATGGCCTGAAATGGCATCCATCTTGAAATGAACGAGAGAAGACAAAAACAGTTGAAAAACGGTCATCCGATCTCCATAGAGTCCCATAATGGCCGTGATCTTCAGTGGAGTATATCTCGGAATGAATCCTCAGATTTGGTGAAATGAGATAAAAGTATGAACTTAAAATGCTGGCGCTTCGCTCCGGTTAGCATATATTATCGTCTTGCATGCTAGTTTGGGACCCGATTGACCGACGGACAGGATGCGGCTCTTACTTCCGGTTTAAGATGACCGGTCACAGGATTTGTAGATTGTTGTTTTCGCGTGGCAAGGGCTACTGAGGTGCCAGAAAACATGCCGGCAGGAAATGTGTTTTAACTATCCAGTTAATTTGACTAGAATTCTTGCTTTGCAGCCTACTTAACTTAAAGTACATTACACCCCGAGTACAGGACGGAGCGTCTGTTGCGCAACATTCGATGTTGCGTAACAATTCCGTCCAATTCTAAGAAAAGATTATGTGTTAGACGGCCCACGATCGCTAGTCACGATAGAATTAATCATACCTCCCGTTGTTGTCGATCACCTCAAGAGTGTTTTGGCTACATTTAGCTACTTCAGCCACATCCGGGATAACATCCGGTCCGTCACTAAATGTCCTCTGCTGCTATAAATCGCTGGGCGCTATGATTTCATGGATTAAATAACCCTGTGCGTTCGCAGTGTTAAAGATCTGTGTCCTATACCTTCAGTTGAACTGACCCAGAATGTGAAAAATAGCCATTGAGCAAAATGTTTGTTTGGTCCTCAGGTGCAGCCAACCCATACACAGAGGCCAACTATAAGCCTTCCTTCCTTTCAGACGATGAGCTGAAGCATCTGATACTAAGAGTGAGTTCAATATGCATGATACACTGGGAAGGAGTTTATATATCAGAATATTGTATTGACACTCAAGAATCAATATAACCGGCCTGGGCCGTGGCTCAGCGGTCCAGGCACCTTGGCTGGTAATCCAGTCTGGCAGACAGTGTGCCGCGGGTTCGACTCCCGATCCCGACGGCCCTTACTGCATGTCACCCCCCCATCTCTCTCCCCATTTCCTGTCAGCCTCCATAAAAAATATAAAATAAAGGCGAAAGCCACACAAAAGAATACATTAGAAAAAAAACAAAAAAACAAACAAATATATATACATCTTTTAAACAAACTCCCCATAATAATCTTTGAGAAAAACTAAGGGAGACTCCCGCACAGATCTGTTGGCAGTTGGCAGATATGATTACACCACAATGATTGTCATGACACTTGACAGTGGTTTATTATATCCAGACCCCATTGTCAATGTGTCATCACATGATTCAGAGTACTGACAGAAGGAGGTATGATATGATGTGCCTCCTGGCATGAGATTTCTCTTTTTCTACAGTAGCTCATAAATGTTTTCAGTTTCGTGTTTCCTTTAGCCCACGGCTGTGTGTGGCCTGTCTGCATTGCTTCAAAATGTTGCCACTATGTAATCACTATAACAATGCTGTCATTTTCTGAAAGTAAAAAGGCCATAATATGTATAATGCAAAAAATATATAATGATCTATTAACCCATTCTGACCTGAGATCAGATTCATACGAGGTTTCCACTGGACACACACTGGTCTGATGAACCCATTCTGACTCGAGATCAGATTCTAGAAATGTCAGTCGCTCTTCGATTTTTCAAAAATAGCAGACCTACAAGCTCATATCGCGCCACTCGGTGGCGCGATATGAGCTTGTAGATCTGCTATTTTTCAATATCTAAAGCATAACATGATGCTGACACCAAAATGGGTGCCCGTTCAGAATGGGTTAATATCAGTTATAGACTCATCACAGCAAAACATTGTAACAACATGTCAATCTTGTAATCCTTGTAGTGGATTTTAATGAAAGCATTGTTCATTTATTTATTAACTACTGCATTTACTGTGGTTTATGTAGGCTGCTGATGGTTTCCTGTTTGTGGTTGGATGTGATCGCGGGAAGATCCTTTTTGTCTCAGAGTCAGTCTACAAAATTCTCAATTACAGCCAGGTAATTATCACCACACCCACACAATTATTGTTGGAAATAGTTTGCTTCATCAAGCTCTTCTCAACAATGTTTCCTCTTTATATCATAATTCATAATTTCTCTTAAACCCCCCCCCCCCCCTTCTCTCTCTTGAAACAAGCTTGTAAACAACAGTAAGCTAAGAGAGACCCTACGAGTATGATGTTTGTGATCTCATTACCCCCCTTACCCTCTTAAAGATAACACAATGGGAACTATGCACAAAATGAATTTCACTCACTTTTCTACACTTGTGATGTGACAATAAAGCCGATTATGATTCTTCTATTTCCTTCTTGTTTTTGTCGTCTGTCACCCTCCCCAGAATGACCTTATAGGCCAGAGTCTGTTTGACTACCTTCATCCTAAGGACATTGCAAAGGTCAAAGAGCAGCTGTCTTCTTCCGACACAGCCCCACGCGAGAGGCTCATAGACGCTAAAAGTAAGCATACACGCAACATACACACATGGAAAATGTTTTCTAGATTTAATTTTGAAGCACCATTGAAACATTCTGCACAGTGTAACTCCTCTGGCCCTTTTCCACCAAAAGAACGTTTGGAACTGGTTCCGTTGTAGATTCATGAAACCTTGGTGCTTTCACGGAACCGGCAGCCATTCTTGGGGGTTTCAGTTTCGAACCAACTATTAGGGTTATGAACCAATTCATTTTCAGTGGCAATACTCTGAACTGGTTCAATGTTAGACGGGGAAAAATAACCGAACCAGTTCAACCCCAATGGAAAAGGGGCCTGTTTGACCCATTTAGGCATGACCTCAAAATTTCAATAATTCTTCTAAATCCTACAGTTTTCTGAAATAAATATTTTCACGATTTTTCAAAAATAGCAGACCTGCAAGCTCGTATAGCGCGCCACCAGATCTGCTATTTTTCAATAGCTACAGTAACTTATAACATAACGTTTAAAACACCAAAAGGGGTTCCCGCCCAAAATGGGTTAAGATCAATAAGTGGCCTCTAAATTAGCTGCATCAATGACGAATTTTCAATCCCAGCATTTGTAGCTCACACTGCACGAAATGATGCTTTGATAGTAATATAATCAAAAAGGTAATTGATTAAAATACGACAGAATAGACGTTTGACTGTAAATGTACATCTCCAGCTGGCCTGCCGGTGAAGACAGACATCACCCCGGGTCCATCCAGACTCTGTTCTGGAGCCAGACGGTCGTTCTTCTGCAGGATGAAGTGCAACAGACCCTCGGTCAAAGTAGAGGACAAGGAATTCCCCTCCACCTGCTCCAAGAAGAAAGGTACATATCTCATTGGAACTCATTGTTGTTGCTTTTTTATTTTTAACCGACCAACTTCTGCCATACCCACGCCTCCAAGACTCCCCCTGTACTGCCCGTACTCATGTGTTGGCATTGTCTTTGCATGTAATCATGGATTTGTTCATGCTTATCGGACTGAATGTCTGTACGAAAATGGAGCCGCGTGGAACTCCATATCACAGTGAACGCACACCGTTTCTTCAGGAACTGTACTTTCTAGTTGCATTGGCTGATCGACGCACATCCAAATGACCATATCAGTTCTCTATCGATCTCCATTTTATCTATATACTGTAGCTGTAGCACAACAACAAAACTAGTTTCTGATAATATTAAAACAAGATACTGTCTAGTAGGTGCAGAAGTGGGAATGAGCAGTCATGGCCTCGCCGTTGACCGAGTTGCACACCGATAAGGTGGGAATCTGTGAGAGAGATCATTTCCTCTCCCTTTGGCATGCTGAAAAGTGGATTTTCAGGCCTGTTTTAACCCATTCTGACCTGAGATCAGATTCATACGAGGTTTCCGCCGGACACACACTGGTCTGATGAACTCATTCTGACCTGAGATCAGATTCTAAAAATGTCAGTCGCTCTTCGATTTTTCAAAAATAGCAGACCTACAAGCTCGTATCGCGCCACTCGGTGGCGCGATATGAGCTTGTAGATCTGCTATTTTTAAATAGCTAAAGCATAACGTGATGCCGACACCAAAATGGGTGCCCGGTCAGAATGGGTTAAATGATGCCAGGGATTTGCATTTTCCGAGGGATGGAGTCAGGGCATATTCCACACTTGGGTGGCAGTGCTGTAGAAGGAGAATTTGCCCATGTTTGTTTTGAAAATGGGTGGTACCAGATCGTTGTTCTCGCTTCCTCCTGTATTGTGGCTGTGAGAGTCGCTCACTTTTTTGAGGTAGTTTGTCAGGTATGCGGATACAGAGGGCATAGAGGGCAAAGCTGCATTTACAATTTTAAATGTCAGACCCAATTTCAATTGCTTTACTCTGTTTTCTAGTAGTAGTCAAATTAGTTTGTTTTGGGAGGTTCGTACTCTTTAGTGACATAGAGATGTTTGAGAACCAAGAGGTGCAAGCATAGTCAAAGTAGGGCTGAATAAGGTTATAATCTATTTAGAAACTACACATGGTACGTGACAGTGAAAGCAAATTATAGACTATGTTGAGCCGATAACGTAAATGTTATTTCTAAACATATTTCTGCCCCTGAATATTTTATTTACAAACTAGCCGTAATTATGAAATGGAATATTGAGCAACGGCAAGACCTAGTACGTTTCACTTAAAAGGCTATCAGAAACAAATTTCTGATAACACAGTTAACATCGGGGCAGCGGAGTTGTGAAACTGTCTGGGTCGGACTCGTCAGCCTCCCCCTTCTCTCTTCCACCGTTACTGAATGTCTGAGTTTCGCAAGCGACACAGGGGTAAGGGGTTGGCACTATGGCAGGTAAATAAAATGTTGGGGCATGTGGAGTTTGCTTTGGAGTTGCCCAAACTGCAAGTGCACATTTGAGTGAGGAGTCTGCTATAAACACAACACGAGATATAGCTATAAACACAACATGAGATCACAACACTGGTATCGGTATTCAGTATCGGTATCGGCTAACACAGAAATTGAGGTATCGGGATCAGATCGGAAGCGGAAAAAGTGTATCGGGAGATTTGGGACATACCTAGACATAAACTAACCATTGTAACCAATGAAATCAGCACCATAGTTATGGGACGTAATGCCTCAGTGTTACCCCTATCAGTGTCAAGAGTTTAAAAGGGAAGTGACTCTGTGGTCTTGCAAGCCTTTACTACGGTCTAATGTTTCCAGTTTCAACCAAGCCCAGTCAGACTTTAGTATCTATAATATGGCGGGATACGATCTCCTATTTTAAACAGTTGTCAGTTGGTGGCATGAGAAAAAAATAAAGGGAAGCTCCGCACACTCAGATCTGCGCACAATCAATGTATTTATTTGGCAAGCTTTCGGTCTACTGACCTTCTTCAGAGTGTGCGGAGCTTCCCTTTATTTTTTTCCCATGTTCCCTTTGTGGCTCCAGCACCTCTCTTACGTTTTTTCAGCGAATGAGTGGTGGTTCTTTTTCCAAACAGCTGGTGGCACAAATATAACCGCAAATTGACATCTCAAAACAGGTCACTTTCTTCTGTTGTCAATGTGTAGCAGCAGCAGCAATGACAATGTGACGATTTATTTTATTTTCTCAACAAAACAAATTTCTTCACCAAATTGTGTTTTTATTAGCTGCTGCACCGGGTGGCGTCAGAGCAACGAGTCGAGGCTGCGTTTCATTACACACTTAACTCTTAGTATAGCACATACAACACTTGTTTTCAGGAGGTGAGCATGTGCGCTAGAAATGGCTTCAAGAAATTCTTGAGGGAAAAAAACTCCATTCTCTCCATTTTGTGCTGCTTTGCATCTTCGCACCATCTCTGTTGTGTGACTGTGATTTCATCCAGAATCTTTTTCCTTCCACTTTTTTCCTCATGTGCAACATGAGCCAGGAATCACAGTTCAGTTAGCATAGGAGCATTTCACAACCAAGGAAGTAGGCCACTTTAGACACTGTTGTGTTCATTTTACTTTTAGTTAACCGCACATATCTAGTATAAAAATAACAATAAAGTTATGGATCATATATTGCGTAATATATTATATCATGTTAATAAACTGGTATATGTGCGCAGGGCTGCATTTACAGAAAAAAGCGGCAGACAGACAACACAATGTCCAAATCTCCACAAGAAGGAGGATAAATTATAGAATAATGTTTAATAAACTATAGTCTTTAGTCTACACCAAGTTGCAACTATAATGTCAATTCACATCAGGCTGTATAACAGAAGATTTCATTGATACCGGTAGTCACATATATTACTTGATTTTCCAAGCATTAACTTGTGCTTTTGAGTTTTGATTGCACACTGAACACAACGTTGAACACTAGAGGCTATATCTTGCGCCACCGCTTAACCCTTATCCCTAAACTTATTTGCCATTTTTTACTATTTAAAAAAACCTTTTAAAATAGTTCAAATAGCTGATACAAGTTCACAACATGTAGTAGATGTAGATCGGCTAGTTGAACTATTTTAAAATGTTTTTCGAAATAGTAAAAAAATGGCAAATAAGTTTAGGGATAAGGGTGGCGCAAGATGGAGCCCCAGATCTCAAATTTGAGCACTTCTATGCTTGACTCCTGAATGATTAAATGAATGGTCTGATACAGTATTTGAAATAAATAGTAACTGCTGCATTTTACACTTTTATCAAAAGCGTTCACACAGTAATAGCAGACGAAACAACGCAAGGCAACCTGCTCATTGAGAGCAATTAAGTGTCTTGCTCAAGGACACAATTTAGAATCACAGTACAATCTTTTAGGAATTTTGCAACGACTAGATCCGAATAAGCAGAGTAAGCATGAAATCTAGTCAACAAACAACAAATAGAGTGCACAACAATGCATTGCCTCACACTTTGAAATGCAGCTAGAAATTCCAATTCCGCTCTACAGGTACAGTATGTCCGGACTCCGGAGCCCAGGTGTCTAGTTCCATGACAAACATTCTCAGCCAACTGTTCTTTTTTTTACAAGGGAATCAGGTCTTGACAAAATATTTCCTCTTTCAATCATGCTATTGTCAACTCTGATCAGATCAGAAATACTAGTCTGATGTTTTGACAAACATACTTTTATTAATATCTGGTGTGGGTGCATGTCCACAGCTAATTTCACATACTACTAGGCTGATTGGTGTCATATTTCTTGCGCATACTTTACATTCAGCAGGCCAAGGACAACAATTCACTCATATTTTTCAAATCAGTCAACCAACACTGTCAATATTGTGTCTGGAATTTCAAATACTCCTCGGAAGAAAAGAAAGTACACGATTGTGAACTTGTAGATAGGCTATTTCTTTTTACACGGCCATGCAATGAAGTATAAAATAGGGCATTAATAATTAATGTCTGCCTGACAGTGATGAATTGTGGACAGTGCACCAACTGGTTGAGTCACAGCCACCCCTTTAGATGGTTTATGGATTCAACTAGATTCTTACCTCCCAGAAAACGATCATATCAGAAACGAACATATCACATTTGACTCACAACTCTTTTCTTTTCTTTCCTTTCCTTTCCTTTCCTTTCCACTGTGCCACCTACATCCTCCCCAGCGGCCCTATCCTAGCATGGCTTCTATAAATATATTACTCACCGAATTATTCTTGTCTCCTTGTCTTCCCTCATCAGCACCCACCTCCCCTTCCCACCCTTATTCCTCTACCACCCACAGTGTGGGATGGCCTTCCACTGTCTCCTGTACCATTGGTAATTATAATTCCATCCTCTATCTGTTTCACACACTCTCCCTGACTGAACACCTATGTCCCGACTCTCCTCAGCGGATCGAAAGAGCTTCTGCACCATCCACAGTACGGGCTACCTGAAGAGCTGGCCTCCGACAAAGATGGGCCTGGATGACGATAACGAACCCGACAACGAGGGCTGTAACCTGAGCTGCCTGGTGGCCATCGGCAGACTGCACCCCCACATCGTACCACAGCCCAGCCTGGCGGACATCAGGGTCAAGCCCACGGAGTACGTCTCGCGACACGCCATAGACGGGAAGTTCGTCTTTGTCGACCAGAGGTGAGGATGTGCACAGTCGTGGTATAGAAGCAGGCGTTCCCAAGCTTTTCTGTTACTGCGGACCGGCTGACAGTTCGTCGTGCATTAATCATTAACTGGCCGGACTGCGACGCTCTATAGTTGGTCCCCTCTTTTTCCCTCTACACAAACTCTTTGTTGAAAATCTATTTTTGATAATTAATAGCCTATTCTACCATATCAGCCCAGAATCGTGACACTAGTTCATTAAGTTAAATTGTGCATTTTGTTCATTTTCATCCTTGTCACTACTAGCCTCAGAGCAGCAGCTGTAGGCCTACCAGCAGACTCCTTCTGTCACTATTATAATCGTCTAGTCGCAATTATTTGAGAAAATTACAATTATTTTGCATTATCATCATAATCGTAATGTTGAAAAATGTTCATACATTTTCAAATATAAAAAAGATAAGTATACAATTGTTAAATATAATATATCAGTAACTTCTTTGTATAGCCTATTAGTTATTTGTCACATCTGCCCTGCGTATTTTCTTTTTTAAACGAAATTCAATTACCAAAATGCCAAAAGTTAAATTGTCAATGGCAATAATTTGTGTGACGATTAATCGACAAATGTTGTAAAGGTGACAGGCAGCCCTAGACTCACTCAGCACGTGCATTCTCTGTCCAGAGCCACAGCCATCCTAGCCTATCTGCCCCAGGAGCTGCTGGGCACCTCCTTCTACGAATATTTCCACCAGGACGACATCGGTCACCTAGCAGAGTGCCACAGACAAGGTAGATACTGTTCATACTGCTTACATTCTATCACCTAGCAGAGTGCCACAGACAAGGTAGATACTGTTCATACTGCTTACATTCTATCACCTAGCAGAGTGCCACAGACAAGGTAGATACTGTTCATACTGCTTACATTCTATCACCTAGCAGAGTGCTACAGACAAGGTAGATACTGTTCATACTTCTTACATTCTATCACCTAGCAGAGTGCTACAGACATGGTAGATACTGTTCATACTTCTTACAGTGGTCACCTAGTCCTAGCAGAGTGCTACAGACATGGTAGATACAGTTCATACTTCTTACAGTGGTCACCTAGTCCTAGCAGAGTGCTACAGACATGGTAGATACAGTTCATACTTCTTACAGTGGTCACCTAGTCCTAGCAGAGTGCTACAGACATGGTAGATACTGTTCATACTTCTTACAGTGGTCACCTAGTCCTAGCAGAGTGCTACAGACATGGTAGATACAGTTCATACTTCTTACATTCTATCACCTAGCAGAGTGCCACAGACAAGGTAGATACTGTTCATACTTCTTACATTGTTCACCTAGCAGAGTGCTACAGACAAGGTAGATACTGTTCATACTTCTTACATTCTATCACCTAGCAGAGTGCTACAGACAAGGTAGATACTGTTCATACTTCTTACATTCTATCACCTAGCAGAGTGCTACAGACATGGTAGATACTGTTCATACTTCTTACAGTGTTCACCTAGCAGAGTGCTACAGACAAGGTAGATACTGTTCATACTTCTTACATTCTATCACCTAGCAGAGTGCCACAGACAAGGTAGATACTGTTCATACTTCTTACATTCTATCACCTAGCAGAGTGCCACAGACAAGGTAGATACTGTTCATACTTCTTACATTCTATCACCTAGCAGAGTGCTACAGACAAGGTAGATACTGTTCATACTTCTTACATTCTATCACCTAGCAGAGTGCTACAGACATGGTAGATACTGTTCATACTTCTTACAGTGGTCACCTAGTCCTAGCAGAGTGCTACAGACATGGTAGATACAGTTCATACTTCTTACAGTGGTCACCTAGTCCTAGCAGAGTGCTACAGACATGGTAGATACAGTTCATACTTCTTACAGTGGTCACCTAGTCCTAGCAGAGTGCTACAGACATGGTAGATACAGTTCATACTTCTTACAGTGGTCACCTAGTCCTAGCAGAGTGCTACAGACATGGTAGATACAGTTCATACTTCTTACAGTGGTCACCTAGTCCTAGCAGAGTGCTACAGACATGGTAGATACTGTTCATACTTCTTACAGTGGTCACCTAGTCCTAGCAGAGTGCTACAGACAAGGTAGATACTGTTCATACTTCTTACATTGTTCACCTAGCAGAGTGCTACCTACAGACATGGTAGATACTGTTCATACTTCTTACATTCTATCACCTAGCAGAGTGCTACAGACATGGTAGATACTGTTCATACTTCTTACATTCTATCACCTAGCAGAGTGCCACAGACAAGGTAGATACTGTTCATACTTCTTACAGTGGTCACCTAGTCCTAGCAGAGTGCCACAGACACAGACAAGGTAGATACTGTTCATACTTCTTACAGTGGTCACCTAGTCCTAGCAGAGTGCCACAGACACAGACAAGGTAGATACTGTTCATACTTCTTACAGTGGTCACCTAGTCCTAGCAGAGTGCTACAGACATGGTAGATACAGTTCATACTTCTTACATTCTATCACCTAGCAGAGTGCCACAGACAAGGTAGATACTGTTCATACTTCTTACATTGTTCACCTAGCAGAGTGCTACCTACAGACATGGTAGATACTGTTCATACTTCTTACATTCTATCACCTAGCAGAGTGCTACAGACATGGTAGATACTGTTCATACTTCTTACATTCTATCACCTAGCAGAGTGCTACAGACAAGGTAGATATGGTTCATACTTCTTACATTCTATCACCTAGCAGAGTGCTACAGACAAGGTAGATATGGTTCATACTTCTTACATTCTATCACCTAGCAGAGTGCTACAGACAAGGTAGATATGGTTCATACTTCTTACATTCTATCACCTAGCAGAGTGCTACAGACAAGGTAGATACTGTTCATACTTCTTACATTCTATCACCTAGCAGAGTGCTACAGACATGGTAGATACTGTTCATACTTCTTACAGTGTTCACCTAGCAGAGTGCTACAGACAAGGTAGATACTGTTCATACTTCTTACATTCTATCACCTAGCAGAGTGCCACAGACAAGGTAGATACTGTTCATACTTCTTACATTCTATCACCTAGCAGAGTGCTACAGACAAGGTAGATACTGTTCATACTTCTTACATTCTATCACCTAGCAGAGTGCTACAGACATGGTAGATACTGTTCATACTTCTTACAGTGGTCACCTAGTCCTAGCAGAGTGCTACCTACAGACAAGGTAGATACTGTTCATACTTCTTACATTATATCACCTAGCAGAGTGCCACAGACACAGACAAGGTAGATACTGTTCATACTTCTTACAGTGTTCACCTAGCTAGCAGAGTGCCACAGACATGGTAGATACTGTTCATATCTATATTCACAAGCTCACAATGCTTCGCAACACATTGTGACTTGTGAGCTTGTAGATCAGCTATTTTCAAATGGCTGAAATGAAGTTGTCAATGTATGTTTTGTAATAATAATCCAAATCTACAAAGTAAGTAAGTAACTAGTAACTAGTAAAGTTTTCAAATAAAAGTAGGCCTAGTTGAATAAAATATTTGGATCCGAGACGTAGTTATGTAGAATGTAATAAAATTATTGGAAATTGGAAAACTCCAGTAAAGTAAAAGTACCTCAGTCAAATTGTCTTGGTCCTTAACGTTATTTGTGTTTTGCATACAGTCCTTCAGATGAGAGAGAAGATCAACACCAACTGTTACAAGTTCAAGATCAAAGACGGTTCGTTCATCACGCTGAGAAGCCGCTGGTTCAGCTTCATGAACCCGTGGACCAAGGAGGTGGAGTACATCGTCTCCACCAACACTGTAGTGTCGTAAGTAACACATGATAGTTCTTCTCTTAACCCATTCTGACCGGGCACCCATTTTGGTGTTGGCGTCATATTATGCTTTAGCTATTGAAAAATAGCAGATCTACAAGCTCATATCGCGCCACCGAGTGGCGCGATACGAGCTTGTAGGTCTGCTATTTTTGAAAAATCGAAGAGCGACTGACATTTTTAGAATCTGATCTCAGGTCAGAATGGGTTCATCAGACCAGTGTGTGTCCGGCGGAAACCTCGTATGAATCTGATCTCAGGTCAGAATGGGTTAAAGTGTAAGTACAGTGTGCTAGTCAGAGTCCCCAGACAATACTTTTTGAGAGGGTGGACTACAATTCCCAGAAGGATATGGAAGACAGACAGGAAGAGACAACTCCCAAAACATAATCATTGTAGAGCACAATGCAAACCCTGTACTGACAAAGATAGGCATTCTGTTACCTGTGCATAGATCAACAACTTTGTGCTTACCTTTTCATGATGTATCTAGTCCAATTAGCGACATGTAGCGTTGCGCAGTTGATTTGAAAAGTATCCAGAAATATTGTCTCATTGACTTCCATTGTATGACAAAACAGCTCTCAAAGTCACTCTTTTAAGCACATAAACAAATGCAGACAAAGTTGATCCTGACAATATAAAATCAACCAGAAACCTACGCGGCTTGTACCTTAGACCTTGAAGAAAAGTCTACAATATATTGACAACCAGAAACCTAACCGGCTCAGCAAAAAAGACTCTCCCATAATACCACAACAACACCTGCAGGATTAGTTTCAAAGAGAAATCTAAACTTCCTGTAGATGTAGGCATTTCCTCTGGAAGAAGGTAGGGAACAAGTCCCGGTCCGGATCCGCAGATCTGGATCAAGAAGGTAGGAAAGAAGTCCAGGTCCGGATCCAGATCTTCAAACACTAAGCTGTTTAATGAATTGTACAAAGGAAGTCAATGAGATGCACTTTTGGGATTCTTTTGGTGCTAACCCTAACCATAATGATGACCTATTGTTGTATATTTGTGCCATCCAGGTGTCCGCTGATAGAAGGGTCAGAATACCCTCAGTCTGCAGCCTCTCCACAGAGTATGGACAGTGCTCTCACCTCAGAGGGTAAAATACTAACTTTTATATTTACACTCTTACCAGAATGTTTTGGTCACTTTTCCATTCCATTCTTCCATCCTTTTTTATTTATTTTTATAATATTTATTTTATTTGGAAAAAGCAGTACAGTATAGACAGCATTTCTATGTATACATAGGACACAAGTGCAATTCCCAGGATTTTTTTTCACCCTCTCTTTTTTTTGTGACCATTACTTTATTTCAATTTCTGACAAATGTAATGTCCCAATGCATATCCCTATAACTAAGAATACATTGCATGGATGCACCTGGGACGTATCCTCAGTGATGTATTCAGGAGTGGTGGATTATAATGGCCCTCCCAAAGGCCTCGCCGAGGTTTGTTGGGCTTCCTCCTCACGGAGGACACAGGCTGGGGCGCTAACCCACGCTGCTCACCCGGGTGCCGTCTACATTCCGGCTGTCACCCGTCTCTCCGCTGGTCGCCAGACTATACCCGGTTGTCACATATAGTCTATTCCTATGAGTCACTATAAATAGAATAACTAACTAAAAATACATTGCATGGATGCACCTGGGACGTATCCTCAGTGATGCATCCTGACTGAGGTCAATGGGGTTTCGTTATAACTACCTTAGCTCATGTTGTGAGATTGTGGAGATGCTATTTTCCCTATTTTGGAAACATTTTTGGGGGGGAAAAATTATTGAAAATGTGAGGGACACCGGGGATGTTAAGTGATGTTGGTCTTGTTGTTCATGCTGTGTTCCTATTGGTCGGTCTTTGTTGTTCATGCCGTGTTCCTATTGGTTGGCAGGTATTCCTATTGGTCGGTCTTTTTTTGTTCATGCTGTGTTCCTATTGGTTGGCAGGCGGTGGAAGGCGGGCGCTGCAGACGGTGCCAGGAATCCCAGGAGGCACAAGAGCAGGAGCCGGAAAGATCGGACGTATGATCGCTGATGAAGTGATGGAAATACAGAGGTAGGTAGTTCTTCCACATGTGATAGTAACGGACCATTATCCTACCAGTTAGCTATTGATGATATGCACACAGCTGCCATCTTGCCAACATTGCAGCTGTACGGAAAGCTTGAATTATCCTCTTTCTATCTGCAATGTGTTTGTTTCATAAAAATCCACTGTAGACATGTTATGAGCTACTCCTTGGCAAGAAATTCCTTGCAGATGGACTATCACTCAACAGCCCATGTGTACCACCTGTTTTGAATTTGCACATAATGCAGGAGGCAGCAGGAGGTTGCTTTACTGATAACGAGTGCTTCCAAACTCTGACAAATAGGGCGCGTTCGGCTATGCGCACCGGGAATGTGGTCAGTTTGTTGAGTGTGGTGGGCGGTGATGTCACAGAGTGCGTTCAGTGTGCCTTATTTACGAACGACCAGTTACAACACACCATTCACACTGAGCAACCCTACCCTGAGGGTAGGGTTGCTCAGTGCGTGCACTCGGCACACCCGGTGCGCAGCGCACTGGATTTTCGAACGACAACGCACCGAGTGCACTGAATAAACGAACGACAAGAGAGCACACCAGTGCGTTCAGGGCGCATTTCCGAACGCGCCCTTAGAATTTCTTGACAGGAAGTAGCTATCATAACATGTCTACGGTGGATTTTTATGAAACAAACACTTTGCAGATAATTCAAGCTTTTCGTACAGCTGCAATGTTGGTGAGTTTGATGTTATTTAATAGAATTAAATAGGACTTTTCTGTTTGGATGAATGGGCTGTCTATGGGAAGTTGCACCTTGCTGGCAAGATGGCAGCCGTGTGCATATCATCAATAGCCACTCGACAGAACTGAACACTGAACAAGGAAAAAGTCACCCAGATTAACCATCAGTCTCCAGTGCCTTTTGCTTCTTAAATAAAGGTTTAGCAAATGACTGTACTTTAGTTTCCCAAGAGTCATTCTATTGCATCATTGAAAACCAAACAACAATTTTTCTTATTGCTATTTTTCTCTCTCATACACAGGATCCGAGGCTCGTCTCCTTCCAGCTGTGGCTCCAGTCCTCTGAATATCACCAGCACACCTCCCCCTGATACCTGCTCCCCTGGGGGAAAGAAGGTAATGCGCGCGCACACACACACACACACACACACACACACACACACACACACACACACACACACACACACACACACAGCCTATACCTGGCCTAGAGGGCACCTCTCCGCGTTTTCGTAGAGAGGTGGTGTTCTACAGTAGCTGTTTGTGTCATGTGACACCGCTGTGCCTGTCACACACAGTGTGTGTGTGTGTGTGTGTGTGTGTGTGCGTGCGTGCGTGCGTGCGTGCGTGCGTGCGTGCGTGCGTGCGTGTGTGTGTGCGTGCGTGCGTGTGTGTGTGTGCGATGACATCCCAACGGGCAAGCGAGGTCATTGTGTGTGTGGTCGACACCCGATCTGTGCACGCTCTCGTTACTGTAGACAGGGAACGCACGTGAGCAACACGGGAAGAGTCTGGTTTCAAAACAGGATCGTTAACCACTGTGCAGATTAACCACTTTATGCACATAGGAGACAAATTATGAAACGTAAAGTAGATGTATTGAGTAATAATTATGTTTTTATTTTTTGCTGTTATCAAAATAGAATTTATTTTCTATTAGAATTTGTTTGGAGTAAAAACAAACAAATAAAAATTAAAAACAAATGTACAGAGTTAGGTCAGCACAGATTTACTTTAATGAGGATATAGGGTTAGTTATGGTATAGTGCAAATAAGAACTTACCACTCATCTGCATCATGTACTACGTTGTACAGACCTCCTTGTTCAATAATAGCATTATAGCAATAACATTATTTGAGCTGCGTACATACAGTATCTGCTGTGCCTCTGTCTCCAGTGGAAACGGAGCTGTTCTAATACGGCGTGCCTCTGTCTCTGTCCAGTGGAAGCTGATCTGTGTGTGTATCTCTCTGTCTGTAGATTCAAAATGGAGGAACACCTGAGCTACCATCAGCAGGGATCATCCCTGGTCCTGATTCAATAGGATACCCATACTCCAACCAGTCTATTATGAGTGAGTATGACACGCGCACATGCACGCACGCACACACGCAGGACACCCCAAGACCCATTGTCATATAAATTCAAATTCAATGGGCTCTATGCACACACACGCCATTTTGGAAAGAACTGTTTGTACAATCTCAGGCGGGGGGTCCTTGAAATTAAAAGGTTTAAGAGCCAAACATGTGAAGGAAGTATGGAAATGGCCTGGAAGTAGGAAGAGTTATTCTGTGTGGATGGAGACCATTCAATGTATACTGTATCTAAACTGATTGAGCAGCGTCAATGAATACGTTTCTTTCTCCTCTGTCTCACATCGTGTATTCTAGGCGACAACTCCCACCTGAGCATAGACATCATGGACGAGCCTGGCTCCAGCAGTCCCAGTAACGACGAGGCGGCCATGGCTGTCATCATGTCTCTGTTGGAGGCCGACGCCGGCCTCGGGGGCCCCGTGGACTTCAGTGACCTCCCCTGGCCTTTGTGAGTTCCGGGAACCATAGAGAATATTGACTCCTCCGTAAAGACCCGGAGCCACTGATGGAAGGAGTTCTGTCGGGTTGCACGACTACTACTACGCGTGCCACCTTGCTGTTATTCATTTCCCGAACTCTTGGCCGCGTATACGTAATGAGGTCCTCTTCGTCGACCGTTGTCACGGTGAGATGCCCGGAGTCATACGAGCAGGCCTGAAACTGTCGGTCACTTGTTACTTTGGCGGTGGCCGTGAATGAACGAGGACGATAGATGTTGTCGAATCGTGGCAGGCACCGAAAGTCCTCTGTGACTTAACTCTTATCTATCAGTGACTCTGAGCTCTGTGTCAGGCCATGCCAACCTACAACCTACCAACCAACCAACCAACCAGCCAAGAACCAACCAACCGACCCCCTACCCGACTCCACAACCAGCCAACTCACAGCTCTCCGGGGTTCCATTTCCTGCACTCTCAAATCTTGGCTGTAAAATTGAGTTGCATTGACATTCAGGATTTTGCAGTGTGGACAGTTTTTGGAATTGTGTTGCGTACTTGCTAGAATGTGCCGGAGAGAGAGAGAGGGCGGACGGACGGGCTGTAGAAGGTGGACCGGGGGTGTGGAGTTGGGCATAGGGGAGACCAGTCGACATCGGTGTCCTACCAACCGCAGCCCCTGTCAGAACTGTCACTGTACTGTATATTACGGAAACCCTGTATAGACGACAAAACATTGTTTCACACAAATAGGTATGCCTGTGTTGCGCTCCCCAAAAATGGCCATATTATCCAACTAATCTCTAAATGGGGAAATGCACACAAGCGAAAGTGTGCCTCCAGCTATTAGCAAAAAAAAATGCCATTTAACCCCCTAGTACTGTAACGGTGGTGGTGAAAGGGGGTGTGGGCGGGGCTCACAATATGTCCACCTCCTCAGCTTATTAGTGCAATCCTGCTCATCATACTCCATGAAAAACCCAGAGAACGGTCCTGCTGGCCCACGTTCAACTTACTAGTTTATTTGCTGACTATAGAGTCGGTGAAAATGAGTGCTGATGAACTCGTTTAGTTGGAAAATAATGCTGATGTAGGATCAGCACTTCTTGGAAAAGGCAGGCCCTGAGCCAGTGAGACGTTTTTAATGGCTTTTAAAAAAATATATCAGATGTGGTATAAACGGCCTGAGAAAAGGAGAAAGGACCTGTAAAGAAACGTGCCATTTTTGGCAGCTCATCTGTACATGCCTTTTAACCCATTCTGACCTGAGATCAGATTCTAAAAATGTCTGTTTGAAAATGACAGTTTTCTGAAAAAGCTATGTTTCTATGTCAGTCGTTCTTCGATTTTTCAAAAATAGCAGACCTACAAGCTCGTAGTGCGTCACCGTGAGCTTGTAGATCTGCTATTTTTCAATAGCTAAAGCATAGTGTAATGCTAACACCAAAAGGGGTTCCCGCCCCCAAAATGGGTTCAACTGATTCTCGTTTTGCTCTGCTGGGGGGGTTTGTGGGTCTAAGGGAATATTGCCTCACACAATTTGTCCTCGCAACGTGAGAACTTGGAGATATATAAGGTTACGGTCACACATACAGTACACGTCTTCAAAGGGAATGGCCAATGAACGTACGCCGAGAAATCAATTTGTCGGTGTGTAGTTCGCCCTGGAGTGGTTGTCCCACTGACGGTGGTGGAAAATATATCAAAAGTACTCACATTCTTTACTTAAGTAAAGATATCAATACAATGCAATATAAAGATGCTCTGTTACAAGTAAAAGTACTACTCATTATGCAGACTGTGCCATTTCAAGTTTTCAAATAAGATAAAGATATTTTGAAAATAGACGATCTGGCTGAAGTGGTTACTCAACTGTATGTTTTGTAATAATAATCAAAATCTACAAAGTAACTAGTAACTAAAGTGTTCAAATAAATGTAGTGGAGTAAAAAGTACAATATTTGTATCTGACATGTAGTGGAGTAGAAGTAAAAGTATTGGAAATACTCAGTACAAATACCTCAAAATGTTACTTAAGTACAGTACTAATCTAATCTACTTAGTTACTTTCCATCACTGCATAACAGGGAAAGAATGGGGCACGTCTGTTTCTGATGTGTATGTGTGACCGTGCCCTTGGAGTTAATTTGATTTTAAAATCTGCAGATTTGGGCACTTATCAAACCCTTGTTTGCGGGTTTAGTGCAAACTGTCTTTCTAGTCCAGATTCGAGTATGGGTTGGAACAAGGGTCTAGAAGCAGAGGGGCAGATATTGAAATGAAGGCAATGTTAACCCAAAAGATCCATTATTTGAAATGGGAGAAGATCTAACATAGTTTGTTTGTATGGCATCTCATGACAACACAGGGTCAGATAGTCAGTGACACTTGAGAGTATCTGAACGGAGCTCTTATTGTCATTGTCTGTTTTCCTAGATAGGCCTACTTCTACTTAATATCTTCAACGCAACCTATCTCTCTCTCTCAACCTCGCCAGCACTCTAGATCAGACTAGGCTCCTTGTTGCAAAGTGAGATTTTAGATTTAGGGATGATGTACCCAGGGAAATCTCATGAATCCCAGGGGTAAGACCTTTTTTTAAGAGCCCTTTTTTCAGATTGTGTCACAGGTCCCTTCTGCGGCCATTGTGTGTCCCTGCTAATAAAAAAAAATAGGTTGTTTGGTAGTGGATGCCAAATGGTGCTAGTGGCAGAAACTCATAGCAGGACAAGAAAGCCATCCTTTTAAAGCAGCCCACTCTATGGTCATACCAGTTCCCTCAAAACTGTATTGAAACTGTATTGGCCTATATTGTCTCTAGGCCAGTGGGACCCCCAGTGGTCTTTGATAATAATATTTTATTTTCCGACTATTCGAAAATTGTCAGCCTGCATGCTCACAGCGTTTTACATCAGGACGCCTTGTGGGAGTCTGGGATACCAAACATTATCAATTTGGGGTTTCTTGACTCTTGATACAAACATGTCTATGCTTCTAACACGGTTTCAGCACATCCTGTGCATCAATGTCATTACTTAACCCATTAAGACCTGAGACCAGATTCTACAAATCTCTACTTAAACAGTTTTCAGAAGAAAAGATAAACCTTTTCATGTCAAGGACCCCAAAAATGATATATGTATTTGGCCGCCGACCCCCAACTCAACACACGTTTTGACACACATTTGAATTTCCCAAAAAGTAACGGTTTCTGTCCACCCGACAGCAGTGAAATCCAGGTGGCTTGTGAGGTTACTGTGTCTGTTATAGTGGTTTTCTGTTTCAATGTTTTTACACTACACACTACAATACAGTGGCCCCCTTGTTGATATACCCTTCCCCACCTGACAATAATGTATCAAATCTTTAAATATTATCATGTTATAAGAGTATACTTTATGCAAATATATATGAGTATGATGAGTGTATTGTATGTATCAGCAGTGAAATATTTTTAAAATAAAATTATTTGTTTCTGTCATTTTCGGTTCTGACTAACTTTACTCTCAACTTTTTCTAATTTCCAGGTCCCTTACTGCTCCCCACACTCAATTAAAATGTATTGGCATGTGATTTTAGCCCCTCCAATGCATGGCTTTTGAAGATTACATCATATGGCAGCCAAATCTGTGGGGTTTTTAATGTCTGTTTAGAGCACTTATGACGTAAATGGTTTGGCAGCCAAGTCTATGGACTTTGAGAGGATATTACATGTTTGTTTAGAGCACTTATGACGTAAATGGTTTGCCAGCCAATTCTATGATCCTTAATGTTTGTTTAGGGCACTAAATGACGGCTCCGTCTTTTGAGCTAATTTAGAACTTCCTGTCTGAGAGCTAGCTAATTTAAGACATCCGGTTGCCTTCAGAATAAAATAAGGTTATTTAATTAATAATTATTACATTACATTATTAGTATTATTATTACATTACAGTTATTGTAAAGACACACATTATGTTTCTGTGTAAAAAATAAGTAATTAAATAACATCAAAAAGTTATCTAAATGGATAAATGCTATTCACTGGAGTGAATATTATATTATATTTTAAAAACGACTTATAAATCCTAAAGCCTTGTTTATACTTCACTGTGCAACGGTCCTATGCTGGACAATAGCAGATATGCAAACTCACAGTGAGCACATCTCATTCAAGACACTGAACTTGCAGATCTGCCATTTTTGAACACACTATAAAGTTAACCATTTATCATGCTGCTCTACGTGGCACTGCATTCTGTGACATTAAACCAAATGGCATTTTCCACTCTATGACACTACTGTTCTACATTTTTGTCTAATAAAATAGGCTATTAATTTAATCAATCAAACTGCATTAACTAACAGAGATACTACTAACCAAGCTATCCATGTCAACATGCTCTATAGGAGTCTCAATAACAGGTATAAGTAACGTTTAATGTTTAGTAATGTTTAATGTAGCAGAAGAGGCCATTCATTGAACAGAGTTTTGCACAATTTTAACATCCCAGATCGATTGAAATATGAATCTACTGTGCTGTGCTACACCATGATATATTAAGAGTACAATAACATTCCATTGTGAATAAAAACGTATTAACCACAGTGTAATGCTAAAGGTTTCATCACAGGGCTGTCTGCTTCATGTAATATCATTAAAAGTGTTGTTGGTGACAGTTATATGAGTTGGAAGCATTAAGACCCATTTTAACCCTCAATGGCTTTGAAGTATATTTCCTACCATACAGAGGATAATTGTGCACGGCAGACATGAGACGAGATGAAGTTCCAAGATGTTTATTTCAACGAAGTATACAGCTTACAGCATAAGCTCACGCCAGCCATGAGCAAAGTGGCTGACGTCTCCCATAGGCTTGCGCCCCTGACTGACAACTCATTGTACATTTGGTCTACCTTTTAAGCACTCTACATTGGCGTGGGTGTCGACATTTGTTGCATATTATTAGTGGCACAGTCTTTGATCAGCCAGTCTGTTCTTTCAGGTCAACAAACTCTTTTGTCATACAGATAGGCTAGCCACCGGCAGCTCCAGGATATCTCACCCTGGGACGGCCGACACCCTAGATGCTTTAAATCACCAAAAATAGGTCTACTGCAGAAGGACAGAATAGCATGTCAATCACACAAGGAAGAAGTATAATTATGGAATCCCATATTCTTGATGTGTCGTATCTGGACAGTGGACAATAATATGTTCTTGTGCAAATGTATGATGTTCTGTCTGTCTTAAGTCTGCAGTCACTCTGTCTATATGCAAGGCCTGCCTTTGTCATTCAAAAGCTGGGTGTCGAGATGGTTTGTTTACGGTTTACTGTCTGTTCCTGCTGCAATTTGTGTAACAATAGAATTGGTGTTGGCATATGGTTGATCAATGGGTCTTCAGAGGAACAGTGCACACGCCTACATTCTCACCTTAGTTTGAGAATCTGTACTTAATACCTGTACTCTGAGGGGAACGGGGGTGAGTCAGTCGAGGCTGGTCAGTGGTCACGACTTGTGGCCAGCTGGCTCTGGCTCCTGTGTGAGCTTGATGCTATGCTATGCTGCTGCGCTGTGGACTCTGAATAAACGACATCTTGGAACATCATCTCGTCTGTTTGCCGTTCACATTTCTCTCCTGTATAGTATGAAATATACGACAGCTTCCTTTCTGACAAATAACGTTATTGTAAAAAAAAAAAAAAAAAAAGATTCACGCGTTCATATGTAGCTATTTTGCATTAGAAGCGGATGGGACCAAGGGACCCGGATGTAACGTAGGACTACAATAGATTCGCGGTTAAATCTCGCGGGCGTGGCCTCACACCGGAAGGAAGTGCCGCCGCCCTCAAATACGGAAGAGACGCGTGGAGGTAGGTTTGGTCAGTGTTTGTTTGGAACGTGCCACGTCACCATCGGTCTTCGGAGCAAGTAAGTGATAAATGTTATTTAATACTTAACGCTGTTGTTGTTTGTGTGTTCAAACGTCTATCACTTGAAGTTACTTGTTATGATGTTTATATATGATGTTTGTACGAAACTGTAAAACAGTGTTTCAGTAGCCAATGGTTAGTGTCGAAGGTTTATAAACAACTATGCCCGGCCTCAATGTTTACTAACCGTCGACAGTACCCACTCGACTACCGAAACACGGCTTTAAAGAGTAGTATTTACATATCTAAACACAACAAGTAACTTCAAAAGTGATAACATGTTTGAGCCACGGACCACCATTTCACATTAATAGACTCTCACAATGGTGGTCAGTGGCTCAAATGGGTCTGAGAGACTAGATGGCCTCAAATGTTGGTCCGTGGCTCAAACGCTGAATAAATAATCGACTAGAGGTGAAAATAGTATTGTCTGGTAGGTAAAAGGACAAACATTCTGTGAAAATTGGCACGAAGCAACAAACATTCTTTGAAATTGGTGGGAAACGATCCCGGGCACTCATGTTAACAAAGCTCAGTCACTAACCACTATGCTACAATCAGCATTATATAATCCAAGGATCAAAAGTAGCAATCTTCTACATTCTCTAATTGTGTAGTTTTTTGGAAATTAAGCAGATGCTTAACAACAATTGAACTATTGAGAGTGTAAAGATCTACTATTGGGGTCAATTTGGTTACCTAAATTAAATTGCTCTGTATTGTGACAGTAATCATTGCTATAGAGTGTGTGTGTTCAGTAACAGTGTTAAATAGCTCTATAGTGTGACAGTAATCATTGCTATAGTGTGTGTTCAGTAACAGTGTTAAATAGCTCTATAGTGTGACAGTAATCATTTTCATAGTGTGTGTTCAGTAACAGTGTTAAATAGCTCTATAGTGTGACAGTAATCATTGCTATAGTGTGTGTTCAGTAACAGTGTTAAATAGCTCTATAGTGTGACAGTAATCATTGCTATAGTGTGTGTTCAGTAACAGTGTTAAATAGCTCTATAGTGTGACAAAATCATTGCTATAGTGTTTGTTCAGTAACAGAGGTCTCCCGGTCTCTCCAGTTTTTTGTTAAACACAGTCCCATAGTAACAGTACCTCCCATTCACTCCCTTTCACTCTGAATGGGAGTGACAGTCCCATAGTAACGGTACCTCTCATTCAGTCCCATTCACTCCCATTCACTTTTATTCACTCCCATTCAGTCACATAGTAACAGTACACCCCATTCAGTCCCATTCACTCTCATCGTATCAGTCCCATAGTAACAGTACCTCCCATTCACTCCCATTCACTCAAATAGTATCAGTCCCATAGTAACAATACCTCCCATTCACTCCCATCCACTCCCATGCACTCCCATAGTATCAGTCCCATAGTAACAGTACCTCCCTTTCACTCCCATTCACTCCCATAGTATCAGTAACTCCCATTATCTTGCAACACAGCAGCCAAGTATATGCAGAACACATATACACGCATTTGACACAAACAACAAGACAATTTACATACATAAAGACATGAAGACAAGAGCAATATCCACCGCTTAGATTATCCTGTGGCTACTACAACTCCTGATTAAACCCTTTTCTATTTATTAAAGAGCTGGAGAGACAGGAATATTCCTGTTACTGAACACACACTATAGCAATTATTACTGTCACAATAACTTTGTACTTTTGCTACTGATGTTTGTGTGCAACATTTGAGCTGGTGTCAAGTCACCTTAATTCAAGTGATAGATTATATACAGGGGCATGCCATGTGGTCTACCTGCACAGCCTTTGTGATCTACTGGTAGATCACCATGTACCTTTTGGGCACCCCTGCAATACAGGATTCCTGTCCAGAATTGTTTTTTTATTAAATATAGAGGCTTTTAGTGTAGGGTTTGTCATGTTGGTGTTCTCTATAACTTTTCGTCCTGGGCATGACGTTAAACTGTCCAGTGTAACTCCAAGTTACATGGGGTGGGTATGGTTTGAGAGTTTGTGATGCTCAGTTATTTTTTTTGCGTCTCGGTTCCTCAGGTGGAAGCTGCATAGTTGGGTTTTTGATGGGTTGGGTTTCAGGTGGTTGTATTGTAGTAGCTTGACATTTCTTGGAGGGCACTTTCAAGGACAGACTCAATCTTCTGGAAGTCTGCTTGTTGGGTCGTAATGCAGAGGTTGTCGGCGTAGATGAAACGCTGGCATTAGGCATTGGGTAGTGGCTGGTCGCTTGTGTAGATATTGAAAAGGAGGGGGGCGAGCACGCTACCTTGTGGGAGGCCGTTCTTTTGGGCTTTCCATTTACTCCTCTGGTCATTTAACTGAACATAGAAGCGCCTGTTGAGGAGGCTTTTCCTGACCATTGTGCGGTGTTGGACAGTGTCGTAGGCAGCAGAGAGATCTCTGAATGCTGCTCCAGTTATTTGTTTCCCCTCAAACCCATCCTCAATGTGTTGGGTGAGGTTGAGCTATGTCCAGCACAGGAGCGGCTGGGACGGAAACCAGCTTGGTCTTTAGTCAGCTTGGTATCTATGAGTGGCAACGAGGCGTTGGAGTAGCAGCTTCTCATATAGCCTTGTAGGTGATGCAGAGGGAAATGGGTCGGTAGCTCTTTGTGGATAATGGGTCTTTGCCAGGTTTAGGGATTGCAACCACTTTGGCCTTTTCCCAGACAGAAGGGATGGTTTTCTGTGCTATGCATGTGTTCAGCATCCCCACAAGCCAGGTCTTTGCGTTGGGTCCCAGGTGATGTAACATGTCTGCCAGTAGGTCATCAATCCCTGCTGCTTTTCCGGGTTTCAACTTTCCCATTGCAGTTTCAAGTTCTTCTAGGTCGAAGGGTTTGGTTTGAGGGCTGGCTGATTGTGGTTGGTCTGATACCACTGTGCGATGGTATTCTCCAGTGGGTCGGTGGCGGTCTTGGTCACAACTGGTGGCCAACAGTTGTAACCAACACTGCCACCGACCCACATAGAATACCATCGCACAGTGGTATCAGACCAACCACAATCAGCCAGCCCTCCAACCAAACCCTTCGACTTAGAAGAACGTGAAACTGCAATGGGAAAGTTGAAACCCGGAAAAGCAGCAGGGATTGATGGCATACTGGCAGAAATGATACAGCACCTGGGACCTAACGCAAGGACCTGGCTTGTGGGGATGCTGAACACATGCATAGCACAGAAAACCATCCCTTCTGTTTGGAAAAAGGCCGAAGTGGTTGCAATCCCTAAACCTGGCAAAGACCCATTATCCCCGAAGAGCTACCGACCCATTTCCCTCCTCTGCATCACCTACAAGCTCTATGAGAGGCACTAAAATTTCTGAACAGACTATATTCACATCAATATGTCTGGGTCCCCACCTACTCACTCAGGGTTGAAGTGTCACACCTGCAGTGATGGGAGGGGCACCAAAATGTGGTATTTTGATTGTTTAATGGGGGCACTCCCTTAGTATAAAAGTGTATGTTTTGTGTACACATGACCTGATGAAGATCAAATAGATCGAAACGTTGTCAGTATTTCAATAAAGAACGTCTTTCTTATACCTGTGGTGTGCGGGCTCCATCCAATACCTACACCAGTTGTGATGCAACAGAGTTTGCTGTGACCGTTGTGAATTATGAGTGGTGTGGTTTTTGCCAAGACGGTGGATTGTGGCCCATGCCTTCCTGCTGTTATTTGTCATGTTGGTGTTCTCTATATCGTTTCGTCCTGGGCATGACGTTAAACTGTTCCGTTCGAGAGGACCAGCGACCCTCAAATGTAAACGGCCACGAAAGGAAATTATGTGTGTGTGAGGTGTTCTCTATGGGTTGGGTTTCAGGTGGTTGTATTGTAGTAGCTTGACATTTCTTGGAGGGCACTTTCAAGGACAGACTCAATCTTCTGGAAGTCTGCTTGTTGGGTCGTAATGCAGAGGTTGTCGGCGTAGATGAAACGCTGGCATTAGGCATTGGGTAGTGGCTGGTCGTTTGTGTAGATATTGAAAAGGAGGGGGGCGAGCACGCTACCTTGTGGGAGGCCGTTATTTTGGGCTTTCCATTTACTCCTCTGGTCATTTAACTGAACATAGAAGCGCCTGTTGTTGAGGAGGCTTTTCCTGACCATTGTGCGGTGTTGGACAGTGTCGTATAGGCAGCAGAGAGATCTCTGAATGCTGCTCCAGTTATTTGTTTCCCCTCAAACCCATCCTCAATGTGTTGGGTGAGGTTGAGCTCTGTCCAGCACAGGAGCGGCTGGGACGGAAACCAGCTTGGTCTTTAGTCAGCTTGGTATCTATGAGTGGCAACAAGGCGTTGGAGTAGCAGCTTCTCATATAGCCTTGTAGGTGATGCAGAGGGAAATGGGTCGGTAGCTCTTTGTGGATAATGGGTCTATGCCAGGTTTAGGGATTGCAACCACGTTGGCCTTTTCCCAGACAGAAGGGATGGTTTTCTGTGCTATGCATGTGTTCAGCATCCCCACAAGCCAGGTCTTTGCGTTGGGTCCCAGGTGCTGTAACATTTCTGCCAGTAGGTCATCAATCCCTGCTGCTTTTCCGGGTTTCAACTTTCCCATTGCAGTTTCAAGTTCTTCTAGGTCGAAGGGTTTGGTTTGAGGGCTGGCTGATTGTGGTTGGTCTGATACCACTGTGCGATGGTATTCTCCTGTGGGTCGGTGGCGGTCTTGGTCACAACTGGTGGCCAACAGTTGTAACCAACACCGCCACCGACCCACATAGAATACCATCGCACAGTGGTATCAGACCAACCACAATCAGCCAGCCCTCAAACCAAACCCTTCAACTTAGAAGAACGTGAAACTGCAATGGGAAAGTTGAAACCCGGAAAAGCAGCAGGGATTGATGGCATACTGGCAGAAATGATACAGCACCTGGGACCTATCGCAAGGACCTGGCTTGTGGGGATGCTGAACACATGCATAGCACAGAAAACCATCCCTTCTGTTTGGAAAAAGGCTGGAGTAGTTGCAATCCCTAAACCTGGCAAAGACCCATTATCCCCGAAGAGCTACCGACCCATTTCCCTCCTCTGCATCACCTACAAGCTCTATGAGAGGCACTACAATTTCTGAACAGACTATATTTACATCAATATGTCTGGGTCCCCACCTACTCACTCAGGGTTGACGTGTCACACCTGCAGTGATGGGAGGGGCACCAAAATGTGGTATTTTGATTGTTTAATGGGGGCACTCCCTTAGTATAAAAGTGTATGTTTTGTGTACACATGACCTGATGAAGATCAAATGGATCGAAACGCTGTCAGTATTTCAACAAAGAACGTCTTTCTTATACCTGTGGTGTGCGGGCTCCATCCAATACCTACACCAGTTGTGATGCAACAGAGTTTGCTGTGACCGTTGTGAATTATGGGTGGTGTGGTTTTTGCCAAGAGGGTGGATTGTGGCCCATGCCTTCCTGCTGTTATTTGACATGTTGGTGTTCTCTATATCTTTTCGTCCTGGGCATGACGTTAAACTGTTCCGTTCGAGAGGACCAGCGACCCTCGAATGTAAACGGCCACGAAAGGAAATTATGTGTGTGTGAGGTGTTCTCTATAGGTTGGGTTTCAGGTGGTTGTATTGTAGTAGCTTGACATTTCTTGGAGGGCACTTTCAAGGACAGACTCAATCTTCTGGAAGTCTGCTTGTTGGGTCGTAATGCAGAGGTTGTCGGCGTAGATGAAACGCTGGCATTAGGCATTGGGTAGTGGCTGGTCGTTTGTGTAGATATTGAAAAGGAGGGGGGCGAGCACGCTACCTTGTTGGAGGCCGTTCTTTTGGGCTTTCCATTTACTCCTCTGGTCATTTAACTGGACATAGAAGCGCCTGTTGTTGAGGAGGCTTATCCTGACCATTGTGCGGTGTTGGACAGTGTCGTAGGCAGCAGAGAGATCTCTGAATGCTGCTCCAGTTATTTGTTTCCCCTCAAACCCATCCTCAATGTGTTGGGTGAGGTTGAGCTCTGTCCAGCACAGGAGCGGCTGGGACAGAAACCAGCTTGGTCTTTAGTCAGCTTGGTATCTATGAGTGGCAACAAGGCGTTCGAGTAGCAGCTTCTCATATAGCCTTGTAGGTGATGCAGAGGGAAATGGGTCGGTAGCTCTTTGTGGATAATGGGTCTTTGCCAGGTTTAGGGATTGCAACCACTTTGGCCTTTTCCCAGACAGAAGGGATGGTTTTCTGTGCTATGCATGTGTTCAGCATCCCCACAAGCCAGGTCTTTGCGTTGGGTCCCAGGTGCTGTAACATTTCTGCCAGTAGGTCATCAATCCCTGCTGCTTTTCCGGGTTTCAACTTTCCCATTGCAGTTTCAAGTTCTTCTAGGTCGAAGGGTTTGGTTTGAGGGCTGGCTGATTGTGGTTGGTCTGATACCACTGTGCAATGGTATTCTCCTGTGGGTCGGTGGCGGTCTTGGTCACAACTGGTGGCCAACAGTTGTAACCAACACCGCCACCGACCCACATAGAATACCATCGCACAGTGGTATCAGACCAACCACAATCAGCCAGCCCTCAAACCAAACCCTTCGACTTAGAAGAACGTGAAACTGCAATGGGAAAGTTGAAACCCGGAAAAGCAGCAGGGATTGATGGCATACTGGCAGAAATGATACAGCACCTGGGACCTATCGCAAGGACCTGGCTTGTGGGGATGCTGAACACATGCATAGCACAGAAAACCATCCCTTCTGTTTGGAAAAAGGCTGGAGTAGTTGCAATCCCTAAACCTGGCAAAGACCCATTATCCCCGAAGAGCTACCGACCCATTTCCCTCCTCTGCATCACGTCTTTCTTATACCTGTGGTGTGCGGGCTCCATCCAATACCTACACCAGTTGTGATGCAACAGAGTTTGCTGTGACCGTTGTGAATTATGGGTGGTGTGGTCTTTGCCAAGACGGTGGATTGTGGCCCATGCCTTCCTGCTGTTATTTGTCATTATGGTGTTCTCTATATCTTTTCGTCCTGGGCATGACGTTAAACTGTTCCGTTCGAGAGGACCGGCGACCCTCGAATGTAAACGGCCACGAAAGGAAACTGTGTGTGTGAGGTGTTCTCTATCATTTCATTCCAGACTTCACTGTCTATCTCCTGTGTTTTCCATTCATCTTGAGCGTTACACAGTCGTCTGATGTGCGGGGGGAGGTGCCGGCTAGCGCATAAAGGCACGGACGGGACAGGTGTTGTCTTGACCCATCCCGTGATGATGCGACAGGTGTCATTTAGGGCTGTGTCGACCAATTTGGTGTGACGTGATCGGCTCCAGCTTGAGCAGGCATACTCTGCTGTAGAGAAAGACAGGGCCATGGCAGTTGCACGGATTGTTTGTGGGTCTGCGCCCCACTTGGGAGTTCACTAGTTTTCACAGGATGTTATTGTGGGTGTTGACCGTGGCTTTTGTGTTCTCCAGGTGTTTTTTTGAAGAAGAGTGTCCTGTCCAGTGTAACTCCAAGATACATGGGGTGGGTATGGTTGGAGAGTTTGTGACCATCCCAAGTGACGCTCAGTTCTTTTCTCGCGTCTCGGTTCCTCAGGTGGAAGCTGCATAGTTGGGTTTGTGTGTCTTTCTTTTTCTGTCTTTCTTTCTTAGGACGGAGATCAAGGTAGACGCCATAGGAAGGCTCAACACTAGCCGATGCCCCTAGAGATCCATCCCAAAGCTTCCCTCAGGGAGCACAGCAAGCCAGCTAGCCAGCAAGCCTGCCCAGTCAGCCAACGCAGCCAGTCAGCTCCGCCAGTCAGCCAGTGTAGAAAGTCAGGCTGCCAAGCCAGAGCATATCAGCCCTTGCAGTCAGCCATTGCAGCCATACCAGCCTTGCTCAGTCAGCTCAGCCAGGCCTCTCTTGAGGCCTGGCTCTCTGTCTGCCTGGCCCGGTCTGCCCTGCCCTGCCTTGCAGCAACAGAACCAGCCTTTCTGGAAAGCCAGCCAGCTCAGAATGCGAGCTGAGCAAGCCAGTGCAGCAGCAAGCCCAGACTAGGTTACCGCAGCCTTACTGTGCAGCCACAGCCACTCAGTCTAGACCAGCAGGAGCTGGCCAGGCTCCAACCCTTGCAGCGCAGCCTTAGGCCGGACAGTCCCCCTGCCTGCACTTTGTTGCCTTCCTGGCCTGTCTGCCTGCCTAGGCGCCTCGGTCTTCCTGTCTGTCTGCCTTGGCCTGCCAGTCTGAAACTGGTTTAGACTAACTGCGTGCTTGCCAGCTGCGCTGGCTTGCTGAGCTCGTATTCTGAGCTGGCTGGCTTGCCAGCAAGGCTGGTTCTGTTGCTGCAAGGCAGGGCGGGGCAGACCGGGCCAGGCAGACAGAGAGCCAGGCCTCGAGAGAGGCCTGGCTGAGCTGACTGAGCAAGGCTGGTATGGCTACAATGGTTGACTGCAAGGGCTGATGTGCGCTGGCTTGGCAGCCTGACTTTCTACACTGGCTGACTGGCGGAGCTGGCTGGCTGCGTTGGCTGACTGGGCGGCTTGCTGGACTCCCTGAGGGAAGCTTTGGGATGGATCTCTAGGGGCATCGGCTTGTGTTGAGCCTTCCAACGGCGTCTACCTTGATCTTCGTCCTAAGAAAGAAAGACAGAAAAAGAAACACACACACAAACTCAACTATGCAGCTTCCACATGAGGAAGGCAGGCAGGCACGCAGGCAGGCACAAGCTGCCTGCGTGCTTGCTTCGCCCTCCAGTTGCTGCTCCAGTTATTTGTTTTCCCTCAAACCCATCCTCAATGTGTTGGGTGAGGTTGAGCTCTGTCCAGCACAGGACGGGACGGAAACCAGCTTGGTCTTTAGTCAGCTTGGTGTCTATGAGTGGTATGAGGCGTTGGAGTAGCAGCCTCTCTTGTAGGTGATGCAGAGGAGGGAAATGGGTCGGTAGCTCTTTGAGGATGATGGGTCTTTGCCAGGTTTGGGGATTGCAACCACTTTGGCTTTTCTCCAGACAGAAGGGATGGTTTTCTGTGCCATGCATGTGTTCAGCATCCCCACGAGCCAGGTCTTTGCGTTAGGTTCCAGGTGCTGTATAATTTCTGCCAGTATGTCATCAATCCCTGCTGCTTTTCCGGGTTTCAACTTTCCCATTGCAGTTTTGAGTTCTTCTAGGTCGAAGGGTTTGGTTTGAGGGCTGGCTGATTGTGGTTGGTCTGATACCACTGTGCGATGGTAGGCCTATTCTCCTGTGGGTCGTGGCGGTGTTGGTTACGACTGTTGGCCACCAGTTGTGATGCAACAGAGTTCGCTGTGACCGTTGTGAATTATGGGTGGCTCCCTGAGGTCCTTGATCGCCATTGGGTCCAACAGTGGTCATTGAAGCGTGCACACACATGCACACATGCACCTACACACACAGGGGCACATGCGTATGCACACCTGGACCTTTAAATGAACAACAACACAAAAACTAAGGCACTGGTGTCGGACTTCTGGTTTACCGGAACGGGGTTCAACTCCCTGCAGTGCCCTGCTCAATGTGTTGTATTTCATTCATTGGTCCATGGTCTCAGGTCATTGAGCGGCGCGCTATAGTGTGCGCTTCTTCATCATTGTTGAGGATTTTTTAAAGGTGAAAATCAAGGAAAAGCAAAAGGCTATAGTCCATGGTCACGGACCGCATACTGGTCAAGGTCATTTATACTGGTGAAGATCATTTACTAGTCTTCTAAAGGTCATTTATACTGGTGAAGATCATTTACTAGTCTTCTAAAGGTCATTTATACTGGTCAAGGTCAATTACTAGTCTCATGAAGGTAATTTATACTGGTCACAGTCATATACTGGTCACGGTCATTTCTACTGGTGAAGGTCATTTATACTGGTCAAGGTCATTTGTACTTGTCAAGGTCATTTATACTGGTCAAGGTCATTTACTAGTCTTATTGAAGGTAATTTATACTGCTCAAGGTCATTGATATTGGTCAAGGTCATTAAGTGGCACGCTATAGTGCGCGATTCTTCATCATTGTTGAGGATTTGAAAAAAGGTTAAATTGCAGAAAAGCGAAAGGCTAAAGTCCATGGTCACGGAGGGCATACTATAGTATGTTGTTCTTCTTTTTTTTGGTGGTGTGCGGGCTCCATCCAATAACTACACCAGTTGTGATGCAATAGAGTTTGCTGTGACCGTTGTGAATTATGGGTGGTGTGGTCTTTGCCAAGACGGTGGATTGTGGCCCATGCCTTCCTGCTGTTATTTGTCATGTTGGTGTTCTCTATATCTTTTCGTCCTGGGCATGACGTTAAACTGTTCCGTTCGAGAGGACCGGCGACCCTCGAATGTAAACAGGTGTTGGGACAGCGTCAGGTGTTGTCTTGATGCATCCTATGATGATGCCACAGGTGTCATTTAGGGCTGTGTCGACCAATTTGGTGTGACGGGATAGGCTTGTAGGTGATGCAGAGGAGGGAAATGGGTCGGTAGCTCTTTGGGGATAATGGGTCTTTGCCAGGTTTAGGGATTGCAACCACTTTGGCCTTTTTCCAGACAGAAGGGATGGTTTTCTGTGCTATGCATGTGTTCAGCATCCCCACAAGCCAGGTCTTTCCGTTAGGTCCCAGGTGCTGTATCATTTCTGCTAGTAGGTCATCAATCCCTGCTGCTTTTCCGGGTTTCAACTTTCCCATTGCAGTTTCACGTTCTTCTAGGTCGAAGGGTTTGGTTTGAAGGCTGGCTGATTGTGGTTGGTCTGATACCACTGTGCGATGGTATTCTCCGGTGGCGGTCTTGGTCACAACTGGTGGCCAACAGTTGTAACCAACACCGCCACCGACCCACATAGAATTTCCCTCCTCTGCATCACGTCTTTCTTATACCTGTGGTGTGGTGTGCGGGCTCCATCCAATACCTACACTAGTTGTGATGCAACAGAATTTGCTGTGACCGTTGTGAATTATGGGTGGTGTGATCTTTGCCAAGACGGTGGATTGTGGCCCATGCCTTCCTGCTGTTATTTGTCATTTGTCATTATGGTGTTCTCTATATCTTTTCGTCCTGGGCATGACGTTAAACTGTTCCGTTTGAGAGGACCGGCGACCCTCGAATGTAAACAGCCACGAAAGGAAACTGTGTGTGTGAGGTGTTCTCTATCATTTCATTCCAGACTTCACTGTCTATCTCCTGTGTTTTCCATTCATCTTGAGCGTTACACAGTCGCCTGATGTGCGGGGGGAGGTGCCGGCTAGCGCATAAAGTCACGGACGGGACAGGTGTTTTCTTGACCCATCCCGTGATGATGCGACAGGTGTCATTTAGGGCTGTGTCGACCAATTTGGTGTGACGTGATCGGCTCCAGCTTGAGCAGGAATACTCTGCTGTAGAGAAAGACAGGGCCATGGCAGTTGCACGGATTGTTTGTGGGTCTGCGCCCCACTTGGGAGTTCACTAGTTTTCACAGGATGTTATTGTGGGTGTTGACCGTGGCTTTTGTGTTCTCCAGGTGTTTTTTTGAAGAAGAGTGTCCTGTCCAGTGTAACTCCAAGATACATGGGGTGGGTATGGTTGGAGAGTTTGTGACCATCCCAAGTGACGCTCAGTTCTTTTCTCGCGTCTCGGTTCCTCAGGTGGAAGCTGCATAGTTGGGTTTGTGTGTCTTTCTTTTTCTGTCTTTCTTTCTTAGGACGGAGATCAAGGTAGACGCCATAGGAAGGCTCAACACTAGCCGATGCCCCTAGAGATCCATCCCAAAGCTTCCCTCAGGGAGCACAGCAAGCCAGCTAGCCAGCAAGCCTGCCCAGTCAGCCAACGCAGCCAGTCAGCTCCGCCAGTCAGCCAGTGTAGAAAGTCAGGCTGCCAAGCGAGAGCATATCAGCCCTTGCAGTCAGCCATTGCAGCCATACCAGCCTTGCTCAGTAAGCTCAGCCAGGCCTCTCTTGAGGCCTGGCTCTCTGTCTGCCTGGCCCGGTCTGCCCTGCCCTGCCTTGCAGCAACAGAACCAGCCTTTCTGGAAAGCCAGCCAGCTCAGAATGCGAGCTGAGCAAGCCAGTGCAGCAGCAAGCCCAGACTAGGTTACCGCAGCCTTACTGTGCAGCCACAGCCACTCAGTCTAGACCAGCAGGAGCTGGCCAGGCTCCAACCCTTGCAGCGCAGCCTTAGGCCGGACAGTCCCCCTGCCTGCACTTTGTTGCCTTCCTGGCCTGTCTGCCTGCCTAGGCGCCTCGGTCTTCCTGTCTGTCTGCCTTGGCCTGCCAGTCTGAAACTGGTTTAGACTAACTGCGTGCTTGCCAGCTGCGCTGGCTTGCTGAGCTCGTATTCTGAGCTGGCTGGCTTGCCAGCAAGGCTGGTTCTGTTGCTGCAAGGCAGGGCGGGGCAGACCGGGCCAGGCAGACAGAGAGCCAGGCCTCGAGAGAGGCCTGGCTGAGCTGACTGAGCAAGGCTGGTATGGCTACAATGGTTGACTGCAAGGGCTGATGTGCGCTGGCTTGGCAGCCTGACTTTCTACACTGGCTGACTGGCGGAGCTGGCTGGCTGCGTTGGCTGACTGGGCGGGCTTGCTGGCTAGCTGGCTTGCTGGACTCCCTGAGGGAAGCTTTGGGATGGATCTCTAGGGGCATCGGCTTGTGTTGAGCCTTCCAACGGCGTCTACCTTGATCTTCGTCCTAAGAAAGAAAGACAGAAAAAGAAACACACACACAAACTCAACTATGCAGCTTCCACATGAGGAAGGCAGGCAGGCACGCAGGCAGGCAGGCACAAGCTGCCTGCGTGCTTGCTTCGCCCTCCAGTTGCTGCTCCAGTTATTTGTTTTCCCTCAAACCCATCCTCAATGTGTTGGGTGAGGTTGAGCTCTGTCCAGCACAGGACAGGACGGAAACCAGCTTGGTCTTTAGTCAGCTTGGTGTCTATGAGTGGTATGAGGCGTTGGAGTAGCAGCCTATCTTGTAGGTGATGCAGAGGAGGGAAATGGGTCGGTAGCTCTTTGAGGATGATGGGTCTTTGCCAGGTTTGGGGATTGCAACCACTTTGGCCTTTCTCCAGACAGAAGGGATGGTTTTCTGTGACATGCATGTGTTCAGCATCCCCACGAGCCAGGTCTTTGCGTTAGGTTCCAGGTGCTGTATAATTTCTGCCAGTATGTCATCAATCCCTGCTGCTTTTCCGGGTTTCAACTTTCCCATTGCAGTTTTGAGTTCTTCTAGGTCGAAGGGTTTGGTTTGAGGGCTGGCTGATTGTGGTTGGTCTGATACCACTGTGCGATGGTATTCTCCTGTGGGTCGTGGCGGTGTTGGTTACGACTGTTGGCCACCAGTTGTGATGCAACAGAGTTCGCTGTGACCGTTGTGAATTATGGGTGGCTCCCTGAGGTCCTTGATCCCCATGGGGTCCAACAGTGGTAATTGAAGCGTGCACACACATGCACAAATGCACCTACACACACACAGGCGCACATGTGTATGCACACCTGGACCTGTAAATGAACAACAACACAAAAACTAAGGCACTGGTGTCGGACTTCTGGTTTACCGGAACGGGGTTCAACTCCCTGCAGTGCCCTGATCAATGTGTTGTATTTACATGGTTCATCGGTCCATGGTCTCAGGTCATTGAGCGGCGCGCTATTGTGTGCGATTCTTCATCATTGTTGAGGATTTAAAAAAAAGGTGAAAATCAAGGAAAAGCAAAAGGCTATAATCCATGGTCACGGACTGCATACTGGTCAAGGTCATTTATACTGGTGAAGATCATTTACTAGTCTTATGAAGGTCATTTATACTGGTCAAGGTCATTTACTAGTCTCATGAAGGTAATTTATACTGGTCAGTCATATACTGGTCACGGTCATTCATACTGGTCAAGGTCATTTGTACTTGTCAAGGTCATTTACTAGTCTTATTGAAGGTCATTTATACTGCTCAAGGTCATTGATCAATATCAATGACCTTGATGACCCCAAGGTCATTAAGTGGCATGCTATAGTGCGCGATTCTTCATCATTGTTTACGATTTGAAAAAAGGTAAAATCGCGGAAAAGCGAAAGGCTATAGTCCATAGTCTCGGAGGGCATACAAAAATGTGTGGTGCTATACAGGCCGTTCTGGAAAATTTGGGACAGAGGTTAATCGTTGGCATCCAGAGAGTGTGTGTGCAAAATTTGGCATCGACCGGGTTAATGGTGCTGGAGATTAGCTGTTAACAAACTGACGGACACACACACACACACTCACTCAGAGTGCAAAACATACTCTATCCCCATGGCTTTGGCCTGGTGCCATACCGTTATTAATTATTGCCTACAATGTCAATTGTGAAATTACTTTACCGTTGCAATGCAAAATTTACATTTCAACGAATGGACCTCGTAAAACAAAACAAAAACCAAGGCACTGGTTGTGGTACTTCTGGTTTACCGGAATGGGGTTCAACTCCCTGCAGTGCTCTGCTCAATTTGTTGTATTTACATGGTTCATTTTTATTTTCTGCTCATTGTGTTGCCTTTTCATAGATGATAACCCCCAGGTTCTTTAATGTGTTTGCACTCCCTACAGTTAGGTTACCAAGTCTATTTATTTATTATTTCTGTTCACTAGAACTAGAACCAATTACCAAAGTAGGCTTTCTTATGACACAACTCGCCTTTGTTTTTATGTGTAGCAAAAACGTTCTTTTTATTTACGCCAAAGAGTAGAGGCTGGTCTGCATTCATGCGAGCGGGGAAGTTTAGAGTAACATAGCTCTAAATGAAACGCATTAGAGCTATGGACCAGAGCTAGTAGTCATAGCACTTCATGGTATATGCATAGTTTATATAGTTTCATTATAGATATATTAAACAGAGAGGACTGGAGTCAATTGGGTTATATTATGTTTAACACTAATTTGAAGCTGTCAAAATCTGACAGACTTCTGGCGGCCATGGCCACGCCCACCTTTTGGTAACGCCCACTTTCGGCCAAGCCCACAAAAAGGACCCCCCCATGTCATTTGCCAGGCAGGCTCCACTCTCAGACAGATATTTGGCTCCGTCTTATGAGCTAATTTAGAACTTCCTGTCTGAGAGCTAGCTAATTTAAGACATCCGGTTACCTTCAGAATAAAATAAGGTTATTTAATTTGTTAATTAAATAATTGTCAATGCCCCAAGGCACAGCACTTTTCTGAGCGTTGACCTCAGTAGAAGGTCTGCTGCCGTGAATTTTACGGAGCGGAGAGTGTGGTGTGGTAGAGGACATCTCCCCGAACGTGTGGGTATGTCCAGATAGTTGCCTCGCGGAGGCCTCTTTGTCCAGTGTCCATTCTGGGTCCGGAAACGGTACTTTTTGTCAGCATTGACCCCAGTAGAAGGTCTGCTGCTGTGAATTTTACACCTCTCCCGCTTAGCGGAGAGTGGGGTGTGGTACAGGACATCTCCCCGAACGCGTGGGTATGTCCAGATAGTTGCCTCGCGGAGCCGTCTTTTGTCCAGTGTCCATTCTGGGTCCGGAAACGGTACTTTTTGTCAGCCTTGACCCCAGTAGAAGGTCTGCTGCTGTGAATTTTACACCTCTCCCGCTTAGCGGAGAGTGTGGTGTGGTAGAGGACATCTCCCCGAACGTGTGGGTATGTCCAGATAGTTGCCTCGCGGAGGCCTCTTTGTCCAGTGTCCATTCTGGGTCCGGAAACGGTACTTTTTGTCAGCATTGACCCCAGTAGAAGGTCTGCTGCTGTGAATTTTACACCTCTCCCGCTTAGCGGAGAGTGTGGTGTGGTAGAGGACATCTGCCCGAACGTGTGGGTATGTCCAGATAGTTGCCTCGCGGAGGCCTCTTTGTCCAGTGTCCATTCTGGGTCCGGAAACGGTACTTTTTTCAGCGTTGACCACAGTAGAAGGTCTGCTGCTGTGAATTTTACACCTCTCCCGCTTAGCGGAGAGTGGGGTGTGGTACAGGACATCTCCCCGAACGCGTGGGTATGTCCAGATAGTTTGAACAATTACCAACTGCCACCAATTTTAAGATAACACAAGGGTGGGGTATATCAGGTGACAAATTGAATTTGGTTAACAATAAACATTACATTTATTTATCCATCACGTAAATACATGGTATTGTCAGTGACGTAAGTAAATCATTCTGCCTTTTGTTTATGTTGACTGACTGCAGAAGTGTTATATAAATGAATAAAATACGCATGCGAAGAAAACATTAGATTCTCAAATGTATATTCTCAGTAAATACATTAGTTCTGATCGTTCATAAATACAGCATTTAAATTGTTTTAAAAATCTGTTTTTAGGAGAATGTCGGCTTTTACATTGGAGAAAATAACCGAATTTCTGGGATGTGGTGAAAACTGTGGATTCTCAGAATCAGTGCATTGCATTGTGTTCTGTAAGACCTTGCTTTCACTTGCATTTATGTCATGTCAAGAACCGTTGCTTATCCCTGCCATTGCTTTACATCTTGCAGAAACCTCTTATCGCCGCATTTGAACTTTTTTTGTACCCCTTTTGGTGCTTTAAACATTGTTATAATTTAGCCATTGAAAAATAGCAGATCTACAAGCTCATAGCGCGCCACCGAGTGGCGCTACGAGCTTGTAGGTCTATTTTTGAAAAATCGTGAAAATGCGGCACAAATTTTTGAATATATATTCTTTCAGAAGACTTATTTTATTCAGGCCTAAGTGGGTTAATAAATGAATGCCCTTCTTCGTCTTACTAAGCTTGTAGATCTGCAATTCTTTGCCAATGTAAAAGTAGACATATGGAGGTTTCCACCCGACAGGGATGGATCCATCCATCCATGCAGCCTATCGGAGCACCTCAAGATATTTTTACACTATGTTGCCATCTGGCTGCAGCAGGAGAAGAAGCGAACCGTTGGCATTGGACGGTGTGAGAGAGGTATCTCAGCATTGTGAGCCAACCGACTGACTGTAGGCCAGGCAATTACAGCTGCGTCATTCAAACAACTGGGTCATAAAAATCCAACCAGCCATCAGGATAATATATGCAATTTAACAATCCTCGTGGGATTCTCATCCCTATACCGGCAGCAGCAACCGGTTTAACATTGCATTAGAAATCATTGAATCATTATTAGGTTCGACGGACGGGCATAACAAAACAGTAATCAGTGAGGAATGTGTTGTGAATAATATTTATTACAAAACCTTTTATCGTCGTCTTTTTCCGATTGCGTCGGTCACACAACAGGAGGCACCTCAGCGTGCAGTGGTAAACACGTTGTACTTGTGAACATTCTCACACCAGGTCAACCCATCGAGACCTGGAACACATCTGTCACTTAAGCTTTTAACTGTCATTTTATACTTGAGTTATGCATGAGTTTGTGCATCTGCTATTTTTGAAAAATCGTGAAAACGTGTGCAAATCTTCGAATATATTATTCTTACACGTTTTTAACTCAAATCTTTTCTCCTGGGGGGGGTCCCTGCCTGGTACAAAACATTTTCAGATGGTGGTCGGTGGCCAAATGCATATAATTATAAGAAAATGTTTGAGCACCACTGATACCTTTTTTTCCCAGACATTTAGTAGATTCTGGTCTCAGGTCTAAATGGGTCAACTGTCTGGGGCACAAGCAGGAGAAGGTCAGAACCAAACGTGACACGTAGCTGAACATACATGGGGACTGAAGATGAGACAAAGCAAATTATTCAGAGGAGGAGATCTCGCCCTCGGAAAGGAGGGGGTACAACCGATGTAGATAACCGTGTGAGTTTAAACAACAGAAACAGAGCAAAAAAATAATAATAAATTGCCAAAGTCAATGGCCATCAATACTGCCTAAAGCTTCATATTTCATCCATGTGTCACGGCCTTCACAAACACTGTGAAAGTGAATTTTCAAATCCAACTTGTTTCTTCAAAAATAATTAAATTCACTTTCCCATCTGCAGCCGTGCTTGCGCGGCTGCAGGCAGACACACACACACACACACACACACACACACACACACACACACACACTTTACCTTCATACAGTATAATGTACAGTACATTGTATCTGTGATCAAGTACAAAATAATAAAATTAACCACTTAAACCCTTTACATTCCATTGACCGGGGTTCCCCCAGGTGTCTATACATGGGTCCCCTAATTGTTTCACTCTACACCGAATCGCTTCGGATATCAGATCTACAAGCTCACGTTGCTACGGCGCAAATTTGTCAGTGAGCTCTTAAGACCTGTTTTTGCAGAATGGTCGCCTATTATGATGACACTCATAATAGGTACGTTATAGGGTTCATGTGATTAAATCTCCTTTGGTTGGGTCAAATAAAATGAAAAGATAACAATACAAAAATCATATCCATGAGCACAGAGAATAGAGCCATGGAGGCCTAGTGTTTTACTACTGTGTGTGCTTTTAAACATCCTTGGCTGTTGAATTAAAACGAGTGGTTATTTTCCAACCTACTGGTGAAAATTCGCCAGTATTACAATTTCAATCTTTTTCTCTCTCTTTTTCTTTTTTTGAGGCTGTAGACTGTAAAGGCTGCAGCAGAGGTGCAGGAAAAGGCAATGTGGCATTCTGCCTCTCATGAGGAAGAGGCGAGTTCCCGGGCTCTAGGAGGACAGAGGGGTAGTTCCCGGGCTCTAGGAGAACAGAGGGGTAGTTCCCGGGCTCTAGGAGAACAGAGGGTAGTTCCCGGGCTCTAGGAGAACAGAGGGTAGTTCCCGGGCTCTAGGAGAACAGAGGGGTAGTTCCCGGGCTCTAGGAGGACAGAGGGGTAGTTCCCGGGCTCTAGGAGAACAGAGGGTAGTTCCCGGGCTCTAGGAGAACAGAGGGTAGTTCCCGGGCTCTAGGAGAACAGAGGGGTAGTTCCCGGGCTCTAGGAGAACAGAGGGGTAGTTCCCGGGCTCTAGGAGAACAGAGGGGTAGTTCCCGGGCTCTAGGAGAACAGAGGGGTAGTTCCCGGGCTCTAGGAGAACAGAGGGGTAGTTCCCGGGCTCTAGGAGAACAGAGGGTAGTTCCCGGGCTCTAGGAGAACAGAGGGGTAGTTCCCGGGCTCTAGGAGAACAGAGGGGTAGTTCCCGGGCTCTAGGAGAACAGAGGGGTAGTTCCCGGGCTCTAGGAGAACAGAGGGGTAGTTCCCGGGCTCTAGGAGAACAGAGGGGTAGTTCCCGGGCTCTAGGAGGACAGAGGGGTAGTTCCCGGGCTCTAGGAGGACAGAGGGGTAGTTCCCGGGCTCTAGGAGAACAGAGGGGTAGTTCCCGGGCTCTAGGAGAACAGAGGGGTAGTTCCCGGGCTCTAGGAGAACAGAGGGGTAGTTCCCGGGCTCTAGGAGAATAGAGGGGTAGTTCCCGGGCTCTAGGAGAACAGAGGGGTGGCGACTGTGGGCGGGGTGCAGTGTCCATTCCAAACTCTATACCAGTGGTTTTCAACCAGTGGGCCGGCCGGGGACCAGCAGTGGTCCTTCAGGGGGTTCCAACATCCAGGTGGTCCACAACTAAATGATGAGTTGGTAACCAAATGGACCCTTTAATATAGATCTTTAACTCTTGAGATCGTAAAAATGAAACCAAATGCAAGAGTTAAATTATTGTTAAACATCAAATTACCTAATTTACAAGAAATCTACACAAAGAGAATGTAGAATAATTGTTATTTTGATCAACGTTTGCCTGTTATCTCTCCTAATGGTACCACATCAATATACAGCATGGAAATGTGGACAAAATCTTATCTAATAACAACAGATTCAAAGTTTGGGGTCTGAAAGGATAAATCTTAAATGGTGGTCCGTGGCTCAAATGCTTTAAAAAAAAAAATGGGCCTCGATATGAAAAAGGTTGAAAACCACTGCTCTATACCACGCGCTGTAATTGGCCACTGGCCAGTAGCCACTTTGAGTGGCAGTCGGGGGGGAAACGCTCTTGCCAGAACATGGTTTATACTATTCTGTGCCTATTGGGTGGCAACTCCAACGGCCCCGAGTCGGCTAAGCGAAACTTCGCAACTTCGACGCGGCAACTCGCTCACTTTAGCTCACTCGGTGGTGGCTCAAGTTCGCTTGAGACGGCGGGCCTCCGTCGCGGTCTAGTCCATAGTTACACGTTATTTAATCTTATCTTGGGTCTAGTCCGCAGACTCCGCAGTTGTTGTCGGCGAGAGGAACTTCCGCGTTGGCCACAGAAGCGGGCCGTGGTTATATTAAAGCACAAGCTGTATAGAGTTTAGAATGTTGCGGTGGTGGAAAGTAACCAAGACATTTACTTTAAGTACTGTACTTAAGTTGAGGTATTTGTACTGTACTGTCAAATCGGTACTTTTACTCGCAATGCCTCATGTTGTGAGCTTTTAGATCTGCTATTTTCAAAAGATTTTTTATACAATTGAAAACTTTAAATGGCACAGTCTGCATAATGAGTACTTTTACTTTTAGTACATTTTGACACCAATACTTTTTGTACTTTGTAACAGCGAAGTTGCAATATTGATACTTTTACTTGGGAGTACTTTTTCCACCACTGGCGTGGGGTGGGGTGGGGGTAAAAAGGTGCAGGGAGAGGTCGACAGACAGCCAGTCTCATGCAGAAGGTGATGGTGTGTCTGGTGGTGGGTCCGGGGGCTCATACTGGTGTCTGGACTGAACAGAGGAGTCCTTGTTGCTGCTGCTGCTGGGCTGATTGAGGCTGCTGCCCTGTTGTAGCTGCTGATTGCTGAGCACCTGATTGTGTGAGGAGGGCTGGCCGGGGGGGGCGGGGCTCGGGTCAACTTGACCCTGCGGCGGAGGTTGGAGTTGGAGTTGGCTGGCGTTGTCGACGTGCCCCTGCATCTGCTGATGGCCGACGACGACGCCGTCATGAGGCCCCTGCTGGGCCTGATTATTGACACCGTCGTGAGCCTGTTGGGGCTGTTGTTGGGGGCCGACGATAACGTCTTGCGGCGCCTGCGCTGCTGCTGCCGCCGGCTGGTGGCTGTTGTCGTTGTTGGGACTCTGTTGTTGTTGTTGTTGGGGCGGCTGGTGTCCGGGCAGCGTGTCCAGCTCGTCCACCTGCCCCGGAGGGTGCATGTCCACCAGCTGGTCCTGAGGTATGTCCGCGGCGGCAGCGGCCAGGTTGGTGGTGGACTTGGACTTGACGCACTGGAAGTCCACGTGGCGGCTCTTCCCTTCCTCCTTCTCCCAGGACATGCGGATGAACGGACGCTGCACGTAGTTGTAGATGACCTCCGGGCGGCTTCCCGGGCGCCGCTTCACCTTCTCCTTGTAGGTGGGGTAGCCTGTGGCGAGGGCAGAGGTCAAATAAAGTTAGCTATATAAACTGGTCCATACCCGTTTTGGGGATCGGTCATTTTCGCTGTAGTCCAAATCCAGATCACGTTTTTTTTTTGGCTGCCGGAGGTTGGCGGGGGGGCATCGTTGTACGCACAAACAGGGCAACTGAGAATCCTTTAACCCATTCTGACCTGAGATCAGATTCATGCGAGGTTTCCACTGGACACACACTGGTCTGATTAACCCATTCTGACCTGAGATCAGATTCTAGAAATGTCAGTCGCTCTTCGATTTTTCAAAAATAGCAGACCTACAAGCTCGTATCGCGCCACCGAGCTTGTAGATCTGCTATTTTTCAATAGCTAAAGCATAACATGATGCCGACACCAAAATGGGTGCCCGTTCAGAATGGGTTAAATCAATGGCTGACACTTGCTTCTTTAAATACCTTTCATAAAAATATATTGTGTATTACAGTACATACCATGTTATTACAAGCTTATCCATACCTTCTATCCCCAGGCGGATCTTTTTCAGTCCTCTGTCCTTCAGCACTGACTTGGCCACATCTCTGTTCTCGATGTACTTGAAGAAGCGGTACAGCTTGGTGCTGTAGATAACTGTTGACGACCAAGGACACGGAGAACGTGAGAAAACATGGAATACAAAACACCAGCAATATTGAACATCTACTTCAATTAGAGTACTCGAGAAATATTGAACATCTACTTCAATTAGAGTACCATTATAATTTTATACTAGTATACATAAACACTATGTATAGAGGGTATGCGCACACATGCATAAAGTGAGTGGCAAAGTGAGTTTAACATTGTTTAATGCAATCAGATAGGACTTTTCTGTTTAGATGTATGGACTGTCATTCTGTCAAGGCCAGAAAGTAGTTTGTTACCACTCTGTAGGCATTCACACATAACCTCCGGGTGTGATGATGTCACATGCATAGCCTCAATAGACAGATCATTTATATAGAGATACTGTAGTGTCACACACACACACACACACACACACACACACACACACACACACACACACACACACACACACACACACACACACACACACACACACACACACACACACACACACACATCTATTTGCAATAGTACTCTTGAATTGATAGTACAAAAGGGGGCACAGTCAGAGGTGCATCAGGCAGCAGAGCCCAGAAAAGTGGTTCCACTTGTGCTTATAAATCTTTCATGAGTCTCTCTGTTGTCATTTGTGATTCTATTGCCGTAATTCGCCACAAGGTTATAAAACAAATATGGGCTCTTGGACTCTTGGAGAGCCATGGGATGTTGCAACGTCAGTTCCTATTCCAGGTAAGAGGAAAGCAGGTCAGGACAGACTGTAATAACATGGGAACGATGTCTCTCCTGCCTTGCACTCTGCTGCATTAAGACCTGGAAAGTCCTGGTTCCGTTGAATAATTGTTTGAATAAGTGTGCTTAAACAGAATAATAAAATCACACCCGTGTGAACCGAGTGTTGTAAATCCCCCCCCCCCCCCCCTCTCTCTATCATTAGCAGGCAACAGTGCAGCACTAGCTCTCTCCCTCTCTCTGTGTTTTTAGCACAACAGAGCCACTTTTGCTACTCATTGGCACTGGTGCTCACAGTCACACACAAACAAACATGGACACACGGTTGACACGGACATTGCTGTTCCTTGGCGTGGTTGCACCACTCAAAAAAAAAAAGAAATAAAACTATTAACTACTAATCATTACAAGTGGCTCTTATTTTGATGAGGAAGTCAGAGCACAGGAAGTCTGTTTCAGTTGTAAACAAGCTACGATGACAGTTTTGTTAAACTGAAAGGGAACGTTATGGTGAGCTGTCAAAGTGCTAGACACCACATTAGCGGACCATATTTAAATATGAAAACCATGCATCTGCCAGTTAAACAATGTAGGCTACACACGTTGGAATTACTTAAACATGGAACCTGCAGCATTAGGTGAGTAATTCATTGTATATGTGTTGGACGAATGTGGTTGTGCTAATGACAAACGGACACCTGCTGCTAAAGGGATCCTCCTGCTGCTTAATGTTACAAATACACTGTGTAGCTTTGCATCTTTTGCAACTGCCCGTGTGAACGCAGCATAACGTTGTGGCAGAATCGAAACATCCGTTGGTTTTCATTTTACGCTCTCAAGAGTTAACCCATTCTGACCGGGCACCCATTTTGGTGTCAGCATCATGTTATGCTTTAGCTATTGAAAAATAGCAGATCTACAAGCTCATATCGCGCCACCGAGTGGCGCGATACGAGCTTGTAGGTCTGCTATTTTTGAAAAATCGAAGACACTTTTAGAATCTGATCTCAGGTCAGAATGGGTTAAGGGTCCATTTTGTTACCAACTGTCCATCATTTAGCTGGGGACCACCTGGAACCCCCTCAAGGACCACTGGTGGTCCCTGAAAACCACTGTTATAAGAAATAGTATGGGTAATAATAATGAGTAATAATAATTAAGCGTAATAAAAATAATGGCTCACTCTGCGAATACTCCTCGCCCATCTGGGGCGGGTACTCCTCGTCCCAGTCGACCACGTCGTCGTCGGTCAGCACCACCACGTGACACTCCCTCTCTCCGCTCTGGGCGCTGGCCACCATGAGAGGCAGCACCATGTCCTCCAGATAGCACTCGAACTGACCACGGGCGCCATCGTTGGACAGCTCGTGCATCAGGGCGCCTGGAAATCAAATCAAATCTCATGACTGATCCACTGTGTCCCAATCTGTGATGTTGTCGTTTCCTAAAATAAACTCAACAAAGGATGGACAGTGACGGTATCATACCAAAAACCTACGTTGCTGCTACAGTACATACAACAGACCAGTTGAACAAATCACAGATTGAGGCTTTGAGCTTTAACCTTTTATAAACATCAGATTTATCTTTGGCTAATTAGGCTTTGTAAACAGGGCAGATTTCACAAATAACGTAAATGAGAAGGATATGACTGCTATGCCTAATAGCTTACTTAAAAGGAAATGTGGAAATGAGCAGATCTACAAGCTCAAGTGCAACTCATTGTGAGCCTGTGGATAAACCTAACCTTAACCCATGTCTAACCAATGACTAGTCTAAACTAAGTATACACCCCGAGTGAAAAGTGATATACTTAGTACTTAGTTTAGACTAGTCATTGGTTAGACATGATGGGTTAAGGTTAGGTTTGCTGCCCCGTGGGAGGTTAGGTTTAGGGTGAGGGTTTGAGATAGCTTGTAGTTGTAGGACTAATGACTACCGGTAGTCTAAACCAAAAACTGTCTAAACTAAGTACTGCACCCGACACTTGGCAGTTATATAATGGGAACAAAAGAACCTGTGTCACATTCCGCCCCTCTTGACTCTGACGATGCAGTTTACCAGATCAAATTAAAATATTTACAGTATACAGGCATTATACAGAATCATTGTAGGAGTAATGATGCCAATAATTAAGACAAATGAAAGACACAATTGTAGATATAAGTTTTTGCTTCCAAATGTGATTAGATAGCATTTTACTGTAATGATTGTGATCAGGACAACACAAAGGAAGAGTACTTAGAAAGAAGGACAAGAACAACTAGTACAACTACTAGTAGCTGTGGCGTGTTTATGGGCTGCTACTGTACCACATACTGTAGCAAAGAATCAGATCTCACAGCTAATCATGATTCATGACCTACTTAGAGCTCAGTGCACACATAACACAGTCACACACAGCAGCTAGTAGCTAGCCAAGACAGCCTCCCACACGCACACACAGAGCACTACACACCTGTAACCCACTGTGACAACATTATGTTTACATGAAACGCAATGCTGTGGCGAACGCAACGACACGCAAACAACATCAGCATTAAACAGCCAGCTGTGTCTACATGAGGAATAGGCCGCGCGGTCGACCGGTCGGTTTGTTTGGTCACGCGGACTGAAGCTATTCTTAGCTTCACGTGGGGGGGGGGACTACACACCAACATGACAGGTCAATCACATGATGAGTCCATCTCTAGCGGCGGACGGAGCTCAAGTGCGTGTCTCACAGTCCACACTCGCCATTACTGTCATGATACAAGTGTGTTGCTCACCAGAGAGAGACAAATCTACAAGCTCGCAACGCGTCGCGATTCAGCATGACTAGCACAGGTCTCTCCACGCCCACCACGACCACATGAACAACAGATAAAACAGCAGCAGCATGGAATGTGTCTCTATTAGCGGTACTCACTGAGATCTCGGCACTTGATGGTGCTGTAGTTGAAGGAGATGCAGAGGTAGTCACATGCCTCCCTCAGCTCGGGAATAGAAACGCCATCAGGGCAGCGGATTATCCCCGACTTGTAGTAATCCTGCCATTGCAATAGCAGGCACACACACATGCACATATATACACACACACACACACACACACACACACACAGCCGGTCACGCGCACATGCAGGCACAGGGGGAGAACAAACAATACGCCATTATTGAAGCTGCTCTGCTCACATACAGGCGCCAAATAAGAGAGAAAGTCTGTGTGAGTGTGTGTGTGTGTGTGTGTGTGTGTGTGTGTGTGTGGGTGTGTGTGTGCGCACGTGCGAGAGAGCGCAGTGGAGAGGAGGAGAGGGAATGGTGATGAAAGCTAAAGCCAACGTCACTTCCTCCGCCTCTGCACAGCAACCCTTACGGGTCAATTTTCACACCATTAACACTGCACGCCCCCCTGATGTTCTCTTCTTGAAGTACTTGATCATAAACATATATGAAATAAGATGTGCTACTTGTGCTAAAAACAAAGTAATCGATAGAATAATGACTAGGACAACAATCAATGGTTACAGCCTGACTGAACTGAAAGCATTATTCAGCCCTGTGGTGAATCACACTACACCCCTTCATCACACTACACCCCTACATCACACTACACCCCTACATCACACTACACCCCTACATCACACTACACCCCTACTGAACTGAAAGCATTATTCAGCCCTGTGGTGAATCACACTACACCCCTTCATCACACTACACCCCTACATCACACTACACCCCTACATCACACTACACCCCTACATCACACTACACCCCTACTGAACTGAAAGCATTATTCAGCCCTGTGGTGAATCACACTACACCCCTACATCAAGAGTCCAATGAGAAGGGCTGTCAGCCTCCCCAGATCACACTACTCAGAGCTCCAGACAACAACTGACCCAGCGTCAATATTAAAAACCTCTAATGAAAACACACCGATAGATGTCAGACCTGACAACATATACACACACAAATCTTACCATGAGATGTAGTTTATAAGTAAAGAACGTCGGTTTCAGAACCAGTGCGGTTCCGAACCTTGGTGCTTTTTGTGAACCGGTCGCGAACCGGCTGCATTTCCACCAGATTGAACCCTGGTTCATTTGGTGGCGCTATTGTACCTAAACACAAAATGTTGAAAAGGAGGAGGATCCGTCATACCCGCAGACACCCCGAGGGCGTTGCACAACACAAACCGATGTAAACAGTATCCACGAGGTTGTGATGTTACAGTAGGGTTATAAGTTATTACAACCATCAGATACGCCCCGCAGGCCTCAGCTGGATTCTGGATCGCGATGCATCCGTACATTTGGATCATTTCATGTTTGCGTTGGCAATGTAAACGTATTTTTGTTCCCTGCATGCTTTCAAGATGGTTAATCGCATAGAATATCTGCGAGTGTTCGTGCTGTTAATGCAGACATTTATTGTTATCCAAAAAACCTGTATGGATCAACAGCTGGTTTGCAGGTCTATGTCCCAATGCCCCATCGATGATGTCATAATAGGGAAAGGCCTTTTATAGCTCTATGATCATAGCCCGCTCCACTTTTGGCATCGCGGTAATCCGATTTGAGTTTCTTTAGTTTATTGATTATTTGCTCTGCCGTTCGAGTGAACCCAGCTTTTGCCAACTCTTCTACCAATGGCGAATATAATTTGGCCTCTCTCTGCGTACTCTCCAACTTCTCCTGAAACTCAGGAGATGCCCATACAGACAACAAACACTCTTTGAAGACAGATTAAAAAAAAAATGTTACTGTTATGTTATCTTGCGTGTGTCTGCGTCCTTCCCAAGTTCCAACCTACTGACACACCCACGTATATCGTCTCGGTTCACAAAGCGCTGCGTGCAATTACAAAGCTGAACCACCGTTTTGTGGTTCACATTGGGAACGAACGTTTATGGTTCTGAACCAACTCATTTCCAGTGGAAACACTCTGAACTGGTTCAATATCTGGCTGGAAGAAAGAACCGAACCGGATCAAACCCCGGTGGAAAAAGGGCCAGAGTGACGTGTTGTGATTATTGCTATTTTATTTTTATAATTTTTTTCATCTCAAATAATTGTGATTTAATAGGCGATGATTGATAATTGTGAGAGGCCTAGATGTATTGAAACCATACCATGAAGGACAGAAGGAACAGACGTGAAGACAACAGGGAGGGAGAAAGGGAAGCAGGTGCTGGCGCGTTGCATGGCATTAGCAGCCAATTCCTGGGTGTCTGCCATGTGCAACAATATCGCGGTAGAGTGCACACATTACGTGCACGGCAACACGACCACATGTCATAATCCCAGGAACAGAGCCGACTGTACCCACACAGTGTGCCTGTAAAAAATAAATCCCCGCTTAAAATGTTCCCCCTTTTTCACCCCCAATTTAGTAGTAATTCCAGCTACTGTATCTAGGAGTGCCAGTGGTATTGAAAAAAACACAATTAATTATCACACAAACAAGAATTAATCACATAGTGATATAATGGTCAGGTGAAAGAAGCGCTGTCTACGTTGTGTTCTCCCCCCCATATTAGTATGATTATTGTTTAATTAGTAACGTGTATGTTTGTGTGTCATAACCTTGTGCTTCGCGGCCGTTTGCATGCGCTGTCACCGTTGTGCGCTGTCTCCGTTGTGTTCTCTCCACCCCGCCATATTAGCATGATTATTATTTTAGTAACGTGTATGCAGTGGCATTTGGTGTGAACTATATCGAGTGACGTTCTAACATTGCAAACGTGTCTTCCCCATCAAGCCCTGAGTGTCTTCACTGTCTCAGACAGACAGCCAATCATGAGGTTGTTGCCACTTGCAAGCGGAGTAATATGGTTGCCAGTGTTGCCAGAAATAAGCTAACCAACCTCCAAAAACCAGGAAAGCAACTGTGGAAAAATAAACAATCCAAGTTTTGCTGGAAATAAGCGGACTTGGCAACCCTGCCTGGAGTCGACCAGAGCCAGAGTTACGCAAACTCTGTTTAATTCATGGGGCCAGGCCAATGGTGGCTCTTCTACAGTACATAGACTTCTATTGAATGGGGACAACGAATGGGGACTACCGGAAGTAGTTTTCTGCCCCCCTCAAAACTCTTCTATTAGAGTCGACTAGGTGGCGAACACCTACATTTTCAGGGTGATCATTTGGTCAGGTCGTCACCTGACCAAAAATTTAGATTAACGATTGAATTGTGTTTTTGGCATTGGAAATTGGAACATTATGAATAGAAATTACAATTCTGTTTGCCTTTTAGAAAAAAGTGCACAGGGCAGATATGACAAATAACTGAATACATCAAGAAATTACAGGCATTTCTTATACATTTTACACTTAAAAGAAATAGTGGAAATAGCTGATCTACTAGACCACAATGCGGTAAGCTTGTAGATCTGCTATTTCTGCTTTTTTTTATGTATGAACATTTTTCAACATGGAAACGATGACAAAAATAATTGCGATTATCTCAAACAATTGCAATTAGGCGATTATGTAATAATTGTGATACCGATAACCCTAGCCTGCTACTAGCTGCTCACCTGCCAGTGAGGAGGCTCCACTGGGAGGAACACCCGATTCCTCATCATACAAAACCACTGCCAAGTTGCCCTTGACCACCAAACCCGTTGGGAGTGCAGCGACGAAAAAACGCTCTCCCTCCTCAGAATACCCTCTACAACATAAATAAAACATGGCTCCGTGCCATCAGCGTCGTAATGCGGCAACACACGCAGTGGGAGAGGACAGAGGGAATCGGAATGGTGTGCATCATGCCTCCCAGGATGAGGTGAAATAAAAAAGGGCATATTGTATAGCACTGGTTCTCTCAACATGGTCTGGGGAGCCCCATGGGTCATTGGGGGGGCAACAGGGGGGTCTGCAGCTAAATTATTGATAGTTAGGCCCAGGCCGTGGCGTAACGGTCTGGGCACCGGACTGGTAATCCAGTCGCAGTGTGCCGCGGGTTCGACTCCCGAACCCGACACGGCCTTTACTGCATGTCATCCCCCCATCTCTCTCCCGTTTCCTGTCAGCCTACTGTCTGTCCCTTAAAAAAAAATCAATAAAAAAAAAAAGAAAAAATAAAAAAATTATTGATAGTTAGGAAATAGGAACCAAGTGTAGGCCTAGAGCATCTGCTGTGAATAGAAGTAAAATACGCCTCATTCCTTCCCTGGTGGAGTGTTGTACCCATGATAGCCCCTCCTCTGCCTCTGGGAATAGATTTTACTGCGATGATGAGGAGTGCTTCTGACCAAAATTTTTAAGTGTCCATTTTTTTATCTACAGCGATATATCACAAAACCATTTATGACTATTTTTATAGCACAATTTCATGTAAAATGACTTTGCAACACCGAAAGATGCACACTGAAAGAAGGAACCCCTTTTGGTGTTTTAAACATTATGTTATAATTTAGCCATTGAAAAATAGCAGATCTACAATCTCATAGCACACCACCGAGTGGCGCACTGGCGCACTATAAACTTGTAGGTCTGCTATTTTTTTTAAATCTTTAAAATGTGCCTCAAATCTTTCCGAAAATTGTCATGATTAAGATTAAGATTTAATTTCGACGTCAGGCCTGAATGGGTGGTCTACTCTAAACCGTATCAAATCGGGGGTCTCATAATAACAGTAGGTACGAGAGAAGGAGTGGGACCCTCCTGGTCTCTCCGAGGACAGTATTGGAGCAGATCTTACCAGGATGGCTCTGAAGACCGTGCTGCTGATGCCATCTGCCACCTCAAACTCTCCCTTCTCGTTGGGCCGAGTGAAGTTGTAGTCCCGACCAGAACCAAACATTCTGCAAAACACACACAAAATGAATTTAGGGAACCATACAAGTACTACCAATAGCCTCTCATATGATTGATACATGTCCATAGTGTGAGCATATGTAAACCCGTCCATTCTTATGCCTTGAAATGTATTTTTATGCCTTATGTAGCTCTTTGAATTGCCTTGCCTTCAGTGTGACAATAGATGGTATGGGCTTTAGTTATCTTCAGTTCAACCTGGACTGGATTCATACCCCCGATGTATGAATGAATTAACCATTGTAAAGCACTTTGAGTATGCATACAAAAGCGCTATGAAAATGCAATCCATGTCGTTATAGATTTTATATTCAAAATCTAATAAAACTCTTGCCTTGACTAATTTAATAATTAAATTAAATAAAAAATAATTAAGAACCGGAAGTGATATAATAATATACCAGAAAACAGATCAATGACAATGTCGCGTCGAAAACCCTAAAAACGAAAGAAGATAGTCTAAAACAAAGCTTAAACATTTTGGTAAAACATTCCTCATTCCTCCTCATACTAACAGACGCCACACCACCGATATAGCTCTGCTATCCCAGTCCTTACCGGCCTAGCATGGTGTTGGGCTGAGCTGTGAAGATGGCGGGGTCCACCACAAACCGCGTGTTGTCCACAATGAGCGTCACCCTCTCTCCGGTCCGCAACACGCCGCGAGGAGACCCCTCTTTGGTGCCGAGGTCGTACACGTAGATCATGTCACAGTTGGCCCCGTGGCCCAGCACCTTGGCGTGGGGGTCACACCCGGGAGCGCCCAGGGGTCGGGCAAAGTGTCCCCCGACCATCATGGCTCCCCCCATCGGGGAACAGGGCAGGGACACCCTGGGAGGACGGGGACTGGACGATCTGGATGAAGAACCGCCGTCGCCTCGTTCACGATCTAGATGTGAAAGAAGAGTTTAGATGTGACATAATAACACCGCCACAAGCATGTATGTGGTCCGACAAGATGTGCACATGTGTATATGCAGGGCTGTCACGATTAATAATTGAGAACTTTTAATAATAATGGCATTCGGTCATTTCGGGGAACTCAGGTTTTGTGCGGGTAACGGTTCTCATATTCATTATCATAGGCGGTTCTGTTCGGGCTGCGGTTCCGACAACCTCAGTGCTTTTGGGGCTCGGAGCCAGAATTCTAATAATAGCAGCGGGTCTTCACGGGTCCAAATTAGACCCATGAAGACCTCTACTCTATACTTTCATCGGGGGAAAAACGTGTGTCACTGCGATGTTCCGTTCTTTAGTTATTGGCAGTTGAATATAGCTTGTTTTCACCAAAAACGCTGTCTGGGAACAGAAAGCTCAGATTTATTTATATTTTCTATAAATCCTATAATATTAAGACCGATTCCCTTCAATGGCTCCTATAAAAGGGGTTCCAAATGGACCGTTGCAGCTCTGTAACTCTGAGAGTGTACAAATGGAGCCAAAAGGGTTATGATGGTCCTTGAAATCAAAAAGTTTGAGAACCACCATTGTAATAGTGTAGCAGATGACGTCCATATACAGTATCAGCTCTTCTGGAAAAACGGTTCCAAATGTGATGGATATCAGTTCCCCCAAACCTATATTCTTGACACCCATCTCTTTCTATTTTCCTCCTTTTCACCTCCCCTGTCTGTCTCGCCTCCTCACCGTATTGCCGCGTGGGGGAAGTGACGTTCCTGATGCAGGGGGTGAGCTGGCCCTCTCCCCTCTCGTGGGAGGAGTCCCGGGATCGATCGCTGGAGCGCCGCCGCTGCTCCCGGTAATGCTCCGCCCCTCCTCCTCCTCCGCCAGCACCGTACATACTCATAGCGCCGAGCCGGCGCCGTTGCTCACAGTCCAACACTGACAGACCACACTTCTGCTCACTGTCGGGACAGAGGATAAGACCACACACACATTTAATTGACCAGTAAAACGGGTCGGACAGCATGACCAATCAAAGTGAGATTGTGACATTTGTGCAACAGGGCAACATGATGCACTGAGAAGAACATAGCTAGATGTAGTGGACTAGGTCAGCGCTCTTCATCAACCAGTGGTCCCCAACTTAACGACGGACAGTTGGTAACCAAATGTACCCTTGTAGATCTTTAACCTTTGAATGTCTCAGTTAAATTATTGTTAAACATTTGCATTACGTAATTTACAAGAAGTCTACAAATGGTAAATGGTGCATTTATATAGCACCTTTATCCAAGGCACTTTACATAGATTGTGCAATACATTTAAAACACACATTCATTCATACACCGATGGCGGCGGAAACCATGCAACCTGCTCATCAGAGTCTTGCTCAAGGAAAGGACACTAACTCTGGGGGAACCTTGCGGTTCTCATCCGGCCACTCTAACCCTGAGCCACTGCTGCCCCGTGGCAAACAATTAGTTTGCCTGTTTTATCCCTTCCATGGTACCAAGTACCAACATCAATACAGCATGGAATTGTGGACAAAATCTTATCCGAACGACAAAATAATAATTCTTGGGTCTGAGAGGCAAAATCTCATCAAATGGTGGTTCGTGGCTCAAATGCTGAATAAATAATGATCGTTGATATTGAAAAGGGTTAAAAACCACTGGACTAGGTGCATTGCATGCACAGCCATAAATACGACAACACATAGTGCTCAGCACTTTTTTGCGTGCTGGACCGTGGCGAAAGTCTGCAGTCAACTCATGCGAAGCGTGGTGGAGCGGAGGGCTGCAGCACAAAAGCCAGCCAGCCAACCGCCCCACTGCAGCAGTTGGAACACACGCGTCGTACACCATCCATTAGTGTGTGTATCCATGTGAATCCAAGGAAAGGAGTTGAGTTGAATGCTTAGGACGAAGGCTTCAGTTGACCCGTTTATTTTTTGCTCCATACAATACATTCTACTCTGTTGACTGACAGGTAAAAGCATACACCTCATCTCTCGAGTCCTGACTCCCAAAGACACAACTGCAGGCCTGTTGTTTTCTAGTCTCTCTTTTTGAATAGCCACACACACACACACACACACACACACACACACACACTTTAGTGAGTCTAATAATGTTGATAATTTAGTAGGCCTGGCTGTCACAATTACAAACTTAAGTTGACGATTAAATGTCACACAAATAAATAAAAAACGTTTTTTTGCATTGAACATTGGAATGTTAGAATTTGTATTTCGGTTTGCCTTTTAGGCTTTGTAATCGCAAATAGCAAATCACAAATAGACACATTTAATCATTTTGAATAATTGTTTCTTCCAACAAATTTACAAAATAGCGGAAATACTTGCAAGCTTACAACACAACGTGACGTGTTGTAATCTTTTAGCTCTGCCATTTCTGATTTATTATTATAATTTTTTTAACGTATGGAACATTTCCAACATGGAAATGATTGACGATTATGCAAAAATAATTGTGATTATCTCAAATAATTGTGATTTGGCGAGTTAATAATTGTGACAGGCATAGACATCACAGTGGTGAGAGGCAAGAAAGGGGGAGCACACAGAAGGGCGAGCACCTGCACTGAAACCCTGCCAGGACATGGTGACTAATTGTTGCAGTAACTGGTTGAGCCAAAAGGACATTGTCCGTGGTCTTCAGTCTAGCGGTCATAAAAACCAAGATATAGGGCTGAAAGTATCGATTATCCCATCAATAAAAAAAGAATTAAATGTACAAATATGGCTTGGCTTTGTAGATTGTATACGTTTTTTTTTAAAGCACCATTACATCACAGAAAAAAGGGACAAGCACTACAGGATGGAGGTGTCAGTTGGTGTGTTGTCGTGTATGCACTGTGACCTTGAAGTATACGGTCAATGCCATGTAGTATATCTCTGACATCGGGAAGAAACAACCTATTAACCTTCATTTTTCAGGAAATTAAATATATATACATTTTTCTGGAAATTAAGAAAACCTTGTATTTTTATAACAAAGAAAGCAATACTGCCTCATAAGAGTTGGCATTGAGGCCTGGGCCGCGGCTGAGCGGTCCAGACACCTAGGCCGGTAATCCAGCCTGACAGCATGTCACGGGTTCGAGACCTGAGCCCTTTGCCACATGTCTTCCCCCATTTCTCTCCCCCTTTCCTGTCACATTACTGTACCCTATCAGGCGCTGGGGCGCCTGATGGAGGGGAAAGAAACTAGTTGGAAGGAACTGGTTGGAATAACGCGTTCCTTCCACGCACTACGTCCGGCCGGGGAAACTCCCCCCTGTCAGGTGTAAAGGAGTAACTTGGACACTCAGGCATGAAGGAAGCATGAGATCAAGTCCGTTGCTCTCCCATAATATATGGGAGAGCACTCCCATATAATATATGGGAGAGCACTCCCATATAATATATGGGAGAGCACTCCCATATATGGGGGCTAGTTTGGCGGAGGGTGTGTAGAGCCCAGGATCACATTAGATAATTGACACAGGGGTGAAAAATGGGTTACAAAATCGTGGGATAAAATATATAAAAAATAAATAAATAATAAAGGCAAAAACGCCAAAAATATATATCTTTAAGAGTTGCCATTGTGACTTTGACTTTTTGCTTGCATGAGAGGGAGAGCGGTGGTGGAGTTAGCTGCTTTAGAAGACAGTTTGGGGGTCCAATGGAGTTAATAGGTTTTGTCCGAAGCGCTTTTTAATACTTTTCATTGGTTCAATATGTTTTTGAACACATTGAGTGCCAGGGTTTATATTCTTTAATCCATGTTTTGATCCGATCGAATTGTTAGCTGCCGCTCATTAGCATAACAGTCAAAGTGGGACAGACTTGCACTCTTATGTGCTGCTTTTAATGGCCTGTATCTACAAATTGGCGCAATGAATGTCGTTTCTGGTGTCGTTTCTTCACCACAGACCGAGAGAACAACCGGTCAAGACACCACACACAGTATTTTGTCATTGTAACATCCGGTTACGGATATTTGGCTCTTCAAAATAAGGGTTGCACACGATAAAACCCAATGCGCGATAGATAGATTAATCAATCCTGGCTGTCAAACGGTTAAGACGAGCAAACTCGTCATGAGCGCCCTGCGTAATTAATTTATAGGACGAGTATACCCATCCTTAGGATCCAAAGTGTTAACCAACACTCAGACGTAAAGGGTGTTCAATAGCATTGATTTATGGGGGGGAAAAAAGAGGGGAAAAAAAGATTTAGTTAGTTTGTTTCCTCCCGACATCAACGATATGGATGATGGTTACCATAGTTTTCAACCGCAACACAGAACAAACTTATTTTTCATCATCATGCTTGTGTTTCTGATGGCTTGGCTACGCTACCAAATAATAAAACAAATTAATACATGTGTGGTACAGCCTCATTGACTGGTACATATACAACATTGATGGATCATTTTTGCTCAGCAAATTAAACTGGCACTAACTCAATAACATCCATAATGGACGGCGTAGTACTCACTGCTGAATTATAAATCTTGAGTCTTATGTGAGATGCCAGTTCAATTATTATTAGGTTATGTATGTTTTGGCAGAGTTTCAAAAGCTTGTAATGAGAAACGTACTTCTGTGGAAATTGTGGATACTTTGCTTGGCAGGATTACCGATTTACAGATCTGATTGGTTGACTGACAGACAGCATCGCAGCTTGCAGAGGATGTGGCAAGGCCACAGAACATTTGACAAGACTTAGCCCGTCAACAAGGAAGTCCACAATAACTTCAACATCTGGCATGTCTGGCAGACTACACTGCCTGGATTAAAAAATACAATCCTTCCTCTTCGATGTCTCCCTTTTGACTGATACCCGTCCATTCAAACTCTAGACGGGCCTGCGCCAAAGATATTAGTGAAGCTGTGCCTGGCAGCTGGCGAAAACTAGAGTTCTCAACAGCCCCGGAAATTAAGGCCCGCCATTACCTGGGCCCTCATCAAACCCTGTACACTCAAGACACTGCCACCGCTGCCACCCTTAGATCTCCATATTTGGAGCTGACCTGTTCTGACATGTTGATCTGACCTCAAACGATAATCAAACACTGTACACTCAAGACACGCTCCATATATGGCCACTGGCCAGTACAGAATTCATTCCATGTGTTGATCTGACCCCCCCATGCCAAAGCACCGGCGCTCGCCCAGTCGCCCAGCAGTCTGCCGTCACCCAGGCGGATGCGTGCACGCGACTTCGCCGCTTCTAGCCCTCAGGGCGTCTATACACAGTATAATACCGTATATTGTTCTGTTGGAAGCTTGCAATTAATGTTAGCATACAGATTAAAAGAACAAGTTCCGATTATTTAAATATATAAATTAAATGAGAGCTTGTTTGTGTATTTGCTAATGTAGCAGCATGCTCACAATGCAGCTGCATACTTATTGGTTATGTCCTTGAAAACTGGGGTCATGATACTGTAACAGCTGGGCGCCGCGCCCCCCCCCCCCCCACACACACACACACACACACACCAGGTTAACTACGGTCAGGCATACGATAAACAAAGAAGACATGCGCCTTAGCCTACATTGTACAACTACAATTACTGTATGTACAGTATGTGGAATAAGACTCCAACACATACTAGGTATTTCATATAAATATGTTTGTCGGTTCTAGTCCATTATGTGCCACATTCAAATACTGTGGTGTGTGTGTGTGTGTGTGTGTGTGTGTGTGTGTATAATGTTCACATAATGTAAAAACAACACAGCACAGTTATGTTTTATCTGCATTGAGAGGACTGTGGTGCAAAATCTGCCAATGTGGTGGAAAATGGAATCATAAAAACCAATGCACATCTTCCTTCCTTCCAGCCAGCCAGTCATTGGCTAGATCAGCCTCCTCTAGCTGTCTGCCAGGCCAGCAGGGATGAGGGGAACAAAGGAACTGAGGAGGCAATATTTCTCTTAAGGCAGCTCCTCTCATCTTTCACACAGCGATGCAAATCCACAGCGCCAGGGTTTTTCAGAATGATTGAATAGACCGAAATATTGGCAGCTTGTTTGACATTTCGTGCAGGTAATACCCCCACCACCACCAAGCAAACACCATGCACCCCCCTTGAATATCAGGTTTTTCCCCCTTCGGTTAAATAGGTCAGTGGCTCTATCCTCACTGTAAGTCAGAAAATACAAATAAAGGCCTAGAGCAAAGATGATTTTCTGTGTGTGAGTCTGCCACGCCATCTAGGTCACACAAAAAGTCAGACAAAGAGTGGTGGTGGTGTGTACTTGAAGTCTATAAAAAGCATAGGGTGAAAGCCCCGTTACTTAAGGAAGAGGTCCCATCTATTATTTAGGGCTGCTGACACACTGCTACACTGATGAGCAAAGAGAAGCTGGTAAAGTGCAAATGTCTGGGCTTAAATCCAGCTAAAAGGATCCAAAATAAAAAGGACACTCAAATGGCAAAATTATTACAATTAAATGCAGTTAATGTAATTATATAATACATTCAATTAGGTACTGCAAAATGGTGATGGAAGTGAGATGATGATAACAAGAATAATACTAGCATTATTAGGTATTTCCATCGTTATTATCAGAGAACACATCCACAGAGCGCAGAGTCGTGCACCTACCAGTCGGTGGTATCAGTATCACCGGGCAAACTAAAGACAAAGCAGCACGGGATGAGCTGCGCGATGACAGCGGCACAAAGGGCTGCTGCTCCTCCGAACAAAGCAGACTTGCCAGCACGTTCAGCATCCTCGCTCATTACTTTCCAACTTCAGCATTATTTCACTCACACATCACACACTATACCTAACGCAGGCACTTGACTTGACTCACACGATGCGGTTAAAAAGAAAACCATAAAAAACACAGCATCCATCCATCCACCGAAAGGAAAGAGGTATACTGGTTGTGAGGATGTTGACAGACGGTGTCTCTCTCTCAGTAGAGGCGACAGAACGAAAGAGACCGCGCGCACAACACCACGCGAATCATCTCACGACGGGGGCGAGAAAATATGAATGGCCGCGTGCTCGACTAGACCCAATACAGCCACGGAGTGGAATATATTAGACTAGACAGGCGTGAACGTACGCGCACGCCACGCACGCACGGTCGGACGGAGCTGCTGCCCAGTCTATCCGAAGAACTATCCGACCTTCACCTTCTCAACTGTCCCGGTTCCTCTCAAACCCGGGTCCGCATACACAGTAACACAGTAAAATCCGGAGTGATCATTTAACTCGGACATTGTACAAATGCAACCAAATGGACCTATAGGCAGCGTCAATTTAATTGGTTATGTTGGCATGTGGCACACAGCAATATCAAGTATAAACGGGTGAGTCAACACAACACTGACCATTCCATATATGACATTGTATGTCACTTTGCAACAATATATCCAAATGTTTTTAAATAATCATTACAGTATTAAACACGGATGGGATGATAAGCATCACATTTGTGTCCCGGCGAGAGCACATGAAAGCAATGTCGCATTTGTGACACTAGAGGACACCATTACACAATATGTGGTAATACAGCCCTGGCTAAATAGCCAGACTGACGTCTGTCAGTCTGGCTATTAAGAAGGATTTAAATAAAATAAAAATATATATATTATCATCCTCGACCCCTTGGACATTGGCTATCCACAGGTCTTTTACAAAACACCATACCTTCAAGAGAAATACAGAGATAAGCTATATGAATTTAATGTTTAACGTTGTAACGTGATTAGCATACCATGCATTGCCAACGGAAAGACGGGGAAACAATGCATACGGTATATGGGGAGCAGTTTGGTTGAAATAAAGAGAATACGGGAAGAAAACGTATCGTGTGCGGACAGTCGCTTTTCCCCCTGAAATAATACATATATATCTCATAATTTCAGCTTGATTTGAGTATGTGCTACAGCTACACCACCCACGATGATACATGATTTATGTCAGGTGAAATATCCTGATGTTTTCAAGGCTAAATCATTATCTTATGCCTTATGGACGTAAATAGATCATGTATGGGATTAGGAAGCAGATGGCTGTGTGTCATGGCCGCTCTATATACCATAGTACCAGTTCATAAAGCATTAGTTGTTGCTCTCATAAGACTCATATGATAAATTAGTGTCCACTTTTATCCACGGTTTAGTGATCATGCCTAAATTGCCTATAGCAGACACTACTGCAGTATAGCCTACATATTCAGGCTCAAACATGGACATCTGATTGTATACACAAGTCAGTCACTGACAGGACCGTCTATGTATAGGCCTAATCGTACTGGGTTTTTTTTGCCAACTGTAAAGTATTCAATCAATCACACTAAATTAGGCCTACAGACATGAGCGGGAAGGCGTAATTACTTTAGTGAGAAAGCAATTTCCCTGTAGTTAAATAAATACACCCGTCCATCCATGTTTCCAACTTACGGTATGTAAAACCTAGTTCTGGTCGCAGAGCAAACCCATTCCTCTGACAATTACATTTGACCACCAAGAGAACCATTCCAGAGAAAAATAATGGGGGTTTGACTTTTGACTTGCTAATAATATCTCCGTTTAGAACCTAAACCTAGCCACATTTGCTTGTAGGCATTATGGTAGCCATTTTTTATTTATTTCGACAGCCCCGTAGTCGCAATTTAATACACACAGTACATACATAAACAACACTCAAATGATAAATGATTAACTGATTGATGATTAACTACTCACTCAGTATCCGTGAGCTAGTAATATTAGCTCAAATATAGCTAGCATGGCTCAATTGGCTACACAACAAAGAACATGAACCGGTTGTGTGTGTGTGTTTTTTTTTTACCTCTTTTCTGCTCACATGCTGATATGTAAACGTTATCCGGTAAACTAGCCGTAAACAAGCACTTGGATAATGCAGCTTGTTTACAACGAGGATCCACTAAACTGTTGGTATTTTCCAGAGTAACTTGTAGCTCACACACGGAGCGACCAGCTGCTCCTTTGTTTTGGTTTGAAAGCTGACTTCATGATGGAACACATCCTGTGTTGCCAGGTTTTGCGAGAGAAACAAGCAAGCAACCAAGGGTGTGAAAACGAGCCCAAAAGAAGCGAGCCCATCGCTCTTTACCTTTAAACATGGAAATTCAATTAAAACATTATAGGCTATTTGATAATAGGGGGGGGGGGGGGTCCCTGGTAGCCTGCTGGCATGGCCAGGCTAATATCACTGCAGTCTGCAGATATTGGTCTGGCACTTTGGTATATTCCATAAAAAATGTCTCACTTTGAATAATGGGCTCTGATTGGTCACCCACGGCCACAACTCTGGGATGAGCGAAATGAAATTCAAACTGAGGAGTGCCAGACCAATGTATGCCACCATTACCAAAATTTGGAACGCCCTACCAACAGTCATTAAGACATGTGAATCCCTAGACTCCTTCAAAACAGCTCTCAACGGGCACCTACGGATGGCTACAATTCGAAACTGGCCCCAGTAAATTCTGAATCTCCCACCCACCCTTTTTTCCTCTCACTATATATATATATATTTGTTCCCTTTTTACCTCCTCTATGATGATTTCCTGTTTTTGGCTATATAGAAGTGTATATTTGTAGTAGTTTCTAAATGTTATGGTGAATTGAAAATGGTGAACCCTCTTGTAAACAAGTGTAACTTTATGGTGTTGTCCACTCACAGTTGACAGTTTTTGTATTGAGTTGTGAGCTATTTGAAATCATGTACTGTAATTCTGCAAACTGTTAATAAATACCTCAATCAATCAATCAATGAGATTTTCTTTTTCCCTGTGGCAGTTGTTTGGTTTCCAGGCTAGGTCCCTGGGCCTGCCATGGCCCCTGACATAAAATATTTTCATATGGGGGTCGACTCCACTCCACAGACAAATATATATTAGTAATGTCGGGGGTACTTGATAATGATTTGAAAATCAAACACTGGTTTGGTTTCAAGTACGAGTAAACGAAAAACAAGTCCAAAGTCGCATATAATAAGCGGACATGGCAACACTAAACACATCGCGAGATTTGCTACATTCGGAGTTAACCGCAGAGGGGCGGGTTCTGGTTGTAACTTGTGGCCAATCATTGCAAATGATGCCATTTAGGAGTGACTGGAAGCAGTGTGGAAGATCTGGTACTCACAGCGGCATTGGAATATAAGCGACTGGTGGTGGTGGTCCCTTCAGCTTGAAGCTTCAAACACGTAAACGTTCTCAAAACAAAATGTGTATGTGTAAATGATCATCGACTACTTTCATCAGCTATTTGATATATTGATCTATACAAGCTGCACAACACCTGTTCGTGTGAACTGCTTTATCTTAAAAAAAATGTCAAAACGTTTTTTATTAATTATTATTATTATTATCCATTTTTTTAACAACATAAATCTTGTGGGTAGCCATGGTATATGATCCTATGTGGTGGGGTCCCTCATCCAGATGGGGTCCATGCATGCATGCATGGCCAAGACTCAAGAGCTATATAACACACGTTTAGAGGAGACGTCCTTAACGTTATTATGGACCAGAGCTGCAAGAGCATAGAAGCCTGATTTGGGGATCCTTAATTGACTCATGCTGTCACTCATGTCAAAGGTTTGAGAAGTTGAGAACCACTGCCTTTAATGGACGCAGTCACTCAGATAAAGAAGTTACAATACATCTCTGAATGAGCAGAACAAAGGTTTAAAAAACGTTTAATGGTCAATCTTTTCAGGCCAATGATTGTCTATATAAAAGTACCATATACTCAATACAAAAATATAGCCTAGTTCTAAACTTCTAGGTTCAATAATAAGTGCATAATAATATAATTAGGCCTGTCTCGCAATTTAAGTGTTCTCTATCAGTGCCAGCCAGTGTATGCAATAATGCAAAGTTTGCAAAAATTACAAGATTTGACAAGGGGTTCAAACACACTCAGACCTATACTGTATAGCATAGCCTACAGTCGAAACACGGACATTTTAGTCTATGGTGCGTTGGCAACAATTTAGCAAAGATGAAAAAGGCAAAGCACCTCATGCTGAGTGACTGCTGACACTGACATTATCAATTACAATATTTTTGGTCCTTATTACTTTTGTAATAAATATGCACTCGTAGATTTCGCACATCATGCCATTTAGATAGCCTATGATGTCGCATTTTCGCACACGCTCTGGTCTGCTATAAATGCCAAAATTGTAAATTGTATAGCTTCATCAACTGGTAAATAAATAAAAGTGCTTCAAGTATTTAAATAGTGGAAGCTTTTAGGAGCCTTCACCCTTCGATCGGCATGTCTTACCTATTTTCACGATGTCTAAAATCAATAAATAAATAATAGTACAAAAAGATTCGGTCAGATACATATAGAAAAAAAATACAAAATTATTTTAAAAAGAAAAGGCTAGAATGCATGATGTGCAACCAGGCTGAACTTTTGTCAAGCACCTTGGACTTTACGCATGAAACAAGTCAAGCATATATGGCATTATAGCAGGAAATATAATCCAAAGATCATTCTCAATTCTTTGAGTCGAGGAGCCTCTCCAAAAAGCTCAAAGCGAATTCCATTTCCTCCGGTGTTAAGTCCTTCAAGCCGTCCTCCCCGGGAAGTAGCCTCCGCTCGCGGTGGGTCTTGTCCGGGGCCGCCGCGCGCTCTGCGTTACCGCGGGATGATGTGACGGCGTGGATGTTCTGGAGTCTCTTGTTGAGCCAGTCCTGGCGCTCTTGCACGTGCTTGTGCACCCCTTGGTTGTGCATGTATTGAACCTCAGTCACTGACCGTTTCCTAAAATTGGAAATAATAAGATAACAATATGATGTTAATGTGATTGTGTGAACCATTAAGCTTGGGCATAATATGGCATATTTTAGCCTTAATTTGAAGGATTGAAAATAGAATGAACTTATAAAAAAAAAAACTGAAGGCCAGATATGGATGTGAACTTAAGTGGAACCATTATTTTGTATAATACATTTATAAGGGAAATTACCTTAGGGGTCGCCCATCAGAGAGCATAGACAAGTGTAGAATGCAGAGAGAAAGGAATAAACAGTTCAAACGTCCGATGAACAACATGATGATGATCTGTGAAATGTTAAAAAATGAAAACCATATAATCATAATCATGATTGATGATGATAAACAAAAGATTCATTAAATGCAGAACATCTGTCAAAAACAGTATATGGCCAATCAAGTCTAAAATGTCTCACAATTATATAGCGTTTTATATTTTAAGAAATCCAATCTTACCTTTGATTTTGAATAGGGTAACTCAAAAATGAAAAATAATAATGCAGTGTGGATTGGTATAGGCTATAACTTTAAAATGCAGCTATAGTCCGATTTGGTATAGGCCTATTGTCTATATTGCTTCTAGTCTATCAGTTCTGATAAGTAAGTGGACATCCCAAGTTCTCCTCTTTTATATGTGCTGTTCTTCTTGCCATCGATGACGTGCTTTCATTAGCTGCATGTTGAGGTCACCCCTCGAGCCGCTGGTCGGGATAGGATAGGCCCAGGCCAGTCATGACAGCACCTCCGCTGATGGAGGACACTCCACCTTCAAACTGCATCCAAGTATAGGTTAATTGCTCTGCGATTTTGAGCTTATATGTCTATCATTTGCCATAAGGAATGCATTCGATATTTTATTGAAGACAAACGTTTTTGCCAGCGATTATAGGCCTAATGATGTAGACCTATTCGTTTTTGTTTTGTATATGAGATATAGCACAATGCTTATATAGCCATTTATTATGGATTTAAAATATCACTTTAAAATATTTCGTTAATTTGAACTCGGCACTTGATGTACCCCTTTCATCTGACACAGTGCCACAAGTGGCTAGCTGCTGCCTCTCAACCATAGCGCCAAAATTTCGACAAATTTACGACTCCACTCGCTCCACTGACCATTATCGAGTCTCCCTGGTTCCGTACGCGCGCACTCGGGAATTAGCATTTGTTTTAATTAGTTCCCCCAAACTAAACGTGCACACGCTGCACATGACGTCAGAGAAAACACCCTTCTGAATCAAAGTGTGAAAAGGAACTGCGCACGATGGCGTCATGCTCAATTATTGATCATCCCTACAATGTTTTAAAAAGTTGTCTGTATGCGTCAGCAGGCTCAAAGCCAGCATTTATGGGGGGAGAAAAAAGCAGGTATTTTCTGCAAAATGTTGGATGTTACAATTCAGTATAGGTTAGCTTTTAAAATAGGCCTATTGAATAAAGTATAGCCTATATGACATTAAAATATTCTCAGCCTATACGTAATCAGAAAATAGGACTGGATTGGATTTAACCAATTTCATCTAATCAGGAGGAACTAGATTTTAAGCTTCAATTTGCAGTTCTAAATTTGACTGCTCATTTATTTATTTTCATCACTTAATTTCACTTGTTTCCTGCATGTGTGAGTTTATCCCTCCTGCTTGGATGAAATTGGTATCGCACCCTGAATATCTATGTGTTCTGTGTGTTCTACCTCAAAACACCTTCAACTCCTGAAGTCTGCATAATGATTAGGCTATACTAATACTATCATTTTATCTATGTGTTCTGTTATAGTGTTTAGATGGAGAGGCACCCCTTACCGAACAAACATTATACAGTGTTTGTTGCAGTAGCCTTCCAAAAAACAGTCTGTATAATGATTAGGCTATACTATATCATTTAACACTTGTTTGAACACACAATATAACACACCATCTTCAAATTCTAAATTATGAAAATATGAGTAACCCAATTAAAACATTGAAATGACAAGCACATTTTTACAAGCATTGTTTTTATGTTTTCAAATGATTTATTATAAAACATACAATCTTCCCTTGATGCATCCCTTTACATTTTGTATCATTCACTATATTAACCCCAATAAGCCTGGCATATTATCTTGCGAAAAATTGAAAAAATAATAACAAGCTATACAATATTTTGTAGCTTGTAGCAAAAGCAGATCCACAAGCTCATTTGAGTATGCCGAGTTCATAAGTGGTTAAATATTTCTGCTCCCTCCGCCCATACGCTCACTCATTTTGGCCACCATGCAGGGTCAAGCTCCCGTCTCACCCCTCAGTCAGTCAGTGTTGAGCCACAGGTGTCCTGATCCAGTGCAACCTCACGCCACATGCAGCTGGGAAGGAGCGTCCTACTTAGTATGGTCACACGCCCACCACACATTAGGCAACGGTGAGGGCATGAGTTTTCTAAATGTAGCAGAAGCTAGGAATGGCGATGTCATGACACAACGGCTCTGTTTACACTAGGACTTTGTGTCTGTAATAAAAACATAATATATGATTTTTCTTGTCAGTGAGAGTGAGGTATAAATGCAAGTTGCATCCAGAGGTTTAAAATATCTTGCAATGAGCTCTACCTGGACATTTGAGACTTGATTCTGTCTATATTTAATATTATATATATTTATATTTCTTGGTTAGAATAATGAAATAAACACATAAACAAACTGTGAAAATGTTTTGCTGTATAGAGTTTCAGTGTGCAGCTGAGCCAGCTGGGCGAATGACACGTAGCCTACATCCCTGCCCAGACCCTCTAGAATCCTCTTCCTTATGTGGGTGTGGGTCCCCTTGTCACTCACCCGGGGAAAAAAAAACATGACGGCATCGTCAGAGAAGTCCGGGTATGAGTATGACATATCGCAAGAAGCTCCAGCTGGGTGTTTAAAGTATACTCTTAGTATACTCTTTCATTGGGATGAGTTGAACATCTGTGACATTTGTATGAAGTATGAAACCGATTGATAGAAAGGCTGAACTGAACCAATAAGAATTGCACCAATAAGAATTGTATCTGCATGAATAATAGTATAGCCTACTTTTTATTTTTTTGAATAATTGCTAAATAGTTTATTTTATTGTATTATATTCATTCAGGGGAGCATGTGAGTGAGTGAATTTTATGTTGCTAATTTGTACTTAAATCAACGATCAAAATTGTACCAAGGCAGCAAAGAACCTGATAACCAATATTGATTATCCTCTTAACTGAACCAGTGCACCTGCTGATAAACAAATGTCACAGGTGGTTAGCAATGAAATCTGTTTACATACCAGTATTACAAGATTTATGGTTGTCGGGAGGGGGCCCTGAGTCTTAAAGATGGTGACCTCGCCTCGCTTTCCCATGATACTATTACGGACTACGGTGGCCACGGCCTGTTTAGATGACACCAGCCACACACAATGACCTCTGGCCTTAGCTTAGGATCCTTAACTTTGTCGTTCTCATTACCTCATGCACGCTCAACGCAAGACATGTCACCGATGGCATGCAGCGGCAACAAGGTGCACAGGAATGCAGCGAGGCAAAAGACTAAAAACCTAATGCAAAAAAGAAAAAGCCTAACACAATAACACCAAAAGCATATTGACTGAATTGTGTCTATATTCCTTATAGGACTGGATTAGTGAGACGTCTAAACTTTCTGTCTCGCCATAATCATGAAAGAATCTGAAATTCCAAATATGGGTTTGGGATTTATCAGTTCTAAAACTGACGCCCCAAGCTCTTGGTGTACTAGGGACTGACAGTGTGTTTAGAATTAGATAGATATTTCATCCGTTATCTCCATTATTATTATAAACTCATAACTCATGTATGCCATAAACTCTTGAGGTATGGATGACATGCTAAACATTAGGGTCAACTTGGCATTCAGAACAATTACAAGTCAGGTGCATCAGTAAGTGAACCTGGTCCAGAATAGTACAGAGGGGTAATTAGGGAGCATGGCAGAGATATTTTAGGATTTCCTTTGATTTTTATAGAGGGTGACGGCATGTCCCATGGTGAGTGACAGAGAAGATAAATAGCAGCATAGATTCTTCTCATATCAAACCATTAGAAATAGCCTACGGTAAAAAACAAGTACACATTTCATTACAGATGTTTGTTTAGAAAGTTTTTATTTCTTTTTTGCGAAGCAAGTTAATTAAAATATATGTCTGATTTTTGACAAATCTATATGTAATGTAGAAGAAGCTGCCAAAAAGGCAAAGTGTCAAATATGTTATGAGATACAAGTACGACAGTACAGCCATTCATCAAAGAAAGAAAGAAAGAAAGAAAGAAAGAAAGAACAGGAACTACATGATGCAACCAAAAATACATCTTAAAATAAATGTACTACAATATAGTTGCTAGTTAAAAATAAACCATAATAGCTATTTCCTGTGTTTTCTTTTAATATTGCAGGGGGAGATAGAACATGGTGAGACTATATTCTTCATGGACATAAAGGGATACATGTTTAAAGATGTGAATGCGGTACCAAATCGGAATTAAACTACAAGTAATCTGCATTTACCTTATTTACACAACAGCTCAAAGGAGGTCGACACTTGAGCGTTTTTTATTGATAAAGCAGCTGGCAAAATGACTATAACGTTTCGATTCATTCACTTCTTCTTTCGCCCATCAAACTCCTCTAATACATCCAAATTGTGTCAGCCATTACAGTATGAAATTAGTTAATTTTATACCAACTGGCTTAATTTCACTAGGTTATTTTTATTTTATACTTTTTATGGAGGGACAGACAGTAGGCTGACAGGAAATGGGGAGAGAGATGGGGGGAAGACATGCAGTAAAGGCCGTCGGGATCGGGAGTCGAAGCCGCAGCACACTGCCAGACTGGGTTACCAGCCAAGGTGCCTGGACCACTGAGCCATGGCCCAGGCCAGGATCTATATATATTTTATATAAAATATCCACATAGTTTTAGAGGATAGAAATGTTTATTAAGCTCAACAATGTCTCTGCAATGCCTATATGAAGCCATATATATTGACAGGATTTAGGATGTATGATCAAGGGTAAGCTTAATGAAATTTGGAAAATGTTGCCATGTTGTCTATGGTGTGGTGTAGGTCTAAACAAAACTATTTTTTCGCAATGTTTCCGGCAGCATCTTATTTTGTGGACATTAATGACCAAATTAATAGAAAAAACACAAATAAAAAGTATTGCATTGGCCTGGGCCGTGGCTCAATGGTCCAGGCACCTTGGCTGGTAATCAAGTCTGTCAGTGTGCCGCGTCTTTGACTCCCGATCCCGATGGCCTTTACTGCATGTCTTCCCCCCATCTCGCTCCCCATCTCCTGTCAGCCTACTGTCCCTCCATAAAATAATAAAAAGGCGAAAGCCACAAAAAAATAAACATTAAATAAAAAGTACGGCATGAACATCACAGGTCCTCTCAAAGTTTGGGTGACTGGCTCCCCGGCTATTACAGCTAGCACGTTACCCCACTCAGTTTGAACTCAACTCTTCTTTTCCCAGAAATGCTTACTGGCTTTTCTTGGTTCCCTAGGCGATGGCATCAACATTTGGCAACACTACACAGTAAACTCCTGATTGTTAGTTTAGCTCTCAAAGGACAACAATGGATACTCTCAGCTGAGGTATAGAGAAGATCAGGCAGAAAAGATTAAATGGATATCCTTTCAGGTATAGATAAGATCCAATCCAGAGACAAATATTTCAAATGGCTAATTTGGATTTTTTATTTTTACTTAAGAGTCAAGACACATCCTACCTCTTTCTCATCTCCAAACAACACATGTTGCTTTCTAGAAATACATGTCATGAGTCTAAATCATAGACTGTAAAAAGGTCTAAATGCATAAATCATAATGCCATGGGTGACGTGAGGTTAATGTATCCTTAGTACAAGTAATAAACTCAATTGGTTATACATTTTTGGCTTGATATGCATGAAACTAAAGCTGATAATAAATCCATGTTAGTTAACACATTTAGGCCTGCGTGTTAATGTTAATGTTAACTCTCACTGTTAAGTCCATACTCTGGATTGTGAGGGGGTGTATAGAGTCCTGAGAATTGGAAACGGTCTCCCAGGATCCAGTCATTCCCCTGGGTTGAGTCACCCGCTTACTATTACTAATGCATTCATGGTTATAACGTAGCCAAATAGTCTACGTAAGCAGGCAGACTTTGTCAGGTTTGACTAAAGACAATATATATATATTTTTTTTGTTGCAGACCAGTTGGGTTAATTATTGTAAAAAAGATGAGCTCCGATTCTGAATAATCGATACATAACATCTGAGGAATTAATTCTTAAATGAATGAGTGAATGTGCCTGCTCAATTGCCTAGTCAGTGCATGTTAATTAAACTAGGCCTATACTACTGTATAGTGTATACACCAAATCTCTCTGCAGAAGATAGCCGATATACAAGCTCAGGATGTGCCACAATGATGTGAGCTTGTAGATTTATTTTTTATTGGATGTTCACCGCAGAATAGGGATGCTAGGGTTCATGTTTTTTATGTTTCTGCCTGTGTGTGTACAGTACATTATGAGGGAAATCTCAACCCCATCCACATTTTGGCTGCTGTCTCCGCAGGATTCATGCTTGATATGGAAGAGAAACATTATTCTTGACAGAGTAGTAGACATGCCTTAAGACTTCGGCACTTCACTTCCATAAGTCAGACTGTGGGGATTGAAGTATTGTCCAACAACTTGAGAGGAAGCCTCGTTTTGGTCATACTAGGTCATTCTTACTGACCCGGAACTCGCCATCAACCACCACACTGGGTGGTTTTGAGTGCACATCTGGATGTTAGTAATCACGCGTGCGTGTGTGTGTGTGTGTGTGTGTGTGTGTTGTGTGTGTATGTGTGTGTGTACGGCACACATGTGAGTGCGTTTATGCGTATGTGTGTAGCGGAAGTGGGATTTGAGGCTCCCAAGTGTATACTGTCTCGAAGGTGCCATCTTTCAAGACGCATATTCATTTCATATACACACGTTAAGGGAGATTGATGATCCTGCAATAACATGAGCGTGTGGCTATATTCAACATGAGCGTGTGGCCATTCAAAGGCGGCTCCAGTGGGTGCTCACGTTGGCCTGCTGCATGTCCACCGTTCCACATTGGCAAAGAGTTCATGCAAAGCCACTAACGTATGGAAGTACATTTACTTCAGTACTGTACTTAACACAATCCCTGCCAGAATGTTGAGGTATTTGTACTCTAATGGCGTATATTTTTATACATTTGAAAACCTGAAATGGGACATTCTGCAAAATGAGTACTTTCTACTTTTGGACTTTTGGACTTTCAGACTTTTGAATATTGAGTATTTGTATATTGCAGTATTGATACTTTCACTTCAGTAAAACATGCGAGTACCTTTTCCACCCCTGTGCACACATAAACATACATACAGTCATGGCCAAGTGAGTCACCATGTGGAGTGTTAAAGCAGGAAACCCGGAGTGTTTGGCCCATTTCAGACATGTTGCCACCTTCACACCTGAAGGAAGACACAAAAGATCCCACCTATGCACCTACACAGATTTAAGGATTTTGTCTCCCTGCGACATGCAATCACCGTGGCAACACAAACCCTCTCCTCAGATGTGAATGAATTATCCTCAGCAGGAATAATATTGAAAACGTGATTAATAAATTACGAGTGCCTGTAAAGGCTGTTATCAGTACTTGGAAATATTTTCTTTTGGAGAGATAATGTGATTTGCATGTCTTACAGTTGTAATTAAAAATGTCTTATAGGGAACTATACCGGGGTAATGGACCCAATAGCAGTATAAAACATGGGTTAAATATTTGATATTTACTTGCGCAAGCAGAGCGAGCAAGTACTACGATCGGCTGGGTATGTATGTCGGTGTCCTCTCTTGTTTAAGACCGTAGCCCAATCAGGGACCAGCATCATTTGGTTACGACACCATCAACAGCTAATAAGGGACCACCGGGACCACCATTCTTGGTGAGTTAACTAAGGTACGTTTCAAGGTTGGTATAAGCCTATAAAGGTCAATAACGGGTCTAAAGGATTTAATTAGAACAGAAGTTGTATTAGACATTAGTTAGTAGCACTCAAAGTATAGAGGATTTACAGAGGATTTAGACCGGCAGTTGTACCAGGCAGCAGTGATGCCAGTCGTGAGCGCACCTCATGGCGTGCTCTGCTTGCGCACAAGTAGGCCATACATGGCCTACTTGACAGAGTGCATTTCTAGTTACTAAGTTTGACTTGACTTATTCCTGTAGGCTCCTAAATAATGTTATTGAAAGGTGCTACGCAATCTTTACAATCCTGCTACAACAGATGTGTTTTAACCCGTGAGGGATGTTAGGATTGAGGCGGAAGACATCCGCTCACTCCGGATGGTTTTCCTCATTTTTTTACTGACACCTCAGGAATCAGGTGTAGAGCTTATAATACCCGAGGGGTAAGGCTTGTTGAACATTTGCAGGCAGAAGTAATGTAGCGCCACGGACGGACGAATGGAGCATCAAGAGCAGTGGAAAACAGATGAGGACGATCCTGATCTGGAAGTCATCCAAACACCATCCCTAATTCCCTATCATCATTATGTGTGGACTGAATGACACATGACTATTTCATGTCTAATACGTACATCTGATTCTCCACAGCAGTCATATCACATGTGTATAAGGTTTTATGAATTATCCCAATATAATTCAGTGTGTCTGATGATTAAATGTTGCCTTTTAGACAATATATAGTGTATTTATAGTAAGTAAGTGTTTAAAATAAATCAACTTTTTCTCTCCATAGTACAAAAAGATATAACAGTATACTATAGGATGAACTTTATGGTGTCAACTGGACCGGTACTGTTTTATTAGATTTTGTTTATTGTGGGCTTTCATCAGGACTTCACTTGTGAAGACAAAACAGGCTCATAAGTAGCTTTATCTGACCAAATCTATGCACAATAATACTGTAACTTAAACCCTATAGTATATACTATATTGTAGCTAAGGTTCCAAAGCTATTAGGTAAAATCCTGTAGACATGATAATAGGCTATAGTGATGAAACTGTTCTTCATTTTGTTTGGAAATTGTGGAACACACTCAAGGACCATCTGGGTGTCCCTGGACACTGCGCTAGTCTAGGGAAGTATGCCTCATAACATAAATAACTATTTTAACTATCATTGTTTGAATTTTGTCAGACTGCATTTCAATACTCCAGTTGTACACTGTGGTCGGAAATTCAAATAACTGTAATTCTAGTGGTAAAGTCATTCTCTCCAGGATTTACAGTCATATAATTATAAACCAGGACCAATGTTTTTACACCTGATGGATCACATTGTATGTCTGGAAAGAGGAAAATCCAGGAAAACAAATGAGAAAATTTTGTGGGTCATGTCAGGTTTTACGCACACGCACACACTCACTCACACACACACACACACACACACACACACACACACACACACACACACACACACACACACACACACACACACACGAAGGAGAACTATGAGCTATGACTGAACTATTTTGACCTGGTGACGTGTGACAGTGTCACCCCATAGTGACATCATAAGGTGCTACGTTACGGTTACAGGAACAAAGCGCATGGTCTGCTATGACGCAACGAGCCAGGCCCACATCCTATTTCCACCAAAGAACAACACTGGTGGGCTCGTCTGCCTCACATCATTTTTGTTCAGTGAACTCACAGGGCCTTCATTTTCAGACGATGGATCAGAGAGACGTTTTCCCACCATGAAAAGGGGAGTCATGCTTGGAACACAATAGAGACAGGGCCTATGAAAACACTAAGCACAGTGGGTGACCGAGGACTCACACATGCACTTCCCATGCAGTCTACTACTGTGAGACATTTGAGATGGCCTACATGGGTGTCAAAGGTTTATCAACTCTGCCACGTATGTTATTAATTCAATATAGGAATGAATAACATAGGCTATATGTTTTGTCAGTCACTTTGAAGTTTGACTGACTTTTTGCCTAAAATTGTTACAAATAATCCCCCAGTCCATGGGTTAGCCTACTTTTAAACTCATTAATGCATTCCACCTAGGGCGATTTAAAAGCAATACTTAAACTAATTTACAGTACTATTTGCTATAATCCATGATCCCTTCAAATATAAAATCCAATATGTAAAGCCTAGTAGTCTATAATTGCCTAATAACTATTCAGTCAGTTTTAATTAACATCTTTAGACCTGATTATTACTGAAGTCACATGACATGTTCTCCACTATTACGATGTACTTTGTCAGTGGTTGGAAAAGTACTCAAAATGTTTACTTAAGTAAAAGTATCAATAGGCCTACTGCAATGTTACAAGCAAAAGGCTGGAATTCAAAATTTACTTGAGTAAAAGTAGCCTACTTGTAAAAGTATCGATATCAAAATGTACTTAAAGTACCAAAAGTAGAAAGAACTCATTGTGTAAATGTCACATTTCACAAGTTTTCAAATGAATAAAATGTCTAAGTCTAAAAAATATTTTGTGAACTTATATCGGCTACTTTCAAATGGCCAAAAGGTTTATAGGGCTGATTGATTGATTGAGTAAATGTACTTTACTTTCCACTACTTTGTTTGTGGTTGGATTGTAGACTATCCATTACACATTATAATATTATTATACAATATTAGATACACAACCAATGAAGAGAAGTTACGACCTGAGTCTCACCGTTTCTCATTCTGCATATCACTAAATGACGCAACACAACCACAAAGTATTTGCAGTAAAGCAGAGAAGGTGATAGATAGGCTATCTTTTCTCCAGTGTCTGTCAGTTTGTTACAAATACAATGTTTCCCATTTACACTGGCGGAAAGAAAGGATATCATGCATGTTTCCAAAGTCAAGCAAGCTGAGCTCGTTTGTATTATAGCATAGAGTTATATGATAGAGTTACACAACTTCAACTTGTAGAACTCCATCATAGAACTCTATGCTTCATTGCTTGTAGATCGGCTATTTTCGGCAGGAAGACAGGAGCATCATGGGAGTGGGCGTGGGCGGTGTTTGGGATGCAGAATTGAGCGGGCAGCAGAGTACTGCACCTATGAGCGGTCCCCTTGATGTCTCAACAGTCAAAGAACCCGGGAAATAAAACCCACAGGTAACTTATTATTTTTTGCATTTGTTTCACTTGCACTCTTTATGTTATGTGGGAGTGGGGTGTAAAACGTAAACGCATCATCAAAGGCTTGCGTAGACGGTGCTGTGCTCAGAAGCCACAGGTACGACTGTCGACTAAAAAAACACAGCTGGGGGCTGAGGCTATGAGTATGAGTTGAGCTGAAACCTTTGACATACGGTAAAATCAGAATCTAGTACGACGGTGTAGCCTGCTCGCCGAAAATACTAGATGCCGGTATACAACAAGCTCACAGCGCATCGCATGGCAAATTGAGCTTGTAGACCTGAAAGCTTTACGAGGAACGCTTAACTCCGCAGCAAAAAGATACATTGTTGCTTTTTGTTGTGGTGGGCTACATTGTTGCAGAGCGTCTACATTTCAATCCGACTATAATTATGTCTATGTTGTGACAACTAATGCTTAAAAGACACAACACAACGTGTTTAGTAAAATTCCTTTACAGGACAAGTCAGTGTTATATTACATTTACTGTATGTAGTCAGTCGTGAGACTCGTGATACAGTACAGTCCTGTACAAAATGCACACCCCCCACTGCCCTAGGGACCTATAGTGACAGTGTCCTCCAGGACATGCTCCCTGTCACAGGACATAAAAGCTTGGATGGCCGGCCCTGAACCTTCTTAACTTTAATGAAAGTAAAACAGAGGTCATGGTGTTCAAACGCAGCACTGCCTGTGACACCTCTGGATTTGGGCCCCCTGCAGACGTTTTTGGTCACAAACCTTGGTGTCAAATTGGACAGTGATTTTAAGTTTCACAAGCAGATCAATTCTGTTGTTGAATCCAGTTTTTATCAGTTGAAGCTTTTAGCGAAAGTCAAGTCTGCTGTAACCTTTTATGATTTTGAACGTCTTGCTTTTATCTCAACCCGCCTTGACTACTTTATGTTGGTGTTACCCAAGCTTGCCTGTCAATGCTACAGTTAGTCTAAAACGCTGCCGCTCACCACTTAAACAGGGGCACGGAAGTATGACCACATCTCACCGATTCTTGCCTCCCTACACTGGCTCCCTGTGCGTTACAGGATCCAGTTTAAGATTTTAATGTTTGTTTTTAAGTCTGTAAATGGGTTGGCACCAGTCTACATATCGGAACTTGTATCTCCCAAAGAATCGACAAGGGCCCTGAGGTCGACTGACCACTGTGACCAGTCACTTTCCATTGTAGTGCCCACGCTGTGGAATGAACTTCCACCTTACCTGTGTTTAAATCACGTCTGAAACTCAGATGTACTCCCTGGCATTCGAACATACTGATTAAGAGTTGCTGCTTCCACTGCATTATGTTGCCCACTTGCCCTGTTTATGTATTGTTGTTTATGCCTTTGGTATTTTAGTATTTTTTGTGTAAAGCACTTTGTTTCAACTCGGTTGTGTTAAATGTACTTCAAAAATAAAGTAGATTGGATATTGTTGCTGCTAGCACTTCACTGGAGCTGGGTTGGCAGTTGGCACACAGGTGAGCTGCTGCAGGCCAGTGGCCACAGCAGCAATAAAGGATCATACAATTATAAATTATCATGTTGCTAGTAATAGGTACATTTCATTGCAATAATAACAGTACAAGAGTTTACTCTATTAACTATATTAATTACATTTATTTATTTGCCAATAATCAAGTTGTAAATGTAAAATGTAAATGTGCAACATGTAAATGCACTACACCAACATTCCGCTGTTTATACCTGTACGAACACATTGCCACCCTTTGTTGACTGACTCTCTCCTTGCACTACAGGATCATGGATGCAGAGGCAGATTCAGACTTCCTCAAGGATTGGGACACAAGCTGGACTTCACCTCTGAAGAAAAAGACTCTTAAAAAGAAAAAGAAACAATACAAGAAGGAGAAAGATCAAAATGGTAAAAGAATCAAAGGTGACATCGCCTTGAAAAAGGAAAGCAGCACCCCGAAGAAAAAGAAACAGAAGGACAGCAAATTCAAAGAGGAGATGAAGAAGAAGAAGAAGAAGAAAAAGAAGAATAGCAAGAAAGACAAGGAGTGTGTGAATTTAGGACTCGATGACAGTTTTACATCGACACAGGGTGACAGTGCACCTAACCCGGGTGCTCAATGCATAAGGCCTGAACAAATTGATATGCAGGCAAAGCCTAACAAAGTAACAAGTGACTTCATCTCCCCCAAAACACCCAAAACCAAAAAGAAGAAAGTGGCATTTCATTTATCACCAGGTTACAGTTGTGCCAAGCGCCCTACGGTAATCTCACAGCAACCCCAAGCAAAAGACAGTTATTTCTCAGAGACTCAAATTATGAGAGATAATGAGAAACTGCAATATGGAACACAGACTGGGCACAGTGGGCAGAGCACCGGAGATGATTTAAACAGCCAGGACCTCTTTATAACACAGAAGACATTCAGATCTCCATCACCTGAACCATCCAGTGGAGAAAACATGGAAGAGGGCATCGGTTCAATTCCACTCACCCTCAGAAAGCAATTCAGGGGAAAGCGGCCACCATCACCACATCTTATTCTAAACCATGCAGCGTCAGACAGACATCAGAAGCACTCCCAGAGACCTGCTCAACATGAACTCCCACAGTTACATCAGGAGATGAGAAAGCCCAAGAAACCTGACCAGGATGTCATAAATCTGACAGAGAGTCAGGAGACCCACACACATCACCAGAAGAACCAGTCTCCTCCATGCTTGAAACCTATAAATAAACCATCACGCTTTCCCCTGATAACAACAACCAACACGTCCACACAGACAGAGAATTTATTCACCACTGAGCTCTCATTTTTCCTCAGGTTCTGCCAGGAAAGTAAAGTGACTGAGAGCTCTGAGGACTTGAAACCAGTAGATCTGAGTCTGCCGCAAAGAACAAGAGCACAGCTGGGCAGTTGTTTGTCCTGTTCAGGCAAGACTTCAGCTCTTGGTGACAAAGACGAGCATGGCAACCAGCATCTTTCATCTTCACTGATAGAGATAAAAGATGAAAGTGAGGAGGGACTGTTATGTTCCGCAGGAGATGACAAAGAAAATAAAGGGGGTACAGAAGAAACACCAACCTCTCCTGAGTCAGGGCCCAAGTTCACAGACACCACCACTTCCAGTGAGGACAATGACCTGTGGCGCCTGACACAAGTGAGTTACATTTAAATATTAGTTTAAAAAGTATATTTGACTATTTGTGGCTATTTTCTTACTTATTTAACAATATTACCACCAAATCTGATTCACTATATAAAGTCATCCTAGCTATTGTTGGAAAACTAAACTACAGTTGTGGACATGACGTGTTTTGCATAAATATACATTTGTTAGGTTAATAAAAATGTATAGAAGCACTTCAACTGACAAATCAAATTATTTTTCATTTTACTACAGGTCAGAGCGGTCCAAACAAGACTCAATGAGTCATTCTTCTTCAAAGCTAAGGGAGATGGACATTCACCCAGAGCAGACTCCCCACTGATGAAATTTTACACTGGGAAGAAAAGTGGAAAGAAACACTGAAACTACAGTGTTTGATGAGATGGACAGAGATGGACTTGAAAGGAGAAGGGTTCTAATCTTGAGGGATTATTTTACTGCGCTGGTACAAGGTACAAATACCAGCCATATGTTAAAGTTAGTAAACTTTCCACCCAGGCCACACAGCTCTGAACTGCCTACTTTAGAAGTAGGAAGGCTTTAAGAGGAACCACTGAAGTTACGCTAAACATTAACAATACAACTTGCCCAGCTTGAAATGTAAGTTTGAAGTTTAGTTTGTATATTGTAATTATACATTCATTTTGGAAGTCATCCAGCTAGTGTTTGAGACAAATGAGGTCTTTGTTAATACTTTGAAATAGGTTACTGTTTCAGCTATTGAATACTGGACAATTTCATTATTGTTGTGCATTGCTGTTCACTTTAGAAGAACATTAATTGAAGGCTATTTGTTAATGTATTGTAAAACAAGACAAATTTATCGCAGTCACAATATTCCTACTGGATTTACCATAAAATTACTAATATAAACACTGCTGTGACTATTAATCTTGTTCTATGTAAAGTCAAATCCAGAGTATTTCCTTGCCAACCCCATTTATGCACTGTAAAGAAATGCACCAAACCCTTATTCAAAGGAAGTAATTGTTTATTCATACTGTATAACCACCACCTCTGCTTCAAATAAGCACAACATTTAAAGCTACATTGTATTATTGTGAAATCAACCAGCCATTACCATTTTAACCCATTTTGGGTGGGAACCCCTTTGTGTTTTAAACATGTTATAATTTAGCCATTGAAAAATAGCAGATCTACAAGCTCATAGCGCACAACCGAGTGGCGCGATATTTTCGAGAAAATATTTATTTCAGAAAACTGGAGGATTTAGAAGAGTTTTCTTACATTTTGAGGTCAGGCCTAAATGGGTTAAATGAACAGATTAGAACAAGAAGAACTAAAGAGTATCCTAGTTGTGCCTAAAGAGTTTGATCCCCATCCAGCTCCAAAGGTGGAAAAAGACATAGACTGGGATGGTTACCGGCAGCAGAAGGCTGTAGAAACAGAGACTGCTGCTACTGGTACAGCCTTGGGGAAAGTTCTCGTCCACTGCAGCGGAGTAAAACAAGCCACAGAGAGACACTATGGGCACCATCACCACCAGGTTGGACAGGGTGAACATAATTGGTAGATGGGATGATGCTGTATAATGTTTAATAACTAGCAGTCTGACCTGTGTTATCGTTGTATCTGAATTAAATGTCAGTAGCCAGATAAGATTACGTTTTCAGTTAGCCATTTTATTAAATATATTTTAATATATTATATTAAATGTACTAATTGTTCTCAGGCTGCAGGGCTGGAACAAGGTGTGTCAGGTACAGTAGCAAAGCAAAAACTACTTTAATTTCTCCTCAGACTAATGTAGGGTGTATATATGCACTAATATAAGTCATTACATGTGGTCAGCTGATATGGATTTCAGTGTCTTCAGTTGTAGGCATGTGTCTCCAGTCAGAATGTGTATACGATAAGAAATAAGAAAGGACACTATTTCTGGGCCAGTTGGAGGCCCTTGTGTGTCTGTCTTGGTTTCTATCCCTGGGGTTCAGTTGGCGCGTCCGTGTCCTTCTGTATGAGACGTGCGTCCTGCGGGATCATGTTGGGGATGCCATCAATGATGGGGTAGGCGATGCCGAGCTCTTCGTTGACCAACTCGTTGGTCTTCTCGTCGTACCTGAGGAAGGATGAAAACGAACAATACTGTAACATTAATTTCCATGGGCCCGTTATCGAGATAGTCTTCATACTGCAGAGGAACAACACACAACAATACATGTTGTATTGTTGTGCATTTTCAAAATTATGATTGATTGAATACTTTAACAGTTTGCAAAGACAAGCACAGGAAAAAGTACAAAAACAAGGTCTAGGAGGAAAAAAAGTGCTGTTTGAAATTCTCCAATCTGTTAATACTTCAAATCAATCAACATTGAACATTACATTGGAGTCCCCTTTATATTCAACTCAATTCATCAAAAACATTTAATGACAGACAAATATACAACACTAATGATGGCCAAATGATGCAGCTGAATAAAACCATTTAGGCAATGATGACATGTCCTGTCTTCTAAAAGGACCTACCTCAGTGGATTTTTGGACAGGGGACATGCGAGGAACTCGAGCAACGAAGTGTCAAACTGGTGGTGTTGGGCTTCGTCCTTCACATTATCAGTAAAGCTCCTGTTTGACCGAACAAATGCAGATGAAATAAGCTTATGCGAAACCGCACATTTCAAGGATCGTGGAACACAAGAAGCTTGGTTCACTAATCTCCTCAAAACATTTTGAATCATGACCAAAAGCTAGATATGAGAGAAATGTCTAAAAGCTGTTGTCTGTCAACCTCCAAAACAGGAAACGATGTGATGTGTGCAACCAAAATGTAGTCCCCTCTTTCAAATGAAATGAAATTATTGGTTCCTCCTAGGTGGAAAGTCTGCATGGTGACGCTGACGCGAGATTATGTGTTCCTCCATTATATTTCCCTTATCATCATTATTATTTTTTCTTTCAATTCAGCTTCGCCAATATGAATCATTGTCCCCCCAATTGTTTTGTAATGTTCTCTTCTTACTACTAGTAGTAGTGCCTGGTATTTAACACGGCTGGAAATCATCGCAGACGGTAGTTGTACAGTTTACACGTGTCCACTTGGTGGCAGTATTATATCGTTTTTTTAATATATGGTTTTAACTGTTGAGATCTAGATACTTTAGAATGATAGACATAATTTTCTGTGTTTAAGCATAGTATAAAACCAAATAAGCTCCTAAAATAAAAATAAATAAATGATAATTTATTTCAGTTTGCATCTTAGTCACGTTTAAGTGCCAGCAACATTTTCAACATGATTTCCCAGTAGGTTTACTAGCCTATACAATATTAAATATTGTCAGAGACAGGACATAATATATTCCCTGCCCATCTGGCCAAAGATATTGCTCTGAGACTTTCTTAGCAGAGTGAGGCTCCAACTTGTTTTAAAACAGCTCCTAGCTTCAATATCCCACTGCTGTGCACTAGTTCAGACCCTAATATATTTCCTCCAGCCCTAGGCTTTATACACTCTAAAATCCTCTGTGTTAATTTAACTCCAAGAATGTGGGACCATTTGGTCATAATCCATTTGTATACTCCTGTCTGTTCTGTATGCGCGCACAAACAGCACCCAGAATCTCTTACAGAAGCTATCTCAGTAATTCAGTTAAGACATAAGACTGAATTAACTTTAAAAAGAGAAAGACAATTCATGTCCTCTATCATGTAGAGCGAAGAAAATGCCAGTACTCAAGTCAATATATGTCCTTTTCACATGATTTTATTTACCTCTGACGAGCAGACAACATAAGCGTTTCGGCCTAGTTGGCCTTCCTCAGCGTTGTTGTTTGGCCAACTAGGCCGAAACGCGTACGTTTGTCAGAGGTAAATAAAATCATGTGAAAAGGACATATATTGAGTGCTGGCATTTTCTTTGTTCTATCATGTATCATTGAGCCTTGCACCTAAGGATTTCTTTCTCTATAACCTGGAGTGTTGCGGGTTGTCTGCTTCGGCAGTACTTTTTTCTTCCCATGTCCTCTATGTACCCTGGTTCTAATAACCTACATACTGTAGCCTACTTGGTTGAAATTATACATTTTCTAAAGTTCTTATGAATCCAGTCTGATTTAGTGTGTGGGCCCTGAATACTACAGTATGCCTGCAGGTGTTTGAAGAGGATAGTACTAGTGAGATGTTTAGGTGACTCATTCGTTCATTACAAGATAACATGCTACATGCAGTAGGCCTTAGTATCCTCCTCACTATCATGATTAAAATGCTGTAGGGTCCAGTGCGGGGCCATGACTCAAATTCAGGATATCCTCTTAAAATAAACTCCATAACAACAAGCTATTCAATCTGGCAGGAGAATTAGCTGTCATGGCCAGCTAGCCGCAATTTGCAACTCTAGATTTTTTTATAATGGGGTGAATCTAGAGTTGCATGCATTGACTCCCCATTCATCCAATTTGCTTTTTCGATCTGCTTGTATTAAATAAATGGTAAATGGTAAATGGTGCATTTATATAGCGCCTTTATCCAAGGCGCTTTACAGAGATTGTGCATTACATTCACCCATTCATACACCGATGGCAGCGGAAACCATGCAAGGCACCAACTAGCACATCGGGAGCAATTAGGGGTTCAGTGTCTTGCTCAAGGACACTTCGACAGTAACTCTGGGGGAGCCCGGGTTCGAACTGGCAACCTTACGGTTACCATCCAGGCACTCTACCCCTGAGCCACCGCCCAACAACGTTAAACTCACCAACATTTCAGCTCTAAGCCAAACTTGAATTATCATCTTTCAATCTGCCAAGCTTAAATTTCATAAAAATCCACCGTAAACATGTTATGACAGGTGGTACGCAGGACCGTTTAGCGTTTAGTGACTTCGACGAGTGCTTCCAAACTCCAACACTTAGAAAAATAATCACCTTCATAACATGTCTACGGTGGATTATCATGAAACAAAAGCTCGGCAGATTGAAAGAGGATAATTCAAGCTTGGCCTAGAGCTGCAATGTTAGTGATTTTAACGTCGTTTAATACAAGCAGATCGCAAAAGCAAATTGGATGAATGGGGAGTCAATGGAGGGTATTGCAACTCTAGATTCATCCCATTATAAAAAAAAGCGAGAGTTGCAAATTGCGGTTAGTCTGACAGTAGGGACATTTCCTTAGCCAAAGGGTCCTTGCTGAGGTACGTTTCTACCTCTCTACAGCCTGCGGTTGCAGTTTAAGGTCATGCCCAGGACAAAAATAACTACCGGTAACTAACTAACTTAACTAATACTAACTAATCATTCCTTCTTTTCTTTGTTGTAGATGTATGCAGTTCTTCTTTTTTTTCAACTTTATTGAGCAGTTTTTATGTTATAAACGTTTACATAACAATAAGAATACAGATTTATGTTCTGATAATGTGATGAGAAGAGATAGTTGGAAAACAGCATGGTAGTTAAGTTACCCAGTCAGCGAAAAAAGAGAGGGCCTTCACTTCCCGGTGACATTTGATAAATATTCTGTCAACTTCACACCTGGTGAGAACGGACAGATCTTTTATCAACCCCAAATATCACATAACCTTTTTGAGACATTCACTGACCTTCACTGGTCTGCTAAAAGTGCGGCCTGTCAGTTGGAGCACCAAGTGGTTGAAATAATGAGTTTCTAGCTGCTTCTGGACATGTATTCCAGCATTTGTTTTCTGTGTGGAGAACACACATTGTACAAAAAACAACCAGTAACACATCCAACACAATGGCAACACAGAGAAACTATGTTGTGATTCTGGTGGTATTGGACAACCTTTTAATGTCTCCCATCTTCCATCAAGTGCAACAAGATGGCACTGGCTCGGTAGGTCAGTGGTTGTCAAAGTGCCAAGCTAAATGATGGATAGTTTGGAACCCTTATGGGTGTGAGAAGTTGAACCCCTTGTTGGAAACCCTGAGAGTGTACAGGGGTGGGGGGGTCGGGGGGTGTACTTGAAATGAATCATTGCTAGAACCGGAAAAATCCTTTCTTATGGGTCCCTGGCATATCTTGTCAAATGGGGGTCCATGTGGGCTAATGGGTTTACCACTAAGTGTATGAGTGTCAATACGGGGGTCCTTGACATTAAATCATTTGAGAACCACTGCATTTGGTGTCCCTGACTCCTCCAGGCTTAGTGTTGATTGAACTGTCCTTGAGCGAGACAAGACACTGAACTCTTACTCCTGCTTCCAATGAGCAGGAGTAGGAGTTCCTCCATCTTTGGTGGAAATGTAACCACTGAATGTAATGTAAAGCACTGTGGATAAAGGAGACAAAATAGAAATTCAGACCATCTTATTTATTCTTATCCAATAAACCTTAATCACGACTTTAAAATGATCAGAGCTAATAGACAACATCTGGACCACCATGGTTTACAGTGCTCATCTTGTCTGCAGAAATGAGGTGTGGCAAGTAGTCCATTTTAATAATAATTTGTGCCTGAGGACACTATGGTGAAGTTTGAATCTGTTGACTGTTCTGAAAACAATAAAAACACTTTACTTTACCACTGTTTCACACGTAGAATTAGGATACATACACATAATGTGTCCCAGTAGTTTTATAATTATGAATGCATCAACAAAAAGAGAAAACACGTACCGCCTGCTCAAATGAGAGTTCAATGTAATTTCAGTCTGGACATAATTCCGATCGTTTTTCTTGCTGAGGCTAGATTTTGTCCAATTAGAAACAGGAGATTATGCCTTTCCCCCGCCAGGGGAGCTTTCATTTCCATGGCAAAATATTGCTGATCCAGCATTTTCTCCCTCTGATAGTCAGAGACCTAGATTTCCTTTCCCCTGCACTCCTAATCTGCCTGCCTTTTACCCTCTGCTCTTTCCTCTGCCCCTCTTATCTTCTCTCTTCTTTTATTCCTGCACTTCCCCAACCCGTTTGCTTTTCTTGCAAGTCTCCTCAAAAATATGCCTTTGCCTGTAACACCTTCCCCTGACCCCTTTCGCAACCTCATTCTACCCCTACTTTCTTTTTTTTTTAATTTCTTTTTTTATCCCACGATTTTGTAACCCAGTTTACTTTTCACCCAGTGCCAATTATCTAATGTAATCCTGGGCGCTACACTTCCTCTGACAACCTGGGGGGGGCAGCGGACTGACCTCATGCCTCCTTCTATGCATGAGGAGTCCAAGCTGCTTCTTTTCACCTGACAGAGGGGAATTTCCCCGGCCGGACGTAGCGCGTGGAAGGGACATGTTATTCCGACCAGTTCCTTTCCCCTCCATCAGGCGCCCCGGCTGGCCAGGGGGAGGTAGTTTTAGAGACCAGGATTATGGCATGTTTTTGTGAGGGTATCTACCCTAGGGGACACGGGGAGAACATGCAAACTCCACACAGAAAGGCCCTTTCACCAACCCCCGCCTCGGGTATGGGCACTGATGACGCGGAGGAGGGAACACGCCGCCAGTGCCCACAGCGTCCCCAGCGGGAATCGAACCCAGGACCTTCTAGCTGTGAGGCCTGCACTTCCCCAACCCCTTTGCTTTTCTTGCAAGTCTCCTAAAAAATATGCCTTTGCGTGTAACACCTTCCCCTGACCCCTTTCGCAACCACATTCTACCCCTACTTTCTTCTTAATTATTTCCCCAGCCTCCCCTCCTCCCCCTGGCTGTCCCCTAGTCTCCTTTCCTTCATTACCTTCTCTGCTCTTCTTCCTGCATCAGATACTGCCCCCCCCCCTTGCATCAGTACAGTAGGCTACTAATGGTGTCAGAATGACAAACAGGGCAACTCTTTTCAATGCTCACAACTCACATGATGGCTGTGCTCAGCTCTAATACGGTATAGCAGGGGTGTACACACCTTTTTCACTTCAGAGCTACTTTCAAAATGACCACCAGCTCAACAAGATCTAGGCTAGCCACAAAAAGTATATATATTATCCCATAATTGCTGAAAATAGCTTACATTTTTACCCGAGGGGGCTTTGGAATAGCGGCGATGGCACTTGGAATGGGGACTAGAGGGGGGCAAATGGAATTGGAATAGCATTTGTAATGCTACTGGTGTGTGCGCAACACTCTTGAAAACAAAGTATTGCATTGTGGGTTTGAGCTGACAGGACCTTTTTGATGTCAATAAAGTCACCTTAATTCTGGCAGATACCCAAAATAGTATTTTTTTAAATTATATCTTTTTAGGGGCATGTCATGTGGTCTACTTGCATAGCTTTTGTGTTCTACCTGTAGATCACAATGTACCTTTTGGGCAGAATGGGCACCCCTGCTGCAGTATGGGCCATTATTACCCTTTGATTCAGGTCCTGTGGTTACCCAGCAACCATGCAAACCAAGCGTTACCCGTCAATTAAGGTTACTCAGCAGAAGAGAGCCTACAGTACATATACAAGCCACGGAGGGAAAGGTTCGGCAAAACATCGTTACAGCTCCTTTGAAAGTCCCAGAGTGACTCCCTCTCTATACCCTTAATTACTCAGGCATCATTAGCACTATCAGTTAATGTACCGTTGTGGTTGCTTGTGTTTATTATCCACATAGCGTATTAGATGTGCTGCATTACAATAACTTTGATGTTGTGAGAGTACAAGAGACATGTTTATGAGGTGTTCCTGGTTCAGCTGATAGTGTGCTATAATGACTCACCAATGGAAACACTTCATGGCTTTGATGATGATGACGATGAAGATGACGATGATGAACTTAGATACCCTGGTAGTCCTGTAAATACAGGAGTGTTAATTGCATTGTATGTCCAAAAACCTTCTACAGCTTAGCTGAATTCCTGAGTATAAGTGCTAAAGGTCAGAGATCCATTCACTTGACCGTCTATAGCTCTATAATCTTAAGGGTCTGTCCGGCCCTTCATCCATTCCTTTCCCTATAATAATTATAGCTACAAGCTCACAATGCATTGCAATTAGGGGTGCACGATTATGAAATTATGACCGATATCCGATCTATTTGCAGGGTTTGCCGATACCGATTCTGACCGATTCCGATATTATATAGAGGACCACAATGGAAACAAGCCTATAGACCCTATAGGGGCTTGGCCCAAAGCCTGTTGATAAAGTATTCAATCAATCAATAAATAGCCTATACACTTTTCCAAGTGTCTGTTTTCACAACTGAATGAATTAAATTAAATGTAGAATTTTTGTTTACATTTTTATTTATTCTTTGCTGGTGAAAAACGATTAAATAATCTGTATTATTTTGAGACCGTTGGCATTTTTATGGCCGATATGGCCTATTAATTCCGATTATGCCACCGATTAATCGTGCATTCCTAATTGCAATGCATGTGAGACGTGAGTTTGTAGAACTGCTGAATTTTCACTGAATCTTCATCCCAAAATATGGACAATGTTTCTTTGTATATTTGTATTGTCATTTGTGTGGAAAAAGGAAAATGAATACATTGTTGAAAAAAATATATGGACAATATAAGATTCATGTTGATTAAATAAATAAATAAATATTTACAAAGTAAGAAGCTTCCCGTCTCCATCTGACACTTTAGAACTGGCCCATCACATTAGTCTAGGTTACATTATGCTAATAAAGGCAAACCAAGTTGAGCTGAGAACCATGGTTTTGCAAACTTTATTATTATTCTTTACTGTAAATAAAAGTAATGCTCTTCTTTGCTGGACTTTCTGTTAGAACTCGGAAGGCTCCAGCTTATTCAAAAAGGCTGCAGCGCCAGAATGTTCACTGTGGGAAAACAATAACTGAACATTACACTTCAATGGTTCCCAAAACAATACCAAATTGATTTCAAAGTTCAGCTTACTGTTGTTTACCATGGCTCTAATGGTTTATCTCCTGAATATGTAACGTACAGTATTCCTGACCTGCTCACTATATAAGCCATAAAACCAATCAAACATCTCAGTCCCCCATGGGTTTGTGTTGTTGTTGTTGTATACAGTAAGGTACAACTGATGAGGTACGTGTGAGTTGTTGCGGGGGTGGTGTAGGAGTTCATGCTATAATGAATCTATTTTATTCTCTCCTTGCTCTCTTTTTTCTTTCATCTTTTTTTAAATCATTATTCTAACTTGTTATCCATGCTGCTGCATTGTCTGAAGGAAGCCAAACCCAAATACGTTTTACTCTTAGGTACCTGTACACAAGATGTGACAATAAAGTAAAACCTTGAACCTTAATGTGTAGATGGGTAGTGTTTCTAAAAGCATTTCATATATATGGGTGGGAGGATGGGGCGAGGGGTTACAATTACAAACTGTTGTTTTATCCGTTTGAACATAACTTATGGCTGCAGTTTTTAAGGTCGTCACCTTCTGAAACGAATAGTCCAAGTCATTTTTTGAGGAAAAATATTTTTTGGCCTATAGCTCCTCGTGAGACTGACCACCTCTGGTAAAAAAGTCCTAATTGAAAAGGATCATGCTGATCCTGTCCCTTTTAGTAAAATGGCCTCTCTTAATAGTGTAACAGGTTTAATCCTATTTCATTCTATTTAATCCTCTTATGTTACATAACTGACAGGGTTATTTTTATATTAATAGTCAAATTGTTATAAACGCCTTTGGTGAAATGAGTAAGAAATATCATAGTATTATTGTGTATATATTATTTTATTTTTTCTGAAAAACGTTAGTTTAAGTATAGGTGACGATGTGAAGAGCGAGAGTTTGAAATGTGCTATAAATTACTTGACTTGATGATGCAAAGGAGTCATGTCTGTCTTCAACATTGGGGGATTGGGATAATAATTGCAGAAAATAAGGTAAGGTTTCAGTGAGAGGGGGGCTCTTTATACGGGTATCTTAGCAGAAGGAAAGATTTGCAGACTTACTGTATTTAAAGAGAGGGAGGAATTTACAAGGGAGAATGAAGCAGAAATAATAAATGGGAGGGAAGAGAGATGTGGTGGATAATGAGAGAAAGAGAGAGGAGCCAACATTCAGAGGTCTGACTGGACATTCGGAAATGTTGACCGCAAATTGCTCATTAGTGGATTCTCTCAGATGTCTGTCCTGACATTAATTGCACTCAGACACACATTACATACTGTATAGCCACAAATGGAAAGTGCAAGATTACACCTGCGACACCAGCTGTTTATACAAGACTGGGGACTATGTCAGGGAAATAACATGCCCTTAATCCTGAATGTTAATGAGTTGTATTAAACAGAAGAGAAGATAATACAGAAATTCGTTCAGGATGGACCCATCTGTATCAGAGCAAGATCAGTCAAGAGTAATATTCGACACAGCTGTTTCTGAAGCTCATTAGCCCCCTCCACCCCCAAAAGAGTGGAATCAACATCTGTTGATGCCCTGCAAAGAAAATGTTTAGACCAATATAAGCTCTCTGCAATAGCATTCAGTTCTCAACCCCTCCTCACACCGCAAGCTGAGGGCAAGAGGCGTCTAATAATACGGCGCTGATGATGTACATGGGAGTACGTGAATGCAGTAATGCATGCATAAAGTGAGTGTCAAAGTTAGTTAAACATCGTTTAATGCAATCAGATACTTTTCTGTTTGGATGTATGGGTTGTCACAAGGCCATAGTGTTTTTCTTTTTGCATAACTTCCGGGTATGATGATGATGTCACGCGCATATCCTCTATTATACACGATGCCCTGCCGCCAGGCTGCCATCTATAGAAGTGGCATAAGCGTGATGGAAAGGCCCACCGATCTAGGATGCAGATGGGTCGATTTGGCTAATCAGGGAAGCCAATGCCTTCACTAGAATCACTAACCCAAAAAAGCGATTTGGTGCCACCTACGCAGAACCGATACCCAGGCAGTCAAATAAGAGATATTTGTGGTTTTTCTGAAACCGCTGGCCCGATCAAATTGCCCCTCGGATGGTGCCAGAGTTATGCCCGGGCAGTTTATTAATGTCATGAATTAACCCATTTAGGCCCGACATCGAAAAAAAAAAAAAGTCTTCTAAATCCTGACAGTTTTCTGAAAAACCTCATGTTTCTATATCGGTGGTTCTCAATATTTCATGTCACACCCATCTGGAAATATGTTGTCAGCAACCCCCCCCAAAAGCAAAGATTTGAGTTTAAAACATTTAGATCTACAAGCTCATGCCGCGCTACGAGCTTGTAGATCTGCTATTTTTCAATAGCATTATAACATAATGCTTAACACCAAAAGGGGTTCCCGCCCAGAATGGGGTAAAATTATTTTTTCTTTTAAGATCTGGAGCGAATATGTATACAAATGATCGGAAGCTTTTAACAGAAAATAAATAAAATAAATGACACTACTTTTGATTATTACACGATAAGATTTTCATCAACTGTTTTTTATTATTGTTATAATTATATATTTTTTTACTGTAGGTGCTTATAAATATTTTAAATTATGTTTAAATAAACAAATAAAACAGCTTAGACATTTCCATAACTCAATGTTAACAGTTCCTCATAAATTGAGATACTGTTCGGACTTCCGGATTCAGAAAATCCATGCCACGAAAAAATAAATAATAATAAAAGCGTCTGGTAATAAATGCTACACAGTAGCTAAATGCAAGCTGTACAATTCCAGTGCTCCAGGTGTTACTCCCAGACTGAACTTATACTGATACAACGGTGTCACCTGCTGAAAATAACAAATCCACTAGCAGTCAGTGGTTCCCAAACGTTTTAGCCCGATTTTCTTAGATTTCTATTTTATTCCTGAAGTTACTGAAAGAAATATATGATTGAATTTTGTTTTGGAATTTTTTTGAAAGTGTCCGCAACCCACAAATGGGTCCCGACCCAGTGTTTGGGAACCTGTGCGCTACTAGCTCACCATTTGAGATAGTAGCTCTGCTATTTACTGCGTTGCGACACTGTCGTACGGCAAAGTATAAATCAGACTTCAGTGTCCTGGCGGAACCTCACTGCATGGAGAAGGAGCTGTAGCAGGAAAAGGAAAAGTGAGTACGTGATAATAGGAATAATTATGAGTTGCCTTCTTGTTTTTCCATTGAATTATTGATATAGGCCTAGCCGATTAAAGACTGGCGTTTGATTAAACAAAGTGTGGATGGGTAGAAGAGCTCCATTTATACTTTGTCGTATAATAGTGTCGTGCGCGCCGAAAATAGCCGGCCTACAAACTCACAATGCATCATGTATGCGATCCGTTGTGATCTTGTAGGCCAGCTAGTTTCAGCATACCGCTTAGCATAAACTAGGCATTAGATCTTCTAGCAGTATATAACCTTTTGAAGCACTGTAAATGTAAACTCAATCCTTTACCAGTTTAAGCAAGTGCAAGTCTCAAATAAGAAAAACCTACACCCAGACATTCCAACCTTACACCCAAATAAATACCCATTCACTCCCATATTCTTTGTCGGAACATTTCAAACATAATAAAAGGTCTTTGGGTCACAGAAGCGACATGGGATGCACGCAGTTGATTGATCAACCAGGATCAGAGGAGATGTTCCACCCCTCTGTAAGGACACATTTTAATAAGCACTGCAACAGCTTTCTGAAGGAAAGATGAAAGAAATGTCAGTTTATGTGCCAACATCCCCCCCCATGTAAAACTTGTGCTAATTTCCCACCGGATCCAAATAATTCAAAGACCGTCTCAGTGTGTCTTCCTCAGTGGATACAGGTTGTTTTTTTAAGGGAAGAAGAAACCTCTTACAAACATTTGATAGAATAAAACAGAATACATTAATTATAGATTATTTTGTTCATATTACACACACACACACACACACACACACACACACACACACACACACACACACACACACACACACACACACACACACACACACACACACACACACACACACACACACACACACACACAGAGTTGTTTTCCCACTGAAATGAATAAAAGTACACTCTTTGTACAGGATGTCTCCCTCTGCAAATGTAGTAGACATTCTTCTGTACACCTTCGCTTAACCCATTCTGACCTGAGATCAGATTCTAAAAACGTCTATTACATCCTGACAGTTTCATTATTAACCCATTCTGACCTGAGATCAGATTCTAAGTGTCTTCGATTTTTCAAAAATAGCAGACCTACAAGCTCGTATCGCGCCACTCGGTGGCGCGATATGAGCTTGTAGATCTGCTATTTTTCAATAGCTAAAGCATAACATGATGCCGACACCAAAATGGGTGCCCGGTCAGAATGGGTTAAACCGGGACTCCAGAATAGCTCCTCCTCCTGTGTTTGAATCACTATATCTCAACATCACCAGGGCAAATGGAACCAACCCATGTTTTATCTTCAGGACCACGTCGTCTACATTGTACAATCCAGTGTTATTTTAACTCTTGAGAGTGTACAAATGGAACCAAATGGACCCTCAAGAGTTACAGACCCATAAGGGTCCATTTCGAGCCCCTGGTGGTCCACCGGACCTGGGGTTGAGAACCAGTGGTTTGACGTTGTGACAGAATGCTGTATTTCTCATTTAGATCACGAAAAGCAATAAGAACTCTGACGTGAGTAATTTCCCCTTCCGTGAGTCTAATCCCCTCCGGTCAGTCGGTTAGGTTAGGTTACTGATGGTCCATTCTGATGGACGCAGATTGCTTTCCCACGTGGTTCCCCATTAAAGATATAATCTCGCATAAATTCTCTTTGTCAGTTACAGACACCTAGTTAACACTAGCTGTCAGCATGTTGACGGCAAAGGTCCATTTCCAACTAGAGCAATCAAATCCCTATTAGTCATTGTTCTTTCCCTATAATGCTCATCTCTGGTCATTGTATTCAATATGAATGCTGTTTGGCGGCGTCTGCCTCGAAAGTCCTGCAGCATGCTTGCGTCATCGTCTGTCCCTTACATGCTTTACCTCGCCGAAATTACACCAGTGACGGTGACGGGTGCAGTCAACGCACAGAAGTCAATGCACAGACGGCTTGTTGTTTCTCACTTATGAGAAACAACAAAAATGTTAAATAAAACAGCTGCATGCATTAGCACAACATGACGATAAAGGAAACATTCAGTCCAAATGTCCAGTTTGCTAATTCATTAAACTACTACTACTACTACTTTGGTGTTTGAAACTTCAAATTTCTATAAATGTTTGAAAGCCCAAGTACAAATATCATTTATGAAAAGGCTACTACAGTGAAGTCGGACTGAATGACTGAAACATATAATTTTTTATCTGGGGATTATCTGGCTCATGTATCCGTTATGAAAGAGTTGAGAAATTGTATCATGAGTGAAACAGCTATAGTTTATAAGCTATAATCCTTATAGCTATAGACATCGGTACCATTTGAGTGGGCAAAACCGTAACTATACTAAATTGTTTATATTAAGTAAATGAATATACTAAAGCCTTTCTGTAGGAGTCCCTCACTGGTGTAATTTCTGGGAAGAAGAGCGGGTTCGCGTCTCTCTGATCCACATGGGATTAAAGTTGTCAGTCCAGCAGCGTGCGTCCTCACTCGAACTCACTTCGACAGACAAACGGACAAACAGAATGATGCTGTGCTTCAGCCGACCACGGTGCAATCACTGTGGCAGGACGGTCAGTATGTTGGTGATGGTCCATCTCTGACCTGAGCAGAACTGAATGGCCAAATGGAAGCTAAACTCTGATTGGCCACTCCTCACCAGCTCCAGGCAATTCTGAGTGTCACTGTTCTGGATGGACCCTCCCTGAGAGAGAGAGAGAGAGAGAGAGAGAGAGAGAGAGAGAGAGAGAAAGAAAGAGACAAAAACAAATATTTATGAATAGAATTGCAGTGTGTGTGTGCTGGCATGCGTGCGTGGATGAGTGTGTGTGTGTGTGTGTGTATGTGTGTGTGTGCGCGCGCAATGCATGTCATCTATCTACCCATATATGATATGACAAGAAATCAATTTGTGTTCAGGGATCACATTACATCATTATCAAGCCCAGTAAGAGAATCACGTTTGTGATTGCTTGTGTAACAAATGATGATAGTATGACGTAAAAAACGTTATGTCTGGTTTTGCAAATTTTATATATTGGCAGAATACTGTTTGCCATTGATTATGTACTAAAAAAAGAGACATGTTTCTCTGTGGAGCTATTCCAATCCAACTTCATTTATTTGATGGATCTATTGATGGAACTAAAGAGGGTATGCACGTGACATCATCATCAAAAAAAATCTGATCTGATTGCATTAAACAACGTTAAATAACGTTAAACTCACTTTGCCACTCAATTTTCCATTCACTTTATGCGTGCGCATACCCTCTATTGAAGATATCGCTTCTGTATATGAGTATTTAGAAGCTCAATTAAGTACCAAATGACTGAAGATATCGGACTTCCGGTGACAAGTCACAAGTCATCTATAATGTCACTTGTCTGTCATATCCATGATGCACATCTGAGTTGGTCAAGGTCCCATTATAAGTTGTGGTAAAAAGTCTAAAAACAATAGTGGAGGAACTTCTGCGTCCTACTAGCAGTGTGTATAGTTTGGTGCTAAATGATTGGTCCAGCAGTTCGCATTAGCACCTGACAAACATACAGTCCCTCTCATCACCTCTTGCAGTGCACCAGGCCAGACAAATACACAGAGACAGTAAGTAGGACATTGAACAGCTTGGGAGTTCTCCTTGAGGCTTACAATCCTTTCAAAATATATTGATTTGCACAGATTTTGTTTGTCTATCTGCACAGCTGCCATGGTATATTGGAGCTTGCCAAGATCTTGACTTGTTCTTGAACTGATAGAATTATGTGCCAAAAACCAATACACAATTCCATGGTCACTTAAGCAGAAGAATCTCATTTATCAGAATTAAGTGCTGCTGATTTAAATGAAAACAGTGCCATCGTTGAGCTGCCACACAAGCAGACAAAAAAACATTTGTTCTTTCCATAATTATTCAGACTAGTCCTTACCCGTTGTGAGATATTGCCCCCCCATAAATATCTTTAATTGCCGTTCATTTTAACTAATATATTTGTGTTTTTTTAATGAATAAAAAAGGCACTATAACATTTACACTTATTAGCCCACAGACCCCCTATTTTAAAAGTATGAAGGTCCCCCAGTTTGACTGTAATCATTCATTACATTAATTTTCATAATTATTATGAACCTCCCCTTGAAGTGTAGCTCAGACGGTTTCTGAGAGAAAAACACTTGATACTTTCCCATGTAAGTAGATGGGAATATTTAATTCACAAATAAATTCGTTATTAATTTATAATTTGTTAAATTGGAAAAAAGGGCTTCGTTAAGACCTCCATGTTATTATGGTCAATGCCTGTGTGAAAAGTGGGAGCGATTGGTGCAGGCAGTGAGGAGCTACGGCAGTGTTTCTGACACACATTCAGACAGACATTGAGTAAATTATGATATGATATGATATATGATGATGTACAAATTGACAGTGTGCAAATTTAAACAAACATTGCTGTTTCTTTAAGGTACCGTATACATTTGAGACCAGATCTCTTTTGTTAGCAAGACCTGGCCAAAATGGCCAAATTATTAGACAAACATACAAGACACAAAAATACAAGAATATACAGTGACTGTGAAAGTTAAATGTTTGGGATTAGGGGTGAAATGAGAGGATAGATAGGGTGGTTGCGGGGGAGAGAAGGTCATGTTAATGAAAATAAATAAATAATAATTGATACGTAGCCTGCAGAGTTAGTTCAGTCAGACATACTCGAGGGAGTTCATGCCGTGCTCAAAGGCACATACAGTACTATACTCAAGGGGTTAACATGCTGCATTTCTATGGGGGTGTATAAGTGTGTGCAAGTCCCACACTTCATTCGCTGATGTGGCTGACCAATTGGGCGGGCTACTTAAGCTCACTAGACTGTATGCTCTTCCTAACCTGACGCTGCCAGATGAGGGCGGTATTGGGTAACCATGTTCCCCAACACAGCACTCATCTGGGATCTCTCAGGCAGTTGAGCTGACAAAAATCCGTTCCATACCGGACCAATCAGCGTGAGCTAAGGGCGGGATATGTGCGAAACCGGATGTGAAACTATATAGACACGTCAATATGATTGGTTGTGTTTGCACGCCCACACGGTGATAGACAGACGGTCCCATCCAATCATCTACCAAGTATCTTGAAAAAAAGGAACAGCCCCGTCATCGAATTTGCTTCCGCGATCCCAGATCCCAATAAGCTGTGAAACAAATTTGTGTAGCAAGCTTCTTGGATCTGGCAGCGTCAGGTTATGCTCTTCCTGCCTTCCTCTGCATATGGTTCCTGGTTGTTATGTGATGTTTGCTCCCACCACCACCCCAGCAGCACCGGTGGGCTCTGTTATTTATGCTCCCCATGGGGTTTTTATTGTATATCCTGCTGTTAATGTTTTATGATGGTGTTTAATCGCGCCGAGCAGGGAGAAAATGCAGCCGAGCCGAATGCCAAGTCAAATATCATATGCTCATATCGTATTCTGGTTATATTGGTTAAATCTATTAGTGAGTTGTCACTGAACTAATATAATGTCGACATTCTCCCACCTCATATAGCGTGCATGCCAATAACTTTCTCTTTCAAATCAAAGAAGTTAATGCAAGCCTGCAGTTTATTTTTTTCCAGTTTTTAAAAGTTCATTCTAGGCCGAGGAGCAGAGAAAATAAAGGCCCTTTCTCAAATTCAGTGGGCGTTCTGGGTAGCCACTGAAGTTTGTAAATTGTTCTTTGATCGTAAGCAGTAAGATGCTATTGGTGCAATCGTGGTGGGAGCTGAAATGATTGCTTTCAAATAAAGGTTTTAACAATTAGACAGCCTACGGTTTAGTCAGAGACAATCCGTTGACAGTCAGTGAGTGAGTCCGCAATACAACACGTCACAGAATGTCATCCGTCAAGGCGATCATTGGCGCCTGCAGCGGTACACAGTATAGGCTGAACACATATCCATCGATCACAATGATCTTTCCTGTATTCTCTGCTCATGAAGAATCGATTGGGTTTCTCTGTGTGTACAACCTCCTGACTGACTTCCAGCAAATATTACACTTAAAAGCCTGTACTTTAACCCATTCTGACCTGAGATCAGATTCATACGAGGTTTCCGCCGTACACACACTGGTCTGATGAACCCATTCTGACCTGAGATCAGATTCTAGAAATGTCAGTCGCTCTTCGATTTTTCAAAAATAGCAGACCTACAAGCTCGTATCGCGCCACTCGGTGGCGCGATATGAGCTTGTAGATCTGCTATTTGTTTACCTGAGTAGAAACAATTAATAGACAGGATACCATTGATATGGTTGACTGTACGCCATTTTCTTTTCAGATGTTTTCCATGAGCTTTCTATCATCTTATTATATAGTATGCAGTGTCACTGAGCAGTATGGGTGGGAGGGTTAAGGGATTTCTTTTTTTTTTTTTTTTTCTTTCTTTTTGTTTCATAAAAAAAAGTATCATTATCATATCATAATGTTTCTAATAATTTATAATCTGTTCAATAAAAACTAGGGCCGGGACTAATTGCGATTAATTTAGATTAATTAACTACAGAAAAATTAATCGCGATTAACTACAGAAATTAATCGCACCTTTTTTTTCACCGCGGAACGTTTCTCACTGGGCGCTTTTCTATAGTACTGAAAACTGGAAATTTAATAAAAGTCACCCCATTTTGTGTTGGAACTGGAGGTCTGACAAAAAACAGTAACAATATGAAGTAAGTACAGCTTTGTGATGTCACTGAGATGTACTTGTTACTGTTACAATTTTTTTTTCAGACCTCCAGTTCTAGGCAACACAGAATGGGGTGACTTTTTATTATTATTTCCACAACAGGTATATTAATGACAGTCAAATGTTGAAAATGAGTGGTATCCTGTAGTCACTATTCGTTGATTCACTGGGATACCAAAAAACATTTAAAAAAAAGGTTTCTCGCTGTTCTCGGGTTGAATATTGATATGCGATTAAAATGCGATTAATCTAGATTAATTAATCGCAAAGCCTCTGATTAATTAGATTTTTTTTTTTAATCGAGTCCCAGCTCTAATAAAAACATATTTGAAAAATAAAGAAAAAAGCCTGTACTTTACCCCTTGCCCTCCAAAGAGTACATTTCAGACTGAGAATCTAGAAGTTGAGTTGGCAGACACGCGCACGCGCCTGCGTACACACACACACACCCCCCCCCCCCCCACCTGGAATGGCTCCAACACCTTGTCCTCGCTGCAGCAGTGTGCCTCCCTGTCATTCTGCAGAGCGCAGTGTTAGATCACACTATTGATCTGTCCTGCTATTAAGGCGGGAACATCAGTTAATCAGTCGGTCAGCCAGTTTGGCAGCGAGCCAGTCACCAGGCAGTCAGGTCGGCCAGCAAGCCAGCCAGTCTATCTATCAGATTGCTCAGTAATGCAGCCATTCAACCCCAAGGATGTGTTCAATAAAAACCCCTGTGTAAGGGTTATCAGACATTAAGTGCTAAACAATTTAAATGGTGACACACCGGCATTCCGAAGCCTGCTATTCCAACGGAACGCCATTCCGACGCACTCATTACTAACCCTAACCACACGGGGTGCACACGGAAGCCACGTAGTTGGAAATGGCGAAACTAAGATCTGAGGCTGAAACTTCCAAATAAATTGCCCCAAAAAGCCATTTCACTACACCAGGTACACAAGGTGTTTTAGGCTAGGAGGCTAAGAGCTGGAATAATATGCTATCAAGTTGGCACCAGAACAAGCATGAATAATGACGCTATCAAAAAGGCCTTGCCGCCGGTCCGCTTAAATCATGCTCATAGATAAGGTTGTAATATTGATAACCTTTGTAGAAGCACCGGTGTGTTGCGGCTATCTTGCATTGACCATTCACCACTGTAAACCCCACCACAAATGCAGTAGCAGTGCCGTGCATGTCGTTGATGCAGCCACATCCACATAACCACACATTTTCAAAGCTGCATCGATCCTCAGTTTTTTGGTTTGTAAATGATGGGGACTGCTGTGAGTTTTAATTTGTCATTTGTCCTGGCGTTTGAATCCTGGGTGGTAGTAGCATACTGCATCCACCCTCTCCGCTGTATAATAATGACACTGCTAACTAATAAAAATGATTGAGAAGGCTGGACAAACTGGCCTATTAACAAATACTGAAAGTGGTGTTGGTAATGTGCTTTGGATTTGTTTGTGTGTGCATAGCGAGCGGCAGGGACTGGATGGCTGTAGTCTGTGTCCCACAATTGTTACAGTAGATTAACTATTTTGATTGGCCTACACACTGGTTCCCAAACACTGGCTCAGGACCCAATTGTGGGTCGCAGACACATGTTTATGGGTCCCTTTATGTTTGGTTTCCTACATTTAGTTTTTAATTATTATCATTTCAAATCATTTTCAAAAAACATTCCCAAAAAAAAGTAGAAAACAAATGATTAATTAGTAGTGAAAATAGCCGATCTACAAGCTTACAATGCGGTGTAAAGCGACGAGTTGTGAGCTTGTACATCTGCTATTTTCACTAGTTTAATTGGGTCACGGGCTGACATCAAATTTCTCTTTTGGGTCACGGCTAAAAATACAGACCAACAAAACAAGAAGCAACATAGATAATACATGTTGGAGAAGCATGTTGGAGAGGCAAGAGTTTTCGATTAACTGTTCTGATATGTTAGTTAGTTAGTTAGTTTCATTTATTGTCCACGTGTGGAAATTCGTCTTCGGTCTCAAACAGTAAAAAACAAACGGTTACAACAACAGCAACAACACTTAACACAATTATTTTCTCATGGCAATGAACTGTTATCCCCTCAGGGTCATGCTCGCTTCAATATCCTAAAAGAACACTACGGTTACTTAAAAACAGTACTTAGTTTAAGTTATTTGGTACATTAGAATATTTTATAAAACATACATTAACAATTTATGTCAGATTTCTTATACTTTGTACGAAAATAGCCACTCAAGCTCACAGCGCATTGCGCTGTGATCTTGTAGATTAGCTAATTTCAAAGGAATTTGACAAATCTATTTTTAAATGGGATGTTGTAATGAGTACTAATAATTACTTTAGATAATACAAGTATATTTAGATGCCAATAATGTATGTGATGATGATGTACTTAATATCCTCAAGTCACATTTTTAATATACAGTAGGAATCACTTTACTACACAATGTAATTTCTACATTGTGGTATTGCTGCTTACCATTTTTTTCCTACTCAGTCTGTGTCTCATAGGAGTGCTGTGGGCAGTTCAGAAACCCGTCCACCAGGGACATCATCGTTAGGCAGATCTTTTTTTAAACAATCTTTTTTTACAAAAATCTTTAGATTTGTATTATCGTGAGAACGATGGCTTCCACTTTTGCATTTGAACTTTTCAGGAGGATTAGTGAGGACCTATTATATGAAGATAAGTTGAAAAGTGGTCCTTTAAAGGGCGACTATACTTAAAGGCAGCGGGGCTTTGGGACTGGAACCGGAATAGAACATACTATTGGCTGGCTTCCATATAGCATATAACTTTACAGGGACAGAAAGTCTGCCATTTCCATTAGCTTGTATTCCTCATCAATGATGTCACTGGCAGGTACAGTAGGCGGGATCCACAGCCTTCCTCTGAGACACAGACGGGGGAGACAAAGATGGCACAATAGAGGGTATGTGCGTGACATCATCGTACCGGGAAGTTATGTGGGAACGCCCACTGAGTGGCAAAAAACTACTTTCTGGCCTTGACAACCCATTCATCCCAACAGAAAAGTCCTGTCTGACTGCATTAAACAATGTTAAACTCACCAACATTGCAGCTGTACGAAAAGCTTGAATTAAGTTTTAGTTTCATAACAATCCACCATAGAAATGTTATGAGCTACTTTCTGTCCCCTGCATTTGATTATTTTTCTGTGTCTTGAGAGTTTGGAAGTGCTTGTTTTCAATAACACAACATTTTGCTGCCTCCTGCATTATGTGACATTTAGAAACAGGTGGTACGGCAGGACGGTTGAGTGCTTTCCAACGAGCGCTTCCAAACTCCAACGCTCCATGCTGCTCAATGTTTTGCCACTCAGTCTAGATGAGGGGGGCGTGTCCTGATGGGAAAATCATGCATGTGCATATTCTCTATATAATAATGAGCATTAGTGAGGACCAATTAAATAGATAAGATAGGTTGAAAATGGGTGAAGTCGTCATTTAAGTAAAAACCTGGAGTACTTCTTCCAGGTTCCAGCGCTGGTAGTTTTCTTGTTTTATTTGATCACATTGTTCCACTTTGTTCTCTCATACCAATCCACACTGGATCTGCCTCTTCAAACAAACAGCTGTGTTTCAGATCCGCAAGCTGGAGTGTTTAGCATCTCCCAAGAGGAATATCGCCGTTTGCAGACATCAAACGTTTCGCGAGTGTGCACACACACACACACACACACACACACACACACACACACACACACACACACACACACACACACACACAGCAAATTTGCGCATGCACACACAATGCACTATTTAGTCCCGTCCCTCCCTTTGAAAGTAAATGACAATTACAGTATGTATAGTACAAAGTTCACTTTGGTCTGGTTTTCAAATGTGTTTGTACAGGGCCATGTCTGAGGTGACATTTAGTGCATAATTCACAGCAAAGGGCAACATTTCAAGGCACACCTTGTGATGCCAAATAAAAGTCGACAAACAACCTAGCTACTTCTAGCTACTTCCAAGATGGCACGGAGCAACCTTGAAATAGGCTCTGAAGCTACAAATCGCTGGGTGCCCTGATTTAATGTTTCCAAATACCCCCGGGCAATCAGAGTGTTAAAAGGGACAACCCACCACAGGAACACTGAGTTTTATTGAATTATATTTACAACCAGGTTGAAAGCGGTTAAGTGAATCTTTTCTTTCACCCCAACACTTCCTTCTATGAATCCCTATTTTAAATGTTATCCACTCAAGTAAGTGGGTGGGAGGGGACTTCTCATTTTGGAGCGCCGCGATAGGGCCATGCATAATACATCTCAGGTTTTCTAACTTCTGACAGGGACACTGAAATAAGATGGACGAGCATTGTCTGAGTCTGATCAAAGCTAATTAGAGAGATTTATTGTGAGTGCACAAGGGTAGCAAAAGGCTATAGATGAGAGTGGGGTGTCAACAGGATAGAGCGCTATTGAGATAGAGAGCTACCTCTTCAGGATAGCCTTCCCCAGCTGAGATCTGGTCAGGATGTCCCCCCCCCCCCCTTCCCTCCTTTATCCTTTTATCTTTTTAACCCTGTGCTGTTGTTGTATCTGTTATGTTTTGCTTTGTTTTTTTCTTAATAAAGTCTGTTCCTATGTAAAGCGCTTTGGGTATTTAGGAAAGCGCTATATAAATTTGAGCTATTATTACTGTCCTCTGATTGTAGAAAACGAGAGAGAGAGAGAGAGAGAGAGAGAGAGACAGAGAGACAGGTGCTTTTATAATATATCAAGAATTTTCGAAAATAGGAAGCGAGTAAGTAATTAGAAAAAAGAAAAGCGTATTTTTCCTGTTTCCTTCCACTGGTTAAAATGCGCTTCTTGGGAGCACACGCACACGCACACATACACACACACACACAAGCACGTAGTGCATATATAAAAGCGCTATAAAAATGCAATCCATTATTATGAACTCACAAACCCAAAGATAGGTTTTACAAAGAAGCATGCACCACTGAGCCTTTGGCTGTGTGATGCCACCCATTTAAGACTGAGATCCTGACAATGGGCTCTATGCAGCCAACACTTCCGCGTTCAGTTTGGGCCGCCAGAACGCTTCCGGTCGGCAGCCACTCAATGCCAGCAGAATCACAGGTTTAAACAACATTAGGAAACAAGCCCAAATAAGCATACACTTTAGAAACAAGCCCCAAAAACGCGACCTGCAACTACTGTCAATATTCTCAAGCAACTTTACTGAAAAACAACTCCAAGTCGCTTATAACAAGCGGACATGGCAACACAGGTAAATACTGGAAGAACTCCATGAAGAACTCCCGTTTTTAACAGGAGATTTAAGACGTTTCATGTCAACGTCGCAACACAAATAATACAAACTATGAAAAACTATGCCACACATTACATTACATCACATTATCAAATGAAATAGTGTGGTTTATAGAACTGAAATTTATTCCTACAAAATCACAACCGTACGTTCTCACAGTGAATGAGTGGCTGCCGACCGGAAGCGCTCCAAACTGAACGCGGAAGTGTTGGCTGCATAGAGCCCATTGCACCAGATACTTGGATCTTTATCGTATACATCACAATCACTGTAAACATCTTCAATTCGTTTTTTTTGTTACAATCTTACCTTGAATAAACTATCAGTTGTGCTTTTTCTAATGCAAATTATACAAGTTCTGATGTGTGCTTCACCACGGTGCATTTGAGGTTCTTTTAGGCTATAAAAAATATTATCCGGCTGTCTGTTAAATAAATAGGTGTGTGTTGTTGACTTGACAGGGGCTGGTATAGTTTCGTTTTCAAGTACAGGGACCCCTGCCCTGCGACTTGACAGTAAATTTCCATTTTGGCCGTGTTGATGTCGCTTCTGTTGTTGACTACTAGTCTTCCTGTCGTCCGTTCTGAGCTGTTTAGGAGAAATGACCGATCTAACTTCCATGATCAATGCATTCACCGGGGGACAGCAAGAGCCTCAGCCTGCAGACAGAGGCTTCGAGAGTGTGTAAATGTATGTATCAACATCCCACCCACCCTCCCATTCACTCTAGACGTCCACTACTCACCATTGCGTGTTTTCTTTCTTCTTCCAACTGTTCAAAAGTGATATAATGCGAGTTCAATGCTTTCTAATTAGAAATCTTTTCCACAAGTGTTTCCATACCCCATTTGCGCATTTCACTTTTTCGATATAGCCCAAAAATCCACCCCCTGCCAGCGCAAAAGTGCTTTTGAAGAAGACTTATTCGCATTTTGAGGTGTTTCCATTCAGGATTTTATTCGCAAGAGCCTACATGCACTCAACACTCATACAGACAAATACACATCCAGGAGAGCTGCCAGGACGTGCATGCACAATCTGCCCTATTCACACTAATTATTCTGCTTCATCTACAGTACTCATCTTGTGCAAAATGTCACGGCTGAAGAGTAAAAATAATACAGACGGTTGTTAAAAGTCTAAACGGGAATTTATACAATCCTATCCTATTGCATAAATAAACTTGGTATGGTGAAATACTAGTCCAGCACACACCGTAACAATTTGAGACGAGGTGCCGTCCAGAGCCAGAATTTTAATTGAGATGGTTCAGCCATCTATTCAAATGAAAGCAGGGCATCTTTAGCACTTGAACAGTCCAAAAAGCACCGGGAAAATGACTGCCACATACAGAATATGCAGCACCAGTTAGAGGTGTAGGAGGAATAAAGCCTGGGATAGGATTTTCTTTTTTTCCTGTGGGAGATTGCACATGGGGAACTCTACATATCAATTCACATACACGTACTGTACTGTACTGTATGTGCCCCACTTTCACATGTGCAATGAATGAATGAATGAATGAATGCACCAAAGGCCTAGGCTGTTGCTCAGCGGTCCAGGCACCTGGCTGATAGTCCAGTTTGGCAGTGTACCGCGGGTTCGACTCCCAATCCCGACGGTCTTTACGGCGTGTTACCCCCCCATCTCTCTCCCCATTTCCTGTCAGCCTACTATCTGACCCTGTATAAAAGTCACACCAGTGTGAACCAAGTGTTGCAACTCCCGTCTATTGGTTCTCTGTATCGTTCCAATTTGTATCATTCCAATTTCTTCTCAGTATCGTTCCAATTTCTTCTCTGTATCGTTTGCGTCCAGCAGGTGGCAGCCATGTCACATACTTCTCTCGTTCCAATTTCACGCATGCGCACACCACTCGTGCTCACACAGGTACATCACAAACAAACAGGTACACGGACATTGCATGCTGGATGTAGAAGTGGTTGCACCACTTAAAAATATAACATAAAAGGGAAAAGCCACAAAAACAAATGAAAAGGGAATGTGCCTTTTTGGGGGTGAACTATCCCTATCTCTTGATTCCTTAAGGCGCTCACATCAAGAAATATATAAAGCTGTCCCTTGTTGTGTGCCAATAGTACACATTTATGTCCATTGTTATTTGCTATACTTCAGGTTGTATATGAGACGATGATGGTGACTTCATACTGCATTTATACATTTTGATGTGTGAGAGGATCATCTCTGTGCCAGACCGTTATGCAATCACAGGCTTTCATTTCATTTTTTCATTTTTAGTTTGAGTCCATGGCACGAAAGCATCTTCGTGAGGAGACTCTTGGGGGCAGGCTGACATGGTGAAGTGTTTCTATGTTTGAATGAATGAAAGGTTTTAGTTTTTTCTGTTTTTCTGTGAGTACCTGGTTGATATATAAGGCCACGTGCTCTTATGACGTGTTTCTTTCTTGTTTCTTTCATTAGATGAGAGTTCGGGCTTCATGACATTCAGCCCGGGACACTACTGAGTGATTGGATGAAACACACGACGGTGTAAAAGCTAATGGATGAGATGGAGAATTATTTAGGTAGCTACAAATGGAGGAAGATAGCCTGTAATGGACGAACTGCACTCAAGACTCATATTACTGCTATGCTCTTTTATGGTGATATGCCACTGAAAATACAATGTGACTTTTGTTTCTGGTAAAATGGCCGTCTTGTGGCCACCAATCTTTACAATTGTTGTACACTACCTAATCTAGTTGAATAACCCTGGTTTAGGGGGTTCCTGGAAATTAAAAGGTTTTAGAACCACAGCTCTAATGTTTAGTGCTTTACCTGTAGAGGACGTAGAATATGCACATCGACAGGTGGGTGCTGGGCTAAAGACATTTCAGTTGAAAAATGGATGGAGCCCGGATGGAGCCCAGCTCAGCCCGCACACCATAAGGTACAAAAAAATACTTAATTTGATGAATACTTCAAACAAAGTCTTTTTTGTACCTTATATGGCGTGCGGGCACCAGGAGAGCTTCAACTGTGCAATGTATCTATGTGAGTGATGTGCATACAGTAGGTGCATTTCCTGTATGCATTACCTGAGTGAAAGTCCAGGTGAGTTTCATGTGCTTGTTGGCCGCATAGCTGCACTCCAGCAGCCTGGGGCGGCTGTTCACGTCCACCAGACACTTGTTGTCGTCGTCGTCGATGGTCGGACTCAGCACTCCCAGGTGCAGCTGCTGGGAGCTGGTGTAGTACACATTCTGCACAGAGAAACAACACAGCTTGAGTATAAAAGGCAAAGCCCTGCTAAATTTAGGTACATGTGACGGTGTCACGCACCAAAAATAGCCAATCTACAATGTAGGCGTTTAGCACACGCTCTTATCCAGAGCGACTGAAAAGTGCGATCTGTGAGCTCACAGCGCTTGCACTGTGACACGTTGTTTGCTTGTAGATAGGCTATTTTTGGTACGCAACACCAACACACAAATGAGTACAACTCACCCTTTAATGTAGGTATTATTTCAGTTTGCTCTCATTTGCCATTTTGTTATTCTAATTTTCTGTTATTTTGAGAGCATATAGTTTTATGCCTCAGCTGCAGAATTTGCCATAGTTCTGCATTCTAGGCTTTTTCTCTTGGATGAAACAAACGGGGACGGGAACCAGGAGGGAAGAGGAAGGGAAGTGGAGGAGCTGAAGGAAGATGGAGAGGAGATGGTTTAGGAAAGACAAAACCGTGGCAAATTACAAGATGGAGACATTGTAATACTCCTTTCTCTGCCTGGGGGAGTGCCGCTACAGCGACAAAGTCGGCAACCTGACTGCAAATGTTTTTAATGTCAGTTTCTCACTTATTCAAGCAATTTTCTTTCCATTTTCAATTATGCTGGCTCCACTTAATCTTCGGCATGTCAGCCAAAGTCTCATTTATGGAATATTTGCCATGCTCATTTATAATGTTAAACAAAGGTATGTAGGGAATATTATCAGATACATAATATTCTTGCACAAAGATAATGAGGTTTTGTTCCAATTTTCTCTTAGTTTGACTGAACATTGTAATAAGGATAGGCATTAATAAGCTACCAGCTTCCGCCTATACCTTTTCGATCAGACGGATCAGACGTGCGCGTGCACGTGATGCGGCGGCAGCAACAGTGGTGGTGAATTGACGCGGAAAAACAAACTTCTTTACTTTACTACAGCAAGTAAGACAAATAAAATGCCGAACGAGAAAGACAAAGCCACACTGAGGAACACACGTTCTACTCCTAAAATGGAAGATGACATGGAGGAAATCAAAAAATCGCTTGACTTCATGACAGCGGAGCTGTCAAAAGTGACGAAACAACTCAAGCAGCTACCGGGGCTTGTCACAGAGATCAAGCAACTGAAAACCATGATACAGGAGAGAGACAAAACCATTGGGGACCTTGAAAGAAGAGTTCAGGATCTGGAGCAATACACGCGCATGGAAGATGTAATTATATCTGGGCTGGTTGTCAAACCTCGTTCTTATGCGAGAGCCACAGCTGACGGAGGAAATGTCAGTGAAGACGCCGGGGCCGAGGAAATACAATCGCTTGAGAAGCAGGTTGTCCAAATCCTAGCGAGTAACGACATCAACCTCGACCCAAACAACATCTCGGCGTGCCACACCCTTCCTCGGAAGGACGCAACCTCAAAACCTGCAATCATAGTCCGTTTTGTGAACCGAAAACACAAGACCCAGCTATTGATGCAGTGGAAGAAGCTCAAGGGGACCCAGATCTATCTAAATGAACACTTAACCAAAAGGAACGCCGAGATAGCCCGAGAGGCCCGCTCCCTGAAGAGAAGTGGCAAAATCAAATCAACTTGGACGAGAAACTGCAAGGTACTGATACGGCTAAATGGAGAAACCCCTGAGGAAGCAAAAACTGTACTGGTAAGAGATCTCCGAGACCTAGACCCATACAGATAAATAATGCTGGATGATAAAACCTGCAGGAATAGAAAGCCTATAGTCATGGACATAGAGCTGCTATTCTTCCCCCCCTACTCTGTCTCTCCTTGTTTCTCAGTGGCAAGTAACATAATTGACATTTTTTTCGCCTTATTGTTTACTTTTTATAAGCATCTTGCTTTGATCTCCTGGGATTCTGCATGGCTCCTTCAAAATGCTTTCTTTGCTTTTTATTACCTCCATTTTTCCATGGCCCTCTGCATGAAACTTTGCCTAGTGGATAGATCTAAGATGTACGCCCCCAAGCTACCTATTTATTTTTTGATGGACTTAAAGGCTGAGTGGTGGACTTATGACTCTACGTTTTTTCCCCTTTTGGACTGGCTTCATACAGTAGTGATCATTATTTTTTCTTTCAACCTTCTCCTTTTTTCCTTTTGTTGGACAAACACTATGGCTGCGTGTGTGTGTGTGTGTGCGTGCGTGCGTGCGCATGTATGTGCAGATGCCTTTCGTGCTGGACTGTGCTGGTGTGTGCGTTTGCGTGCCTACGTTAAATAAGTACTGCCTTGCCCATAACAATGACACTATGGCTGCGTGTGTGTGTGCGCGTGCGTGCGTGCGCATGTACGTGCAGATGCCTTTCGTGCTGGACTGTGCTGGTGTGTGCGTTTGCGTGCCTACGTTAAACAAGTACTGCCTTGCCCATAACAATGACACTATGGCTGCGTGTGTGTGTGTGTGTGTGCGTGCGTGCGTGCGCATGTACGTGCAGATGCCTTTCGTGCTGGACTGTGCTGGTGTGTGCGTTTGCGTGCCTACGTCAAATATGGACTGCCTTGCCCATAACAATGACACTATGGCTGCGTGTGTGTGTGTGCGTGCGTGCGACATAGTTAATAAGTTCAAAAATAAAATCTCCTATGACTGCAATGACATAGACATGACACTCATAAAAAGAGTTATAACTGCTATTGCAGAGCCATTAACATATATATGTAATCTATCATTTGTGACTGGTTCTTTTCCTAACCAAATGAAAATAGCAAAGGTTATTCCCATATACAAAGCAGGAGACAAACATCTTTACACGAACTACAGGCCAGTGTCCTTGTTGCCACAATTTTCTAAAATTCTTGAAAAACTATTTGACACAAGGCTAGGTGGCTTCCTTGAAAAACACCAGTTACTGACAGACAGTCAATATGGTTTTCGAGCAAAACGATCCACATCGATGGCACTTATTGATTTAATAGAGGAACTAACAACTTCAGTTGATAATAACAATTATGCAGTGGGGGTGTTCATAGACTTAAAGAAAGCTTTTGACACAATAGATCATGATATTATGCTGAAAAAGATGGAGAGATATGGTGTTAGAGGGGTAGGTTTAAACTGGTTAAAAAGTTACATCACAAATAGACAACAGTATGTGCAGATGGGTGAGTATAAATCAAACTGTTCACACATCACGTGCGGAGTGCCGCAGGGCTCAATACTAGGACCGAAATTATTCATATTATATATTAATGATATATGTAAGACATCCAGTATCATGAAATTTGTTATCTTTGCCGATGACACCAATATATTTTGCTCTGGAAAAGACATTCAGCAGCTGCTGGAGGTGGTAAAAATTGAATTGGACAAGTTAAAGGTATGGTTTGATCAAAATAAATTATCACTTAACCTGAAAAAAACTAAATATATGGTCTTTGGTAAACAAAAAACACTGATGAACACAAACATTGAGGTCAAAACTGATAATATCATACTAGAAAGAGTTTTTGATAATCTGTTTTTAGGAGTAATAATAGATCATAAGTTCTCTTGGAAACCCCACATAAATTATATCCGGTCTAAATTAGCGAGAAATATTGGTGTCATGGGCAAAACAAGAAATGTCCTTGAGTCTAAATCACTATACACCCTCTATTGCACCCTTATAACACCATATCTCACCTACTGTGTGGAAGTGTGGGGTAACACTTACAAAAGCAACCTTCAGCCAATATATTTACTGCAGAAAAAAGCAATAAGAATAGTAAATAAAGTAAATTACTATGAACACACAAATCCACTGTTTCTAAATTCACAAACATTAAAGTTTTTTGATTTAGTTGATTTTAAAACAGCACAATTATTATTTAAAGCTAGACATAATCTGCTTCCTGGAAATATCCAAAAAAGGTTTAGGGATAGGGATGGGAGGTATGAGCTGAGAGGGGAACTAAACTTCAAACAAATAAGTGTTGAAACAACCTTAAAGAGCATGTGTGTTTCTGTCCATGGGGTTAAGCTGTGGAATAGCTTGTCTGAGACAATTAAGCAAAGCAACAACCTTAAACAATTTAAAAAGAGGCTCAAACAGGAATTATTGCATGGATATAACCTGGAATGAGTAGGGAGCTGAGCTATGTTTATGCCATGTAGAGTTGGACTTAGTATAACATTTGGCTTTGTCTGTTCTTGTCTTTTTTTTTTCCTGTCTTTTTTTCTTTTGTCTTTGTCGTTGTCTGTTTTTATTTTCTGTTTTTGCTTTTGGTTTGTTTAATTTTCTATTCTTCTATAAATGACATTTGTTTTTTTTGTTTTTTTGTTTTTTTGTGTTGATTGTTATGCATGTCTTCAACAGCATGTTGGAGCAAGTTGAGATAAGGATAGGCACTTATAAGCTTTAAGCTTCTGCCTATGCCTTTTTGATCACAAAAGAAAAAGTAAACTGTTTTGTGTAATGTCTCCCTCTGTAAGATCGAAATAAACTATTCATTCATTCATTCATCATGTCAAATGAGTTTAACACATGATTCTTCTTGTAATGTTCGAACGGCATAAGATCGAAATAAACCATTCATTCATTCAAGGTGTGAAAAATACAGCTCATCACAATAGCCACCAACGTTCATTCTGGAAGACAAAGTAGATTAACTAAGCTATTGGAGAGTACTAAAATTAGGTTGTGGGCAGCAGTGGCTCAGGGGTAGAGTGGCCGCCTGGCCGGTAGAACAGCCAGATGGAAAAACTGTGATGTTCCCAGTTCGATCCCGGTGTCGAAGTGTCCTTGAGCAAGACTCTGAACCCCTAATCTTGCTCCTGATGTGCAGGTTGGTGCCTTGCGTGGTTTCCTCCGCCATCAGTGTATGAATGTGTTTGTGAATGGGTGAATGTAATGCACAATCTATTTAAAGGGCTTTGGATAAAAGTGCTATATAAATGCACAATTTACCATAGTTTTTACTCCGTTTGAATTCCTGATAATTTTATTACTGGGGCCGAATAAGTATCTTATAAACTAAGAGTCGGCCACATTGAGTCTAAAAGACATTTAGCGTGGAAATGAGTTATAAATAACATCCAAAAACTGCTAGAAGCTAAAAGAATAGGAAGGTAGATGGGTAGGTACTAGGATAGGTACTTTATTCATCCCAGGGGGAAATTAAGGTGTAGCCTAATAAAAGAAGAACATCTAAAACAGGCATGAAATCATAGTCAACGTACAATATGAAAAACGACAGACCAAAAACGACTAAGTCCAAAGGCTTGAATTCAACACCCCTCCCATCCAAATCAGCCTGATCTAGCCAGCCAGACGAGGAGTTGTTCAGATGTCTTATTGCCGGAGGCAGAACAGAGCTCCTATAGCGTTCCTTTCCTTCTTTCAACGTGGGTGTAAGTAGAGGGTACTGTTCTAAAGGAGGTCAGTGACTTCAAATACCTGGGCGCATGGGTCGACTCCACAGAGAAGGACCTTAACCCATTCTGACCTGAGATCAGATTCTAAAAGTGTCTTCGATTTTTCAAAAATAGCAGACCTACAAGCTCGTATCGCGCCACTCGGTGGCGCGATATGAGCTTGTAGATCTGCTATTTTTCAATAGCTAAAGCATAACATGATGCCAACACCAAAATGGGTGCCCGGTCAGAATGGGTTAAAGTGAGGAAGGCACTCGCCTGGCGAGCTCTTAACGGTATGACCAGTGTGTGGAATTCCAACCCTCCCCCGACACATCAAGATCAGTTTCTTCTCTGCTACCGTGGAGTCCGTCCTCCTCTACGGCTGTGAATGCTGGACACTTACACAAGCCCTATACAGAAATCCCTGGACGGGTGCTACACCAGAATGTTACATGTGGTACTTAACATCAACCAGGACGAGCACATCACCAACAAGCGTCTGTACGGGGCATTACCAAGTGTAACAGAGAAGATAGCAGTGAGGAGGATGAGACTAGCTGGCCACTGCCACCGACATCAAGAACTCCCGGCCAAAGAGCTTGTACTGTGGGAACCAAAACACGGGCATCGATGGAGAGGACGTCCCACACCTACCTACGTGGACGTACTAAAGAAAGATACTGGTGCGGAAAGCACAAAGGAGCTGGCCAGATGTATGGAGAACCGAGATGACTTGAGACGACGATGGAGGCCTCGTCTGGAGACGACGATGGAGGGCTCGTCTGAGGACGACGTCGAGAGAGTAAGTACTGTCTGTTGCTGAAGGAGCTTCTCTCTGCCCTGCCACAGCGTCACGTAGGGCAGTGGTTCCCAACCTTTTCAGGCCGTGACCCTCCAAAATAAGCATATTTGAACCCCCCCCCCTCCTTCCCCCATACACACACACAAATGTAGGAGTTGAGGCATTACATTAGCGCACCTGGGCACACAGGTGGCAATGTTCAGTCAATTAAGACCGCCTTTACACGAGGACGGTCGCCAGATAAAACGATAGTCCCGTTGCGTTCTCATTTTTTATTGACCCTTTACATGAGAACGCACACTTTAGAAAAACGCTATAATGTCGCTAGGTGGCGGTAACGGACTGCCAGATAGACCAGTCACCCAGTAAAGAACCAGGTAGCTCCCCCCTTCACGCAACCCTATCAGGGTTTTTCTTTTGAATGATGCTTCCAGACCACAAGGGAGTTGTGGCCGTCTCTGCCTGCTTTCTACTAACCGCATCGAGTGACACACAGGCTGACAGGCGCTGACAGGCGGATGGTTATATTTTATACATACATTAGGCTGCTACATATACGCTGCTGCCGCATATCACAACGCTTTTTCTTTACATCATGGTTTTACATTCACCATCGCTGATGAGCGGCACTTTGTAGGTGAGGAGGGAGCGCTTGCTCATTGTAGGAACACCAAATATTATAATATCACATATGGCTCTGAATCAATCTATTATAATATTAGAGAACTTGTACCCAACACATGGCAAGAAACCCAAAGCCACAACAGCTACGTCGCTATTGCAACACCCACAACACCATCTTACACACTACACCCACACACACTCACACGGCAGTGACGTCACACACTTGCCTTCGCAGTGTTCGGGACCTATCTCCTCCTATCGCGCCCAACGCCAACACTCGACACCACCCGCCAAAAAATGATCATTGCAGTGCCACCAAAGATGCCTCCCGTCCACACTCACGGCGGCAATGCATTTGTTTACTACAAACATTATCGCCCGAAGCACCCACACCCCCGGAACACTGTTGCCCTTTCACCACGCTAAATTCGCCAGGTCTATGCAAGTGAGCACAAATTACATGTGAGAAAATTCATTCACAAGCCCACAAATGCCATTCAAATGCCATTCAACAGACACTACGACTTGCTTACAATTCGCGAACCTGGCAACACTGCCCTGTCTTCTAATAGGCCCACACTAGCTCTCAGAAGTCAGAATCTGATCCTGATCTCCTGCAGGAGAAGAGAAACAAGGAAGACGAAGGAGAGGAATTGTAGCCTCACGATTTTGCTTATTCCTTCTAAATCTCTTTTTTGTTATCAAATGTTTTTTATTTTAAGACAGAAATCACAATAAGACACGTTAACATCATGACATCATCAAAGAAAACAAAACACATATAAAACACATGCAGAAACAAAAAACAAACAATCCCACCCACCCCTCCCCCCCCCCCCCCCCCCCCCCCCGAGACCAAAGATGCCACAAAATGTCATTACTCCTACTACTGTGCAATGGAAACAAAAAATAAATAAATAATGATAATAATAATGATTAAACCATGCCCTTAACCAAATCTGCAATACCAGACCAAATCTCAATGTTTTCCTTTTTTGCACCATGCAATATTGCTGTAGACATTTCTAGATAAATGATATCTAGAAAGGTCAAAGCCCATTGGCGAAATGTCAATGTATGAGGTGGTTTCCAGTGCGAAGCAACGATCTTCTTTGCGGCCGTTACGCCAGCAAAGAAGACACGAATACGGGTGTTATTTAATGGCAACTGGGATACATCATTTAATAAGAATAGAGATGGGGAGGGTGTGATGTTAATTTGTAGAATAGTCGAAAGGTATTCCTTCTAAATCTCTGTATTTAAACTATAACTCACTCAGCGAATCTCATAGTTACATCAACATTGTACTTTGTCAGTAGTTTGTTTGTTCCTAAATATTACGATTACACAGATCACTTTTGCTACAGCCAACTGCTGAGTACACACGCCTGCACACACACGCACACGCACGCCTGGCTTGCACACACACACACACACACACACACACGCACGCCTGGAAGCCACGATCTCTCTCTCTCTCTCTCTCTCTCGCCACACACACACACATCTTCAGTTTTATTAAATAACTGTCTTTCTCCGCACGTGCGCACACAACATTATTCAAGTGAAATGCGTAACGGCAATATTGGGCTAATATAGGCTACCAATACAGGACGTTATAATCTTCAGTTTTATTAAATAACTCTGTCTTTCTCCGCACGCGCACGTGCGCACACAACATTATTCAAGTGAAATGCATAACGCCAATATTGGGCTAATATAGGCTACCAATATGTAGTAGTAAATCTTTATTTCGGTCCAATTGAAAAAGCAAAATAAATAAATAAAAATACATACATACATTAGATACATTAGAGTCCACTTATACAAGTGGGACCGAAAAGGTGTAGGCTGAAGCCGAGGCTTATTTTGCCTACCCTTTTAAGCTTCAAAGAGCTTAATTCATCAGATGAATTGAAAAGAAAAATAAAGAAATCCAGGCAACCCTAGGTTTTAACAAACTAAGATATATCTAAGCAAAAAACAATTTTTACATACTCTAGTTTAAGGAGTAATGAAAGTTCAAAAATTAACTTTCCAGGCACAAAAAATATATAATTTGATTCTGGTTCCCCATTGACCAACACCAAGCGGGGGAGACCATACTGTGTGGCTTTTTAACCACAGAATATGGGTCCATTTCTACACCCCGGTGCTTCATCATACTATACTCTGTGACTAGTAGGTCACAGAATAAGGTTCTGGCTCACACACAGATTTACATACACATACTGTAGATACTCATCTCAGCACTAACTCCCATATCATGCTTACACACTTATACACATACATGCAGTACATACACTCACTCAGGCACGTAACTATGTTCAAGGAGAAGCACATTAAACAATTCAACTTTTTCTTCTGTACACTGGTGATAATTATCTGTTTGTTTGAGTGCATTATCATAGTGAAGTTTTATATTTATTTAATAGCTTATTTTTTAACATCTTTTTAAAAGTAGTGACAGTTTTGCACATTTTCAGTTCTCTATCTAGGTTATTCCATAAGATCACCCCTTTTATCGATATACACCTGCCTTTTGTGTTGGTTCTAGCACTTCTTGTTTTAAATATACACGTACCCCTGAGTGCATACTGGGATTCCCTAGGCTCGAACAGCTCCTGGATGCAGGGTGGAAGTATATTATTATGTGCCTTGTACATGATTACAGCTGTATTTAGGTCCACTAGATCTTCTAATTTGAGAGTTTTTGTACTGATGAAAAGTGGGTTGGTGGGGGCAAGGTAATCACTTTGGGTTATAATTCGTATTGCTTTCTTTTGTAGCATGTAGATTGGTTTTGTGGTTGATTTGTATGTGTTCCCCCATACCTCCACACAGTATGTTAAGTATGGAAGTATGAGGGAGCAATACAGTATGTGAAGTGAATTTCTATTTCTATTTCTAATATGTGGGTAGCCTACAGGGATTTACCCACGGAATGAATATATATATATATATATATATATATATATATATATATATATATTCATCTATACCAGGGCTGCCCACACTTTTTTTTTACTTCAAACTTTACTTTCAAAACGACCAGCTAAATAAATGACCAAATAAAACACACACACACACACACACACACACACACACACACACACACACACACACACACACACACACACACACACACACACACACACACACACAATGTCATGTCAAAGGTACCTCTGGAAGCCACACCTCTGATGGATCGGGTTTAGTCTTAAGGGGTGTGTTTTTTTCACCCACTGTGTAATACAATGAATGGACGGTAGGTGGCAGTAGTACAGAGGCCAGAGAAACTATAAGACAAACGCACATGGAATGGGAAATAGAGGGGGGGAAATGGAAATGGTAGGGTTTTTATTTTTGGTATTTGACTTTTCTACTGATGATTGTACGCAACAACAACTATTGCATTGTGTGTTTGAGCTGACAGGCCCTTTTTTATGTCAATCAATCAAGTCATCTCAGGTCATCTCAAGCGGCAGATGCAAAAATAGTTTTTTATATTAAAATTATATATATTGTTAGGGCCATGTCATGTGCTCTACCTGCAAACCCTTTGTGATCTATAACTTTTGGGCACCGCTTAACGTCAGATCAGGGGTTTTGTTGGCCAGTGCCAAAAATGCTCCCCGACAGCATAATCGGAGCAAATACCGGGCAGTGTGTATGAGCCATAACGTGTTGACTACACTACACTACACTAATAAGGACACATAATAATAACTAATAACCCATCCGTTACTACATGTGGAGTCAACTCCCGCAATTTCCTTCTTCCCATAGTGCGCGGCAACGTAACTCTGGGATGAGCGGCCGCAAAGCGTCCGCGAAATTCTAGTGTAACATATATGCGTTGTGAGCCGACGTGAGCCATGATGTCACAAGTTTTGCGCATTCACCGTTTGGCCTGTTTACATGGAGACGGGAGGAAACGGCGTTTGCAAAGATTTCCACTCTGGAGGGTGTTTTCACTTTGTTGCGTTAACTTTTTACCCCCAAAAAACTCCGTTCTCGTCTAAAAGGACAACCACAAACGATACTTTATTTTGCCGTTTTCTATGAACACTGTTCTCGTGTAAAAGAGGTCTAAGAGTCTCACGCACAGCACAGAGGGGGAAGAGAAACATCACAGGACAACCAAGTGGAAAACATAAGGGCGGCGACCCAGGCATGGCACGCTCAGGGCACAGAGCGTGACAATTTGGCCAATGTTGGACCAGTTTTTTATGGTATACTGTTGATTACTCTGATACAGTCTTTATTTCTTTTCTTTTTCATTTCCCCCCCCTAAAATTGTCACTTCAAAATCATCTGGGGACCTCGACCCACAGGTTGAGAACCACTGATGTAGGGGATGAGAGGGATTGTCCATGATTCTTCATCCTGCTTTTGGCCACCTCCCAACAGTATCTGAGGTGGTACAGAGGACAGAATAGTGCTACACATACTGTGAAAGACTATAGTGTGTGTGTGTGTGTGTGTGTGTGTGTGTGTGTGTGTGTGTGTGTGTGTGTGTGTGCATAAAATGCTAATCTCAGGGGCTTATATACGATCCCTTGGCGAAAACAATTCTGGTAGGGTGTGCACAATTGCGAGCATTTCTGCTATTGCGTGTGTGTGTATGTAGGGTACAATGCTGTTTCTCCATTTCTGCTAACCAAAATAGGTTGTGAGTCTGTGCATGTGGAGAAGAGAGTGTGGAGCTCAATAAAAGGAAGTAATGGAGGACAATAATGAATGTGGCCATCATACGTAGTGTCGAGCAGACAATCTGAGAGACGGCAGCAGAAATAAAGTGGTGATGGGGTGTACATAAATGTGTACTCACACGGTCAAATCCTTCAGCGCTCATCCATCTCTGAGAGGGTGAAACTGGACCCGAATGGACCGGCAACGTAAAGGGCTTTTACAGTGCCCATTTAGGTGCGTTATGTGAGTGTTAGTTTGAAGTGCTTGTGCTTTGTCTGTGTGTGTTTGTGTGTGTGTGTGTGTGTGTGTGTGTGTGTGTGTGTGTGTGTGTGTGTGTGTGTGTGTGGGGAAGCGTGTGCATACGAGCATGCTTGTGCATGCATGGGTGTGTCTATACGAGTGTTTATGTGTAGCATCATTTGTGTGTGTGTGTGTGTGTGTGTGTGTGTGTGTGTGTGTGTGTGTGTGTGTGCGTGCCCGCCTGCCTGTGTGCTAATAGAAGCCATTTTACTCACATCTGTCAATAGATTGAGGCTGGCTCCCAACAGAGCTGCTTAATGCTATCTCCTCTGCCGTCACGGCTCCTCAAAACCTCTAATAGAAGGATCAGTATCAATGCCATGTCAGAGAGATGGCAATTTCTCTTGACAGATGAACACATTTGCAACTGTAAAAGGCTGCTTTTCAGCGTTTTTATACAGCTATTCCTTTATTAGATAGAGTGTAGAGAGAGACAAGAAATCGATGGCAAAGTTAGGGGGAAGAGGAAGACACACGAGACGAGACGCCGGCGGTCGGATTTGAACCTGGGTCCTCGCAACTCACAAGGACAAAAACATAGTTTTTCTTATCAATGCATTGATTTTTCGTCTACGACCCAAATGACACATTCTTCTTATGCAATACCTTCACTTCACCAGACATTTACGGCTCAGTGGCCTTCTAGTTAGATATCGGTAGTCCGCCTTGAGATTGGAAGGTCAATACCCGATCGAGTCACCAAAGACTTAAAGTAATTGTATTTTTTCTTATTTAAAAAAAAACAACTGAACTTTTAACCTTCAGTAGACTTTCTGTGGTTTTCTGGCTCAAACAAGTGCTCTGATTTAGTCCACAAATGATGAAATAACATTACTGATGAAATAACATTACTTTCAACATCCCCAAACACATAATATGCTCTTTAACAGGTTGTTCCATTATTAATCAGTTACAAAGTACGAGAATCCATAGTACGAGAATTAACAAACACGTCTTGACGGTCTGATGATAAACAAACTGTCAACATGGCTACCGGAAATCCTTGCCAGTCACGCTCCAAAATAAAGAACGAAACGGAAGTAGGGGGCGTGGCCAGGAATTCCAATTTGCCAGCAGATGTCACTGTTGAGAGATTTTGCCGTTTTCATTGCAGCTCAAAAGTCTTCAGAAACACCCCAAGCCACAGAAAATCCACTGAATGTTCCATGTTCAGGTTGGGTGGGTGTAATGGATGTCATGAAACATAAAGGAAAAACAAAAAATAAAAAATAAATTAAGATGAATGTCATGAAACCTTTAAATGGTACTCAATGCCTCCCTACAGAAGCCTGATTACAAGGCTTCCGCGTGCGTTCAGGGTTAGGTGCAGGGTTAGTAATTGCGGCCAGTCGGAATGGCCATGCGTCGGAATAGCGGGCTTCGGAATGCCGGTGTGTAACCTGGAAAAAAGTACTCACATTTCGTACTTAAGTAAAAGTATCAATACTGCAATATAGAAATACTCTGTTACAAGTTAAAGTCCGGAATTAGAAAAGTACAAAGGTATTGGCATACAAAGTACAAAGTAAAATGTATATAATGATGTAAAACCATAACCGAAATGAAATAAATAAATATGAAATGAAATGAAAAGTACTTATTATGCAGAATGTCCCAATTTAACAATCTGCAAAGTAACTAGTAACTATAGGTTTTCAAATAAATGTAGTGGAGTAAAAGTACAACATTTGAATCCGAGATGTAGTGGAGTACAAAGTATTGGAAATTGGAAATACTGAAATACAGTACCTCAAAATTGTACTTAAGTAAATGTATTAAGTTACTTTCCACCACTGTGACATACTGGCGCGATGTCCAGGGGGTGTATCTCAGTACATCAAGCTTCAGTACATCAGGCTACAGAAACAGGAGACAGGCTCCTGACCTAATGGGCCGCCTGGCTCAAGAACCGTTGGTTCCCAAGGCTACTTACTTAATTACTTACTCACCAGACATGTTAGGCTTATATAACCTAAAGGTGCTTCTGTTTTGTGATGACATTTATGTAACAGTATGAGCTATGCAGACATAGCCTACAGTGCACACACACACATCATAAAGTATAATAGTGGTGACAGTATTCCTTAACTCTGTGTGCTAACCTCAAAACGGATACAACATGTCATGTCTATGAACTGGATTATAATGACTTTTCATTAAATTATTCTCATTTAATTTGATTAGAGATTCACTGAAATATCGCAATTACGGATTTGACAAATAATTAATCCTCTCTGTTGTACCATCGACATTTACAGATGTACATGCACGCATGCACACCATGCACGCACGCACGCACGCACGCACACACGCCACGCCACGCCACGCCATGCACGCACGCACGCACGCCACACCATGCACGCACGCACATCTTGGGCACGTCATTATATGCAATTGAAAAAATGCGTGCATAGATCAGCTAGGCCTATTTGTTTGCGACATTTGTGGGACACCATAATAGGACGAAAAATAAATTTATGCAAAAACAAACACAAAACATAAAAGGTTACTGCCCATTAGTAATAATATGCAGAAAAGTCTGCTCTAGACGGCTGGGCCAAAGGCTATCTGTAGCCCCCCTCCAACCAGCACTGACATGAAAGAGTAGCAGTCTCCAGTAATTGGAGCGAACTGGTGGAGGGACCCAGCAGTTGCCAGTTGTGTTACCTGGTTGCTTTGTTTTCAGTATGACAATGAATTGGCTCCAGCTGAGGTTCTGGGCAAAGCTTATTACTGACAGCTAGGGAGCCCAGAAGACAGGCTAATCACTGGTGTTTCACTCAAGCACCTGTTCTGGCAGTGACACACACACACACACACACACACACACACACACACACACACACACACACACACACACACACACACACACACACACACACACACACACACACACACACAGACACACACACACACACACACACACACACACACACACACACACTGCAGGAAACAACAGGTGCAATACGAGAAAAACAGCATTTGTTGTTCCCACAAATAACGAAGAGGTTTATACAAGGGAGCACAGTCAGAAAGTGAGAGAGAGACAGAGAGAGAGAGATATTTCATTGATATTATGTTGTCATGTTGTTGTTTGTCATATCTGTGATTGTGCTTTGGCAACACTTGTAAAATGTCATGCCAATAATGCCTGTTGAATTGAATTGAATTGAATTAGAGAGAGAAAGATAGAGAGATTGAGAGAGAGAGAGAGAGAGAGAGAAAAAGTCAGTGTTGAGGAAGGATGGAAGAAGAGGAAGAAAAAGTACCTGAAATTAAAAGTAGAAATATCTAAATAGCAAACATGATTGTGATATTAAATGTATTCAAGTGTCTACAGTCAAAGTAAATGCGCTATTCACCCCTATAACAAACAAATCAGCCAGACTTTGTCTTCTCTAGCTTTATGAAGTTGATCAGTAAAGCTCAAAAGCAGTTTTGAGGAGCCATTTACTTCACCCATGGCAGACATTTTACCAGATAAGATTCTCCCCCGGACCCCCCCCCCCCACCCTTTCTACACACACACACACACACACACACACACACACACACACACAGAGACTGAGGCAGACAGACAGACAGCCAGACAGACAGACACTGCAATGAATGTGTACACACTGCACAGCATGTCTTAGCTGGTGGGAGGAAGCTGCATTTACTACTGCCATCTTTCTTGCTAGCAACGACATAGACTACCCTTTAAATGTTTTATACGACTTTGAGAAATAAGTCAAAGAAATGCACAGTTTCCCCTGGCACCCCTGCAGCTACAGTATACAGTACAGTGAATGGGGAGGTCACGGATGAGAAAATTCAGCTAAGAATAATAATAATAAACTGTGTGAACGATGCTTGTGCATGACTCGCATGAATGAGGCCCAGGGAGGTTAACTCTTAGATTTGATAGAAGAGTTGATATAACACAAATCTTTGGTTTCTCTTTTCTACTTATATCTAACAGATATACTCTCGCACACACACACACACACACACACGGTCACAGTAGTACCTTAATAACAATCAGATTACAGATTTAATAAGAGTACTGATGCAGTCAACTTGAAGAAAGCATTACTGTGATGAAATGACGGTTCGTTTGTCACACTGTTCACACACACACACACACACACACTTAGCCTTACATCAAAGTTTTTAAAGGTCTCATAATTTGTTTCTTAACTTTCTCATGCACGCACACACACACACACACACACACACACACACACACACACACACACACACACACACACACACACACACACACACACACACACACACACACACACACACACACACACACACACACACACACACACACACACACACACACACACACACACACACACACACCCACCCACCACTGTGATTTGTCAAAGGTTTTTATAAAAGGTCCAGTAATTGGTCCGAGATTTCCTTGCATCAAACCAACGAAGGCCCTAGTGAAATAACTTTAGAATTAATAATTTGTCTGCATCCTTCCACAAACTCATAAATCAATGTCTTCTAAAGTACCTTTAAAGGTGAACAAAGTCATTGTTGGGGAAAAAGTATTTCCCAATTGTGGCAATGCTGCATTTCTAAATGCAGTCTTTGAAAAAACTTGTTCTGCAAGTTGTTTGATTTATTTGATTTGATTTGCACAAAAAGTCAAAGACTTAATTCCATTGTGGTCCAAATAAATAAATACAGCATATGGTATAGGAAGAACTTAATACAATAAGGACAACTACATCATCATAGATCAATAAACAAAACAATAAATACATAATAAATAGATAGATACAGCACTATTCTAGCTTGCCCATGAGCCAGTTTTTCAACATATTTTCAAAAATGTTCAAGGACTGGGCAAATTTAATTTCCCTTGGGATTTTGTTCCAATCCTCCACCCCTGTATATTTAAATGAGCTTCTGCCTACCTTATTTTTTAGGTTTGGTAGTTTAAGATCAGCTACACTCGCCCTTGTATTCAAGCTATGGGACCCATTTATATACGGGAAGTAACCTTTCAAATATGTTGGGCATTTTTCCTTTAAGATTTTATAGACCATAATGAGTCTCAGTTGTTGTATTCTGATTTCGACTGGAAGCAAACGTATTTACAAAGCCTTCTTTTCTTCTCGCTTTCACACGCATCAATTCCTGGTGCACAACGCCAGTCTTCAAGCAGGTTGCTTATTTCAGCTTCAATATCCTCATAATTTGCCTCCATTGTATAGCCTGAGTTATAGCTAGTTGTGCCCACGCATGTCGCATATTTGTCGTATATTCTGTGTGTGTATGTTCATGCACATGCAAGCTTGTACATAGCTCTGGTCCATAGCTCTAATGCGTTGCATTTAGAGCTATGTTACTCTCGACTTCCGCCGCTCGCATGAATGCAGACCAGCCTCTCGTCTTTAGCGTAAATAAAAAGAAAGTTTTTGGCCAAAAAGTACCGTTTATACGTGTTGTGGGGGGCTCAGAGTGCTCCCACTAAGGAAAGTTGGCTTTCTAATGACACAACCCGCCTTTGTTTTGGTGAGTAGCAAAAACGTTCTTTTTATTTACGCTAAAGACGAGAGGCTGGTCTGCATTCATGCGAGCGGCGGAAGTCGAGAGTAACATAGCTCTAAATGCAACACATTAGAGCTATCATGGACCAGAGCTAGCTTGTACAGTACATGTACGTGTGTGGTGTGTGTAGCTCATGCATGAATGGCGGCCAGCTAAATAGCCACACAAGGATCTAATTTTCTGACTTTATTGATCTAGCTGCAAACCAATCTATCCGAGCGAGGCCAAACCGTCACCGAGACGGACATCACATTTCCATTACTGGCTAGATTCCAAGAGTCACTTCTCACCTTTATTGAGTTGTCTTGGGAAATGCTGTTATTCATGCGCGTTAACCTCGAACCACACCCTGGGCCTGCATCAGCATGCCACACTTAATCTTTTTGATACTAATTAATATAAGTTTACTGTCAGACTGAGACGATGGGCGCGTGTGCGGTCACACCTCACGAAACAGCGGTTACTTACTGATTTATTCATAGACGTCACCACATTTGCCAGAGCAGATTTATTTTAAATTCCACCCACTGCGAGCCTCTCTCTACGTCTGTATGTCATTCTGTCTCACACACTACAAATTTGACTCGTACAAATGAACCTGAATAAAGATTCAAGGTTTCATAATCATTTACAGGTACATACGAGTCCACATTTGCTCTGTTCTCTCATAGTACACATACCGTACAACAACAAGGGCATATGGAATTCTTCCACAAACAGAACAGCGTGCGCCTCATCACTCTCATCGTATCTCTTGGCATGTCAGTTCCTTCTCTACCTCTCTGTCCCTCTCACCTGCCTGTGCATGCCTCCCTTATCTCAGACAAGTGACTGAAAAGGAAGCTTACGTACATTATGCATCGCCAACATTCAACAATTCATCAACTATTCACAGCCAGCCTGTCTCTCTCGCGCACGCACGCACGCACGTGCATATATATATGTCTACATCCCAGTGGAATGATTCTATTAAAATAGGGAGTGTTCAGAGTTAATCTAATGCGATGGAGGAACCACAAAAAAAGGATAAGGATTACAGGCCTAGGGGACAGTGGTACAAAAGACCTTCCATGAATAAGGAATAAAGAACAGAGTGCAATGAAGCATTAATTGAAGACACAGAGAACACTCTAAGAAGAATAAAGCTCTTGATGTGAACAGTGGAATGATCTTGAGAAGCTACACCTCCATGAGTGCAAGAACTATTATGTCACGAATGAGCTGTACATGATTACGCATCATGTTGTGCACCGGAAATGGCTGCACGCGCAACACGGCGCAAAGCGACACGTTGTGCGCTTGTAAGATCTGTTATTTTCCCTAGTTTAGGTCCCGGGCAAACGTCTAATCTCACTTTCGGGTCTCGACCTGGAAAGTTTCCGTCTGGTTTCCAGGCTAGAAACATTTGGGAACCACCGTGGTTCATGTGGTATAAAATCTAAACCACATGAATGTGAGCCGTCCATGGTGCTCAGTAGTACAGTGGATATGTGAGCTCTGTCCATGGTGCTGAGTAGTACAGTGGATATGTGAGCTGTCCATGGTGCTGAGTAGTACAGTGGATATGTGAGCTGTCCATGGTGCTGAGTAGTACAGTGGATATGTGAGCTGTCCATGGTGCTGAGTAGTACAGTGGATATGTGAGCCGTCCATGGTGCTGAGTAGTACAGTGGATATGTGAGCTGTCCATGGTGCTGAGTAGTACAGTGGATAGGTGAGCTCTGTCCATGGTGCTGAGTAGATTAGTTTATTTGCACATAAAATTCAAAACAAGTGAGAAATACATTTAAGTAGAAAGGAAAAGAAATGTCTAAATCAAAACATGATGTGCAGGAAAGTACAGATAGTAAAGTCAATAGGTGAGCTCTGTCCATGGTCCTAAACCCTAAAGCTCTCCTTATCCATAGCACACAAAATGAAGACTCTCTCCACCTCCCCAAACTAAGGAGCGGCCCCTGCAGCAGCCGCCAAAAGGACCTAGCAGAGGAAGAAGTCATCATCTTCTTTCGACCGCGGTCGAGATAATGGATTTCACAATGCCGTGCCAGACTTTCCGGACCTTCATTGCCATCCCCAGTTCCTGCTTACTGATGCATGTGTCCCTAGCGATGACATCAGGGAACGACAGTTTTCTACCTCTGGTCTGCTTTGAGCCAGGACTCCAGAGAAGAAGGGAAGATATAACCTCATTGTCAGCTCTGTAGCAGTGGCCGGGAAACTGTGTTCTTCTGGATCGGACTAGTGAAGAAACACGGGGAAGGTTGCCGTACTGTATATTAGATTAGTCGATGGGTGGCTCTTCCAAGAGTAAGTGGTGTAAGTGCCATCCAACCGTTTATCTAATTTCTTTGAAATTTCTTCTGAAATGTCTTTGAAGAAGTGCCCAGCATAGTTGGTAACCCTCCACCACTCTCCATTTGGGCTCATTAAGGGTTTTCTCTGGCAAGTCAGACAGAGTTGTCCACCTGCAGCAGTGCCAAATAGGAGACGGGATAGAGAGCCAAATTGTTTGTTCCCCTATTACTCCCTGCATGAACTCGATGCTGCAGAGGGCACAGGCAAAATAAACAAAACCAATATACCCCATACATACAGTAACCATGAGGCCACCATTGCACATAGTGAAGAGAGACTGCAATGGTGACGGTGAAACGTGTATTGGGCGCTCGGGGCCCGACCTGCGATCCATGATTGTGGTGCGTCCACACACGTCCTCTGTGTCACCACTAATAGAGGGTGCCAGAGCACCGAAATCCCTCACCCAAAAAAACGCCTTTCTTGCTTTACAGGCTAAGAGTGTTTTGGTTAGTCTCTGGCAACGAGACCACCTACGAGGGGGTAGCTGACATCATCATGTCATGGCCACGCGACTCAATTCCAGCCATTTGGATCTTACAAGCGCCAGAAGACACAGATTCGTAGAACTGCGGTTTCATTCATAACCTGTATAGTTTCGCAAGTTATCCCATTATAACTGAAATCAGTTCACAATACACCCGTGTGGGATAAAGCCCCTCAACAGCAGTATACAAGATCATGCGAGGACACGCTCAGGGAAACCCATTCCGTTACAATGGAAGTGGCCTCAGTGACTCTAGGAAAGTTAGAAAAAAAGTTTATTACAAATCCACTTAGTTGTTAAGTGACTGCTGAATATGCCATCCCCAGGAAAGAAAAATGGAAATGGAAAAGACAGGGGAGGAAATGACAAATGCCAACGCAGCCACCTCTGGAAGCTATATTGTATTGAGTAGGACTCAAATAGACTGGCTGTGTGTTTTGAATGGCAAGGCAATGGCCAAAGCTATTAACTTACAATAGAGGTGAGGCATTGTGTCCTACAAAAAACTCTCCCTGACACTATGCTTGGATGTAGCCTAGTAGTCTTGTTTTCCTCTACGTGCTGTATGTCTATTTTTATAGCAGTGAATATTCAGTAAGTGCTGTAGACGGTCAAATTTTAATTACAAAGTGCAAATACACAGTAATATTCCCTTGTTGAATATAGAATGTTTCAGCGTTCACACTAAACACAATGATACCATATTTGTGGCGCACACACGCACGCACGCACGCACGCACGCACGCACGCACGCACGCACGCACGCACGCACACAACTATCACATGCCCTTACTGCAACCGGTCATTCTGTGCAAGGATTTATATATATATATATAATACATTTTCGGGTCAGGATATCAATTTAATCCAATCAGGAGAGCGAACTCATAACAGAATTGCAATTCAAACAATATAAATATTAAGCTGATACATGGGCTTTCTTAGCTTATTGGATGAAATTGGTGACCATTTTCAGTGTGATAGGACAGGAAGGGGCCAAGTGGCATGTCCCTCTAAACCTGTTGGAACCGATTCATGAACTGCTCTGGTGGATAGTCGTTTTTTAACCCATTCTGACCTGAGATCAGATTCATACGAGGTTTCCGCCAGACACACACTGGTCTGATGAACCCATTCTGACCTGAGATCAGATTCTAAAAATGTCAGTCGCTCTTCGATTTTTCAAAAATAGCAGACCTACAAGCTCGTATCGCGCCACTCGGTGGCGCGATATGAGCTTGTAGATCTGCTATTTTTCAATAGCTAAAGCATAACATGATGCCAACACCAAAATGGGTGCCCGGTCAGAATGGGTTAAAGCTGGGATTAGGCGGATGAGTCACGGTCACAGTCAGGACATTATCTCTGAGGGACAAGGTTTTGCACTGTCATGTTTCTGTCTTCCAGTATTGTGTCCTATTCCTTACCTTTCTAGTTTCCTTCATTTAAAACAATGCGATTGGTCTGACCCTATAAGGAATCTTTGTCACGTCCTGTCCTAGGACGTACCACGCCTGGACCGCCGTCCTTATGTTTGCCCTTCCACCCCTGTGTGCTTCCCTGTTAGACTGACACCTGTGAACTCAGCTGCGGACAATATTGCCATCACGGCTTGGTGGTATTTATATGTTGCTCCTGTGCTATTCTGTGTTGAGTCTTAATTGTTTCCTTGACACGACGCGTGTGTTTTGTATCTGTGCTTGCTGGCCCTGTGCGGCACTCCTATCGAATCCTGTGATTCAGTTTTCTGTTAAATAAAGCCCCGTTTCCAGTACTCCTGTGTGACCGTCCTGCTTCCTTCCTACACCGTGATAATCTTTTCTTAAAGAGACTCCTCACGATCAATGATTGATGACTTCTCTCGTCTCCCCCCGCCTCTCGAAGAGACTCGGCATGGGAGTGTCAGCTCCAACCAGAACCAGCTCAGCAACAACGTTGCTCTTGGTGCATTCAACAGCACAGCGATAATGAGGGAATACTAAAACACAAAAGCACCACCACAGTCAGCGGAAAACAGCAGAACAGAACAGAGAACGCTGACCTACCTGGGGTGTCATACCATGACAGAGGTACATGATGGGGATGTTGTCGCTGTCTGGTCCCTGGTCCAAGCATAGGTCATCTTTTAGACTGTTCTTCAACTGGTGAAATGAGTCAGGGTCCGGGAGAACATCATATTGAGACAGAGACACAGTGAGGAGAGATAGGAAAATATTATATTACCTGCGTACACACACACACACACACACACACACACACACACACACACACACACACACACACACACACACACACACACACACACACACACACACACACACACACACACACACACACACACACACACACACACACACACACACACACACACACACAAAATTAGATTGTTAATTAGTCCATTATGACGGAGTGCCACAATGCACAGCTACCGTATGGTGTGTGGCTAAAAGCTGAGACAAATGGAACCACTTAAGGCTGATTACTACTTGCCTGGAGGAAGTCGTCAGACAAACATTGTCGATAAACCTGCTCCATCATCGCTACATTACGTTTCGGAGGCACTCTGCTGCTAATCCAATATGTGACAATAATGAAACATTAGTAGGTTTTGGCACGTATCATTCGCTTCAGTTGTGATCCTCTTGAGAATCATAAGCTACTTATAGAATGTCATATATCAGCTGTGACAGCTCCATATACCATAATTCTTCTAAACGGTCTTAGTCTTTTATGAGATTGAGTATTTCCGAGTATTTCTTTTTTAAATAGAAATAATAATAATATAAATATTTTCACTCAAAAATGTATTCCGTATTCAATGGATAGTCGCAGAGAGTCAGACAATAGCACCCATTAGGGGACCTTGAGGTTGGAACACAAGAGTCTTGCATCTGTCAAGCTCAACTAAGGCTAAGAGTTATTTCCATCAGTGTCTGGTTTGGTCGCCAGGTTTGAGTTTGAAGGCAAGGTCAAGTGTGAGCAGGGATGCCTGGCCAGAAGGTCAAGTGTGAGCAGGGACGCCTGGCCAGAAGGTCAAGTGTGAGAAGGGATGCCTGGCCAGAAGGTCAAGTGTGAGCAGGGACGCCTGGCCAGAAGGTCAAGTGTGAGAAGGGATGCCTGGCCAGAAGGTCAAGTGTGAGAAGGGATGCCTGGCCAGAAGGTCAAGTGTGAGAAGGGATGCCTGGCCAGAAGGTCAAGTGTGAGCAGGGACGCCTGGCCAGAAGGTCAAGTGTGAGCAGGGACGCCTGGCCAGAAGGTCAAGTGTGAGCAGGGACGCCTGGCCAGAAGGTCAAGTGTGAGCAGGGACGCCTGGCCAGAAGGTCAAGTGTGAGCAGGGACGCCTGGCCAGAATGGAAATAATGCTGAAAGCGAGGGAGAAAAAGGACTGTAGGTGGTGTATGTGGTGTGGTGGTGGAGTCTAGACCAGGGGTTCTCAACCTTTTTTTGGGCTGGGGACCCCCGGAAATGCTTTGGCCATGTCTCGCGACATGACACAAACAGCACTTACTCCTGCATGATGGTAATTCCCTTTGGTATGCTGAGGATGATTGGTAAGCAAGCTAAATGTCTGTTGTTGATCCACCTTTTGCGTCTTGTAATTATGCTCACATAATTATAAAAAGTAAGTAAATGTGTGATTCAACTGACCATAATGGTATTAAAATGAATGACAAAACTATTAGTTGGATCTCTCTGTTGGATATCTCTGCTAAATAAAGCCTCCAAGGCAGATTGGATCTCTTGACTTCCATGTACCCCTCCTTTCCTGGCCTATATCCTGCCAGAACACACCACTGCCTCCTCTTTGCTGAAAACTTTCCAACAGTTTTGTCTCAATGAAGGGCAAACGTTTCTTTAAAATAAAAACTAGTCTTCAAGGTATAGCCTAGTTTTTGGAACTGTTGCAACAGTCTATTCCCGGGGTGGGGTGGTGGGGAGGACATTCAACCTCAATATACGCATGCATTCTCAGCAGGGTTAGGGACGTGGTTCTGTTCCCTCAATGAGGTTTTGGACCAAATCATCCAAACATGAGACTTCCCCACTTCAACATATCACACCCGTCTTGGGCCGTCTCTGTCTGTTGCACTTCCTTTGTGCTCTTATATCAAAATTCTATTTAATTAAAGTATCGTCATGTTCAATTTAATCTCATTCTACTTTTAATACAATAATATCAAACGAGCGAATGAGGCAGTGATCAGACAAAGCCTAATTTTGTCGGATCCGGCGCTTGAATGGAACTGCTCAGCAAAGAAAAATAACTCCTATGCTTTCAGATATTTACACTGCATACGAGCAGAATTTCATTGTGTTTTCTTTCATTTCATGTTAAACAGAGCTGAGTGAATAAACGCTGTGCACTGATTGTACCGCGTGAGTATATGTACAAAGGCTCACTTCATCTGCCGTGCATCCCCTGACTGACTGTTTGTTTTGACAAATTATGTAAACTTCATCATATCTGCATCTCTCAGATGTCACCGCGGCAACGCTTTCATCTCCTGCACTCAAAGCAGCACCCCACACACAGGCTCGGTAATAGCTACAATTCCATGCAACGGCTTCTGCGGTTGAAGAGTGTTTATAAAACAACAAACAAGAGAGGCTTGTTTGTTAAGGGCTCCATTTTCCTCGCCGCTAAACCCCTTATCCCTAAAATTCTATGCCTTTTTTACTATTTTGAAAAACATTTTTGAATAGTTCAACTAGCGGCGTACATTGACACGTTGTGAGCTTGAAGACTGGCCATTTTAACTATTCAAAAATATTTTGTAAAATAGTAAAAAAAAGGCAAAGAAGTTTAGGGATAAGGGGTTTAGCGGTGACGAAAATGGAGCCCTGTGACTTTCTGACTACCATCTGTACAGAACCGCAGCCAACCCATTTCCCATCAATTCACAAGATATTTATCTATTCCAAGTAATAGAGGGTATGCGCGTGACATCATCATCATACCCGGAAGTTATGCGGGAATAGAGCACCGAAGTCCTGACGTAACTCGCTCATCCCTTCGATTCCCCTGGTTCGCGGAAATAATTTCTCTATGGAGAATAACATGGGGTGATCTTAATATCGTCTACTATAAGCGTTGTGGTCCAAAAATAAACAAGCTGTCTCTGCGTTATTGTCAGGGAGGTGTCTCTGTATCGTTTGCAACAGTCAGTCACTCATATATGATACAGTCTGCTTCTAGCGAAAATGTAACTAATTCAGTACCAGTAACATTAGCGTTTTCTCTCAGTCAGTTGATTCTTCATATCCATATGAGTGAAGCGGCCGGGATGACATGTTCATTTTTCAAACACAGTTCTTATATGAAGCAATCTAAAAATCCTCCTATGGCGATTTCAATGCAACTAAAAAAATACATGAACCTGGGGACTGACGCCCTCTACTGAAAGTGACGTCAGACTTCGGTGCTCTATGCCTACTGAGTGGCAAAATCTACTTTCTGGCCTTGACAACCCAACATCCAAACAGAAAAGTCCTGTCTGATCGCATTACACGACTTTAAACACATTAAATGAACTTTGCCACTCGATCTGCCATTCACTGTATGCATGCGCATACCCTCTATTGTTTGAACCTAGGCAGGGTGTCAATGCAGATGACACAATAGGCTACAGAATAAAATATTGTCATAGAATAGGGGCTGGTGTGATTTTTTATAGTTTCTATTCTTTCTTCCTAATCTAAAAAAAAAAATCTAAATCTAAAATCTAAAGAGGTTCAGTGACACATTTGAATCAGCCCTAAAATAACACATTTTTTGTCTACCCATCTGTTCCTTCTCCGTTTTGGCCTAAAACACTCATGGGTCTCTTGAAAGGTGCTAAATTTAAGTTAGCCTTATAAATATCAAACTCTGGTTACAATCAAAACTGAAATTGTGCATGTGTGAGCAGAAAGACATAACATGGACTGAATCTGTCATGAGAAGCAGATTTTGCCCTCTATCAGTTAAGACAGAGAGAGAGAGGTGGGCTACTTCTGTCCTGCTTTCAACAGATTTCTTCCGTTCTTCAATTATGCAAAAATTCTCCCACAGCCTTTAGCGTAAGAGGGAACAGCCACACCGAGATTAAGTGGCGTGAAGAAAAGGTTTGCTCTTTCACTTGAAGGGAGCTCTTATCTTGGAGTGGCTTACTTCACATTATTGTGCACACAATTACCTTCAGTGTTAATGGAAAAGTTACGCTATTGTGGAACATAAAGACTTAGAAAAGATGCTTAAAGGACCACTTTTCAACCTATCTTCATATACTAAGTCCTCACTAATAATCATGATAAAATGGCACGATTTTTTTTACTCAGTCTGTGTCTCATAGGAGGGCTGTGGGCAGTTTAGAAACAGTCTTCCAGTGACATCATCATTAGGCAGATAATTTTTTTACAAAACATTGTGAGAACGATTACTTCCATTTTCGCATGGCCGTCGTTGGCCGATGGCCGGTCGAGTTTATAGTTTCACCTATTGGTTTCACAACTAATATTTGAAAGTTATGTCATTGTTCAGTTTGACCGCACTCAGTCAAACAGTATCAACTCTAGTCTTAGGCTGTGTTGTGCCCATCAAACAACTTTTAAAAAGGGACACCACTGGATTTTGGGAAATTATTTTCATAGTTTCCTCCAACTTGGCTCCAAGAATGGCACACTCTCAGTGCTCCCGATTGAAGCAGTGACATTTTAGTGGCAAGTGCAAGTTACCTACTTACTTTCTATGCCTGTCTTTAGAATTGATTTTGCAACTGTCGTTGAAGACCTCATGAATATAACATTGAGTTCTCTTTTATGGTTGAACGGCAGGCATGGAGAGCAGAGAAGAGGAGGAAGTAAATACCAGAGGGAGAGAAAAAAAAAAACAAGCTTCCCTGTGTGAATCACTGATAGTGATAGCATATTGATTCTTTCCTAAATGTGGAGCCATGTTCAGTGGTTCAGTCGATCTGAGATTAAGAATTCATAAAATATGAAAATGTTTATAATTTTTTAATATAAAGAGTCTTCAAGTGATTCTGGGGGATTACTTTCTTGGCCCACTGGGCAGTGTGCACAAATGTGCACATTTGATGCCGATTGGTTGTAGCGTCTTTTAACCCATTCTGGGCGGGCACCCATTTTGGTGTTAGCATCATGTTATGCTTTAGCTATTTAAAAATAGCAGATCTACAAGCTCATAGCGCGCCACCGAGTGGCGCGCTACGAGCTTGTAGGTCTGCTATTTTTGAAAAATCGAAGAGCGACTGACATTTTTTTAATCTGATCTCAGGTCAGAATGGGTTAATCAGACCAGTGTGTGTCCAGTGGAAACCTCGTATGAATCTGATCTCAGGTCAGAATGGGTTAAGATTAGCCAAGGACAGTGAGACACAAAAATGTGTGATGTGGGATGTGTTACATCATACATACGGATGAACATCTCTTCTAGATGGCTCACCCCGTAGGCAACACACCATAAAAGTGGAACAACTCCAGTAACTGGAAAATAAATTAAATGCACCTGGAAGTGCAAATTCTGCCTGCACCAAAATATCTTGTTCTATGTCTCTCCATGAGATATACTGTATGACCCCATTACCTAATGCTGCTCTTGACAGTGACCTTGGTAAAGTTCCACCTATCCATTCTCAATGGATAGGTGGCAACTTTGTGTCCCAAACTTTTATGTGCACTTGTTTCTGTGGATCCTCAGATGGGAAGAGTTCTACGACTAGCACATTTGAGACTATAGACTAGAGCAACACTAAACTAAACACTAAAATCGATAACACTAAAATCGATACTAAAACGTATACGTCACACAAGCATTCTGACAACTGACGAGCGATACAGATTAAGTACTACAGCTGGAAATGAAGTTAGAGAACTCACCACTCCGTAAGCGACGGTGTCACTGTAAGACCTGAGCTCAGGGTAGATGTTGGTGAGGAACCAGGTGAATGGTCGGCAGTTGAGTCTAGCGCGCAGGGCCTTTCTCTCAGAGATGTCACCGATGTCTATACCCGAGTTCTAGAGAAGGGAAAGCATGCATGCATGCACGCACACACACACACACACACACACACACACACACACACACACACACACACACACGCACACACACACACACACACACACACACACACACGCACACACGCACACAGTATTGGGGGCGGCTGTGTTTCAGGAGGTAGAGCAGGTCGTCCAATGATCTGTGGGTCGGCGGTTCGAATCCCGGCTCCTCCTGTCCACATGTCGAAGTGTCCTTGGGCAAGACACTGAACACCACCTTGCACCCAGTGGTTGCCACCATTGGTGTGTGAATGTGGGAAGTGAGGACGCTGGCATTGACTGTTTGCCGCTTCACCTCACAATGTATGAATGAATGACCATTGTGAATGACCATTGTAAAGCGCTTTGAGTAAGCACGTAGTGCATACAAAAGCTCTATAAAAACCCAGAGATAGGTTTTACAAAGAAGCATGCACCACTGTGCATTGGCTGTGTGATGCCACCCATTTAAGACTGAGATCATGACAATTGCACGAGATAATCAGAAACTTCAGATCACAACTTGGATCTTTGTCGTGTACATCACAATCACTGTAAAATCACTGTTTTGTTACAATCTTACCTTGAATAAACTATGACTTGTGCTTTTTCTAATGCAAATTAGTTCCATTCATTAACCTATTTCAGCACATCCTTCAGTGAGAACAACCCACAGACTCTACGTCACTGTGTGGTTGTGCGGCGCACCGTGTTATGAAACAGTTATGACAGTTATGAAACAGCGTGAGTGCATTGTTAGCCTGTAGGTCAGCTATTTTTGTCAAAGTGTTTTGGTGTACAGGAGGAAAAGGAGAGGACCGATGACCAGTCCATTCCCCTGGGAGACCATGGTCAAGTAAACTAAGACCAGTCTAGTCCCCTGGGAGACCAAGGTCAAGTAGACAAATGGAGCAGGGGAGGAACTACAGTACAATGTCAGATCTGATTAAATTGGACTTACTACAGTACTGGAACTAAACTCCTTAAATTACCGGTATTCACTGTTGAACTCTGTAGACCAGAGAGTGGATGCTCTATACAAAAATAGAGACCCTGATGGCTGAAATGCAAGGCTTGGAAAATTGCGTCTCTGAATTTGAGAAGAAATGAAGCATGCCTTAAGACTATATATAATTATATAGATAAGGATCAGCATGAAAACTGACACTGTCAAAAACGATTTTAGATTAGATTGCTTCCTCGAGACTACCTGTACCTGTATAATAGTTGATAATATACAGTACAAGCTTGGCTATGAAAGCGTGTGACACCGGCACACAACTAAGTACAAATCGCCCATAATGCTTAAGGAAGAGGATTTGAAAGAATGCACCGCATTATAGGCCAAATAAAGACACACTAAATATCCTCAGGCTATCATATTTAAGCTATATCATTATCAGAAGAAATTGCAGATCCTGAAACCGTCCAGAGACTAGAGGGGTGTAATTTCAGAGTGGTGACATACATATCTATTCTGTATAGCTTCATTCCAAGATGGTTTAGTTTGGGCCATTAAGACAACAACTACACCACTTGGACATTAAGACCTTCAGTATACTTTAGACACCCGACAACAAGGACTTTCAAGGACTGTGGCGTTCTGTACATCTTCTATGAACTGATAATACATTCTAAAGTATGTACTGTAAATGGACGGGGCTTATCTGAAACTCTGTTCAAAATGTAGCTACAAACTTAGGACAAAGTAACCTTTTTACATTTACATTTCATGTAAAAGTTTGAGTCTAAAACGGTGTCTCAACCAATCAGAAGGTCTGCAGGTGAATGCAATCATTCAAATGTATTCGTAAGCATCTATCTATTTTTTTCTATTTGGCATCTATTAGGTTAGGTATATATTATTATGACCACGGATATGCTCTAAAAGTGTGTAAAACCTATTTTTAATTTTCCTTTAAAGGACAACTTTAGTTTTTTTCAACCAAGGTTCATGTTTTAGGTTGTTATTAGAGAAAGTAAAAGATGAGTGTTAATTTTTCTTCATTTGCTGCTTTCTTTCATTTTAGGGATTTTAGCTGTTTTTGACAAGGGGGCGGAGGCATTCGAGCATGGGGCTAAATATGTATTTCTTTACAAAATATTATGGTGATTTTTTTTATTATTATTTACTATAGTCCTAATAAACCCCAGGAAATTTCATCTGGACACGGAAAATCACAGGATCTACTGAATATGAAGGAGGCCTACTGGGGGGAAGCCACACTGTGTCATAGGCTCAATATGCAGTTTGACACGTTCAGTAGATCTCGTGATCTTTTGTGGCCAGATGTAATTTCTTGGGGTCTAGTAGGACTATAGTAAATAATAAAAAAATAAATCGCTATGACATTTTGTAAAAAAATACATATTTAGCCTCATGCTCGAATGCCCCCGCCCCCTGTCATAAACAGCCAAAATCCCTAAAACGAAAGAAAGCAGCAAATGAAGAAAAAATTACATTCATCTTTTACTTTCTCTAATAACAACCTAAAACATGAACCTTGGTTGAAAAAAACTAAAGTTGTCCTTTAAACATGGAACTGTGGACCGATTAACGCAGATTTCTCAGTCATTTTGAAACGTGAAATGTGGCCGTTCCTCGCTTTCTTCCTCCTCAGTCCTCATTTACATACTGTACTGTATGTTGTAAATCTTTGATGGGAAACAGTGGAGATGGGGCTGGCTGGGTGAGTGGGCGGACAGGGGAGGGGCACCTGAACATTTGTTGGACAATCTGATAGATCAATAGATGAGTTGCCTGCCTGCCTGCATGCCTGCCTGCCCTTTCTATTGTTCTATTTCTGTCTCTTTAGCTCTCCCACCTTTTAGTTATTCCATCCTTTATATAAAGTTATCCCTTTTTGGATACTGTAGGTTTGGAATGTGAAATGAATTAATGGAAATAAAACAAAAAAGATGTAGTCGTTGAATGAATTCCACCCAACACTCACATGTGAGTTAGTTGTCACTGCTGTTGTAACGTACCCTACTGGCTCACCTGCCAGTGAGGAACCCCCACCGGGAGGACGTAACACCTCCGTTGTACTCCTCCCGTTTAACATTCCTCATTGTGAGGCACTGCCCCAGCCCCCTGTAGCAGTACATGGCCAATTGTGTTTGTATAGACGCTCGGTCTAACCGTAGTGGATCGAAAACCCAGACTCCATGGTGGTCAAAAATAAATGTACAACTGTGCCAACCGAGTGTCATCATTTCTTCCTTATCCGAGCTGAATCAATGTAGACACACTAAAAGCCTTTCACAGGCAGCAGGATGCAGGTAGCCCTTTGTTGAACTGAATGACCACAGCATAGGTACAATGTTACAATGTTCACATCACGCCTGAATGGATCAATGAAAGGATCTTCTATTATTTATTTACTGCTGGGTTAGAGTGGGTTTCTATGAAATTTTGAGAAGCAGACGTTTAAAGGGGCAGTGGCCATGGAGTTAATAATACTAATAAACATTAATTTTTGCAGTGCTCCTCCTCCTATGCCTTACCTCTCAGCTTCCCTACCATCTCAAAAGTAAGGACTGACCACTCTTCCTTAAAAAAAAACCACGTGACACATCACAATGTGTGTTGAGCTTGTAGATCTGCTATTTTTGATGCGTCGAAACAAGATATGACAGACAATACATTAACCAGACATAACCTAACCCATTCTTTAATTTGATATAGAAACCATTAATAATACATTTAAATAATTATAGTTTTGGGAGGAAATCTTATTATGAACCTAGGATCGTGAATCATATTAAATCGTGTGTTGATTCATTGCCGCCATGAACACGCACGCACACACAAAGTAAGTAAGTAAATACATTGTATTTATAAAGCACCTTTTGAAACAATATTACAAGGTGCTGTACGGTGGACAACAATATTAAACAATCAAGTTATAACAAGGCACATAAGAGCAATAACACAACAAGTAAAAGCAAAACAATGACCTGCACAAATAGGTCTGATACAAATGTCATAAGACAAAATGCTTATGAAATAAATATGTTTTTAACTAGTTCTTAAAACCGTCAACAGGGCAGGGGCAGGGCATTCCACAGTGTGGGAGCAACCACTGCAAAGGCCAAGTTCCCCCCGAGTTTGGTCGCAGGTTATCACCAGAAGGCCCTTGTCAGACGACCTGACATTTAGCTTTGCATGCAGTTCAAAATATAAAGTGGGGCAGAGCTCATATGTAATGTATTATAGGTTATTAAATTAAAAAAGAAAATCAATTGTGGATTTAATGGGCAGCCAGTGAAGTGTAGCCAACACCGGTGTTATAATATAACGCATTCGTACAGAATGTAGCCCACACCGCAGAGCACGTACTGTACAGTATTATGTGCTCTGCGGTGTGGTGACTACAAATTGTAGTCGATGAATAGAGGAACGTCTCAAGGTAGTGTATAGAGTCCGTTACAGTATAGTCGTGACGGGAAGAGACAAAAGCATGTATAATTCTTTCCAGGTCTTGAGAAGTGAGGATATAGGTTTTATTTTTGGTACGAATGCACGCACGCACGCACACAATTTAGTGGACATTTTGGTAAGAGAACGTAAACACATGAACACAGTGGGCTCTCTCACCTGCTGTGGAACATTCCAGGCCATGTACACATGGCTCTTGTACGAGTCCATCCAGACCTCGGCCGCTCTCAGAGCGTTGCGGCGCACATGCGCCGTGAGGTTCTCTGTGTAGGGCTTGTGTGCACGTTCAATGTGGGCTATCCTGGAACAGGGCAGGACCTCTACACTGCCCCCACACTGCCACACCTGGAATTACACAACACACGCATGCACACACACACACACACACACACACACACACACACACACGTGTGAATACAAAACATGTGTACATCTTTGACTAATCTGTTCATTTCCTTATCACTTGTCCAATAATAACCATGACATTCTGTGAGATGCCAGATGAATGGGATTAATCATTAAAGTCAGGGTCTGGCATGGCTTAGTGTACGCAGGCCTAGAGAGGGAACAGATTTCTGATAGGATATAGTATTGCATCCTGAAATCTAATCAGAATATGAGCAGTATTTTGACAATAGAAATGACAACAAATCCCAAACAAATCCTCTGAATCATTATAATAAGAATTGACAACTAGTGTGCGTGCGTGCGTGCTGTTCTCAGTGTATGCATGTTTTTCATAATACATTATACAAGACTACCAGAACAAGATAGTGAAAAGCAACAGACATAAACACACTCCAGAACACCTACCAAAACAAATGGTGATATTCCTTATAGGAAGCATAACATGGCTGTTATATAGTATAGTGATAATAACCTTTGTATGCCCCATTGCCATGGTAATGCATCATTAGTATCTTACTATTAACTGCAACAATCCAAATGACCACTTCAAAGTGGGGGAAAAAACAGTTCTCTCCATTCCAGCTACTGTGTTGCTTTCACTGTGTGCGCAATATAATCCCCCATACGCCAGCTTGCCGCCTCCTCTCGTTCTAAAGGGAAAAGCTACTGTGTAGCACAGCGGCACAAAAGACGGTACTGTAGCAGACAGCAGTGGCCTGTTGCCCAGCAGGAGCAGAAATTACAGCCAAGTTTTTAGATAAGTCACACTTCCCTGAGAAATATCTCAACATATTCTGCAAAGGATTTACTACATATGGCTAGAGCAGAAGGAGTTATTCTTTGAGTATTAAAGGCTTTGTCAGAGCATGTGTGTGTGTGCTGGGAGTGATAGACTGAAACGAGGGTTGGCGGGGGGGGTCGACGACATAATCTGAGCCTTCTTGTCATTCACTGCTTCCCTCTTCATATCAGAACAACAGCCCTCTACCATGGGATAATAAAGGGTCATGCTGAAACTATTATCTAGCAAACATCCCGGAGCAGCCACTGTTACAGCCTTCACTATGAGGTAACTGTGGCTGGTATGTTTGGCTTGCGGTTCGCGCCATGCTCTGTGCATACTGCTATATGTGAGAGAGGACAAACTGAGAGAAAGACAAAATCACACCCATGTGAAGCGAGTGGAGAAACTCTGTGTGGACGCGCCAGGTTGCCGGCCCGGTTTCCGGCGAGCCGCCCAGCGGCTGAAATGGTTGAGAAATGACAGAGTTACCGTGTGGGGGTCCCCAGGTGGTGTGTGTGTGTGTGTGCTCACGTGGTCATAAACACTTTTAAAAGTTTTAATTAGAAAATGAGACAATAATAAGTGATGCTGTAAATTATAAAACTCGTTGAAGGAGACCGCCTGCTGCGATAAAAGGCAACGAGCGTTGACTGTGCCCCATGATGAAGATCACTGATAATTTAGCCAAGACCATAACAAATAGGCCCACATCCTGTTCTTTTGATATCCTTCCCAGCCATTTCCAGGAGTCCTGCAGTCCTTTTATTTTTTATCGTTAGCAAATCCTCTCACATCTGGCACTGTCCTCGATCATTTAAATGAATCTGTAATTGTACACCTGCTTCTCAAAAAATCCTCACTAGATCACAGTACCCTGAACAACTTTCATCTTATCTCCAAACTTCTGGCCTAGATTCTTCAAAAGCTTGTTGCAAAACAAGTCATTTCATTTGCAACCGGAAATGTTTTCTTTGGAACTGGCTTTAGTGTGTGCATTCCTCAATCAACTCTGTATCCACTTGTGTCTGTAAAAATGCTTTCATATAGTATGTGTATTGTGAGTCATGTCTCCTGCTCTTTTCCTGCCTAGTCTTACACTCAACTTGAAAAATGCTGTACTATTGTAGTTATGTCAAGCTGTTTGTCGGTTTACTTTTGTGTCTGTGCGTTTTTGTTATGTTTTTCTTTCTTCCGTTTTTGTTTTCATGGATGTTTGATTTGTGTTCATTTATTCTTTATTATTTGGTGTAAAAAATAAAAAAGATAAAACTTTTGAATAAGAACTCTGTATCCACATAAGTCATTTAGCAGTGCGTGTGGACTAATTAGGCTACACATGAACACAACGTGTTGTACTTGGAAGCTGCGTCCTACCTTAAAAGGAGGTTATTATTCGGAACAAGACTACAAGAGGTAATCCATACCACCACGGCCTGTCCGTGACGTGTCTGTACAGTGCATGCAGGCGCACGCCTGTGTCACTCGACACACTTTCTCTCTCCGAGTCTCTCACCGTCCGTCAGGCACTCTAGACTCCTCCAGTCCTCCACAACTGATTACCTGTGCAACATACAGTACACAATGTCAGATCACATACTGTACTCCCTAGAGCAAAGCATAAGCGAATGAATGGGGGGATCAGGGGAATAGAGATCATAATATAAGCCTCCTGACTTCCATGAACTATCGCTGCGCTGGATATATAAATTGAAGGTCTGTGATGAAGAGTAACTAATCCTCCATACATGACAATCTATTTGTGTCCTATTCTGAATTTAGTCTGTGTATTATTGTGCTTAAATATTGCATATTGTGTACACATTCTGTACCCGTTGTATTTTTGTATATTTAAACCTGTCGTGTTTATTATTATTATTGTGATATTGGACTGGTTTGGGCTTAGGTGGCATTAGTCACCACCCATCGTTAGAGCCAATCAGTTGTACCCCTTCCTGTATAAAGGTGCACACCCAGTTCCCGGTCACACTATTCCTGAAGAAGAGTTTTCATACCGGTGTTGCAGACTCTATTTTTTCCTCCAACTAATCCATACCCACATATTTGGGTGGAATATTGAACAGCATACATTTGGAAAAGGCAAAGAAACAGCTTCCTCACTCCGTGGCCCTGCATACTGTATAGTGTACGCGCACACGCACACACACACACACACACACACACACGGCTCATTGCGCATTCTGATATGGAATTCCCAAATTGAGTAAATTGGAATTTGCTCCGTTATCATAAACCCCGGCGGGCGACTGCTTAGTGGCGGTGTGTGTCCCATTTCCAGTGCTTGAGATTAAGTGCAGCCTGAAAAGAGAGACAGACAGCTGGAGGCAACATCTGGTCTGGGTGGTGAAAACACACCACGGAGGGTCACCAGGGTGATGAAATGTACTCCTTCAGAGGAGATGTGCTCATGGTCTGCTACTAGTGCTGATTTTGACAGCGAATTTTGATTTAGTTTTAGTCAGTCTTTTGAATAAAATTCCATTCAGTTTTAGGTTATATTTTAGCCATCTGAAAATGTTTTAAGTTTCAGTCTATAGTTTTAGTCAAACTAAATCTACAGTTGATTACGTATACTAAAATGTATTTTGGCGGGCCTTGATGGCGTCGTAATGACTGATTTTAGACTTAGTTGCATGCTGAAAATAGCAGATCTACAAGCTCACAACGTGTGAGCTGGTGATGTGTTTTGAGCTTGTAGATCGGCAATTTTCAGGATGCAACCAAGGATAAAAATACTACTAAAAATACTGTTCTACTGGATCTCTTCTCTAGTCTAGTTTTTATTTGAGGATGAAATTGTCAATAAAATATCATCGGTGCTTAGTTTTTATTTCGTTTCCTTGGTGATAAAAGGTAGTCGATAGTTTTAGTTGACGACATCAACACTGTCTGCTGTGCTGCAAGAGGTCAAACTCCTCTCCTCTGCTTGAGTCCACAGATTTCTACAGTGGGGAATTTCAGAATAGTTTGGAGAGAGAGATTGAGAATGAGCGAGGGGTCTTCTGAAGTGTAATGACAATAACCTCTGCCTCTACCAGAGATGGAGTTACAGTACATGGAAGGTTGCCACCATGCTCAAAGTAAGGGAAACAGCTGTAACTTGTAATCCGATAATACCCATAACTGCAGAGATTTCAAGCCATTTTATCCCCGTCAGTCATATACCACCTTTTCGACCCCACGGGGGGTCCGGGAGGGAAAATCTAAAATATCGGAGTTGGAACCTGAGACCTTGACCAGCCCCATTTACCCGCTGAGAGCTGTTCATGAGGTGGACAGAATCTATTGGGGCTCAGGAGGTTTTAAAGGGCAGTCAGTATTAGAAAAAAGTATGACAGAAGACAGATAAGTGGCAGTTTTTACAGTTTTGTCCATTTAAACTAACTTTAAACCAATTATCAGTTATCACACATGCACTGTAACCCTGAACTTATCTAGACATAGAGAATGCAAATGTCTGAATCAGTAGGATTGGACATGCAACTGGCTTTACCCTGCCTACCATCTCCCTCCTACAAATTCTGTGTAATATCTAACTAACTAACTACAGAATGTGTGAATAGACCAGGTATCTATTGAATTCACTTCACAGGCAGAGAGCTGGTGTGTTGATGTGGAAGGAAGTGGAAGAAAACAAACTTGTCAACGATTTGAAAGGAGCCTCCCTGAGGAGCTTGTAGCGAGGACACACAAGTAGTAGATCCTTTACTTACAGTATGTTATATTTAGTTACTGGATACTGCTTGATAGGATCTAAACTCTATACGCTCTCTGGGAGATGGGATACAAAAGCCACAACACTCGTCCGTGAGGGAGAAGACAAAACCTTTAATGTGTTCGGTAATTCTAAGGGTAATTCTTATGTTTACACCCCCACCTGATGAACTGTCAGCAGTCTGATTGAAAGTGTCCCAGTTGATATAGCAAAGCTGCAATCCAAACTTATATAATTGAATGAATAGCCAATCTGGTATGTTAATGTGTATGTTAATAGAAAATAGCACATCTGCAGTGCTTGGAGGTGGTCTCGCTACTCTTCCACTGAGGTAATAGTACACCTAGTACACCTTTCACAGAAGTGTGGTAGTAATCTGGTCTCTCATGCAGAAGGCCCAGGTTTGAATCCTGGGTAGGACATGGAAACTCACAGATTGCAGTTTTAAATTCGAAGAGATACTGAAATTCGCTATACTGTTTAAGTGTAGATCACTGAGAAACAGTTTAAGCGGTTCATTCACTTATTAGTAGTTGCAAGTTTCTACATTAGTCCATTAAGACCTGAGGCCGACTCTACAAAATGTCTTCCAAAATCCCAACAGTTTTCTGAATAACCTATGTTGCTACGTATATGAGTGGTGCTCAAACCTTTTCATGTCTCGTTTCAGGGACCTAAAGCAAAGATTTGAGTTAAAATGTTCGCTTTAAAACATGTATTCAAAGATTTTCCACAAATGTTCACGATTTTTCAAAAATAGCAGATCTACGGTTAAAGTGGTTAGACTAAACTGTAACAACTATTGTAAATGACAAGTGAATGTTGATAAACTGTCCGTTACCGCACGGCAGGTTTTCTCTGTTGTCATTGACTAATGAAACAATTAAAACAAGTTTGCTCAGTCTGAAAATGAGAGCTTGAGGGAAGGGCAAAAGATTTTGAGCCTGACCGACCCATCGTGAACCCAATGGGTTGGAGACAGCTTCAATTACAGTTGGACGGGTAATCAAACCTCTGCTTCACCAGTGCTGACGGCACTATGAGCCTGACTCAGCGCTTTCCATTGGATTGTCTACTCCACTGTGTGCTCTCTGTTGCACCTCAAAGGGTTTCCAAATAGAGGATTGCCAAGAGGTTCTGATAGTTTGAGGTCGAACACACTGCATCTCAAATACTGACTGAGTTCCTATACGCAGCAGAGTGATGATTCACAAAGCAAACTTTTTTGTTTGTTACTCCAAGCAAAGTTTTCACCACGTCTGTCTTTTCCATTAATGTTTGAGATAACAGGACAGCTCCTAGCGGACATCCTGCTGACACAATGGGTATGATAAGGAACTAAGGAAAGTTAGTTCATATTTGGGGACATTTTGTGTTGAAATGAAAATGTGTGTAAGTCCCAACTTTATGCCAGCACTATCAACAGTTTTTTTATTCCCACAGCTGATTCAGCTACAGTATCTTGGCTTTCCACACTTCCTAGGATGCCAAACAAAAAAAACAGTACCCACATAAACACTGTTTTACTACAGTAGCTCCATACTTTATGTTCCAATATATTATTTTCAGATAGATTTAGCATTTCACACAAAATGTGTATAAGCTATGACGCAGGCATGAAGTTTCACTAGTGTTGCTATGGTGACAACTAAGTGGAGTGCTGATGTGGAATGGTGATAGGGCAGCTCTACCAGAACCACATGAATCTGAATACAGTTTTCACCCAGGCCATGGTATAATGAAGTAGTGGCTTAAATGCCTTAAATGCCCATAGCCATGGTATAAGTAAATTATTATGCAAATTATTAGCAACAGCATTCACAATTTTACTCTACTACGTCTATCCCACAGGACCGGATTAAGACTTTGGCGTGCCCGGGGTTAGGACTAGGCTCAGTGCATACCCACCACACCCCCCACACCTCCCGACACAAAACACCAGCTCGGAAGCAAATACGTTTCAGGACCATAGACAGCGCCCTACTTTAACCAGACACAAGCAGTATGTGTGGGTATTATTTCCCAATCAAATGAAATAATATTGCCAGTACAAGTCATAATAGTATATTATACAATAATGAACTAACATACCGTCACCGTCTGTGTCAGGAGGAAACTAATTATGTCCAAAAATGTGTGTGCGTTGAAAGTCTCAGGCCGATTGGTACCGGATCGGTACACGGACAAGACAGACTGAAAACACAATCTCCCGCACCCGGCTATTTCGACCTGGCAGAGGTAATTAATGTTATTACCTTCAGCTGTGTTTACCTGTAAAGATGTTTGCTGTGAAAAGGCCCTGTAAGGCCCTGCAAACGCATATACACCCCAGCTAGCCTGGCTAATAACCCAGACTCAAATCACACTGTCAGGCAATTTATTTTGCCAATGGCTGATTCGGTCTGGCTTATTAGCCAGGCAGTGTTACTGGAGTATGGCTGCTGTTAACTGTTTCAGCTGTTTCAGAACAACTTACCCTGATGCCCAGCTCCACATTCTCTCCTCCATAAATCTCCATGCCTTCGTCCAGCAAGCCAATCTCCTCAAAGTACTTCCTGTCTACCACGAAGCAGCCAATCAGAGCTGGACTCCTACAGGGTCAAGAACAGAAGAGACAAAAAATTTACAATTATTAGGACATGAAACCAAGAAACACTCTCTGTGTGTGCGCACATGCACACGCAGTCTTGCGCACACGCAACAAAAAAGTATCTCCACATTAAATATCAGTTCTTTGTTCTTTATTCTGCTTTTGAAATATGGTGCATATTTCATGTCGTACACATAAGAAACCATTCATGATGAAGGTGCAAGGCACAAATTAATATTGAATACTTTGCGCTCTTATCATCGTGCAGCATACATCATCTCATTCCGGCCAAAGACAATTTGAATCCTCACCTTCATCATCAATGTTTGTGTTAGCAATGTTTGTGTTTACACAAACACTCAAAATTGTCCCTTCATTGTCAATGGCATTTTAATGTTTGTGTAGGACAAAGTTTGTGCACACACACCATCAGTATGAAACAAAATATGATCTTGTGGAGTGTGAAATTAATTTCACTTCACTGTCGATAGAAGCAACATCTCTACTGCAACGCTGGTGAGCTCTTCTACAAGTGGTTAAGTATGTCTCCGATATTTAACCAAGGAAAAGTATTGACAAGAGCTTTTGAAAATCACACCTGTGTGAAGTGAGGGGCATTCTTATAATCGTACATCATCATGCCGTAACAAACATGTCTATTTGCTCAGACACATATGACGTAAATTCTCCATTCCTTGTCAATGGGAATTTAATGTTTGTGTAAGACGGAAATCTACACTAATAGCTGATTATAGGAGGGGCTAGCGCCCCTATTGGATCCAGTGGAACACAGTTTCTACCCTCCCCATTTCCTAAAAGGTTTTGGCCATACAAGGTTGACACAGATGATACAATAATGTTATCGTTAAATGGTGGTGTGCTCACAATACCAAGCTTTGTGTGGTACAGAACTAAATAAACCCCTCATCGCCTTTCAATACCACGTCTTTTCTAGGGAATAGTAAATGGTAAATGGTAAATGGTGCATTTACATAGCGCCTTTATCCAAGGCGCTTTACAGAGATTGTGCATTACATTCACCCATTCAAACACACATTCATACACCGATGGCAGCGGAAACCATGCAAGGCACCAACTAGCACATCGGGAGCAATTAGGGGTTCAGTGTCTTGCTCAAGGACACTTCGACAGTAACTCTGGGGGAGCCCGGGTTCGAACTGGCAACCTTACGGTTACCATCCAGGCACTCTACCCCTGAGCCACCGCCGCCCCATAGTGAAATGAGATTGCTGTGGCTCTGGGATATGCAGGGGATCAACAGCATTTAGAATAGTTTGCCAGCCTATTTTAGGGTTAGCGCCGAGCGGAGCCCTTTACAGGGGGCCGATATTAAAATGGGATGACAGGGAATGTCACCCTCGTCAGCTCAAATGTTTGCACGCATCACATGCAGTACCAACGGGTGGCCCTATATTTTAGGAAAATGTGGTTTGAAACCATCGCATGCTCTCTATCCGCGTCAAAATGTGGGCAAAATGCCCACAGGGTCATAATTCTCATACGTCAGGCCTGACGTGCTGCAACCACCTGGGTTTGATATATTCCACCGTGCTTCTTCTGAGCATACGACTATAACTCATGTTCCGCTTTAGTGCTACAGAAATTACAAAAAGAAAAGTCTACAGCAAGGAATCTTATTAATTAATTCTATTTCAATATGCTTTAAATCAATTCATGCTGAATTATCATTGCACTGGCTGATAATTTATGGTGTCAAGACATTCATTTTAATGTCATGATAATGGAAATTATAATTATAGATCCTTGGGCGGGGGGGGGGGGGTTCAGGGGACCCCAGCTAAATGATTGATACTGTAGTTACAGTAGGAACCAGACGGACCCATACCGGTAACTGTAAATCTGAGAATGCACAAATGGAACCAAATGGACCCATCGGGGTCCGTGGCCTAATGCATACCAAGCTGGGGGCCCTTGAAACAAAGAGGTTTTGAGGGACCATTACTCTAAAAAGTGAACGAGAGCTTTACCTGATGGGCGCTGTGTGGTTCTGCTGGGTCCACCAGGACTTTGGAGGGTTCAGGTATCGACACCAAAGTTCCCAGTCGAAGCCCTGCGCAGACAGCGGGTACTCCTCAATCTCAAAGGTGTCATACTTGATGTTGTCAAACGAGGGCGACACCACGCGCGTCCGGTCGTCCTTTATCCGTTGCAGTATGGGCTCTGCCCTGCAGAGAGACACACGGCATAGAAACATACTAATTAGGGTTGTCCCGATCGGATCGGGTGAACGGAAATCGGCTCGGAATCGGGGAGAAAAGATCAGATTTTTAATTGTCTAATGTAAATCTCAAAGAAAGATGTATAAGCAATGGGATTTTGTAAAAACTGTCGTGTTTATGCTAGTTGTTTTCCTCCCGGTCCCAGTCAGAGATCATCAAACAAAGACTAGTCACACTCAGAGGCGTGAAAGACAATGAAAACAAAGGAAATGAAACCCCCGCTATGCATGATGGGATAGGTGTCTGTAGTACTCTCTGTGAATGAGAGAGATACTCTTTAAGAGTTTTAACTTCAGTTCTATAATCTGTAGAACTGTATTCACTCTAATTAAAGGTATATTCAGTGATTTCACTTAATTCAAATATCACTTATTTTTTTGTTTTGTTGTGATAATCCTCCCTACTATAGAGTGTGCTGGCCATATAAGGAGTTCCTCCCTGTCCCCAGTTAACCCCTGGGGGTCAAAAAACCTTAGGTTTCGTTTTTGACTCTCTATCCTGATTGGACGAAAGGCTGGGTCCCACAGCCAAAAACGAAACCTAAGGTTTTTTGAGTGAAATCACTGAATATACCTTTAAAAAAACAAAACACAATGACATTCTAATAAAAGTATAGTCACATTTTGCCTTTCAATAATTGAAAGGCAACACAACAGACACTAGAGTGACATACATTAGGATATTTGCTATTGTGATATGATATAAGTGTATAATATAAAAGTATAAAATCGGATCGGGAAAGATCGGTATGTCTCAAAATCAAATGATCGGAATCGGATCGGGAGCAAAAAAACATGATCGGGACATCCCTAACAATAATAATGTGAAACAATACATGAAAAGTAAATACACAAAAATGTCATGGCCACGGAATGTTCATGGAAAAATACAAAAAGAGAAAAATGAAAGGAATGTTTTCGTTTCTTGCGCCCTGTAACCCTGTTCTACAGTACCACCCAGACACACAATAACTTTGTTCTCAATTTACGTCTGCAGTCTGGGAGATACTCTACAAATGTGACTGCGGTGGGAAGCTTCATGTCACCACTGCTCAGTGAGGAAGGAGAAGCTTTAATTTAAGGCCAGGTGGGTTGGCAGGTCTCTGGAGAGAAGAAAGGGCTAACTGTCTAAACGCCTGCCAAGCCCTTAGCGGCGCCCATCACACTCATTTTGAGCCGGCAGACGACACTGCAATGTTTCTACATTCCAAGAGGCTTCTGCTGGGGCTTTTTGAGGAAGACATTTCACACAATATGGGCCGTAGACAATGATCTGAAACTAAACAAAAAGAAAACATCGATGTTAGAAGAAATAAAACCACACTGCCTACTCTAAAACAGCGAGGAGCTTTTTGAGTGGTTGCTGCGTATAGGTGCTAACCACTCCTATACGCAGCAATGTGTGCATCTAAAAGTAATGAAATGGCAGGATGGACACCCACAAAAACAATCGGCGTGCGCAAATGCGCCCTTTCTTGGGGTTTGGGCACATGCCCTTCTCCACACAAGTGTGCCACTTCCACATCTGTGCCCGTTTCGTTGACTGCCACATACCATTCTACTCTGCATACGAATAATAAGAACAGCTTACTGCCTGTTTTGTAAGCCAAGAACCTGTGGATTTACTCCTGTTCATTCCTGATTCTGACCTCTCTGCCTTTTACCTGGATTTAGCTTTGCTCTCGTCCCTTTCGTACCCCAGTCTGTTCACCTGCTCTACGGACCTGGACCTGTTCCATGGATTACCATGCACTTTGCATACGCCTCTCTAACTGGAAGCTGTTTGGCTACCCTTTAGCTGGCCCCACCTACCCCCCCGCTTCTGGGCCCTGACGACTACAAATTGAGATGGATGATTAACTCAAGTTTCAAGGACTGTTTGAGGAAAGTCTGAAATTGCAGCGTGCGTGCGTGCGGTGTGTGTGTGTGTGTGTGTGTGTGTGTGTGTGTGTGCGGTCTATTCAGTACTTATTTCAAGCCTTTATCTTGTCTTGTTTTTCTTGTTCTTTTGTTTCTTTAAACCCAGTATCATCTTTTGTATAGTATGCTGATATGGTTAGTTAATTAGTTTTTTTTAATTTTGGGCATGTTTCGAAAAGCTTATGCCCACACAATATTTAAATTAATTGTCACAATAGAAAAAAATAGAAAACCAAGTACTGTATCAACGATGCTGCAAGTCTATCAGAACTGTCGACAGGCCGGCAGTAGGTTGTGAAGTAGGTTGTGAAGTTGGCTGGGGTCAAGGGTCAAGGGCCCACCCACCTTTTCAGAATCCATCATGGCCCGTAGCACTTACCCCACACCCTTAGATAGAATTTCATTTGATACAGACTTATAGCATGTTATGTATACAGCACTATAATTGCATTGTATGTAGTCATAGCACATCATAGTACACAAGTATAGCATAGTAGTATAGATGTATAGTTTATATGTATAGTTTCATCATATAGATATTCCACTGTTACTTTCTTAGCTTACGCATGTTTCATGATAAATGTTCTTATGTGATGTATTCCCATGCTTTTTTGTTCTTGCTTAATGTAAGTCGCTCTGGATTAAGAGAGTCTGCTAAATGCCTGAATTGTAAATTGTAAATTGTAAGGGCCGGTGATTTCTCAGGGCAATCCTCATTTGAGGAGGGGCCGCCTCCCCAGCAGATGACGCAGTCTTCAAAGTATGAGGAAAAGGTCCCCAGAATGCAGACCGGGCGGCCCCAGAAGAATGAATATGGGCATTGGGGTCGCAAGAGATATAATGTTTACCCAAGGCGTTATGAGTTTCTTTCAAGAGAGCATGTCCAGAAGAATGAATATGGGCATGTTTACATTCAAGAGAGCATGTGCAGAACAATGACGTTCTGGACAGGGACACAGATCTGATAGCTGACCACATGTCAAAACGACCAGTACTTCACCCCAGGAGAAGATCCGAAGGCGGCGAGGCCAGGGCGGACTGCAGGAATGGGGACTTTTGAAGTTCCACAACAGGCCCACTGATATATTAAGGAAGTCGGCGGTTTGGTGGTGACTGATGTCATTTCTGTGATGAGATCTTTGGTGTTGTTCGCCAAAGTGTTTTTGTATAAATCTATTGTAAAGTTTGTATGGTCAAGTTTATATGGGTACTGTGAGAAGATATTTTATACCCCATAGGATAAAAAGAAAGGAAGCAGCTGACTTGCATGTTGTCCTCCTTATCAGGAGATTAGAGAACTGTCTGGCACTATGAGTTCATTTTATTGTGTGTTGTTTTTGTTTTCACCTCTGAAACTGATATAATGATTATTAACTGTTTTGTTTTTAATAGTTTACAAGTTGAATTGATAAAGGGATGATTGTTTTCGCCTCCCTATTAACTAAGTAGAAGTTTGATTCCAAGTTGCTCATGTGTTCATATGACAACATATGGTGTAAGCCTAAACAGGTTAAGTAAAAATACAAGTTTTAATATAAAGTAGGGAGAGACAGTATTGTGTTTTGAATTAGTTTTAATTCTAAAATGTAATGTTTGTAGGAGGTGTGTTTCTAGAGGACATGGTAAAAGGTCCTTAGATCTCTTTAGTTGATAAGTAAAGGCCCATAAATAAATAGGAGTTGGCATAAGAATGTGTGTCTGTTTTCCCCTAACTAAGCCATAGTGAGTTATTTGGCGCCAGCCGTCTTCAAAAAATATCAAAGCATGGTAAAAAAACAAAACAAAAAACAAACAAAGGTTACCTCCCCCCTCAGGAACATACAGTATAAAACCCCTCAGGGCAGAGGGTTCAGGGTTCCAGTCTTCAGTCCAGAGGGGAGAGGAGAGGTACCAGATCACAGAGGATGCTCTAAGCTTTTCAAAGAAAGTAGATAGCCCAGTTTTAGAAACTTAGTAGTAATTTACCGTATATCTCCAGTTTTTCTAAACGACTTTTTATTTTTCCTAGTTTCTTTCCCTTATTTTTTGGATTATATAATTTTTGTATGCAACTACAACTGTATAATAAATCTTCACATTTTTGGAAAATCAACACCCTGGTCTTGTATCCGTCTATTTTGGTGAGTAACCTGTTCGATTAATATTGAATTATGTTTCCAGGGTATAATTATGCACTATTGGGTGAGCGATGTGTCAGTTGCCTCAATTGCTATGCACGGTCAGGACAAAGAGAAGACATCTACTAAAGTTTTCATTTAAACCCAACTCATGTCACAGGCGAGACGCTATGACCTCTGTGTTCAACGGCCAGACTCCTCAGGCGAACCGCTGAGGGTGTCCTAATAACAGAGGCCGCACTATCCTTTAGGCGAGACGCTGGGGGTATAGGGCGGTGCTCTCTCTTCATCAGCAGTTCAATAGATACCCAGGCCTTTAATACAGGCAAGTCGCTGTAGGGTCCTGGGATCTGATTTCACCATATAATATACCTGGAACTTCCACCGTTGTTCGGTGGAGGGGGACCGCGACAATTCAACTCAACTCAACTTCACCGTACTATTCCAATCTGGAAGAACTTGTGAGCTTGTAGATCTGCTATTTTTGACATAGACATTTGGTGTAGACTACACTGTAGAAGGAAAATAAAGGAGGGGGCCTAGAGCCCTGCATGACTCTGGGCCGTATAGGCTATATGGTTTAAAGGGATTTTGACATAAAAATGTCAAAATGAAAATTCTTATTTTTTTCTTTCTGGCTCAAACAAGTGCTCTGACTTTCCTGCTGCTTGTGATGTCACAGCCTGCAAATCCCATACATGTCAATGGGATTTGCCAGCAGATGTCACTGTTTTAACTGTTTTATTGCAGCTCTAAAGTCTAAAGGCTTCCAAACAACAGAGAAAACTCCAGACCACAGAAAATGCACTGAATGTTCAAAGTTCAGGTTTTTTGGGTGTAATTGAGGTCATAAAACATAAAAGATAAAAGGAAAAATAAAAATAAATGAAAATGAATGTCACAAAACCTTTAAGACTTAAAGGTTAAGTGGTTAACAACAAACTAAGAAAGGAGGTATCATGAGAGAGGATCAGGAGACCAGGCAGGCTGCAGTGTTCTGGATGAGTTGCAGGGGCGGAATAGAGAACATTGGGAGTGACGCCAGCCCAGTGGTGGGTTATCTATCCAGATGGCAGATAACTAGAGCTTGGAAAAGCAGCTGGACTGAATCCAGTCCATTGTTGCCATGTCTGCTTATTATACTTTGCATGGGCGACATTGGGCTCATTTTTCTGTAGTTTGTAGATGTTGATATACTGTATCTGTTGCAGGTTTCTGGGCTTGTTTGTCAAATGCGGTTGCTTATTTGGCTGTTTTAATTTCAAGGACTCCCAAATTGTACAAAATGTATTTGTTCACAGATCCCCCATCTAAAATATTTTGTGACAGGGACCCCCGTACCAGATTTCTATGTTAAAATGTTTCGATTTTTAGTTTTTTTTTTCAAGAGTTGTTTGAAAATATTAGATCTACAAGCTCACATCGCAAAACAGGGCCGGCAGGTCCACCATGCAGGTGACCAAAAAAATTATAATATATATAATTGTATGTATAGTATTCTGAAATGAATGACGACATTTGCACACGTGTTAAGCCTTTTTATTGCCGAAAGACTCATTCTGACATCGACTTCTGAAGATCTGCCAGCGAAATGAAGATGAAGAGGACACGGAGGATGACTCACTGTTGTACTTTATACAGGAATCAAACAACCTTCAGACAATCTCATTACATTGATGTTGAAGGAAAGACGTGGCAAAAGTCCACAGACTCCATATACTCTTGTGGGACCGCGCACCGTCTCACATTCATACATGATTTATAAGTTCAGCCCCGCAGAAGTATATTAGAATGACATTACCCAGGCCCAACATCAGAGTGGAGATATATGGGTGAGGCAAAGTGAGTGGTGGTCTTTTATCCTGCATGCCTGCTGATTTGAGAAACTGATTTGAGAAGCTTTCCTTCCATCTCTCTCTGCTCTTTTTCTCTCACGCACACGCACACGCACACACGCACACACACACACACACACACACACACACACACACACACACACACACGCTTAGAACAACTAATTTATAAGAGAGCGTTGGTTGCGTTCACACGTGCTTGCGCACACACACACAGTGAACCCCCCCAGCAAACAATGAACTGTAGCTATCAGACTGAGACAATTAAAGCTGGATAGGCATCTAATTAACAAGACCACCAGATCAAACAGTAAAAGATGAAAGGTTATACAGTGCTCAAATAACAAGACTCACAGCATAATACTACCAGTAAGACGCCTATGGGCGAGGTCGCATGCACGCATCCGCATGGGTGACGGCAGACTGCTGGGCGAGCGCTGGCGCTTTGGCATGGGGGGTCAGATCAACATTATGGAATGAATTCTGGGTAACACTTTATATTAAGTGTTACCGAATTCTGTACTGGCCATAATGGAGTGTGTCTTGAGTGTACAGGGTTTGATGAGGTCAGATCAACATATGGAATGTCAGAACAGGTCATCTAAGGGTGGCAGCGGGGGCAGTGTCTTGACTCTTGAGTGTACAGGCCTTCATTTCGCAATTGCCTTGTCTTGTCTTAATGACTGTTGGTAGGGCGTTCCACATTTTGGTGGCATAGGAGCGAAAATAATTCAGTCCCTTGTTTGTGCCGAATCTGGGTTGCACATGGTTATCTTGGTGGTGTATCGAATCTTGTGGACCAGACCCATTGCAAGATGCTGTACTCTGTCGTCGACCCTAAGCCATTCCAGCCTGTCAAAGTGAGCAGGGGTGAGGTGGGTTCAGGGGGGTGAGGTCAAGTGGGAGCCTGACCAGTTTGTTTTGGGAGCCTTGTTGTTTTAACAGGTTCCGTCCATCCGACGGCCCACACGTCATAAGCAATCCAACGACGGGTTGCTTTGACGTTTGTACACGTCCTAGCGCATCTTCAATGATATCGAACGAGAGAAGAATATTCAGATTTTTTATTTTCTTTCTTTTTTTTTTTGAGTTGGACTCCAAGGCCACCATACGCTTCGCTCTTCGTTCACCCCCGGTCTCGGTCACTTCCTAGTTCACCGCTGCAGAAAGAATGCCTCGTCTCTCCTAATACAGGGCGCTCTGCGTGGTTTTGATCCGATGGCTATACTAAGCTTTTCATTTCTGACTTCTCACCTGGCCTCTCGTTCAAAAATATGAACGCGAGGGATCATCAGTGATTATTATCGGATTCTTAGCGAGTGTTTCCGATTCTTTTGTGGTGCATGCATAGTCGAAGAAACCTTGTATGAGGGCTCCTGTAGGGTATTCAAGGTGTTTTGTTGACCAGTGAGGAGATCCTGTAAAGGAATCTTGTTCTTTGGTTGACTTTTTTGATTACGTTGGTGCCATTTATCACGGAAAGATTAGCCTCCAGGATGGAACATAGGTAGTAATTTAATCTTGTCGTGTGATAATATTGTCACCCACTGTGTGTGTGTGTTAAGGCTGTACCCTAGACCTTATTTTAGGACTCGAACTTCGGCAGAAATTTTCGATGTGAACATTCGGACCATTTGTTTCTAATTAATTAAAAAAATAAACGTCTCGTTCAGAGCGTCTGAGTTTCTGTAGCAGTTTTCGGAAGGGTGGGGGAGCAGTCGGTTTGGGGGGTTCCCGACGGCTGCGCGTCGCTTCCTCCTCTGACAGAGGGGAAGCGAGTAAGCGACGCCGTCAGAAGCCCCCTCGCTCAGGAAGGCCCCCTCACTCTCTGACACACAACGTGTTTTGTTGCGATACAGCCTACCGGTATGTAAGAGGAATATAAACACAAGACCGTGGCGCTAAACTTCATATTTACCCTGCTCTAATGCAACAAAAGTGTGTTCTTCACACTCACACAGTGGGCACAGGGAAAAAGCAGATCTTCCGTGACTTTTGCTTAACAATGCTAATTTTGCTATCATGCTAGAGAGCATAATGCTAATATATTATGGCTGCCTAGTAAGAAAGCGATCATGCTGCGTGTGCGTGTGTGAGAGAGAGAGAGAGATAGAGAGAGAGAGAGAGAGAGAGAGAGGAGAGAGAGAGAGAGAGAGAGAAGGAGAGGAGAGAGAGAGAGAGAGAGGAGAGAGAGGAGGAGAGAGAGAGAGAGAGAGAGAGAGAGAGAGAGAGAGAGAGAGAGAGAGAGAGAGAGATGGAGAGAGAGAGAGAGAGAGAGAGAGAGAGCGAGAGAGAGAGAGAGAGAGAGAGGAGAGAGAGAGAGAGAGAGAGAGAGAGAGAGAGAGAGAGAGAGAGAGAGAGAGAGAGAGAGAGAGAGAGAGAGACGCGTCAGTCTCCAATCACCAAATGAACGTGCACAGCAGAACAATAAGGGGAGATTTCTTTAAAAAATCGTAACTTCTGACAGGAATGCACTAGAAACGTACTTTTTTTTAACATGTTCATATCGCATTCTCGCCGAGATATATTTTCAAGTTAATAAAAAATAAAAAATAATAATAATTATTTATTTTTTTAAATAAAAATTATATTAAAAAAACGAATGGTTCAAGCCCATTAATTAAGATTCGAGTGCCAACCCTAACGAGCGAACATTCGAACCTTGAATGTTTGGGGACAGCCTTAGTGTGTGTGTGTGTGTGTGTGTGTGTGACACCAGGGATCTCCATATATGGGCATTCCCATATATGGGCTTAATATTGATGACATCAGGGATCTCTATCTCTGACGATGTCACATGATGTCACGAGGCGCATGACCATATATGGTAATAACTGGGGTGACGAACTAACAAACCAACTAACTTAACTGACGGGAATTACACTGTGGTCGCAAAAAACTATTTGGGTATCATAAAGGAAAGGAAAAACCTTAAACAAGCCTGGTAAAAATATACGCATACACACGCTCGGACATGCGCGCACACACCATATTAGTTCAAGCTACATGAAGGTTTGCATGAGAGCCTGGCAATTATGTAATGTAATGCTGTACAGATTCTGTTTCCAGAAATTGCAGTACATTTTAAAACAGAATTGGAGATGGTGACTGTGAGTCCACTCCTCTTCTCTGAAGTGGTGTTAGTAAAATGGTGAGTGGTCAGAATGCAATATCATTTCCACTATAAAAAAACCATTTACTGTAGATTAACCAAACCTCTGCAGGCGCTGTTAACGGCTGAAATTAATTTAGGAAAATGTTGGTCATCCATGGTGGTAGATAACGAGAGCGCACGCACGCACACACATGTTTAATTATAGATCTAAAAAAAGAATCTATAAGCTGAAAAACGTGTCCTTACTTGGGGATATAATTATTTGACAATAGCCAATGGGGATTAAGGTAATTGCAATGCCGTCTAAAGGCACAAGGCGGATTTAGCAGTCAATGATTTGGGTATAATTAGGCTACATCTAATTATAGTGATATGTATGTATGCATGTCTTACATGTATGTATGTATGTATGTATACAACATATTCCTTATACTGTACTGGGCAGGAGAGAGAGAGAGAGAGAGAGAGAGAGAGAGAGAGAGAGCAGAAGATATAAATAGTATAGATGTCGGAAGCGCCCTACTTCCGTATTCACAGCCAGGCATTTGGAGTACTTTACTGTCTGAGGGAACGGATGACACTTCTACATGGATGCCATACTGTGCATCTGAAGTACTTTACTGGGGGACTGGATGACACTGGATGCCATACATCTCACAAAGATTCCTCACAGCACAAAAGCACCATGGTTTGAATACTTACGGAAACACAGAAGCATGACATTGTTACGAATGGAGATGTTTCTTCAATACTTTCTATGCGGCATTGCTTCTCGAGCTTTTCAATTTCAAGGACCCCCGTAACGCTTAGAGAGTTACACACCTCACCTGTAAGATTTGGAAACCCCCCCCCCAAGGAACGCTGAGCCCACTTTGAGAAGCACTGTTTCTGTGGCCCAAACACGCAGAGCAAGAAACAGTTCATCACATGAACGAGCGTCTCTATTCTGAAGAAGAAGAAGTAGGTTCGGGAGTGGCTTGTCGTCGGTATCAGCCGGTAACACGCGGGAGTATATCCCTGTTACAATGCCCCCTAGACCCCTGGGAGATGGAGTCTATCCCTGTTACAATGCCCCCTAGACCCCTGGGAGATGGAGTCTATCCCTGTTACAATGCACTAGACCCCTGGGAGATGGAGTCTATCCCTGTTACAATGCACTAGACTCCTGGGAGATGGAGTCTATCCCTGTTACAATGCGCTACACCCCTGGGAGATGGAGTCTATCCGTGTTACAATGCACTAGACCCCTGGGAGATGGAGTCTATCCCTGTTACAATGCACTAGACCCCTGGGAGATGGAGTCTATCCCTGTTACAATGCGCTAGACCCCTGGGAGATGGAGTCTATCCGTGTTACAATGCACTAGACCCCTGGGAGATGGAGTCTATCCCTGTTACAATGCGCTAGACCCCTGGGAGATGGAGTCTATCCCTGTTACAATGCGCTGGACCCCTGGGAGATGGAGTCTATCCGTGTTACAATGCGCTAGACCCCTGGGAGATGGAGTCTATCCCTGTTACAATGCACTAGACCCCTGGGAGATGGATTGCTGAGGTGGAGCGCTACACCTACCATCAGCTCCCAGTACTTCCTGCACGACTTGCCTCACGCAAGCCGCGCTATCCATTCGCTGAGTTGGCGGTGGCCGGGACCCAAGACCTTGAGGTCCAATCTACCGACTGAGCTTCTGGGCATCTCATAATAGACAAACATTCAGCAAAACTTGGTGTTAGTGACCCGATCGGATCAGGTGATCAGAAATCGGGGCCGATCACGTCATTTTCAAATGACCGGGAGCCAAAAAACGTGATCGGAACATCCCTATAGTATCAATATTATATCCATATCATGATATTAGACTGGATATTGTCTGTGATTTGGGATATTGTGTTATTGTGATATGGCATAAACGATGAGATGCTCAAAATCAAATGATCAGAATCGGATGGGGAGCAAAAAAAAAACGTGATCGGGACATCCCTAGTTGCGTTGTGATGTGTGAGCTTGTAGATCGGCAAAGATATTTGGTGTAAAGCAGACTCTACACTGACTGTAGAGGGGAAATGGAGGGGACCAAGTATTGAACCCTGGGTACGCCTGTCAAGGAAGTACAGTATATCTGTTTTAAATGGTTAAATAAAGAGTGTTATGTAAGAGAGAGAGAGAACAAAGGAAACAGCACTGCTCATGATAAATTCCCAGTAAGTTAACTAGGTGTGAAATTACATTTGATGCAAATTTGCTAATTACTTTCGCTCAGTGTGGCTAAAACAACATGAGCTTATCATGGCAACTGTATACAGTAGCACTGCAGCACACAGAGAAACACTTACTGTAAGCTCTAATGCAACCTGTCAGTCGTGTCTGTGCGTTTGCCACACACACACACACACACACACACACACACACACACACACACACACACACACACACACACGTTTGTCTGTGTGAGTGCTTGGTTGACAGGAGCTAAGCTAAGAAGTTTTTCATATCCAGCTGAGCTCCACCGTGGCACTGGAAAGTATCACATCATGTGTCACTCCCCCCCCTGTGGATATGCGTGGGAGGTTTGTGCCGCTTGATAGATTGCGTGTGTATAAATGTGCATGTGTGTCTTCTTTGTGTAGGTGTGTGTGTGTGTGTGTGTGTGTGTGTGTGTGTGTGTGTGTGTGTGTGAGAGAGAGCAAATAAGAATAGAGAGAAAGAGATGAGGTTGTAGTGGTGGGTAGCAGACGGAAACGTGAATAACCTCTTGGCACCGCCAACTGTTGCCTTGGAACCAGCATGTGAGTGAGAATGGTTGAGTTTGTTTGTATGCAACTACGCACGTTTGTCAGCATGTGTGCACCGCACGCGTGTTTATAGATACAGTACAGAACAAATGTGTGAAATGTAAATGAGAGCAGGCAAAGAGTACTGCTGTTGCATGAACACATGATTTGAATGGCTTTTAAGCAAAGACCCAGGGGTATACTCGGCACAAAGACCTTACCTTTACAGATATGTGTAGACTGTATGTGTGTATTGTATACACGCACAGACACAGGTATTGAATGCCTATTCAATTGCAGCCACGTTCGGTGCCAAGGTTGGTGTACAGTCAAAAAAAGGGAATGTGAGTGACCTTACCTTTACAGATATGTGTAGACTGTATGTGTGTATTGTATACACGCACAGACACAGGTATTGAATGCCTATTCAATTGCAGCCACGTTCGGTGCCAAGGTTGGTGTACAGTCAATAAAGGGAATGGGAGTGCTGGAGGACATGAGACCGAGGTTTATTTACAGTAGAGTTGGAGTAGCAGAGAAATGCTGCATTTCTGGATATTGCTGCATGTTCATGCCACAATGTGTCACACAAATGTGTGAAAATTGATTTTCTACACAAAGAACACCTGATGATTTAGTGCTCGGTGCCTTTGAGATTTATTTTTGTGTGAACCTTGTTGCTTGTTTCGAACACTGTCAATGTCTGTATGTATTGTACGTATGCCACTCTGTCTGCCTGTATGTATATGTATGTCATTGAAAATGCCAAACATGGCTCAATTTACTACGCATACCTCTAGGTTCTTTCCTCTTCAACTTCACATAACATCACATAACATCAACTTCACATAACATCACCATGGACGAAACTATTGTACTGTAGTTTACATGTATGTGTTGTAGCCTATACGAACCTCTCAAGAACAGATTCCGAGCTACACTACTTAATCCGCCGGCAGGGGCATGCAGAATGTTGTTAGTGGGAAATTTGGGAATCAAAACATAGGCGCCCCAACGGAAGAGGAAGGCGGAGCAAACGGGCCAACATCCTGATATCCACATTCTGTTTGGCCCCGTCCCCAGAGGCAAACCCAACGTTTTTGGACGATGGGTTCCCAGATTAGTGTGAAATTGCCGGAGTGGATCTTTTTTTTTTACCATCACAACCATTGCCCCTCTGACTTCAAGGCAAGGGTAAACAAGCCATGGTAATTGCCATCCAATTGACCCCACTCACCAACCCCAGTGCTCATTTGTAAGGTATTTGTCTAATATTGCTGCTTTCAGGTAGAAACCTTTTATCTCCATATTTCAACTATTGGCTTTTTTTGTAAATTAATGACCTACTGTGCTGTAAAAGGCGAAACCCTGTGGAAGATCCTGCAGTCATATGGAAACCCCCATAAAATTACCTCAATAACAGCAATGTTTTATGACCATTTTGAATGCAGTGTTATACTCTCCATCAGCCAGAAGCTCGAATGATTTTGTAACCCATTTTTCACCACCCTCCACCAACCTGGGGAGAGCAACGGACTTGAACTCATGCTTCCTTCATGCATGAGTGTCCAAGTCGCTCCTTTACACCTGAGAGGGTGGAGTTTCCCTGGTTGGACGTAGCGCGTGGAAGGAACACGTTATTCCAACCAGTTCCTTTCCCCTCCATCAGGCGCCCGGCTGGCCAGGATGAGGCAGTTTAGAGACCAGGCATCTAGCCTTTCTTATATCTATGTTGTATGTAGTTGTAGATCTATTTTTGCTCCTTTTGCGTGACACTCTCGCATGATGAAGTAGGGCATTCATTCACAAAAAAAAACCCAGAAAAAAGATGAAACATGGAGTTACAAGGTTTCTGTCCGACATAAACGACTTACAAATACAGTATCCATTTCGGTTCTTAACCGCTGTTAAAAACCAAACCCACCCACTTCAGTGAAGAAGAGTGGATTGTGGACTACTTCCAATTCCACTTTTCAGTTCCACTTACATTTTTCGGGAAAAATAATTTATACGGCAGTTTAACCTAATTGCCAGGCGCTCATGCAATTCAGCATGTAGCTTGAATTAATTATGAACTGCAATAGTTGCCTTGATCACCTCTCATGCTCTGGTTCCGTCAGTGATGTGTCAAATATAAATATGCCTTTATATTTTGTTTCCTGATTATAATTAAGCTACTTGCTGATGGGTAATTTTGGCGTCACGCTAGCTGGGCATGTGTACTAAAATGGCAGAAGAGTCATCATACAGCAATCAATCAAAACTACAGAATAAACTCTAATAACTAAACAAAACTATTATCACACATTTTCAAGTCAAGGTCCCTCAAATCGATACATAGGCATGTGAAAATATTTCGTGCTTACCCTGAAATATTGCCCTACATTAACCAATCGTCACCTCTTCTGCGACGTGCCTTTGCTCAAGTTAGGGTTTCAAATGTATACCAATGTATTAAAAAAATTATGTTCTAAATTGTGAACATTTTGATATCCGGCTGAAAAGACCTCAGCAGGAAAGGGACACACAGACAATTCTGGTAGTCAATGAATTGACACATTTTTCTGGAGAACCTCCCCAAGGGCCCCTGGACTCAACTGTGAGAACCACTGAACTTAATTGTCCTGTCATTTTGTGTTTTCACTAGAGACAACTAGCCATGTCACATCAAATGGCCGTCACTTTTGTCTTTTGCCAAGTAAGATGTCAAAGCTGTCTCTGTGATTCCCAGACATTGACAGTTACTCAATTATTGGGATTCTTCGTATGCATGATTTATCAGAACGGCAGTGCATGACAGTAAAAACTGAGCCCATTTTTACGCTCTCTCACTAAAGTTAACGCATATTTATATCTGCAATATTAGGTATATCAACATTGTGATATGAGATTGTTTGGGCCCAGGCTGACCAGGGGGAGGCAGTATAGAGACCAGGATTACTGTATGAACCCTGACACTCACCAACCAACGTTGAACTCCACATGGGCATCGAACAGAGCGACCACGGGGGCAGACGCTGCTCTCCATCCACTGACACGGGATCTGATCAGACCTTCCTGCTTGTCGTGGCGCACCAGCTTGATGAAATCCGGACCATGCTGGCCATTGGTCTCTGCCACGAAGCTCTGAAGGTGCTCCTTTAGCTCCGCTGGGGACAGACAAGACTTTCACAGTGAATGGACAGACACACCGACCAACATTTTTGAGTGGTGCAACCACTCCCTTACGGAGCTATGTGTGTGGCTGGGTGGGTGGCTGGCTGGGTGTCTGGGTATGAGCACGAAAACAGCATGGTTGTTTTTCACCACCTGTGCACAACCTAACGCACACACACACACACGCATATTAACTGTATATATGATGCTTTCGGGTGTGCCAGTACAGTACAGTACAGTACAGTACAGTACAGTACAGTACAGTACAGTACAGTACAGTACAGTACAGTACAGTACAGTACAGTACAGTACAGTACAGTACAGTACAGTACAGTACAGTACAGTACAGTACAGTAGAGGATACAGTAGAGGGACCGTTTTCTGCCTTTATTGATAGATTTATAGTAGGCTGATAGGAAATGGGGGGTGCAGCAAAGGTCATGGGAGCGGGAGTCGAACAAGGGCTTAAATTAACTGCAAGTGTTAATTGTGTAGACAATTTATCTGTTCCATAAGACGGTGGAAAAAGAGGTTCATGAGTGCAAGTATGCGTCCATGTGTGTCTGTACAGAAAATGTTAGCCGAACTGTACAGTGAGAAACTGCATCTGCAGTATTATTCTGTATTCATCCACGAGACATCCCTTTAGACTGATATCCTCCGGCAAATAGAATACACATAACAGTATATGAAATAAACCAATTATAAGAGCCCCGTCTTAGCTCTCGAGGAGTCGATCCCGTAGATGGACCTGGTTGACGCGCTGGTCCAATGCCATACTGTTTGTGCTGAGTGTCAGCCCCATTTTGTGATAATAAAACACACAGGCAGCTCCTGTTGCTTTTGACACATTTATTTCCCAAGCAGTGAGTACGGCATCAGTATCTGCGTGATTTCAGAATAAACAATAATCAGCATAGACAAACAAATAAACATTTCAGACCAACAAACATTTCGCTCCAGTGTTTGAACAGCAGTGACGTAGCCTACCTGCGGTCAAAAACCATTGCCCTTCCGGGTCAATCCTCCCTACCAGTTCCAGTGAACCAGACGCTTATAAAGCCAACAGCGCCACCCCATAGTCACACAAATATATTTGGACAATTCCACTCATTTGGCCGTTACACCAATGTTTAGAGTTTGTGCTTCTAGCATGACTAATAACAAAATTTGAAGACTGAGGAAGATATTTAATTAATGGTGCTGGAATCCAGTGAAGTCGTAAACTGAGAAATGAGTCACAGGCACAGGAATACACACAACACTAATTGGCTGCCCACAAATGGACTTTATTTCCTGACTACGTTCAGTAATAGAGCCTGCAGGCTACAGTATGACTCTGATGATCTTTAACATCAGCCATCTCTCTGTATCCTCTTAAAGATGGAGTGCCACAATTATTTTATTTTTCCAGTTTTTCATGTGTCTTTGGCCTGACTCACACCTTCACAACATATTGATGTATAGCTGATGCATGAGACTTGTTTACTGATGCAAGCTCGCAATGCATTTCCAATGGGAGTCACATGGTTTGACACAACATTTTTGTTGTATGAGGGGGAGGGGTAACCTGACGCTGCCAGATGAGGGCGGTATTGGGTAACCATGTTTCCCAACACAGCAATCATCTGGGATCTCTCAGGCAGTTGAGCTGACAAAAATGTTCCGTACCGGACCAATCAGCGTGAGCTAAGGGCGGGAAATGTGAGAAACCGGACGTGAAGCTATATAGACACGTCAATATGATTGGTTGTGTTTGCACGCCCACACGGTGATAGACAGACGGTCCCATCCAATCATCTACTAAGTATCTTGAAAAAAAAGGAACAGCCCCGTCATCGAATTTGCTTCCGCGATCCCAGATCCCAATAAGCTGTGAAACAAATTTGTGTAGCAAGCTTCTTGGATCTGGCAGCGTCAGGTTAGGGGAGGGGGGCAGTCGAAACACAGCCGAAAGCCGTACAACAAAAATGTTGTGTCAAACCATGTAACTTCCATTGGAAATGCATTGGGGCGGCCATGACACTTACCCTTTGTTTACATCTAGCATGCATCAATGTTGTATGAATGTATTGAATTGAATTGAAGTGAAGCCTATGAGGTGACAGTACTTCATTAGACACACTGGAGTCGTTTTTATGTGCAATGGTGTATTCTCTTTGTATTTACGGTTTCTTCCTGGAGGCTGAACCCTTGACACTCAAACGGGCCAATGAAATAAACAGTAATATAGTGACATCACACTATCAGCCCCTCCCCTAACCCCATCCCCCTTTATCATACAACTACAGCTGTGGGTGCGGCTTCAGATCAGGTGGATCACCACCCATTACCAGGCAAACCAGGCATACTTAATGAACTGGTGGGCGTGTCCACATAAAAGCATGATTTTAACAAATACTGTACAGTGTACACTTTTTGGAAAAAGTTCTTCCTCCTTATATTATAATAATACCTGATGATCATGTTTTAGGTTGGAAAAAAACTCCACTGGCTCCCAGTCAAGTCCAGAATTTATTTCAAAATACTCACCATCACCTACAAAACCCTCAACAACCAGGCCCCCCTCTACCTCTCTGAACTCATCAACCGCCATGTCCCCTCTCGCTCCCTCAGGTCAAGCATTGCCAACCAACTGGAACCCCACAAGTCCAACAAACGAACTTGGGGAGACAGGGCCTTCGCAGTGGCTGCCCCTTCTCTTTGGAACTCACTCCCTTTTAACTAGTTTTTCTAATAAAAATCTCTGTACTTACTGTTCTGTAAAGCGACTTTGGGTTCCCAGAAAAGCGCTATATAAATCGTATATATTATTATTATTATTATCTTTAACAAGCCACAGTTTACAGCCCAGCCCACAGAAGCGTGGCAACTTTATACAGCGTTGGTGTACATGAACAACACCCCATAGTATTGGTTTTCACTTAATGGTAATGCAAAAAACGAAAGAATCATTACATCAAGCAGACCTTGAATTTTACGGTTCACTTACAGAAGAACAAGATTTTACCCTCGCCTGTTGACTGTTTAGTTGTCCCAGCAAGACATAAATGACAACACACCGACACCACACATGTGTTCACTAAGGCTGGGACAGTCGCATTACCACAATACCATGGTTATGTGATCAATAGTGTTTTGCTTTTTACACCGCGTTAAGACAAATTCCATACCACTACAGCCCTAGCATTCATTGTCCACAGTTTTGTCTCCATCCTGGCAGAGTTTCGTGCTCTGTGCATGCTCCCACTAGCTTAGATTATGGAAAACAACAAAATAAGCTACCATAGTTATGCAGACGATAAACAAATCCATACAACCGTATCACCAGAGGACTATGATCTAAAACCAATCAACAATTGGACAAATCAACAATTGGATGTGCTAAAAAAAATGAACAAAGACAAAACTGAAGAGCTTTTAGATCGGTAATGTTAATTCATTAAGATATTTCAGCTCTGGATTAACCATTTACTGCAATGATATTACATTTAGTTTGGTGGTGTGGCTCTGCTCATGTGATATTACAGATCACCTGTCGTATCACAGTACAATCTACATGATCATCCTAGTAACGATATTAAACAAACAAACATTTGACACTGGCAGCTGTACGACCGGCTCCGACAGCTAAGCACGCAGAATGAGCAGTGAACAGAGGCTGCTTAAAAAGAGAGAGTTAGAATGTAAGCCTCCTGACTTCCGTGCCTGTAATGAACTAACGCTATGCTGAATAAACTACTAGCCATATCAAAAACATTGGCATAGTCATGGACTCAGGCCTGATTTTAAACAGTTAACACATTCACAAAATCAGCCTACTATCACCTAAAAAAATATAGCATGGGGACCGGGCACCCATTTTGGTGTCGGCATCATGTTATGCTTTAGCTATTTAAAAATAGCAGATCTACAAGCTCATATCGCGCCACCGAGTGGCGCGATACGAGCTTGTAGGTCTGCTATTTTTGTAAAAATCGAAGAACGACTGACATTTTTTAGAATCTGATCTCAGGTCAGAATGGGTTCATCAGACCAGTGTGTGTCCGGCGGAAACCTCGTATGAATCTGATCTCAGGTCAGAATGGGTTAAAGGACTAAGTCTCAGCGGGATCTAGAAAAACTTCTGCAGTGGACTGGAATACTGTAACAGTGTCTTTATACGACTCCCTAAAAGAATCCATCAGACGACTGCAGTTTGATTCAGAACGCTGCTGCTCCACTCCTTACCAATACCCAGAAAGTGGAGCATATCACTCAAGTTCTTAACCCATTCTGACCTGAGATCAGATTCATACGAGGTTTCCGCCGGACACACACTGGTCTGACGAACCCATTCTGACCTGAGATCAGATTCTAAAAATGTCAGTCGTTCTTCGATTTTTCAAAAAATAGCAGACCTACAAGCTCGTATCGCGCCACTCGGTGGCGCGATATGAGCTTGTAGATCTGCTATTTTTTCAATAGCTAAAGCATAACATGATGCTGACATCAAAATGGGTGCCCGGTCAGAATGGGTTAAATCCTTACACTAGCGACTAGCTGGCTCCCTGCGTCAAATAATTTATTTCAAAATGCTACTGAACTTCCAGACTGCAAAATACATTTCTGAACTTACGGTACGATATCATGAAACATCCAGACCTCTCAGGTCATCTGGGGAAGGACTGCTTGCAGCATTTATTTTTTATGCTCTGCAGCACTGGTCACATATCTGGAACAAACTCCCAGAAAACTACATGCAGGCCTGCTGCCTCTCTTAAGAACTTTCTGTTTGCTGCTGCCTTTGATCGAGTTTTTTTTCTTCTCCTCTGCACTGTAACAGTATCTATGAACTTGTTTTGTTTTATGCAACCTAATGTAATTTTAATTATATTATTGCATTTCCTTTTGCTTGATGTTTTGTGTGAAGCACATTGAATTGCCTTGTTGTAAATGTGCTATAGAAATATAATTGCCTTGCCTGCCAGAGCGCACCTTCCGAAATTTGTTTAATTTGTTTCAGGAATGCTAGATTGGTACTCCTGTTCGTACATTTTGATAACAAGTAAGACGCGCAAACGCGTGAAGCGAACGCAGCTCGTGTGTGTGTGGTTGTGTGTGTGTGTGTGTGTGTGTGTGTGTGTGTGTGTGCTACAGCTGCGCCCTGTGTGTGTGTGTGTGTGTGTGTGTGTGTGTGTGTGCTACAGCTGCGCCCTCTGGTGGCGGGCAGGTGGTGTAACAGCGTGACACTCTATGCGTGACACACACACACACAGACGTTCAGCCCTTGCTGTCATAGTAAGTGGCTCACTGCGTTCGCAAATATAATGTATATGTAACATGATGTCACTCTTAATATACGCTTAATTGATAATCGTTTGTCAATTACACAGCCGACAATCAATAAACAACAGTAATGATCTGAGTCTCCTCAGTTATCACAGCAGGGAAGGGAATTGTTATTCAAGGTAAAGCAGCAGTATTGAATCAAATTTCCTCCATAATTGTTGAAGACTGCAATGAATTGTAAGATTTGAGTGGAAATATTAACCCATTCTGAACAGGCACCCATTTTGGTGTTAGCATCATGTTATGCTTTAGCTATTGAAAAATAGCAGATCTACAAGCTCATATCGCGCCACCGAGTGGCGCGATACGAGCTTGTAGGTCTGCTATTTTTTTGAAAAATCGAAGAACGACTGACATTTTTAGAATCTGATCTCAGGTCAGAATGGGTTGATCAGACCAGTGTGTGTCCAGCGGAAACCTCGTTATGAATCTGATCTCGGGTCAGAATGGGTTAAAGTCTATTCATCATACTGGTTGCGCTGTAATCAGCATGCAGCACTGGGCAGCTACCATAACTAAACTAACTGATATATCATTGAGGAACAGAGAAGCAGACCCATAAAACCTGCAGGCAAACACAGGCATATTCCTCATGAAGGTAATTTATATGTTTGGCAGCAATGATATATGTATGTTCCATAATCCATCTGCTGCACTGTGCTAAGTAGAACAATAACATAAATAGAACAACATGTTGTAGTGCTACTTCAACGAACACAATTGACCATGTTCGCAAGTTGGTTGGGGAGGGCGATCTCTGTCACTGTCACTCTCATTAGCAACTGTTCGGCAGAGAGCAGAACTGGGGAAGTATAGTATAGCATGTTGCTCCGCATGTGTGTGTTGCACCTTTCTGCATAGTGAAACTTCTCACTGCCAGGTGAAAGGCAGCGGCTAGGCTGGATGTGGCACATCATTATGTGTACCGGAGGAGACACGTGGTTTTTCTCTCCATGCTCGGCGGAGTCGGCACAATTAAACACCATCATTAAACATTAACCCATTCTGACCTGAGATCAGATTAAAAAAATGTCTATTACATCCTGACAGTTTCATTATTAACCCATTCTGACCTGAGATCAGATTTAAAAAAATGTCAGTCGTTCTTCGATTTTTCAAAAATAGCAGACCTACAAGCTCGTAGCGCGCCACTCGGTGGCGCGCTATGAGCTTGTAGATCTGCTATTTTTCAATAGCTAAAGCATAATATGATGCCAACACCAAAATGGGTGCCCGTTCAGAATGGGTTAAGAGCAGGGAGATAGATATTCAATAACAACCCCCCACAGGGATTAGAAATAGCAGGTGGTGCTGGGGTGGCGGTGGTCTTTAGACTTTACCGGCCTTTCCGTACACAAAGGTAATTTATTATTCACCAAACTAGCACAAAGGGAATTATGCAGGCATATTTGGTAGAGGAGGGGAGAGGAGAGAATCTTTATTTCCTGATACAAAGAGCCAGACAGTCTTGCTGCTGACTCATTAAACAGACAAGTTCAATTAATTTATTTCTAACTGTCTTTTGATCCACTCATGCCTCTGTATCCATTAGTCACACGGTAGGAGCAAACATCACATAACAACAACCAAGAACCGTATGCAGAAGGAAGACGGGAAGAAAGCATGCCTTCTAGGTGAGCTTAAATACCCCGCTCAAAGCAAACACACCCACATACTGTACTGTAGTAATACAGCATATTAACCTGTCGAGTATACAGTATGTATTCGCCCTCGAGCAAGCCGCTCGAGTATATCTGACTGAACTAACTCCGCAAGCTACGCATCATGTGTTAGAAGTAGGGGTGGGTTCAATTAATCAATACGGCAATAATCGTATCGTATTCCTGCCCGATAATCGCATCGCACCATATCGATACGGCGGGAAATGCTGTGTGTGACGCGGCTTTAACATTAACTTTAACATTAACAGTTACCGTATATATGATTAAATCTTTTGCATTTATCCATCACATTTTTTAGAAGTTTTTCAAATTGATTTGGAAACTTTCAATTTTATGACAATATATTTATCAAAACATCGGCAATCGGTGGTCTGGGACTCTGCAAAAGTAAATTTAGTAGGACACACATTCTAGGCCGCTGAATTATGATACACATCGTGAGGTTGTTGGCAAGCCCTAGTTAGAAGAGTCAGGGACTGTACACATGGGGGGGGGGACTGTACACATGGGGGGGAATTGTCATATAAGGACAACATTTTAAAGCAGGAAAAGGAGTGAGGTTTGTGGTTCTTACGACTGTTGCTGTGGTCGTCCACCAGAATGATCTCTTTGAGCAGATGGGAGGGTGTCCTCTGGATGGCTGTGTGTATGGAGCGCAGCAGCACCGACAGAGCTTCGTTGACGAAGATGAAGATGACGCTGAGCTGAGGAAGGTCTGATGAATAGGACATATTTCTGCACCTGCAGAGGGAGAGAAACGCACAGAGAAACTTCAGTTCAGCATCCAACACTGGCAGAGCACAGTGAATTTCACTTTACCTATCAAGAACCTTTCACCGGAAAAAGTCCCCCCCCCCACAAAGCTACAGTGAAATCTATACAAGCAAATTCTGTTATAATGTAAATAAATTCTGTTTCTAGGGTTGTTCCGATACGATCAATCGAGAAATCGGGCCGATTTTCAAATGATTGGAATCGGATCGGGAGTAAATAAAATGTGATCGGGACATCCCTAGTATCAATATTATATCCATATCATGATATAAGAATGGATATTGTCTGTGATTTTGGATATTGAACTATTGTGATATGGCAAAGTGTTCTATAAAAATATAAATATCGGATCGGGAAAAATCAGTATGGGCAGATACTGAAAATCAAATGGTGGGAATCGGATCGGGAGCAAAAAAAAAAAAAAAAACATGATCGTGACATCGCTAACTGCATCCATGTTGATCAGTTCAAATTCTATGTATGGTCAACCAACCCGTCCGGTCGAAAGTCTGGGATGGGCCGGCTGAGAGAGATCCGGTCGCTGAGATAGCCGTTGTAACCATAGTAACGAAACTTCCTGAGAGCAACCCTACGGCTCTCCGGGCCAAGGTCGTGACCCCAGCGGTCAAACAGGGAGGAGGCGGGGTCAGCGGCAGAGTGGGGCGAGGTGGCCGTGTCCTCGCCATCTTTCTGAGGGCTGTCTGTGGGGAGACAAAAAGAAAGAGGAATGAGTGGAGACAGAGCAGAGGTGAAATTAAATACCAAATAAAACTGTTTGTGCAGCACGTTTCTTAAACGTGCCTCACGGTCCCAGACATAAAAATAACAGAAAAGCCAAAGTATGAAGATGGTTTCGATCAAACAATAAGAACATCGACGAGGCAATGAAAAATAAATAATGAGTCTTTAAAAGAGGAGTTGTATAAGTGGCCCCTAAGGTAGACTGTCTCTAGACTGTCCATTTTTGTCAGACAAAACGAGTGGACAATAACATTACCAGAAATGCAGAAAGAGCTAGCCTTGAACAGGAACCACAATAGGTCTGAACCACTATAAAATGGAAGCAAAAGGATTTGTTACTGAAACCCCCATGTGTAATAGCTCTTATGATAAGTCTAGAGGCTATAGGGTTTCACAACAAAGTAAGAAAAAGGGATATCAAGCAAATAAACGGAGTCAACACAGGTTTTGAGTCAAAAAGGTGAAGTGCTTTTTTACTCTTGGTTTGAGGTATATATTTTACATTTAGTCAAAAATATATGCACGAAGCATACAGTAAAGCAAAAACAATTAAGCCACTACCAGGGGACACGGATGTCTCAGAGTTAAGGGCGTCCTTGCAAATAAAACATTTGAGAACCACTAGTATTGTTGGACTCCTAATATGCCATAGTGTCGTAGTATCATACATATGCTGAAGAAATCATGGAGACTTGACAGTAAGTTCAATAAGAACTTTATAATGGTGTGTAAAAAGATAGTCCAATATTTTCCACAGACAAGACCAAGTCTTTGCCACGGACACATTTTGTCTGTGTACAGATATATTGATGACCCCTGTGTCTACAGTAGCTTCCATTGGAAGTTTATTCCACAAGTGTGGAGCCCTTGAGGCACTACATGCTGTATTGCCTTCTGTTACAAGCCGTGTCCTGCATGGGGACCTTGAGTTAGCGTGTCTGTGCCGATCTGCACTGAACCCTAGGGTCTATTAGAGTGTGTGGTGGTGAGAATATAATAAAAGTCTAACCTTGGGTTATCTCTCCGACATACAAACTAAATTTTCTTGTGGAGCCAAATGGCCAGACGATTGTTTTTTAAATTCTACTCACTGACTCAATGCTCAAGGTGCATTCACATGGGATCCATGTGATGTACTGTTTTTGAATTAATTGTTAGTCATAGTAAAGATGAGAGCAATATCGAGAAATATATTTGCTTCTATGTCTGAAGCGACACGGATCACGCAATTCATGTTCAACAGTTTCTTGATAAAAACAGGTGCAACATCCAATATAGGACCCAGTTGGAGAAGTAGTTGTCGCTGTGGATTTCTTGGGCTGTACGGTAAAACACTGGTGAATGGACTAGTGACTAGTGATTCTCTCTCTCACTCGTGACTAGTGAGAGAGAGAATTGTCTGTCATTGGTGGGCAGACGTGCTTGCTTGTTGCAGGTAGGGTTGTCCCGATCGGATCGGGTGAACGGAAATCGGCTCCGATCGCGTGATTTTCAAAAGATCGGAATCGGGGAGAAAAGATCAGATTTTTAATTGTCTAATGTAAATCTCAAAGAAAGATGTATAAGCAGTAAAAAATAACTGTTGTGTTCATGCTAGTTGTTTTCCTTCTGGTCCCAGTCAAATATAAATGTTAATATATGTTAATATAAATAGCGTGTAGTGACACCATTTATTTCCTGCAGAGGTGGACAGAATATGCTCCAGTATGGCCACAGTTTGGTTTATCTGCATTTCAATTCACTGTTCTGTGTATGGGCATAAAAGAGTAGACAGACAGATACAGAGATCTCACATCTTTCAATGTTTCCAATATAGTTTACTACATTGTCCTGAAATCTGCTTAGGGAGGTTTACTTTTTTTAAATGCAAGTGCATTGTGCATTCTTATCCATTACTTGATCTCACATCAAGTCTGAGAGCATAACGAATAGCGAAAGAAGACATTTGGTGAATGCTTTTATGCAAAGCTCAAGAGAGCACATATTTTCATTTAACTTAGGACGATCCCAGATGGGATGAAACCCATTGCCAGTGAGTGCTTGTGGAGATTCTAGCCGCGTAATTTCTGGTGAAGGGAAAAGACAGGTGCATTGTACTGGAAGTGTCAGATATCCCTATGGTTTTCTAGACGTTACTGAGGGTTTTGTTGGGTCCTGCACTGCACCGTGCCCGACATGTCTCATAACGTATTGAAGCCAACCCAGATACTTGCCCAGCACAGCTCTAGGGGAAACTGTACCTACAGTATGTAGTGGGGTGACTGGCAAGTCAGGGTAAATTAGGGGGAAGAAGAGAGGCATATTTATAAGCCAGCCAGCACGGGGGCGCGCACACACACACACACACACACACACACACACACACACACACACACACACACACTGGCAAAATGTCCTGTAGCGCCCTACAGGCCTTAGCTTGTTCCTTGGCTCGCTTGAGCGTCTGCTCAACTAAAAATGTGAAGAAATGCATCTGTACCCTGCTGGCTGTGGATTTGAGAGTCACACCATTGTTGTAATTGTCTACCTCCCAACATCGAATGAACCACCACCACGTATCATGACATCATCTACTCTACTATAGTGCCAGTGGGATTGCAGACGCAACACTACAGCGCATTCATCATAGTCAATGTACCTATCACAATAATTTCAATTTCAATTCAATATATTGCGATTTCATAGCCTACTATATATGATATTTAAACTGTCATACTACAAAGAACATACCCCCACATAATAATGTCTAATTAATGGTTATTTAGTGCAAAATAACTTATATGGATCCTTGTGGATGTCTATAGTGACATGTGTGAGAGGGGTGTGGGATTGATGTTTTTGTCTTCGGATCATGTATTTTGAATCTGGTAATTGTTTGGTTCGGATGGATTATTGCAGAATTTTTGATTATTGAAACTATTTTGAGTAACTAAAATTAGGATGGGCACTGTTTTTTTGTTTTTTTTTAAGATATTTTTTTTGCGGCTTACGCCTTTTATTGATTTTTTAAGGGACAGATAGTAGGCTGACAGGAAACGGGAGAGAGATGGGGGGATGACATGCGGTAAAGGCCGTGTCGGGTTCGGGAGTTGAACCCGCGGCACACCGCGACTGGATCACCAGTCCGGTGCCCAGACCGTTACTCTACGGCCTGGGCCAGGATGGGCACTGTTTATGTATAATTATATTGATACTGTGAAGATGATAAAATAAACTAAACTAAACCACTAACTATAAAAAAAATCACACCCGTGTGAACTGAGTGGTTCAGCTCCCCCCCCCCCCCCCCCCCACCCTCTCTCTCTCTCTCTCTCTCTCTCTCTCTCTCTCTCATTAGCAAGCAACATTGCAGCACTATCCCTCTCTGTTTCTGGTGCCCCCTACTGGTACCCTATAGTAATATACTCGTGCTCATGACCACATACAGGTGTACACCGACATTGCTGGTTGTAGGAGTGGTTGCACCACTCAAAAAAATTTGGTATGCAATCAGAACAGTGGGAAATGCCTCTGAATTAATCACAGTACCTGTAATATCGAACTACATACAGTAGCACTACCAATACTAAAAGTAATAATAAACCCATTCTGACCGGGCACCCATTTTGGTGTCAGCATCATGTTATGCTTTAGCTATTTAAAAATAGCAGATCTACAAGCTCATATCGCGCCACCGAGTGGCGCGATACGAGCTTGTAGGTCTGCTATTTTTGAAAAATCGAAGAGCGACTGACATTTTTAGAATCTGATCTCAGGTCAGAATGGGTTCATCAGACCAGTGTGTGTCCGGCGGAAACCTCGTATGAATCTGATCTCAGGTCAGAATGGGTTAATGAAAATCCTTATCGTGGTACTCGATACTTTCTTACACCGATACCCAGTGTGACGGGTGAAAACAACAGAGAATAATAGCCTGGACTCACTGAGAACCAATGCTAGGGATGCACACAGGTCCACTGCTTTCCCCGTCGGTTGCTCAGACCACAATCTGATAAGTCTTGTAGCTACAGATAAAAGCCTGTTGTCAGGAAGAAGCCCTAGCAGGCAGTGGTAGAAAAAAATACTCATACTTTTACTTAAATAAAAGTATCAATACTGCAATGTAGAAGTATTCATTGTGAAGAGAGAGAGAGAGAGAGAGAGAGAGAGAGAGAGAGAGAGAGAGAGAGAGAGAGAGAGAGAGAGAGAGAGAGAGAGAGAGAGAGAGAGAGAGAGAGAGAGAGAGAGAGAGAGAGAGAGAGAGAGAGAGAGAGTGTGTGTGTGTGTGTGTGTGTGTGTGTGTATATAGGGCTGAGGTGGTATGTTTTGTATTAATAATAATAGTAATAGTAATAATAATAGTTATCTACAAAGTAACTAACTAGTAACTATAGGTTTTCAAATAATTGTAGTGGAGTAAAAGTACAATATTTGCCTCCGAGATGTAGTGGAGAAGAAGTCATAGAAAATACTCCAGTAAAGTAAAAGTACAATATTTTCCTCCGAGATGTAGTGGAGAAGAAGTCATAGAAAATACTCCAGTAAAGTAAAAGTACCTCAAAATGTGTACTTTACGTATAGTACTTAATTAAATCCACGGCAAAAGAGTATGGCGCTTCCCCCCCCCCAAGCCCTGGATCAATGGGGACTTACAGGAAGAAGAGAGGGCTTAACCCATGTTTGGCAGGAACCCCTTTTGGTGTTTTAAGCATGTTATGCTTTAGCTGTTGAAAAATAGCAGATCTACAAGCTCATAGCGCGCCACTGAGTGGCGCGCTATGAGCTTGTAGGTCTGCTATTTTTGATTTTTTTTTTTAATCTGATCTCAGGTCAAAAGGGCTTAATGGTCCGGGGACACAGAGGGGCCAAGGCTGTTCAGAAGGAGCTAAAGGTGACCAATAAGGCTACAAGAACAGAATGTAAAGTGCTGTATGCTACAGGCCAACAGCTTCAGGGAGAAATATGTTCCGCTTTACTTGTCTTTATTTCTATCTATATTTTTTCGCCTTTCTTGAAAACTGCAAAAGATGAGAGCTTGTGAAACAAAGAATTTCACCCCCTTTTTACCTGTATTTTGAACAACGTTGCATTGTATCCATCTCAACTTCTTCAACTTGTTGTTCAACTTCAAGTTTATTGAATAAACTTGAAGTTGAAGAAGTTGAGATAGAACGATGGAGGGAAGTAGGGCATGCCTCCTGGCGGAGATTTGCACTCCACTGAGGGCACCTTTCTAGTCTTGGCTTGTTCTTTATTGTTTTGATTTACTCTCACCTGCACCTCCCCTGTGATTCAACCTTGTTGCTTCCATCACACATGACTTTCTCTCCAGAGAGAGATCTATAAAGCATTATCTTATCTTACCCGGGACCTCCAACTCACTTTTGTCCTTGTTCCTTTATATGCCTCTGTACGTGTGCCTAGCTCTGTTCTGTGAATCTCTTTCTCTCTCTGTCTGTCTCACACGCTGCACACACGCACGCACGCTCGCACAGTCAACACACAAACTACAGATACAGATACAGTCTGGCTGTACTGTATGTGACTTGTGGGCTTAGTCTGACTGAGATTTTTTCCTGAAATGTACAGTACATACAGTTACACATTACACACGGGGCCAGTACCGCTGAAACCAGTGTAATGAATAGAGCGATTGAATCAACAGAACAGCTACAGCTCAACTGTGATATGTATGATGTGGTTCAACAGAGCTGTCCAAGTTAACCAAACAGAGGAGAAGTTTGATGCCTTCTTTATTCAACTATACCAACACAGCAGCGCAGTATCTTCATAACAGTATAAAGAAGGATAGAGACCGAACTGGAGCTTTAGCCCCCGCCCCCCCCCCCGCTATTAATTTCAGTGGAAGTTGCTCAGTGGTGTTTTGAAGCACCCGGAAGACTGCCGGAAGTATAATTATAACTCAATGGCTCGAGCGAGCGGAAGTTTAGCCTAGCCTAGCCCCGGACCTCAATTTTGAGGTCCGGGCTTTTCACGTGACGTCATGAACGTCCGTCCACCTCCATTAAAGTGCTGCAATTCCACATTTCGCCAGTAGGTAGTGGCATCTTCAACGTTGGATAGCCTTAGGGCCGATTCATACTCCTATTTTAGAGCCAAATAAAAGTCGGTTCGGCTCTGTAGAGCCTACAATTTGACGTCATTTGAGTTCGGGGGGGGGGGGCGGGTATCGTCCTGAAGTCGTCTCTTCGGTGCTACTGAAAATTTCTGACGAGCCAAAATCATTTCGGCACTACAGCACCGAAACAGCGGTAAAATAGGAGTATGAATCGGCCCTTACTGGGGGCTTGTTATAACGCCGCAGATCTGGCTGTCCCACACGAATATGTCCCCTAACAACAAACAGGAAACATGCACCGACGACGTCAAACTATGAACTGACAAAGGTGGTTTGAAATGAGTCCAGTTATATAGGGGGCAGGCTGATTGTAGAAGTGTTCACAGGTGGGATGACGAGGGGGTTGGAGACAGGTGAGTAAATGGGACTGCAGTGTGGAATGGAAAGTGGGAGTGGCCAGGGCTGACATGGTCTGTGGAGAGACAGACCCTGACAGTTGTCAGGGTGTGGGGTCGTCTTATAATCAGAGTCGTCTTATATTAGGCACAATACGGTATATGCCTCACAAATTCAAATCATTAATTCATCTGTAATATTTAAAATAAGGTTTTAGCCTCACCTAAACAGTATATAAAAAAAGGTGTCTAGCACCTAGGTGTCTGGCCCAAATCTGTCAACACTTTTCCTTTTCTTTGACTGTAACAAAAACGTTTTTTTTTAATTGAAATATTCACATACTGTAGGCCAAAAGAGTGGAGTGGAGTGGTCTGTCTGTCTGTCTGTCTGTGGTGCACACGTGTGCATGTCTGGCTGTCTTCCATACACAGCAGGATTCATTAGTCAAGGCAGACCTACAGAACAAATGCAATGCAATTCAATGCATCACCAAATCCAAGGAAGAGGGACAGGACGTGAGGAATAAAAAAAAAATAGCTGAAATGCAGAATGAGAAAAGGAAAGAGACTAGCAAATAAAGACAGCCACGACGTTGACAGGCTGTGACTGAATCGAGGGCGATGAGAAGAGAATGAGGGGAAAGAGACGGTGAAGAGAACAAGAAAATAGACTGTGACAGAATGTAGAGGGAGATGCAGTATGAATTATGGGGAGAGAGAGAGAGAGAAATGGAAGAATGAGCAGAACGAGAAAATAAAAGAACTGTGACAGAATGTATTCCTCCATGGGGGCTAGTAGGCCTGTCACAATTAAAATTATTATTTGAGATATTAGCCATTATCCTTTGTATAATTTGTCCATGTTTAAAAATGTCCATACATTTTTCAAAAATAGCAGAAATAGCAGATCTACAAGCTTTGTAGATGAACTATTTCCACAATTTTTAATTTTTTGTAAAAAATGTCTGTGATTTATTTGTATATTATGTAAGTAATTTGTCATATCTTCTCACAAATTCTGCAAATTAACTGAGACGTTGAGATGTCTATAGCAGAACACGCATGCATGCATAGTTGCATACATGCGGACCCATGTGGTAAATGGTAAATGGTGCATATACAGTATACTGTATAGCGCCTTTATCCAAGGCGCTTCACATAGATTGTGCATTACATGCACATTCACCCATTCACACACCGATTGCGGCGGAAGCCATACAAGGTATACCAACCAGCACATCGGCAGCAATTTGGGGTTCAGTGTCTTGCCCAAGGACACTTCGACATGTAGACAGGAGGAGGAGCCGGGATTCGAACCGCCGACCCATGGATCATTGGACGACCTGCTCTACCTCCTGAGCCACAGTCTCCCCACAGTGAATACCCACATATATTCACGAGAGCCAGACTGAGATATCGGTCTGGCCCATCTGTGCATATAGAGGTTCAAGGTTGTACTTTATCGTTACATCTTGTGCACAGGTACATAATAGTAAAACTTGTTTTTAGTTTGGCTTCCTTCAGACAACGCAGCAGCAACATCAAACTTCAATCACAGCAAGTGATTACAAGAAAGAGTAAAACAGCGACAGGTGTGGTTTTGAGGACAGCTGTTTTGAATTGCTATTATTGTTCAAACACGACAGAAACCAAGGATTATATATTTCAAGGGCGAGAGACCACAATAACAATCCTAATCATTCTTCCTCCACACTGGGAGAAAAGTTTGAGCATAATAGTGTGAGAGGAGGGTGAAGGTGTGTGTGTGTGTGTGTGTGTGTGTGTGTGGGGGGGGGGGGGGGGGGGGAGCCCTGTTCGCTCTGGTTCTTATCAGTTCGTTCATGTATCTGATTGTTTGGGGAAAGAAGCTTTTTTTGCAGTCTGTAAAATGGTAAATGGTGCATTTATATAGCGCCTTTGTCCAAGGCGCTTTACAGATACATTCACCCATTCACGTAAACATTCATACACCGATGGCAGCAGAAACCATGCATGGCACCAACCAGCACATCAGGAGCAATTAGGGGTTCAGTGTCTTGCTCAAGGACACTTTGACACCAACTCTGGGGGAGCCCGGGTTCGAACTGCATCTGGCCACTCTACCCCTGAGCCACTGAGACGTAGAGCGACGAGCGGTCCAGAAGAGACGTTTCATAGACGTTTCAGAATGTATTTATTTAAAGACCTGTAAGACTCGGATGCTGACAAATCATGACAAAAAGAATTGGGCCGAACAAATAATTAGAAAGAAGAAAAACAACAACAAAAAGTTGTACTCTGCATTTCTTTCTTCTAATTATTTGTTCGGCCCAATTTATTTTGTTTATTGTCATGATTTGTCACCATCCGAGTTGGCTTTGTCCGAGGCTTACAGGTCTTTAAATAATTACTTTCTGAAACGTCTATGGGAGAAATGAATGGGAAATTCTGTTCCGGGCAAAGCAAAGGGTTGTGAGCTTGTAGATCAGCTAATTTGGAAGAAAAAAAAAAGAAAAACGATCAAATACATTTTTTATTTGATGCAGTTTTTTGCATCAGTCAAAACATTGGTAATCGGTATAGGCTACGAATTGGAATCAAACCCGCACAAACACAGCATTCTAAGAAATGGCCCTGCACATCTCTACAGGGAACCAATAGTGACAGACAACGGCACGATCTAATGGCTTAAGAATGGCCTGGTGCGCAGGGGAGACAAAATGTCCAGCCATGTTCTCCAGTCACTTAATTCAGAATGAGAGTCGTGTTGGTTCAGCACACACACACACCGTGTGCTTTCGCAACGTGAGTTTGAATCCAGCTCACTATCTGTCGCCTGTCATGCCCCCTCGCTACCTTCTCCCTTCAGCCTGGGGCTGTCACCATTACGCATAGTAATCATCACAAATTGATTAATTGTCATACAATTGCGATTAATGATTTTATTGCGTTTTTGCCTTACATTTTACAAGCTAGGCCCAAATGATTTTTTGATGTGTTGTATGCATTACAATGAGTTCCCAAAGGCATACTGATACAATGGGTCAGCTTACATGTGCAGCAATCTATTTACCTTAATTACGTTTTTGATTGCGCCACACTTGCACGCAACATAATAATTATGTTGGCCTCAGTGAGAATCTGAACATAGCCAGGATATACAGTAACAATATTTACAACATAAGTTTGATTGGTAAGCCATCCATGCATTAAACATGTTTACGGTTCAATTTCACCATCTGAGGGAGCTTAACTTATGGCTATACTGAAGATCTTCATGGATAAAGGGGTATCCATGTGTGGCAAATAAAGATGCCTATAAACAATTTTTCCCAATGATATGAGACAATAGCTCAAATTGTTTATAGGCATCTGCATCCAGGCATTGTCCATAGCACTGTGTGTGTGTCTGTTTTCATATAAACACACAATTACAGCCTACCTCCTACTACTTTTAATTACCTAATCAACTCGGCATTTAAACATTAGCTGCGCTGGATTCACGGTCGGTAACCTATCCCAGAAGGCTTTGTAATGCAAACACACGCCCACTCACACAGGATCAGGAGGGAATTTGTTTTTCACGGGGAGAATCTCATTTGCGCTGCACGCTTTACAAGTGCCTTTTCTATCTCCAAAAGCTTTTTGTGTTCCAGTATTTACAAAGGCATAAGGGAAAACAGAGGGAATTCATTTGTCTTTTGTACAACATCCCCTTTGCATTGGTGACTCACCAAAATTGCTCTGTCGACAGTGTTGAGTCATTGAAATGCCAGTGGATTTAGCTGCCTTTAGGATGTTTGGAGAATATAATCCGCTCTTAATGTTGAACTCCTCACAACTGGGGCAAAATGTGAGCCCACACATAACTCTTGTACAATGGGATTATTTCTGGAAGTTTATGTGCAATACTACTTTTAGCACACACGCACACCCACACCCAGACCTGATTCACTTAATCAGCCATTGAGCAGATGGTGATCTCCAACCCTCTCCTGCCTTACACCTCAGGTGTGAATAATGTGGGTAATGAATCACACCTGCAGTTCTGTCAAATCTAAGTAAGATCATTGATTATAACTACAGAGACAGACGGACGGACAGACAGACAGAGGCACACACACAGAGCCATACAACTGCAAAGGAACAAATGTGAGAAACATTTAGTTGTTCAGTAGTTCTTGTTTTTCTTTGTATAGGATAACATATTTTTAATGTGTTATACTGTATGCATTCCAATGAGTCAGTTTACACGTGTGGCAATCTGTTTACGTTAATTACGTTTTTGATTCCACCACTCTTGCATGCAACATAATTATAGTTAAAAAGAACAATACATTACGGCGTCAGTGAGAATCCGAATATGGCCAGGATATAACAATAATTACAATATATAAAAAAGAATTATCCTCCAGTGAAATAAAATAAAAAATACAAAAAAATAACATTGCTGTCGGGAAGAAACCACCTAAATGTTCATTTTTCAGGAAATGAAAAATATACATTTTTAAGGAAATGAAAAATATACATTTTTAAGGAAATGAAGAAAACTTCAAAAAAAAAGATGCAATACTGCCTCATCAAAGTTGGTGTTGTGACTTTAGATATTGTCAATTACTTGCATGAGAAGGAGAAAGGTGGTTGTGTTAAGCGTTATTCATAGTCTGGATTTTCGGTGGCGAGGTGACCACCGAACTACAACATGACGTCACGAGCCACGGTGAAGAGCAAACCACCGCCGCCGCCCCAGCCCTTCTCTCTGTTTTTACTCACCACCTCTCAACGTTCAGCTCCGGTGGTCACCCCATCACCGAAAATCCAGACTATGAATGAGCTTTTAGCTGTTTTATCAGTCAGTTTGAGGGTCCAATGCGTTTTTTACTACTTACCATTGGTTCAATATTTTAGAAACAACACACAGACATAAAGGGTGTACAATAGCACTGAATTATGAAGAAAAATAATAATATCAAAAACCTCAAAAATGTAGTTTCCTCCCGACAGCAACGATATGAGCCTTTTGTTTTGGTCTATTACTAAGTCTCTCTCCTCTTTCTGTTGTAAATAATAGTTGACAGGCTGCAGACTAGAACTCAAAGGAGGCTGTTCCATTATCTAGCCCTTTAAATGACCAGCAATAGTCTTGTGCCATGATGCGGTAGTGAGATGGCTTGTACCGATGATCATTGCCTCCCTTCCGTGTGCGTACGCATGCATGTGTGTGTGTGTGTGTGTGTGTGTGTGTGTGTAATGTCCACCCATCTGTGCATGTGGAAAATCCGTGGACAATAGATCCCCTCTACCTCTGCAGTCAGGCCAACATCATTATCCATCATCACTCTCTGGAGAAAGAGTTCACGAGCGAGCGAGCACGCACGCACGCACTCACTCACTGACTCTTTTCTCAGATACGCATACAATAACCCACACAACACATAGATAGTGAAACACACACAGCCACAGCCCCAATACACATACGTACATACGTGCAAATATGCATACGCACAGGACAGTACAACAGTGTCAAACGCATAGACACACGAGTATAGATTTAGGTGATCAATTGCAGCTCGGCTATACTCCCTCGATCATTCGGCCCTCAAATCAATACAGATTGCCTGAGCAGGTCTTGCTGTAAGTCCATATACCTCTCTGCTAGGACAGATGGCACCACCTCTAAACTAATTATGCTACAGCCTTACCGATTAGGTCCTGTAGTCTCACACAAAGAGACGAGAAAATGACATTACAGCCGAAGGCACTATGCGTGGAAAGCAGATTGAGGCAGAGATTATACTTTTTATCAAACACATGAACATCTCCAGACTCATTCCACTGCATTTTCTATTAAGAAACAAGTAAGCGAGGATGAGTTCAAACAATGAGAATATGGTTATTGCAAAACAATTAAATATGAGGTTAAAGGCAATCAGTGGCCGAGAAGAAAAGAAAACCGCTTTGTCAGAAAGGGCATTTGAGTGCAGATTGCGTTCAATCGAACTTCATCTTATTCGGTTTAACAAACTTAAAGTGCACACATTACTTAACATTCCTGCTGAACGGTTTTCCAAGGGTTGCCGCAGTTTATTCGATTTTTGAGGAAGCCACCGGATTAAATTAATTTCAGTATTTTTTTTAAAGACATACAGAATATATATATATATAGCAAAGGTCATCAGGCTCGGGAATAGAATCTGCAATGCGCTGTCAGGCATTATGTGGTATGCACCTTAACCACTAGGCCATTAGCAATAGCAACCTTCGTTCATTTCACTATAATTGCATGGAAATCAACTTGCGGCGACTTGATCGTTTTTTTAAATAGGTAATCCAGCAACAGTTTAGTATCAGTAGTAAACAAACGTGACACCTAAAAATGCAACCATTGGGTGCCTGGTGGCGCAGTTACAGCAGGGAGGCGTACTATCATCCGACAGAGCATTGCTCCGAAGGAGCGGAGAGGGTTGCGGTTAGGTTTAGGTGTCTGCCCCGGGGGAGGTTAGGGTTAGGGTGAGGGAGGAGGTAGGTTGTCGTTCGGACCAATGCTCCGTCGGACAAAAGGCATGCACTCGTTACAGCACTCCTTGTGAGTCGCAAGAGGACAAGAGTTGAATATTTCTTGATCATCCACAGCTCAGCACCACGCAGCTTCTCCATATCTTGAGAGAGTCTTCTCCAGCTGAGCCACAGCTCTGCTGACAGTCCTCCACCCACCAATCCTTGGGTGGGTGGAGTGGTGTTGATGGATGTGACCTTCTAGTGTGTGAGAGCTGCTCCAGCTCAGAGCTTCTCTTCTCTGAGTGACTTCATTTTCGCCTCAGACTTCTCTTCATATTCTTCTTTCAACCTGTGATTTCGGAACTGTTGAACCATCTCAGAAATACAAGCATTCACAGTATATCTCTGGTCTGTTATTGAAGATCTTTGCACATAGTGGACACTGACATGTTCTTAATGTCCCAGTAATGTATGTGATACAGGTTCTGCACTAGTATGTGTGTCCACACTGATTGGATCAGTGAACACATCCAGACAGATGGCACAACGTAAGAGCTCTTCAGACAGGAGACCGCCGGCTGAAGGCATTCCTTCAAACTGAGATTAAAGGTTCTCCTCAGGTGACCTATCTTGGTCAATCACTGAATCCAGCCGAATGTTATTTTCCAATAAGGCCGCTGAACTCAACTAGAAATGCATGTTGCCAACTTGGGCCATGCACACAAGTAGGCCAGTGCGCAAGCATCAACAACCAATAAGGGACCACCGAGGACACGCCTACATACCTATAAACATTAACATTGAAACATATAATGAATAATAATAATAGTGAATTGCATTTTTATAGAGCTCAAAGCGCTTTACAATGGTTCATTCATTCATACATTGGGAGGTGAAGCGGCGAACAGTCAACACCAGCGTCCTCACTTCCAACATTCACACACTAATGGTAGCAATCTAACACCGACCAACGAATCTCAATTATGTCACCATCAACAGCCAATTAGGAACCACCGAGGACAGGCCTACATACATACAGATCATACATACGCAGCCGACTACATATACAGTACTTGCAAGCTCTGCTTGCGCAAGTAATAACGGAGCACTGTCTAATCAAAGGCTTATCAATAATGTTTTCCAGGGTGAGAAAGCCGGCCATTATTGAGAAATAAATCTCTTTCTTTCTGGGTTTATTTCTCAATAATGACTCCCCACGTCGATTATCCCTTGTTAATTTGATGGGCACTAGCCACTCCTATATTCAGCTATTAGATTTTCGTCCTACACAAACATTAAATTCCCATTGACAATTAATGGAGAATTTACGTCAGTGTCTGAGCAAATCAGCATAGTGTCCATTTGTCCTACAGAAAGCTTTATTATTTATTATTGTATGGCACATTTCTAACGAGGCAAAAAGAGAAGAAGAGTATAGAATATAGATAAAAGCAAAGAGGAAGGAAAATCATTAAGTCAAAGTGTCAGAGAGCAACATGCACAATACAATAAGCAGTACATGGGAACATACAGTAGTACATGGGTAGGCTGTAAGGGCCAGGGTAAACTTAAGACATTAAGGCCTGCTTTAGACTGCAGTCACTTCAAGTCAGATCCGATTCAAATCCGATTTTCTTTCTCAAATCCGATCTTTTGGCCCGGTCATAACAACTCAACGCAAAGCCGCCCTGCATCGACATATCTGCTTTGGTTAGATAGCATTTCTGTTGGCTTAGATAGCATTTGACACAGACTTATAGCATGTTATGTAGACAGCACTATAATTGTATTGTATATATTCATAGCACGCCATAGTACATATGTATAGCATAGTAGTAAATATGTATAGTTTATATGTATAGTATATGTATAGTTTCATTATATAGATATTCCACTGTTACTTTCTTAGCTTACGCATGTTTCATGATAAATGCTTTTATGTGATGTATTCCCATGCTTTTGTTCTTGCTTAAATGTAAGTCGCTCTGGATTAAGAGCGTCTGCTAAATGCCTAAATTGTAAATTGTAAATTGGTTACCGTGGTAACCAAAAACAATCTAACAAAGAGTATATTAATATAGTCGATATATATTAATATATACTCTAAGGCGCACACAGTAGAGAGGTGCTGACCACGTACGGGAGACAAACTTTACAATAGAAAGGACTGGAGAGGTCGCACAGCTCGTATAGTCCCGATGCCAAAAGTACTTTTTACAATACAATAAAATACAATTTTGGCATCGGGACTACGAGCTCTCCTTTCTATACTAACAACAATCTGACATTGCAGATAGGACCGACCGCGTGTATCCGTTCTCTACCATTCCGCGAGAAATATCCTCATAAAACGGCCTTGTTTCTGATTCTGTACATTTTGTTTAAAAGTTTAGAATATTGTACGGAGGCATCCCCTGCAGTGTGCCTCCTCGACAGGAGGAGTGTCATTGTCATTTCACATCCTACCTGGTTTGCATTTAACCACCTCCCCCCCATTCGGAATTCCAACGCGCCCATTGGCAATGAATGGAGACTTTTACGTCATAGGGTCTGAGCAAATAGACATGATGTTGCGTCATGATGATGTACGATAAGAGCGCCCCTCACTCCACACAGGTGTGATTTATTTCATTTACAATGCTGTATTATCTCCACTAGTCCTTACCCGTTCTATGGACAATTTCCCCCCGTAAATATATTTAATTGCTCTTCATTTTAACTTGTATAATATATTTGTATACACACAGATGTAACAAATATACGTGGAGACATTTGAAAGGTGAAGATGCCTGTGGAGCCCCCCATTGAATGGCATTTGTATGTCTGTTAAATGTGAGAGTGTAAATGGGTCGATTGTATACGCTGTCTCTGAGTTACATGAGACCCCCATTACTATTGTAAAACAGTAGCGAAACACACACACACGCGCGCGCGTGGCGAAAGTACACACATACACACACACGTGCGTTGCGAAAGTAGCGAGACACACACACACACACACACACACACACACACACACACACACACACACACACACACGTGCGTTGCGAAGGTAGCGAGACACGCACACACACACACACACAACACACACGCGTGGCGAAAGTACACACACACACGTGCGTTGCGAAAGTATAGCTGCGTGCATGTAGCTCATGTGTACGGCACAGCGAAGGAGGTGGTGAGGAGGGAGCGGACAGTGTGGTGTCGAAACAGATGTTGCGCAGAAAACTGTGTCCCAGTATTAATCAGTGACCGTCCCAAAATGCAATTCACTTGTGACACTGGTGACACGTGATTTCCGGGGAGAGGAGTTTTGCCGCCCTGTGGCTGCGGGGGGTACTGCGCCCGGGTGCGTTTGTAATTGACTAATAAATGCATTAATAATCATTAATGTGTCAAATGGAAAAAAAGGGCTCCGTTACGCCCTCCATATTCATATGGTCAATGCCTGTGTGGGAGTGATTGGTGCAGTCATTGAGGAGTTACGGCACTCACAGTGACACACACACACACTCACACACACACTCACACACACACTCAGACATTGTTAGAATTATAGTATGATGATGATGATGATAGTATGATTATTATCTTAACATAATCTATAACATTGTTGCTGCTCCTACCCGTAGTGACAATTAAACCCCTCTTGAAACCCAAAACAATCCGATGTACAGCTACTCCCCAGGGCTTTTCCCCCCCTCTACAACTAATCTCTAAAAGCTTACCCATCCACACAACGCTTTGTGACGTGTCGTACACTTGTAGATCAGAATTCTTTGACGAATGTTCACCCCAGGATAGAGATACTAGGGTGAAATGAAAATTCAGAAAAACATTGAGGGCTGAACACTGTCGGAGAATAATATTGCCAGTGGCACTCTGCAACCTCTCATGAGACAAGACCTCAGTTTAAGGGAAATAAATAAATCAAATACCAGATCCTGTTTATGCAAATGCACTAGTTTGTCAACAAGAATGTTTCCCGCATCGCTCACTTGAAATATGCAACGCTGAATTGCGGAAATTTAAATATGCAATGAAACAGATTGGAATGAGGGTTTTTTTTAATCTCCGAACAAGACATTTGAATTTGCGGCAGCGCCCTGTTTGCACTAACAGCACAGTATGCTCAACTTCTGGAGGCATAATCGGAGAAACAGAAGGGCACGCATGTTCCCTAAAACATGAGACCCTAGAGACACAGCGGAAAAACCTGTAAGTGTTACTTCGGAAAGCCAATTAGCACACAGCTGGATGAGATGGGAAAGAACAGGATGAGATAGGACTCGGAGACATGAAGAAAACATGAGGAGGGACGAGGAGAGGAGAGGGGAGGGCAGAAGAGCAGGACAAGTGACGGAAGCAGAAAGGAACGGGGAGGAGAAAGAAAGCTTTGGTTTAACCCATTTTGGTCGATAAAAAAAAGGCTTCTAAATCCTAACATTTTTCTGAAAAACCTATATGTTTCTATGTCAGTGGTGCTCAACCTTTTTCATGTCAAGGACCTCTATTTCACATTTTAACGATTTTTCAAAATAATAGCAGACCTACAAGCTCGTAGCGCAGATCTGCTCTTTTTCAATAGCTAAAGCATAGCATAATGCTAACACCAAAAGGGGTTCCCGCCCAAAATGGCTTAATCTGAGACAGTATTACTATAGAGGGAAGGGCGCCTATAGTAGAAATGGCCAATCTACAAGCTCACAATTGCGATTAACTCAAATAATAGCAATTAGGCGATTATGTAATAACTGACACACACACACACACACACACACACAAATTGGACAAACTGAATGGAGCTCCTATAGCAGGATACTGTTATGCATTGCATACTGTACAACTACTGGGCCCACACACCCCACATACATACCACGCTGCTGAGTCAGGGAAACTAATAACTCTGATGTCAACACCTATACAAATTCCAACAAATCCTTTTGGCAGGTCCAAACAACAAGATTAAAAGTCAAATATACGTAGCCTCAAGCTGCAATGCCTGGGGTCAAATAGTTAGATACTGTAGACAGACAGACAGAAAGTAAGACAGACAGACCGACCGACTGACCCGATGATGATTTGAGGAACGCAACACAGAAGAACAGCATTTAAGGTGGACTCACACTAAGATAGATAATCAAGTGTGGGCGGTTTAAAGATCCAATCTGAAACCTCCTGACTTGCTCAGACGATCAGAGCCACATCCTGACAATGTTCAAATATGTTTTTGACGCTGCTGTCTGAAAGGTCTAGCGCATTGTAACGGGGATAGACTCCCGCGTGTTACCGGCTGATACTGACAATAAGCCACTCCCGACCTACTACTAATACCATGGTCAGTACATCAATTACTAGTAGTTTTGGCACTGTGGGCAGCTGCCAAATCAAGCTGCAAAGGAAAATCAGCATCTCCATAGAGGTTGACAACATACTGAAGCACGAAGTGCTCTAAAATATCCTGCTAGATGGCTGTGCCGAGCACTGTGGACCAACACCAGCATATGTCATGGCACCCCAAATCATCACAGACAGTGAAAACTCGTGCACACACACTGGAGTCAACACAGCCATCCTGACCTGCACAATATTAAATTTGTTTTGAGAAGGAGCTGTATAACATGTCTTGCCTGCGACAAATCGGAACCGTTCTTCCTTTGTCACTGCAAGTTTAACACTGGCAAAGCTATAAGCGTCTTAGTTTTAGCCTGTATGTTGTAGTGGTTCGTGGAAGAGGAGCATAAGTCATCTGCAAAGTTAAGATCTTTAGTTGGGAGAATGGAGTCCACTGGATGCCACTGGATCTGTCTGCTGTGGTGTTGGTTGTGTATGGCAAACAAGATGCATCCCGTCACCCTCCAGACTTCATGGGAAATCACTCAGAGAGAGAGAAGTGTGTGTGTGTGTGTGTGTGTGTGTGTGTGTGTGTGTGTGTGTGTGTGTGTGTGTGTGTGTGTGTGTGTGTGTGTGTGTGTGTGTGTGTGTGTGTGTGTGTGTGTGTGTGTGTGTGTGTGTGTGTGTGTGTGTGTGTGTGTGTGCATCAATTTAACAAAGGTGTAGACGTTTGCGCTACTCGGACAAAGACATTTTTTTTTCTCCCTGGAAATAAAAACGTCTGGGTTTCCGAGACAATTGTCTCCATTCTCCAATGGCTGAGTTTTCGGTCTTGCTATTCTGAGGCAAATGACTGACATCCAAACAAAACAAATGCATACCAATCACACAAATGCATTTCTCAGAGCTGAACTATGGAGGGTAGCATGCACTCTGTGAAGGGCTGAACTATGGAGGGTAGCATGCACTCTGTGAAGGGCTGAACTATGGAGGGTAGCATGCACTCTGTGAAGGGCTGAACTATGGAGGGTAGCATGCACGCTGTGAAGGGCTGAACTATGGAGGGTAGCATGCACGCTGTGAAGGGCTGAACTATGGAGGGTAGCATGCACTCTGTGAAGGGCTGAACTATGGAGGGTAGCATGCACTCTGTGAAGGGCTGAACTATGGAGGGTAGCATGCACTCTGTGAAGGGCTGAACTATGGAGGGTAGCATGCACTCTGTGAAGGGCTGAACTATGGAGGGTAGCATGCACTCTGTGAAGGGCTGAACTATGGAGGGTAGCATGCAGCATGATGCTGCAAGTGTTAGGGTTGTTGGGCAGCGATATAATGCATGTTGACAAGGTGACTGGTAGGGGTCCTGATTAAATAAACCACTTCATTATTAAGCATATTTATGCAAGCGTTTGCCTTCTTTACTTCGGCCTGGTGAGATTATGTTTTGCACCCTGTCCGTCCATCCATCTATCCGTCCGTCTGTTACCAGCTAATCTTTGACACTGTTTTTGCAACAAAATGCCTCAACAATAACCTACCTGACCTGGCGGAGACCTGTGCTCCGACTCTGAAGAGCACTTTTTCTAGTTCTCTCTTTCAGATTTTTTCCCCCTTCTTTGAATTCTTTCCCAGTCCACTGGCAAATAAAACCACATGTACGGTTTACAGACCAGTTTACCTTCCTATAACTTAGGATTTATCACTCACTCATATAGCTTGTCCCTGTATGAGTGAGTGATAAATAAACCCCTCTTGATTGTTGTTCTAGGCAAAAACATAAACCAGGCTGAGAATACATTGAAGTGGCAGAGTTGACGATAGTAATCTCAAGCAAAGAAGAGGTTAACCATTTTGGGCTGTATTCTTGACAATGAACCATTTTGGGCTGTATTGTACAAACTGACAGGTGAAAACATGGCATTAACACACAAAACATGGCAAGATAGTCAATCAAAGAACCAAGATCTTTGGGCAGGATTTCCCCCTTTGTCAACAAAAGGTGCTTACAGACTCTAGCCAATCTGAGAACCCATCATCAAAAAATAAAGGAAAAACTATTTTCCTTGATTGACGGAGTCAACAGTCTATCTCGAGAGACTAGACTCTAGCTGGAGCCCGTACAATGCATTTAATGATGCTCGCACCTCTTGGTTCATCAACATCTTAATCACTAAAAACTAAGCTTCAGCTTCAGCTTCCAAACAATCTGATTCGACTACGACTACTACTCTGTCTTGAGCGCATGACCCACCTAATTCCAACACACTTTGCTAGTTTGGGATGGCTCAGGGTAGAAGACAGGGTCAAGGCAAAATCAATGGGATTGGTATGCTCAAAGAGACAGCGCCCTCATACCTGTCCAACTATACTCCTCCAAAGTGAGTGACACCCACAGCGCCAGAAGGAGCAACCACGACCTGGTATCCCCCAAATTAAGAACAAACATGGAAAAATTCCCATTCTGCCACCACAATGTGGAATGACCTGACATCGATCAAAGGATGTGAAACAGAAGACAATAAGGGGAAATAGATATGAAGCGAAAGGGTGATAACGTAATCTGCATCCCTGGCCTTCGGCCCGCTGCAGAGATAACGAGCATGCAAACATTCACAATCTCCTCTCAGTGATTTCTGCTTGTGGCTATATCTCTTCCACGCTCTCATTCATCAGCATGAGAAAACAGCAGGGAATGTCTGACAGAAGCGACGGGGTCAGTGGACCAGTATGCAGTTATGTGTGTGTGTGTGTGTGTGTGTGTGTGTGTGTGTGTGTGTGCGTGTGTGAGAGACTGTGTGTGTGTGTGTGTGTGTGCGCGCGCGTGTGCGCGCGTGCATGCTTCTGTGAGTCTCTGTGCATGTCTGTGTGCACTTGTTATCCATCAGTGTGTGACTACATGTACTTGGGAGTGTACAAACGTCTACGAGGCAGGGGAGCATGTTAGACGGAGAGAAAAGGAGAAGCAGAGGGTGGACTGTGGGGGGGTGGACCAGGGGCAGTGGTGTGTCCTTGCCTGAAACCAGCACAGACCTAGAAGGATATTCTAAACTCACGCTGACTGCATACACAAGAGGAACATGGATATTAACCTATTATTAGTATACTCTTTTGTACTATAAAACTTAAGTACTATAAAATAGTTCATTGTTATAACAAAACGCTATCCATGATATAATCTAAAGGGACATGCATCAACCTGTTAATAATGTTCCATCCACATGGCTGCAATGTCCCGGGTTTGGATTCATCTCCAGATCACTGGCCTGTTCAAATAAACATTTACTATTAATAAATAGAAATATAGAATAATTTGAGAGGAGGAAAACTAAACTTTTAGGATAAGTGATGGCTTTTGTTGCCTATTCATCTTATTACGATATAAAATGACCATTGTACATCATACGTTATCTGAGAAATCTGCATATGCATGTTGATGGTAATTATGCTAGTAACGACACCACACATCACATTCATTTAACCCATTTTGGGCAGGCACCCCTTTTGGTGTTTTAAACATTGTTATAATTTAGCTATTGAAAAATAGCAGATCTACAAGCTCATAGCTTGTAGGTCTGCTATTTTTGAAAAATCGTAAAATGTGGCGCAAATCTTTGAATATATATTCTTTCAAAGTGAATGTTTTTAACTCAGGTCTAAATGGGTTAAACTGCCATTTGTGTCATGAACACATCCACACATGCCGATAAAAGTAACGTAATCGTTCCCCCGAAAAGAGGTGGATTTTTCACAATGAATGAAAGCATCAACCTGTATGAATGAGGCATGACCAAATTCAGAGTGTGATGTGAAATATTCGCAGATGCATCTTCGCTCCCTGTGATGTATAACAGAACGTTTGCACTAAGTATACCTCTGCCAACACTGTGCAGCTGTCAAGATATGGCATGCACTTACACCACCTTGACCTTTACAACGTATAAGTTAATTATCTCTCCGGGGCAGATCATTCACCCTCCAGATTTAAAGAAAATCTGGCCATCCGTTCTTAAGTACATTTTAACTGACAACAAACTGGACTGGTCTGAAAACACAGTGGGGCTAAAATCAAAAGCATATTATATGAAGTCTTAAACAAAGTGGTATTCTAACATCTATAGCATACCAGTATTTACATGCACCTCGACAGTGGGTGCAGGGCCAATAAGGCAAAGGAGGTAGGGTTTCGATATTGACAGATCTTCGTCAGGTCAGTATTGACCTGACGAAGATCTGTCAAGATCGAAACGTTGTCGTTTATTTATTCAATAAAGTAATTCTTTACCAAAAGAATGGTGTGTGTGGGCCCTACCTCCTTCCATTCTAACATCTATACCCTGCAACTATAGAGAACAAATCAAATAACAAATCAGTTTAGCATTTGTGCCAAAGTACAAAAACTGCTACTTTTCAACAACAAGCATAAACCCACTTTGGGCTTGATCATATTAATTCCCTTTTATGCCTTACAGTTTAACTTACAATGTTACAATATTGTAACACCTTGTCATCAAAACTTCAAAAGTATACTATACACATACTGTACCCCTATTTTACTTTAGTTAGGTCATAACATTGCTATTCCAGACAGGCATGGAAATAAAAAGTCAGTTGAGTGTTCAGTATTCAACGCAGAGAGCTTTACAGTGTCCCTGCTCCACGGCACAATGACAGTAGAGGGTGGGGGCAACTAGGGTGATATTAAATCATTTAGATAATGTGTTGACCTGGGAAGAGAGCACAGTCACTGATGACCTCATATAGGCAGGGAGGATGTGACTGGACAGTCAATACGCTGTCACTGGACACTACACACTGTGGGTAGAGACGCATACATGTACAGTATACAACACACTGAACCCACTGGACCTGCAATGTATTCCAGCGCTCACGCTCACGCACACACTTGTAGACGCAACAAAATAGTCAATGATACATACACACTGTAGACACACAAAAACAAACATGTGCAGTACATTACATTAAAACAGACATCCGGGGGGGGGGGGGATGGGGGGTGAGAGAGAGACAGAGTCTCGTACGATCAGTAAGCCTGCTCACATATCCAGAGGGATTCATATTTTATTCATTTCTGGCACTGGGAGGCATTGAAGGTCCGTCTCTGAGGGAAAAGGGTCTCAAATGGGAAAGTGCGGCGGTGTAATCAGGAGTGGAAGTGACTTGGCGTGTTTGGGTTGGGCCGGGCAGGATCATTATATAGTCTGCAGAAGAATCGGGGGGAAAAAAACCCAGCACAACGACGAATCTGAACACGTGGCGTGGGTGGATTTAACACAAGTCATCATTGCCATGCCATTCTTCCGGCCTCAACTGTGTTTAATTAAGGGAGTACATGGACTAGAATGTATTCAGAGCGAGTCCATCATATATTTCTGGAGTGCTGCTTGGCATCTCTAATGACGTCTAGCAGTTTTGACCTGCCAGACACTATTTTTCTCTTCTTGGCAGCAAAGGGAGATCTGAAGCAGCATTTTAACCACGGGAGACTAAAACCTTAAGCAAGGCTCCAGCTCCTCAAAGGAGGCCACGGGTCCCTGCGGTGGTATACAACTTGGATTTGACAGACTCCAGACTGCCACCGTGGCGGCCATACACAACGACAACTACACATTAACGTGGAAAAAGTCTGATATACAAAATACAAAAGTATTACCTATCAAAATAGGTGAAAGCACTAGCACGCATTATGCAGATTTCAGAAGGTTCATTTCAAGTCCATTTCAAGTTTTCAAATGCATAAAAATCTTTTGAAAATAGCAGATCACATTAACTAACTCTGAGCTGTCCCGTTCCTCACATTCTCAGAGTTAAAAAAGACTGCAGATGTCTTGCTGCCTGTAGGGAAGATCAAGGGGCAGGAGGACAGGTCTAAAAGGAGAACACTGAGGGGAGAGAACTCATGGAGATAAAGAATGGAGCTGTTCTAGAGTTGGGCTGACATACAGTAGGGTACACAGAATTGTACAACAGGTCATATCGAGGAAGCAATCTGATTGCTTGAAACAGCTTTCTAGCCGTGCTTAAACCACAATATAGGAACTTTAGTGGGTTACAAATGGAAATGGTCCCGTACGGGTGTATAACTCTGAGAGTGTACAAATGTGCTGCGGCCTGCGGGTCCAATTAGTTCCATTTGTACACTCTGAGTTTAAGTTTAAACGTTTGAGAACCAGTGTACACTAAATGGAACAGAGCCTTAATTAGTATTATCGTAACACCTGTGAAGGAAGTAGGGATGGGCGCATTGGGGCCTGGAAGTAGTACCCCATAAGCCAATAAACAATACCCAAAGTCTCAGCCACTCGCTCATCACTCACACTCGGTAACTCCAGCATGGCGGTGTTAGGATGAAATTGGTGACCTGCCGAAATATGTTTTTAAAACAAGAGGGTTGTGCTAGTCCCTCGCTGGTGTGGGACAAAGATTGATGGAAGAGCCTGGGTCATGGCTGAGTGGTCTAGTCTGGCAGTGTGCCGCGGCCTTTACTGCATGTCTTCCCCCCCATCTCTCTCCCCATGTCTGTCCTTCCATAAAAAATATTAAATAAAGGCGAAAGCCACAAAAAAGGATATTAAAAAATAAAGTTGATGGAAGAAGAGGAAGTCTGCACAACAGCTCAGCTCCACAGTGTTTTATTTGTTTAAAACAACACCGACATACAATAATGACACGACGTTTCGGCCATAGCTGGCCTTCATCAGGTCAGTGACAATGATCAATGAAAAATATGGTATTGTGGGTCACGCAACCCAGAAAGAGGGCAGGTAATTGTTACAAACACCTTTCTGTGATATAATCATAATAGAAAACCACCACATCAAACAAGTTAATTTAAAAAAAAAATATTTATATTATATAAATATTTTTTGAAATGTTAAAAAAATGTAATATAATTTTTTAAGATATCTGAAATATGTGACCATTTTGTGGAAGTCATAACTTAAGCCCACCACACACCGGCATGCGTCCGCCGCGCGTCGCCGCGCGGCGGACGCAGCCGCCTCCATTATTTTCAATGAACCTATCGCACACCGGCTCCGTCCGCCGCGTCGCGCCGCGTCGCCTGGCGCGCCGATAGAACCCAGTTCTATTTTCCAGGCGGCGCCGCGCGGCAACGCGTCGCGCCGCAGACGGTGTGTGTCGGGCTTAACATGGAGGTCTACTACGTGGCCTAGGTTGAACTCTACATATAAACAAACCGCAATGATTTACGTTCGGACACTGACTTTATGCGATGTCTACACAATTGTCACATTATTTCAGCATGTCACCAATTTCACCGTAACACCACCACCATGCTGGAGTGACGGAGTGTGAGTGAGTTAGTGGCCGAGATTTGGGGTATTGGAATTCAGCTTATATATTAAGGCTGTGAGCGCTACTGTTAAACCAAACTGGGACCCGAGGCTGAAAGTGTTCTGTGCTCGTCTGCTTCCTCTGCTGCTCGGCTCAAAGCTCTGCTGCTCGGCTCAAAGCTCTGCTGCTCGGCTCAAAGCTCTGCTGCTCGGCTCAGAGCTCAGAGGGCCTGATGTGTCTAGTAATTGGTACAGAAGATGCAGCTGGATATCAGGGAATTGGGCTTTCCAGCATTTCCAAGCCAAGGGCTGAAAATGAAATGAAAATGGGTTCCAAGGAACACTTCACCACTTTTCAACCTCCTAACTAATAATCATGATAAAATGGCACTTTTTTTTCCTACTCAGTCTGTGTCTCATAGGAGGGATGTGGGCAGTTCAGAAACACGTCTACCAGTGACATCATCGTTAGGCAGATTTTTTTTTAAACAATATTTTTTTTTACAAAGTTGTTTCGATTTTTATTATAGTGAGAACGATGGCTTCCATTTTCGCATTGCAACTTTTCAGGACTAGAAGAAAGCCTGCAGTTTGGAATTGGATTCCCCATCAATGATGTCACTGGTGCAGGACATTTCATCATGATTATTACTGAGGACCTATTATATGAAGATAGGTTGAAAAGTGGTGAAGTGGTCCTGGAGAAATCTGGAGAAATTGGTCTCTGATGCTCAATTGCTGTAGTGTTTGACATGTTGACAAAGTAAACACCTTGTAATTACTTTTAATTTTGTTAAGGGGACCTGGCTGCAACAATCAGCCAGGAAAGTCTGAATGTAGTAACAGGGGACAAGGTTTAGCTAGGGAAATGACAAGGCTGAGGCAAAAATATCTTCAGTACAAATCTCACTAGGATCGAATGTGACATTTTGAATCCAGGCCTGTTATTTGTCTTCTTGTAGGCACTTGTCAGCTTGTGGATGTAAAGCAAATGAAAAAGAAAAAAAAAAGGTCCTTCCACTACCTGCAATGTGACAAGCTGATCTCTAGCAAAGAAAGAACAAGCGCAACGCAATTTCAAAATGTCACGGTACTACTTAAACAAGGAAGCAGACGGGAGCCTTGATCAAGCACAGCAAGCGTTCCCGGCCAGCCTTCGCCGGGGAAATAAAGGTTTTTTTTTTTCGAGATAGCCTTGAGGCCTTTATAATGTATGTGTCCTGTCCCATTTAATTCTGCCCGGTGTCTTACTGCCTTGGCCCTGGCCATAAAGCCATACGTCACACATGACATGACCTAGCGCTGGTGATCATGGCAGCAGGCCAACGGCTCTGGCACGGGGAGACGGGAGGGAGGACACACTCAGGGGGGGAGTGGTGTTAAAGACGAGCAGCGTCACAGAGACACAAAGAGGGGAGGACAGGTGAACACGAGAGGAGGAGGGGTGAAGAAGACAGGCATGTCACAATGTAAGGAAATGAAGCCATGGCAGAGGGGCAGATGAGAGAAGAGGGAGAAGGAGAGAAAAAAAAGATAATTAAGTTATGAGAGGGAGGGTGAATAAGAAAACTGGAGTAGGGTGACGGCCCGGGGAGAGTTAAGAGTACAATAAAAGAGAACGGGGAGAAATCAGAAAGCCATGAGATGAAAAGACAGAGCAGAGGGCAGTTGTAATCCTCTTGTGACCCATGGAGCCCGAGGCCCGCTCCCATCTGTTGACTGGGCTTTACATGTTCTCAGTTCAGTACATGAACTGAACACACACGTGGAGTTCACACAGAGGTTTAAATCACCCACTGAACATACAGAGTTTCCTACAGGCTGCCAGAGGTCAAACAATCAGTGGTGTGTAAACTAAAGCAACTAAAGAGAATTTCCAATATTATTCCGTACTTCTACTCCACTACATGTCGGGGGAAAATGGTGCTTTTACCTCCACTACAATTATTTTTTAAACTTTAGCTAGTTACTTTGTACATTTTTATTATTATTACAAAACATACATTTACACACAAGCTCACAATGGCCGTGATGATTGTTAGCTTGTAGATCTGCCATTTTCAACATCCCATATTACAATCCTTGTGAGAATTCTGCAAAATGAGTCATTTCTACGCTCTACTTCTAATTCCAGACATTTACGAGTATCTCTACATTGCAGTATTGATACTTTTACTTAAGTAATAAATGAGAGTACTTTTTCCACCACTGCAAACAAAAAAACAATGCATCGACTCCAAATAAGGATCAAGTGGTGTCCTCTAATGATAATGATATAGCACATTATTCTATCTCTATACATTTACCATAATATTTGACCCACCACACTATCACCTCGACAACAGACCTTAAAGAATTTCATTGCATTATTTATTCCAATAAAATAAAATAAATTGAGCATTTTCAGGAAAAAGCCACTGAATTATTTAACAGCCACATCAACATCCAAAACAACACAATGTTAGGGAAAATGTGGGCAGTGGGCACCATATGAGTGCACATTTATTCATTTATTCATTCTGAGGTGCTTTGAAGCGCATTGACACACTGCACAACCATTCTGCACATGCACAAACATTCTGCATGTGCGCTCACACTGAAGGTCAGGTGGGCAAAAAAAAACGCAAAAATAGGTGCACTGGCTACTCTGCCAGTGATCTGGCATCTGGGAAGTCATGGATATGAACGCTTCAGTTGGACAAGGATGATGTGAAGTGCATGCAGTACTTCAACTGGAGAACGCTCTTCAAAGATTCACGTCATCTTCTCTCAATGCAGAACGAGTTCACTGACTTAACCCATGTGATCACATGTCACGGGACAATGCTTACAGTCGTGTACATGATCTGTATGACAGGTTGCAGCTTTACTGTTCACCCTTTCGCTGGTTTTAGGCTACTGCATTGGTTTTGAAAGTATTATGATGATGATGAATCATCTTAGTAAGTTTATTTTTTACCACAGATTTTTAATTTCCCATGTGAGCCCGATGTTTGTTTTGCTTTTCATGTTTTGTCTTAATTTAGCATCGGTGATAAATAACAGCTGCTGTGATCATTCTTGTAGTCAGTTTCTGATATACTGTATGATGTGACCCTTTGCCTTGTGCTTTTTCATACATGTGCACAACCCCAAAATATGAATTGCCATCACATGCCGGACAGTCGACACACACACACACAAAGATGGAGGGAGGTAGAGCACTCCACGTGCACCTTCCTTGTATTTTGTCAGACAGAAAAGAAGTACACATCTTTGCCTTTTCAAAGAAATGTATGCCCTATTTTTTACTATCAATATACAAGCTTAAAAAGCATCATGATGCAACGTGAGGTTTTAGATGGGCTATTTGAGACATTTTTGAAACTGTTGCCAGGTTGAACACAGTTCCAGGCCGACTAACGACTAACGTTTTCGACCTTGCGGTCTTCATCAGATGACTCTGATGAAGACCGCAAGGTTGAAAAGTTTTTGTTTTTGTATACTTGGCACCTAATAAAAGGCTTTAACCCATTCTGACCTGAGATCAGATTTCATACGAGGTTTCCGCCGGACACACACTGGTCTGATGAACCCATTCTGACCTGAGATCAGATTCTAATTTTTTTTCTTTTTTTCAAAAATAGCAGACTTACAAGCTCGTATCGCGCCACTCGGTGGCGCGATATGAGCTTGTAGATCTGCTATTTTTCAATAGCTAAAGCATAACATGATGCCGACACCAAAATGGGTGCCCGGACAGAATGGGTTAAATGTCTGTGCTGCTCCAGTCTCTTCTCCTCATATATATCTGGGTGAGGCTTGCATTCCCAACTTGCATCGTTCCAAGTAGGCCGTAGGCCAGTGCCCAACGGGCACCGCTCTAGTTCTGCACAATGAGTACTTTTGCTTATTTTGATCGCAATACTTTTATATTTTTACTCAAGTAAATATTGTATTCCAGACTTTTACTTGTAACAGAGTATTTCTACATTGCAGTATATTGATAACTTCAGTAAGTAAAACATGTCCACCACTAATTTCTAATTACCTGTGCTACCCTTGATGCCGGAGGTCGAATCTGGGAACGCCTTCTAGGGCCTGACCTAAGGTTTCTGAAAACCTTCAAATTCTGGTTCATTATTTTTTTAAATAGTTATGTTGTATAGCAATAGCTGATGAGACACAGAGAGCACGCCGGCATCAAGGGTAGAACAACGTATAGGTTGCACCAGGCATCAATGGGTTAAGAGTTTAAAGGTATATTCAGTGATTTCACTAAAAAAAACGTAGATTTCGTTTTTGGCTGTGGGACCCAGCCTTTCGTCCAATCAGGATAGAGAGTCAAAAACGAAACCTAAGGTTTTTTGACCCCCAGGGGTTAACTGGGGACAGGGAGGAACTCCTTATATGGCCAGCACTCTCTATAGTAGGGAGGATTATCACAACAAAACAAAAAAATAAGTGATATTTGAATTAAGTGAAATCACTGAATATACCTTTAAATAAAGTCCATGATGATAAAGATGATGAATTCCTTCTTGGAGACGTGACACCATGCCTCGGAACCCCAGACAAGCTCTCATTCTATCAATCAGCTGTAGAGGCCTCAAGACAAACCTTATCTGCTCCATGCATGCCTCCCGGGCTTCACTCTGCCCTTGTTTCTGATTTATACCTTGTCGTACGACAATGTCGCCTGCCAAAAATAGCACCTCTACAAGCTGACAACGTGTTGCGATGGTGAGTTTGTAGATCAGCTATTTTTGCTCTCTTTTTTCTTTGTCTCTATCTCTCCTCCCCCCCCCCCCCTATGGATCTATTTGAAATAAATCATTACCGTGTCAAGAGATATTTTGTAGGCATTTCGACAAAATGCCCTGGAGGGTAAAAGTGAGTCATCCTTGTCATTTCGGTTGATAAATCAGCACAATGCACATAGTATATTTGAATCAGTGGCAACATGGACAACAACCAAGGAATAAGCAGGCATTCGAGTTCAGGTGCACTGTGCACACACTAGTTACAACGATGAAACTTAAATCCATCCAATTGTTCCCACATCAGTCCTGGAATTTATCAGATGATGACTGATGAGTTATGTGCAGGGAGAGATTCTTGGCTTTGGGAACAAAACAATTAATTCCATGTATAAATCAAGCGAACTTGAGCTACGAGAGAGACCACCGAGCAAGCCAAAGCGAGCGAGTTGCCGTGCCAAACGTTGTGAAGTTTCGCTTGAGCCGACTGGGGACAGAACAGTAAATCCTTGTCCTCGGCCCCTACAATGAACACAGCGGAGCGCCCCCTACCTACCCCACTGATGGCCCGCCTCACGCAATCTCAAGCCACAGTGCTCCTTCCAAGCTCCTCCCAGTCGGCGAGGAAAAGGTAGGTTGCGTATGTGACGTGTCAGGGCGCTGACTACTTAACCCATTCTGACCGGGCACCCAATTTTGGTGTTAGCATTATGTTATGCTTTAGCTATTGAAAAATAGCAGATCTACAAGCTCATAGCGCGCCACCGAGTGGCGCGCTACGAGCTTGTAGGTCTGCTATTTTTGAAAAATCGAAGAACGACTGACATTTTTAGAATCTGATCTCAGGTCAGAATGGGTTCATCAGACCAGTGTGTGTCCAGTGGAAACCTCGTATGAATCTGATCTCAGGTCAGAATGGGTTAAGCTCACCATTGCGTTTCCTCTTGCTGCCCGTCAGTGCTGCCACTGACGTTATACAATGTGCCTTGTTTGCTCCCACCACCACCAGGGTTTCAGATGTACAGTACAGCAGAGTCTGAACGCCAAGATCAAATATTATATTCACACTTGTATTTACATTTTATAAATGAAATGTTCTCAAGCTATTATTTATCTGACTGAACTCTCAGTTTGGTAATCCCACCTTTCAAAGTTGACTGAAATGTAGTCAATATTTAATTTCAGTGAAAAATGTCCCAAGTAAAATTAGAGTCACATACAGCATGAGATAAAACAATGGAACATCCAAAGCAGCTTACCGTGTTCACATAATAGCTAACCTTCCAATATCCTTCAGCTTAGAAACCCATTCACAGGTCTTGCGGTGTAGTCTTAATGGCAAAAGACATGCATGAATTCTGTATAACTTGCTTTGCTCGCTAATCTTGTAAAACATTCACCACTAGCATGTCTGTGTCTGAAAACAGTTTATTTCAAGATCAGTTACATCCGTTTCACTTCATGTTTAAACGGACAGGAACCAGGGAGTGCAGAGAGGGGACGACATGTAACATTGGATTCAGAGCCGTGACATCGTGATTGGGTCTCTGTTACACACCATTCCACAAACGTACAGTACTGTACTTCTCACCCGAAGTGAGCAAATCAAGACTGACAGAGACTCTTGCTTTTCTCCAGCTAAACCAGGTCATCTACAGCACATCTCTCCACACAGAGGCAGCAGGTCCGCATTGCTGACTGTCTGTAACATCCTCGCTGGTGTCCCCGGAGGTAGCCGTTATGGCTAATTAACCTTCTTGCCCCCACTTCAGAGAGGAGGCCCTGTAGGAGGAGCAAGCCCAGGGGAGAACAACCTGGCCCGGGCAGATGGCAGCTCTCACACCCCCTGTGGTGGTGTGTGTGTGTGTGTGTGTGTGTGTGTGTGGTGGGGGCGGCAGCAAGGGGATGAGGAAGAGAGACGGATATAGAGGTACAGGAGATGGAGGGATAGAAAGAAGGCTAAGGAAGAACTGCTCAAAAAAAGGCATGGTGAGCCTGGGACGTGGCTCAGCGGTCCAGGCACCTTGGCTGGTAATCCAGTCTGGCAGTGTGCCGCGGGTTCGACTCCCGATCCCGACGGCCTTTACTGCATGTCACTCCCCCATCTCTCTCCCCTTTTCCTCTCAGCCTACTGTCTGTCCCTCCATAAAATATATAAAATAAAGGCGAAAGCCACAAAAAAACATATAAAAAAAAGGCATGGTGAAGGGAGAAGGAAGAGATGTAGGGAGGGAGCTAGGAAAGGAATGCTGCAGGAGGAGGGAGGCAGGTGCTAGCCTACTGGCGGCACAAACATACAGTAAGGTAATTAAGAGAAGCTAAAAATGGAAAATGTCTTCTTTTCTAGTTGCTGTATAGCTAAGCCCAGAGGGGGTTCACGCAGGTGATGTTTTCCCTTTCCAAGACTCTCTTTATCTCCGTGTTTCCCTCTCTCTTGCCAAGCAGGGTTGTCGGATCATTCCATCACTCCCACAGAACGGCAAGTAAAAAATAAAATTCCGTTGTGTAGCCTATACTGTATACAGTGCTCAGTGAGTCATGTGATTCTATATATAGCCTTGGATACAACCTTAGGTCAAGCACCGAAGGGGTTTGTTGCCGTTATGTGAGAAAACTGCTCTTATATCTGTGAGGTCAAGACAATATCTGACAGTGACCGCCGTTTTTGTTCTCGTCTTGAAGTGCGTAACAGGTCACATAATGAAAAGCCACTCCAACTAGCGGAGAAAACAGACTGAGCTGTGCCGTATACAGTAGCAGACCTTTTCCATTATCACGGTTTCAATTTCTACGGATGGTCGACTCTCGAGGGACAACCAGGTATAAAATGTTTTTTTTTTCAGCACGGAATACCTGCCTTAGAAGTAAGCCATCATAATACCTAGAGCGGATATGCCTTTAACTGATTACCATTATGTCAAACTCTTTTCGATTACGATAAATTAACCTTTTTGAGTGGTGCAACCACTCCTACATCCAGCAATGTCCGTGTACCTGTGTGTGTACCTGTATGTATGTATCAGTGAGCACGAGTATGTTACATATTTATACCAGTAGGGGGCACCAGAGATACAGAGAAGAAATTGGAACGATACGGAGAAGAAATTGGAACGATACAGAGAAGAAATTGGACGATACAAATTGGAATGATACCGAGAACCAATAGACGGGAGTTGCACCACTCGGTTCACACTGGTGTGATTCTTTTTTAAACAAACCCTATTTTCGCTTTTTTTACGCCACCATTGCACAACAAAGTATAATACAGGGTTAAAGGTTTCATGAACCAAAGTGCTGAACACTCAGTAAACAAATACTGACACATTGTCAAATGGAAACAGCAACCTCTCAGTCTGAAGTCTGAACACGCGAGTTTTCAAAGGTGATTTAAACACAGGCATTGTTGAGACGCTCCAACATGGGGTGGAAGATCGTTCCACAGTTTGGGCGCTGCCGCGGAAAATGTAGCAGAAAGATAATAGCAGGAAGACCTGATGGATATTTTCTTTGGTATTTTATGTTCACATCTTATTACTATGTTAAAAATGACCTTGTATTTGGTGTACAGGACTGCCCTGTCACCAAGTGATGTTATATCAATATTTGCATTGTATTAATTCTATTATCAGCTGTCACCCACTCCAGATTGAAAAATGGAGTACGACCTGACAAACAACTTTGCTCTAAAGATGAGGATATAAACACCCTCTCACCCCATGAGATAAAGAGTCAACAACAGAATCCTAATCACGGGACGTGATTAAAGTAAAAAACAGGATTCAGACAATCGGACGCTCATGACACTGTACTCCAGGGGTCCTCAACTAGAAATGATGAAGGTCCACAATTTTTTTTTGAATAAGACCGAGATCCGGTCCCATGCGCGGCGTCCTTCGGAGAGCGGGGCTCTATGCCCGTTTAGTATGGTCAAGCCAAGCTTATACAAATCAGATCCCCTTCCACCCAACCAATAATGGGGTGCAGAGTGCAGGCCCGGAGTGGAACTCCAAATCAGGCCGGGAGTTATACGCCCTGGCAGGCCACATTGCGCGCGCGCATAGCGCGCGCCAGAATTTTGGAGGCCCTTGGGGGACATTTTGGGGGCCTTTGCAGCAATTTCACATGAGAAATGTACCATCTGATGTTATTTATATTATCAACTAATTTTTTTTTTATATTTTATATTTTTTTTGGGTGGTCCGCAAAGAGGTGGTCCGCGGTCCGGTCGCGGACCGCGGTCCGCCAGTTGAGTACCCCTGCTGTACTCTGATAACCACCTATCGACCTATTCAATGTGACAACTGAATTCTGTATCTATGACATGTTTTCGAGTATATATGTTTGTGCAAAATGATGTAACTGGGTTCAGAACACTTACAGTACTTCCTTGACATTTCTTGTAACAACGCTTGAACCTGAAGACTTCACTAAAGATCTGACTGCATTACATGGTATTCCTGTGTGAAATTCTTTAAAGGTCTTTTCCTCTCTGGTTTCCCCAGAGAGACATACTTTTGGGTGAATACTTTTGGGTGGTCTTGATTGATTGAGGTTTCTCATGGTTCAAAGGAAGAATAGATAAAGTGGAGTCGCAATTAACTCAACAAGACCTTTCCCCTGTCTTCTCTGCAAACAATGCCTATTTGGCTTGTGAATAGAGCACAAGTAAGAAGTAAAGAAACATGCCCCCAAACACACCCACGCACGCACACACAGAACCCCATTGAAGTGATGCATTTGTGGATAGATTACAAAGGACAGGTTTTATATTCAGTGGGCTTATTTGTGCAGATGACATGTGTTTGTAATACAGTAAGATAATGTCAATGTGTTTTCTTGAGATGTGTGTTGTGTGTGTGTGTGTGTGTGTGTGTGTGTGTGTGTGTGTGTGTGTGTGTGTGTGTGTGTGTGTGTAGTTGTGTTTGTGAAAGTAACAACAGTAATCCGCTGCTGGTTTAGCCGTAGTCAGGGTCTATAAATCATCATAAAAGTGACTTTGCTTCTCCACGTCAGCTGATGTAAGGTTAACCACGGCACATCACTCACATTGTCTGGAAATGCAAATGGACATTTCATCTCCTCTGACACAACCTTGGAGTTATAGCCTGGGTTCATGCTGAGTGGTTTACTAAAGTGGTTGCTCCTTGTGCTCGTCTCCTGTTCCAGATTCCGGTCTCACCTGCAATTACAGCCGGAGAAAAAACAAAACCTATACGACAAAATGTAAAACGCTAATAAAAAACAATAATGCTGAAGCAGAAACAACCCCGAGAGCATGGCCGTGTTTTTGTGTGTCACAAGATGTTTTACAATTCACACTTCCTAACCTGACGAACAAAAAAAAGTAGCTGAGTGTAAAGCCTTTACCAAAAAGACCAAATGAACCCTTACAGGTCCATTGACACGAGGCATTAACCAATTCTGACCTGAGATCAGATTCATACGAGGTTTCCACTGGACACACACTGGTCTGATTAACCCATTCTGACCTGAGATCAGATTCTAAAAATGTCAGTCGTTCTTCAATTTTTCAATAGCTAAAGCACGACATGATGCCAACACCAAAATGGGTTCTCGCCCAGAATGGGTTAACAATCAGCATCCTTTGCCAAAACAATGTAATTACAGATGAATTGAATATGAAGGACCCCAATGGAAACACGCCATAGTGCTTTCGTGGTGGTGTGTCAGCCACGCTGTTCCTCTCCATCTCGCTCTACACACTAATCTAAAGATCGACTGCAAATGGCCGGGGAAACTGATAGCAGTACGATTTGAGAGTATGACCTCAATGTATGAGACCCGGGTACTCAGGAAGGGGAAAGCTATTACTAGGGACAATACACACCCGTTACACAGCCAATACCATCTTTTACCATCAGGGCGACGGTACATGGTACCATCAGTATAGGACCATAAGTATAGGACTTATGAACAAGCAGGCCCCGTCTCAGTTCCGTGCATAAAGTGTGATGTGATGCCTCTTGGAACTATGACTGGTGGCCTTCTGTTGGCATTGTTTCTTTATTGTCTATGTACTGTGTGATCTGTTTGTTTCCATATGTTTTATGTATATCCTGATGACTGCTGTGCACAAAACAAATTTCCGAAAGGACAAATAAAGTATCCATCTATCTAGCAGTACATTTCTTCTCAATTCAAAATGTGGGCTGGAAAACGGGATATGAAAACTGGGTGACTTGTCTGGGAAGTTGGGTATGAGTGCTAGGGTTGGGTGACGATACGAATACATCGTCAATCGCGAATATACGAATCCAATCGCCGAATATTTTTATTAGGCGATTTCTCGGGACGATTTAGCCCAATTAACATGTAAAGTGTGAGCAACATGTGAATCAGCAAAGTAGTAACAGCGGCCGGGTGGAAATCCCCCGTTATAATGGTATGCTCCCAGCCTCCCACAGTCCCCGCACTCAGCACTGTTAGCAGTCAGCATCGGGCACCGCGGCACGGCACTTACGGCAGCCTGGCTGGGAGCCTGTAGCCTACATGTTGTTTAAGCTCCGGAGTCCAGACCCATGCAGTTTAATAATATACAGTCACAACAGAATGCACACTGCTGTCTCGTGTCTCATCACAATCCCAATGCGCCACCCGTGAGTGGCGGGGGGGAAATAAAAAAAACTGTCTACTAGTGTTAGTGTATAGGCACGGGGATCATTCATTAGCTTAGCGATTAGCTTAGCGTGTAGCCAATACTGGTGCAACCCACTGATTGAACTTCATCTCCGCGGCTCCGCCTGTAATCCAAGTTATTTTTATTGACAACGTGAACGAACCCCGACACCAGCGCTGCAAAAATAGACAGATCTACAAGCTCTCAACGCGTAGCGAACGGCACTGCAAAAACAGGCAGGACGTCGCAATGCCTTGAGAGCCTGTGTGGATCAGCCCGGGGCGGCCGCAGCAGCTTGTGGGCTCCGCTCCGAGCCTCCGACTACCGGTGCGGGGAGGGAAGGGAGCTAGTTACCCTGGCTGCGCTGCAGTCTGCAGAAACGGACTGATCTACAAGCTCTCAACGCCTAGCGAACGGAGCTGCAAAAACAGGCAGGACGCGGCGCCTTGAGAGCTTGTAGATCTTGCTTTTTTGCGACCTGCAGTGAGCTGTTCTCACTTTACTTTTATGACACGAATACATCGTCAATCGGCGAATATTGGTCAGACGATTGGCGGTTGAAAAAAATTGGCATATCGCCCAACCTTAATGAGTGCACGTGTGCGTGCGGGCGTGCGTGCATACTCTATGCAGACTTTAATGGATGAGCCCACTAACTGTCTGCTAATGGTAGCATTGGCGGTTTGCGGCGGTCACACTGCAGTGCACTGAGCTTCTCTAAAACTCACAGCAGGATTGAGTCGATGAAATGAGGAGTGAGAGAGACAAATGCAGACGAGGCAGGAATTAAGAGAGAGAATCTGTGAGGCATAGATAGCCTAGATAAATGGACAGACAGACAGACAGACAGACAGACGTGATGAGGCAAAACTCCCCGTCTGTAGAGGGATTAAACTGGTCCAATAATCTGGGCTGCACAGATGGGTGGACACACACACACCCCCACGGTGCAAAGCCTATCGTAGGGACAATGGCACTCTCCCGTATTTTCATTTTCAAAATCTGCCATCACAAAACTGTACTTCGCACAGCAGTTAAATCTTCCGTATAAACGATACAGTATATACGTACCCCCCAGCTATGGGACGTTATTTGTTAAGTACCCCCTCGTATACTCTGTGTATATAGTGGTTGAGCCCCAGAGCTGCTTTTAGCATTGATCCGGTTGCCATGTCTGTATACATACAAACACTTTGAGGATAGAAAGAGAATAATTCAAGCTTTCCGTACAGCTGCAATTTTGGTGAGTTTGACTTTGTTCAATACAATCAGATAAGGACTTTTCTGTTTGGATGAATGGGCTGCTATTGGAAGTTGCACCTAGGTAGCACCTTGCCATTAACTTATATGGTAAAATGGCCGCCCGCGGTCTGCAATTATGGAGAATTGCGACCAGAGCAGTTTGAATGATGGGACTTCTGGCCTTGAGGATGGGATGGGCGGTTCCCCATCAGGTGGTATGACATCATTCCATTTCCCGCCCGTTATTTTACATTTGTATTCTATCGTCCCCCGTCTACTCTGTGTATTCATGTTTCCCAATATTATCCCATTCTGACCGGGCACCCATTTTGGTGTTGGCATCATGTTATGCTTTAGCTATTGAAAAATAGCAGATCTACAAGCTCATATCGCGCCACCGAGTGGCGCGATACGAGCTTGTAGGTCTGCTATTTTTGAAAAATCGAAGAGCGACTGACATTTCTAGAATCTGATCTCAGGTCAGAATGGGTTATATACGGGGCAATGTAACGCAAAAGGCCGTAAATGTATCCATGTCAAATATCACCCTGTGCGCTGCAGGACGGATGCCTTAAGGACTGAGCACCTCAGTTCGCCCACTGATTTCAATCGCTATTTGCACTGAGAATACCACAGGACTATAGGAGGAAGCAGAGTTCCACTAATCCATCCATGTCTGTCTGTTTCTCTCGGGTTCTTCTCGCTTTCCAATCACCCCCCCCTCCTCCCCCCAAGGCCGCTTCCTCAGCCACAATCTCACGCTGTGCTTTCTTTCATGTTCTCCCCGCGCCTCTCTCTCCCTCTTCCAACTACGCTCTCCATCCCCACCGAGTCACGATCACACTTCCTAAGTTAGGCTTTAAACAGGCTCCCCCCCCCTTCTTTTCCTTCAATGCTCATTTAACCCATTCTGATCTGAGATCAGATTCATACGAGGTTTCCACTGGACACACACTGGTCTGATTAACCCATTCTGACCTGAGATCAGATTCTAGAAATGTCAGTCGCTCTTCGATTTTTCAAAAATAGCAGACCTACAAGCTCGTATCGCGCCACTCGGTGGCGCGATATGAGCTTGTAGATCTGCTATTTTTCAATAGCTAAAGCATAACATGATGCTAACACCAAAATGGGTGCCCGTTCAGAATGGGTTAATCATTATAGTACATCCTTCTGTCTTTCACTTTCTAGCATCCATCCAGTGGTGGAAGTAACATTTGCTCATTAAGTATGTACTTGAGTAACATTTTGAGGTACTTATTTCCAATACTTTTACTCCACTACGGTACATCTCGGATGCAAATATTGTACTTTTACTCCACCAACTTTACTTACTAGTTTCTTTGTACATTTTGATTATTATTACAAAAAGCATACAGCAACCACTTCAGCCCTATGTACATTTCAGCCAAATACATTGGAATTCCGGACTTCTATATTGCATTATTTGATACTTGCAGTTAAGTAAACATTGTGAGTACTTTTTCCACCACTGCTAGCATCATCATCTCTCTCCTGCCTCTCTCTCTCTCTCTCTCTCTCTCTCAGCCCCTCATTTCCACCGTCCTTCTCGTGCTGTCACCAGCGTAGAAGTGATGTGATGGAGATCAGTAGAGCCTGGTGCGGGGTCGTGACCCTGCTGCCTGTCACAAGTAATTTCCTCTTGAGTAATGTGGAGGCTGGGACTGACGCTTGACAGACTGGAGCTAGGGGATCTATAGGGAGTAGTACAGAGTCTATTCCTCTGAGCCGCACACACACGCACACTCCTTAATATCAACTTAAGTATTAGTCAATTTTGCAACATGTGCACGAGTTACAAATGGATCAATTAAGCCTGGACTGTATAGCCAATGCAATCAACACACACACACACACACACACACACACACACACACACACACACACACACACACACACACACACACACACACACACACACACACACACACACACACACACACACACACACACACACACACTTGTGTGAAGCCCATCTTGTCAAGAGTAATGATCCTTTTCATATCATCCACTCAGCAGATCCAACCGACAGCGGTGGAAAAAGTAACCTACTCACATTCTTTTTGCTTAAGTAAAAGTATCATCGATACTGCAATGCAGAAATACTCTGTTACAAGTAAAAGTCCGGAATTCATAATGAACTTGAGTAAAGGTACAAAAGTATTGGCATCAAAATGTACTTAAGAGTACCAAAAGTATACTCATTGTGCAGCATGTCCGATTTCAAATGCATAAAAATCTTTAGAAAATAGCAGATCTACAAGCTCACAATGCAGCAAAAGTGTTGGAAATTGGAAAGTAAAAAGTAAAGTACAACTACCTCTAAATTGTACTTAACCCATTCTGACCGGGCACCCATTTTGGTGTTGGCATCATGTCGTGCTTTAGCTATTGAAAAATAGCAGATCTACAAGCTCATATCGCGCCACCGAGTGGCGCGATACAAGCTTGTAGGTCTGCTATTTTTGAAAAATCGAAGAACGACTGACATAGAAACATAGCTTTTTCAGAAAAACTGTCAGGATGTAGAAGACGTGTATAGAATCTGATCTCAGGTCAGAATGGGTTAAGTAAAGTACTCAAGTAAATTTATTTAGTTCCACGAGTGTTTTCATCACTGATCCTTCAACATGGAAATGCATACCTGACACAGATGATGCTCTGCAGCAAAGCTCTCAGGAGTACATTAAACCAAATTGAAGTGTAAGTGCACTGCTTTTATCTTCATACAGCCACAACATTCTCAAACATTCCCAACATTCCCAGCCCCAGGGGGTCCTTGGCAGGGCTCCACAGGGCAAAATGAAGTTCAGTTCAACCATTTTGTAACCCATTTTTTTCATCCAGTGCCAATGCCTATTACTGTAATCCTGGGCACCACTACTCTCCCTCTTCCAACCTGGGTAGAGCCCCGAACTGAGCTCATGCTTCCTTCAATGCATGAGGAGCCGGGCTGGATCTACCAAATGGGAACGTTTTTCTATAGCTCCACAGACAATTTCCCCACTAATCAGAATGAAATAAATGGCGTCTACAAGAAATTGGTGAGAATGCAGCTGGTGCCCCTTTTTAAAAGGTAGTGTAAGTGATATGATGTTTTGTTTAATTAAAACATTTTCAGGTAGGCGACAAAATTTCAGCCAATCAGGAGAAAGTAGCTGTTTATGAGCTTAATTTTTATAGTGTTCCAGTTCCAATTTTGTCTGCTCATTTCTCTGTGTCATCACTTATAATTTCACTTGTTTCATTTGTATCCTGTCTGCGTTCTCTATCCTGATTGGATAAAATTGCTATCCCAGTTTCAGTTTCTGAAAATGCATTAAACAGATTTTTTTTTTTTTAATAAAAATCTGGAGACATGGAGACTCCCGTTACTGAACAAACACTCTATAGCAATATAGAGCTTTTTAACAATTATTTTAACCAAAGAAAATCACTTACACTACCTTTAAACATGTTAATTATGTTGATATTGATATTCCAGTAACATATTTACACGGCTTAAAACGGCTGTCTGAGCTAAAAGTGGTCCATCAATCAATGTAACCAGCATCATGCACATCACTCTCAAGATGCCACATGAAGTACATCAGTGTCAAGATAAAGACATTATTTTCAATGGAACTGATATTAAGCTAAAATGACATCATTGCATTATACGGTTGAAATTGAGTTTGCACATTATGGAGTGCTGAGTGACAGGATGGGAGCAATCAGTGCATAGTACAGTATTTCATGCAGGGGACAGAACCATCTAGGGTGAGATCCATCTTAGCCGTACACTAGAACGTATACATGAGTGGATATAAAGCTTGTGACCGGCGACCCAACACTATAAGTACTGTATATGAGTGAACGGAGCGTTTCTGGGTATAAGAGGACATGCATTATGGGGAAAGGGGGGGGGAGATATTCAGATAACTATACATGCCATCGACCGATTCATCATCAGTGAACATGGAAAACATTACCATGTGTTACCGTGCAGCTGACAACTGGCTGAACAATGACTGATGGACCCTGGGACAAGCCAGCATATTAATAATGAGCATGCGAGTGTGTGTCTGTGTGTGTGTGTGTGTGTGTGTGTGTGTGTGTGTGTGTGTGTGTGTGTGCGCATGTGTGTGTACATATAGGTTATGTTTATCATAAGTGTGAATGCCATTCAAGTATGTAATCTGCATACCCAACATGATCATTCAATCTACACGTGCTACAGTATGTGTACAGCAACACACATCAGGATCAGACATTATAACACGCATGATATAATGGAATCATTACTTTCTTATGTAAGCCGTCGTGCTGACGTGGATGAACAACATGCAGATCAATTACTGACCCGTATAAACCGTAACGTTGCATTAGGAGCACATGATGATTAATAACCATGAGAGACACAGAGGAGTAGAAGACACTAGAAACAACAACATCGAGAATGACCTCGAGGGTGTAATACGGCCTAATTACTTTCCAAATGATCTTGTTCAGTCCCTTTTTGGAGGTTTGTGATTTATTCATCTGAAAAGAATGAGCAAGCCACATGCTGGCTGAGCTTGTTCACTGAACCAAAGCGCAAGACGGGAACGTGGCTGAAAAACCTTGTCAACATCATTAAAGGACCCCATTGCGTGACTCTCAAGCTACCGCTCACATGCTATCCAAGCCACTGTATGGAAATGTACTGTGACATAAGACGAAGGAAAAAAATACACCAATAAAAGTTTGCAAGACTGAACTCAGTTAACCATTTTGACCTGAGATCATATTCTAAAAATGTCTTCTACACAGTTTTCTGAAAAAGCTATGTTTCTAGGTCAGTCGTTCTTCGATTTTTAGCAGAATAGCAGACCTACAAGCTTGTAGCGCGCCACTCGGTGGCGCGCTATGAGCTTGTAGATCTGCTATTTTTCAATAGCTAAAGCATAACACCAAAAGGGGTTCTGGCCCAAAATGGGTCAACCATTTTCTTTATTAGAATATATAATAAACATGTAATATGTTTATGATAAAACGGCCACGTGAGAAGACATGTCATGAGATTATGTTAATCCACTGACAAACATAATTAACTGCAAATATTCATTATGAGTCTGCTTGATCACTGGCAGTTCTAGCTTGTATAGCGATTAGCGAGGGAAAAGGGTGAAACCCCCCCCCCCCATTCAGCATTTCATTGTCTTTCCAGGCTATTGAACCATAGTATATTCATAAGTCTGACAACCTAAATACATTTGTTGCATGTGTAAATTTGTCGTGTATATATTTGCCTGTGCCACACCGTCCCCAACATGCTGCCCATATTGCCCATACCCATATTCACTCCTGTGCCTGATACAATAACACCAACCGTGAAAAATGGCTGCCTACCTACACCAACATCAATCAACACACGCCATAAGCATTTCTAATAATCTCTTCCTGCAATGTAATACACTTCAATAGTCTGTCTTGCCCGTCGTCATTCCTCATTTTGCCGTCTTCATACACACGTCAAAGATATTTGATAATACATCATCTGGAATGAGACCAGCCAAACATAATTGTGACCGTTATCTCCATTGCGTCAATATAGCCTCCATTCAAATGATGTCTGCTGAACTTTGCATTAGTCCAATCTCAACAGTGAGTCTACCCCCCGGCCATCGCCCTAGAAAACTTCCATTTCTCACTAACTTATTATCCCTGTAATGCCTCCCTAATGAGAAGACTGAAACTGTGCGGTGATGCCATCCTCTCTGCATGACACCATGCTCACTTCTCTGTGTTTCATTATGTTCTGTGCCAGATGGCTGTGTGTGGTGGATATGCAGTGTCTCCTATAGATCCCGCTGAGGCAAGGCGTGCAACTGCATTGCTTATGTCCTGTTGTTTCCATCAGGGTAACTGGGAATTGGCCTTGGAAATGAACAATTCTCTCGAAAGAAAGAAAGAAAGAGTTAGCCCCTCACCCATCTCACCAAGAGAAGGAAGGAGCTACTGGCTAGATGAAAAGCATTGCTCATATTTTTTTCAAGTTCAATAAATTGATTAAGATGTTGCACCGTGTATCTCTCTCTCTCTCTCTCTCTCTCTCTCTCTCTCTCATTCTGACAAGCTGTAAGGAATAGAGACAGACAGGGACTACACATTTCACGCACGCTAATAAGACAGCGCCAATGCATGTCAATGTCAATGCATTCCCTATGAGAGGCATCATAAAATACCGGAATTTCACTGGTTAATTAACGAGGCTGTAGCCATTTAATTTCCAATAGTGTCCTATGTTTGATTTGTCCTTTTTAATGTCACATACCTGCCATCTCAATATGCAACCCACAATGTACGATGATATACTGCATAAGTGCAGCATCGTAAATCTCAAGTTAAAGTGGTCGCATCCATATAAGTCACAGTCGCATCCCTTGAGGGTTTCAATACCCAGATACATTTTCTGTTTCATTTTACAGGCTATTTATTTGTTTAATTATCCAAACAGCATCTTGCCAGACTACTGTAATTATAATGCTAACCTGGAGAATTTACTAGGCAGTTGAAAATGTTGGGACATGTCACTTCCTCCTTGGGTTATTTATCATGGACTGTCGGAGCTCTGCGGTAGGTATAGAACATACAGTATATATAGATATAAGACCTGTCAAAATATAGACATGAACAAAGTCAGTCGGTATCGGGATGCATTATTGAGCATTCCACTCTTCAAAGTCGGCGCTTGTAGCCTCGTAAAGACAAAGTCTCCCATCTGCCGTGTTAACATTGTGTGGTAAATTAAATGTGAAATACATCCTCTATTGAGAAAACAAGATGATATGTTGACAAAGATACTCCATACTTTTTTCTTCAAATGAATCAACATTAATCATTTTAAAAGTAGGCTAACTACAGCAGAATTTCAATGGACTTTTATGGGCTGGACCAGAAGTGTGGCCGCCATCTCCTTTGGGGGACATGAATTTGTAGGTGTGTCTCTATAGGAGAGAACTGAGCTGTCAATGCTCCTGCAGGCGGGGTCCACCCATAATTTCCGACAGGCCGGTGTTTCGGCGGGCCGGCTTAAATTGTGGCAAATCTGCAAAAACAATGCTTACCAATGGGGACTGGTGTTGATTTTGGGTGGGGGGTGCTGCACACACCCACAGCGAGTGCAGCGTCTCCAACACGCGCAACCACACACTCCCTCCTCCTCCCTCTTCTTCAACCACACACTCCCTCCTCCTCCCTCTTCTTCCATTTCTCCTCCCTCTCTCTAGCCGAGACTACATGAAAAATAACGAACTAATGCGCCATGTAGTAAAAGCTCATTCATAGTCTGGATTTTCGGTGGTGAGGTGACCACCGCTCCGGTGGTGAGGTGACCACCGGCGCTGAAATAACGTTGAGCGGTGGTGAGTAAAAACAGAGAGAAGGGCTGGAGCGGTGGCGGTGGTTTGCTCTTCACCGCAGCTCGTGACGTCATGTTGTAGTTCGGTGGTCACCTCACCACCGGAAATCCTGACTATGAATAACGCTTTACGGTAACTGAGTTACTGAATTACAAAAATAATACGTTGCCGTATGAGTTACTGCTGAACGCATTACGTCCCAACACAAGAGAATAGTTAGGCTAGACAGAGAGAGAGAGAGAGAGAGAATAAGTTTGCTGGAGCTATACTATTTGGCTACTTTGTTTTGGACTCTCAAACAGAATAAGAATTATGTGATGCCCAAGAGTTAGCCTATACAGTGGCGCGCAAACTCTGATCCCGAACTCGTGGGTCGGAAACAGCGCCCCTTCGGCATATTGATGCAGACCCACTGGAGGCATGCTTATTAGTGAGGCTTGCAGCGGTTAATCATATGACCCGCGTTATCTTCACGGATACTTTATTAAAGCTGAAAAGACTGAATGACCTCAAATGGCCCTTAAATCACATTCCCAGCCATAGCAGGCCAATTTCATAAGCATAAATGCCACTGCTCCACACAGTGAACTCCCTGCCAATGCAGAAACACTGACCACAGACAGACAGACAGACAGACAGACAGACAGACAGACAGACAGACAGACAGACAGACAGACAGACAGACAGACAGACAGACAGACAGACAGACAGACAGACAGACAGACAGACAGACAGACAGACAGACAGACAGACAGACAGACAGACAGACCGTAGGTCGAGAGAAAGAAAGAAAGAAAGAAAGAGAGAAAGAAAGAAAGAAAGAAAGAAAGAAAGGCTACGCTCCATGGCAACAGCCTCACAAGATGAAAAAAGGAGGATCTGCTCAACTGTTGGTGGTGAGAATCTGTTGATGCAATAAAGGCTGCCATCTGTGCAGAATATAAAAATCACACACGTGTGAACTGAGTGGTGCAATTCCCCCCCCCCCCCCCCCCCCCCCCCTCTCTCTCTCTCTCTCTCTCTCTCACTCATTAGAGTCACTACCCCTCTCACTGTTTCTGGCGCCCCCTACTGCTATTATTAAGTCACATACTCATGCTCACACAGACAGACAGACACACACACAAACAAACAAACACACAGACACACAAACAAACAGGTACGAGGACATTGCAAGCTGGTTGTAGGAGTGGTTTGCACCACTCAAAAATATAAAAAATAAAATATCCTCATGAAAGCTCCCCCATTTGTGTTAGTGAGTGATTTCACAGTTGAACAACGACACAGATTTCAGTTTATTACTCCCGTTTCTATTTCCTGGCCTTAAGGAGATACAGTAAGGAGATACAGAGTTAGCACAAATAAAATATATTTTTTAAGGAAATGACACAAATTATGAAGTTGTTTTTTATTTGAGGTTATATACTGGGCGCTCGGGTGGAGCAGTGATAAGGTCCCTGCTCACCACCACAGAGGTTGTGGGTTAGAATCCACCGTGGTGCATCCAGTGTCGAGCATCTATCCATCCATCCATCCATCCATCTTCAACTTATCCGTAGTCGGGTCACGGAGGCAACAGCTCCACCAGAGAGCTCCAGACTTCCCTCTCCAGAGCAACATTAGTAACTCCAAGGCCAGTGAGTCGATCCTCAAACTGCACCTTGGTCTTCCCTTAGAGTATATATATTTATAGAGAAGGCACCCAGAGGAAATCTTGAGGCGAAATGGACATAGTGGCCGAAAGAAGGTATTGCAGCCTGGCCCCAAACACATGAACGCGCTGTCCGCTGACTATCATTGTACACGTTCACGACGGACGACGCTCGTGCGCGTTCAACGGCAGCGCGTTCATGTGTTTGGGGCCACTCACCATTGCAATCCGTCCAAGAATGCACTCTGTTCCTACCAGGAAGGAGGAGTGAATCCGCCTCATGCGCTTTTGAGCAACTCAATGCAAGTGGATGGGAGGAGAACTCGGGTGTCTTCTCTATAGATATATATACTCTATGGGTCTTCCCAGTGGGACGTGCATCGAGGACCTCCCTACAGGGAGACGCCCGAACCAGGCGAAGAAGCAAGCAACTTCTCACCCTATCTCTAAAAGGAGATGCCAGACACCTATCGGAGAAAACTCATTTTGGCCACTTGCATTCGTGACCTTATTCTTTCGGTCATGACGCACACTTCATGGCCATAGCTGAGAGTAGGAAGATTGCTTGGTAGACAGAGCTTTGCCTTCTGGCTCAGCTCTCTTTTAGCTGTACAGTGCGGTACAGCGACTGCTATACTGCAGTACTGACCCTGCTACTCTGATCTTCCATCAGGCAGACGGTACAGAGTGATCAAGTCAAGTCAGGGACCAGCAGATTCAGTAACAGCTTCTATCCCACAGCGGTAGTTGCGCTCAATGCTGCTAAGAAATGATTGGTTTCTGTGATACATGTTTTGTTCTTTTCTGCCGTCTTAACAGCTGCAATTACATGTTTGTGCAATATGCTGTATATGCCTAGTGCTACAGGGGTTGTGCAATAACAGGAAGTCGTGTGTGTTTTGTTGTTTCATAGTTTTAGCTTTATGTTGTTTTGTGATATGATGCACTGATTGGTTGGCACTTTTAATTTCGTTGTACAATGTTATGTACAATGTTACAATGATCTATCTGATTCTGCGGCTGATATTCTCCGTCCTCCCCTCACTCGTGAACAAGACCCTGAGATACTTAACACCCTAAGCGGCAAGGACGGAGTTCTCCGTTCAATCAAATAGTAACGCCCAGTGCTCAGGACGGAGATTGATCAAAAGGATAGAGATTATTGATATCAAACCGATCGCATCGCTCCACAGGCTGGGAGCGTCTGTTGCGCAACATTCAATGTTATTTTCCGGTCATCGATGTTCCCCCCCCATTTTAGCCGATGAGACCGAAAATCTTAAAACGTGAATAACTCTTGATCTAAATAATTCCGTCCATTTCTAAGAAAACATTATGTGTGTGAGATTATGTGGCCCATCGCGGTCCCGTCGCTAGTCGCGTTAGAATGAATCATACCTCCCGTTGTTGTCGATCGCATCGAGAGTGTTTTGGCTACATCAAGCTACTTCAGCCACATCCAGGATAGCATCCGATCTGTCGCTAAATGTGCTCCGCTGCTATAAATCGCTGGGCGCTATGATTTAATGGATTAAATAACCCGGGGCGTTCGGGGTGTTAAACTCCTTCACCTGGGGTAATGTCTCATTCCCTATTTGGACTGCACAATCCACCGGTAATTCGACTTACTCCCGAGCACACGGACACAGCTCTCGCTTTGGGTGTACAGAGATTAAATGGCCCTCAACAAGGTCCCACTGCGAACACAATTGGTCCGTGTTCAGGGGAGGGAAGCCGGGCAGGGAGGGTGATAATGGGCATTTTATGTACTCCTACGGGTTGGGGTGGGACCTGTCCGTAGCCAGGGAGTGTTGGGCGGGAGGAGTAGGACGAAAGACCTACGTCTTCTCGGTGGGGGCGGCGGAGCCCAGTAGGAGTTCATTGGAAGAAACCGAGGGTAAAGTAAAGATAATTGGCTACACTAAATTAAAAGAGATATTATACTGTAATACAACTGTCTGATTCTCTACATGCATGTGTCTTTTTTTTTTCTTAGAACATAATGCTTTGCTTTGCTTTGTTTTCAAGAAAAGTGAAAGGAGAGAATCTTGATGTTTGTTTTGTTTTTTTACTAATGTTTAGTTGTGATAGTATCGGTGCAACTGACCCTGGCAGTGTGAACGAACAATGTAACTGATTTGCATGCGGTTTTCTCAGTAAAGGGTCTGGGAAAAGAACCGTTTCAGTCTGTTCTCATGTTTTGTTTTCGCTGAAGCGGAAGCTTCAGTGTGAGACAAACATTCACTCCACTAAACGGAGGTTCATTATCAAGCTTAGCTTGAGCAAAACAATCATTTCAGACGTTGCCAAAAACTAGTTCAAACTAGTCACATGAATAAAAAATGAAATACTGTAGCTGCGGTGCTATTGATCTTTGTACATGAACGTGCACACCACACTCACATGCAAGCAGGCACCCCATGGCTCATATCTACAAAGCAGCCGGGGGAAACTAATCTCACGCATGCGTGTGCGCACTGCACGTGTGTGTGTGTGTGTGTGTGTGTGTGTACATGCATACTTGTTGGCAGAGTTCTTTTCCCTGTAGACACAAAGAAAGGTATGCGTACACATGTATAAGCACGCACGCACGCACACACACACACACACCCCTTTCAAAAATTCCATAAAGGCTCTATGGACATGTACAGAATATGGACCGAAAGAGGGAAAACACTGTAATCCTTAGAGAAGGGGGGAGGAGAGAGAGAGGCTTGTTGTTTTGTAATCTGTTCTTGGGATCCCCAGGGAAGTGGATGTGAAGCATACCTGATTATGGCAGAGTATAGGAGCATCAAGAGAAGAGGGTAATTCTCCGGAGCCGTATTGAATCCCTTTCTTCCCTTCTCTCCTTTCACTTTCTCCATTCAGCCTTTTTCTGCTTATCTTCAATCTGCTTTCAGACACATACTAATTCTCTCTAAGCCAACCCACAACCCCCTAAACACCTTGTCCTCTGTATACTCCCCATATCTCTCTCTCTCTCTCTCTCTCAAACAATAACAGTTCGTCAACATTGAGTAGAAAGAGCAAATATACAATCTAAAAACAGTGAAACATTTACAACAGTTATCCTAAGCGGGCATCCGTTATGGCACTTTAGTGTGCAAAAGTGCCGAGCAAGCAGGAGTCATTAATCCAAGAACAGAACAGAACAGAACAACATATGGGCGATTAGGCGATCAGTTATGGAGCCTTGATAACAGCCGGCACACAAATGACTGACCAAGTCACTCCGTCTTCTGCCAGGGGACGGGCGGTGAGTCTGTGGCTGAAGGTAGGGGGCAGGGATTCATCAGGATGGCTTCCAGCATCCACCTCATGTCCCCCCCTTTGCAACCACCTGCAGACTGTCCAATTTAACTACAAGTACACAGCTACAGTATAGCGTCCAGCATCCACCTCATGTCCCCCCCTTTGCAACCACCTGCAGACTGTCCAATTTTCTTAAGATATTTTTTTGCGGCTTACGCCTTTTTTGGTTTTTGAAGGGACAGACAGTAGGCTGACAGGAAACGGGAGAGAGATGGGGGGATGACATGCAGTAAAGGCTGCGTCGGGCTCGGGTGAGTGAGTCGAACCCGCGGCACACTGCGACTGGATTACCAGTCGGGTGCCCAGACGGTTACGCCACCGCCTGGGCCAGACTGTCCAATTTAACTACAAGTGCACAGCTACAGTATAGCTTTCCTCACCGTCCGTCACAAAGGAATGTGAATCCCTTTCTACTCTCCTTCAAAACGGTGCTCAAAGAGCACTTATACGGGTGGCTGCAGTTCAAAACCGGCCCCAGTAAAGTCAAAGCCCCTCCTTTTTACTGTACATAGGATTATTTTTATTTATTTTCTAACCGGTTTGTATGATGTTTTTGCATAGTACTGTATATTTGTATGTCATTAAATGCTCTGATGAATTGGCTGGTATTCATTCTAATGTGGCTGTGATATTATCTCTGAAGTAGGCCGAGTTACGTTCAGTGGCACCAGAATGGGGGAGGTGGCTGAGGGCCATTGGTGCCCCACTTAAACCCTCCTTCCACATATTTTTTCCAAGTCACCAATCTCTGCATCCCTGCTAAATAACGCCCCTATATTGCAACACTGCATTGCCAAATCATTGCCAAATGCTCTAAGACATTTAGGTCAAATTAAGCATGCAGACAGGAAGAACATTGGAAATTAAGTTCAATCAGGCAAGTCTTTCATGTCTTCACGTATAAGAATCTTTTATTTTGAGGACTACACAACTGTGTCTCCAACCATCACAACGCCTCAACGCAGAGGTGAGGAGAATGGAGATGCTCACTGCAACTACCCTAATGCTCACGTGATTTCCCCAAAGGAATATACTAAATCAATAGTAGAATTAGCATAAAACAGCATTTCTCAGCTATAACACCTAAATCCACAAAATGTATTCCCCATGGAATAATAGCATATAAATGACTCCACAACAGAACACAATGACACACGCAACGCATGCCTTGGGAAAATACTCTCCTCAGCCAAAAACCACAACAGCTCAGGACGCTAGAATATTACAATTTGAATCCAATCAAAAAGAGTCCACTGGGAAGCTGTTTCAATGTGCGGTGTGAGCCAATCATTTGAGTAAACTGAAATAATTGAAATGTTATGGGAACCAAAACACTGTGGCCCACCGTAAATGAAAAACAACAACAGCATGGGTGATTTTGCTGTTGAGCTCTCAGACACAATTACTCCACATAATGTAGACCCCTCTACTGCAGAGGCGTCTAATTGCCCTGCTAGTCACAGTCCAGAGATCACTGGACTTGCTGAGCTCCCAATATATTCCATACCGATAGCAAATAGGCTGCACTCATCCTACTATTGAACTTACATTTTAAGTCTAACATAACAAATCGGACCCGTCTGAAGTGAGTGGTGCTGTACTCCTTCCTCCCTGGCCTCGGTTATGTGTGTGTGTGTGTGTGTGTGTGTGTGTGTGTGTGTGTGTGTGTGTTCGCTCTACTGGCCACTTTAGGTGTTGCAGCACGGACAGGTACGTGCCCATACACACGTATGTATGCACGCACACATAGCGCCGCATTGGAGTAGCTAGCACATCAAAAACATGTTAAATTGTGCAATTGAACGAACACACACACACACACACACACACACACACACACACACACACCTTGGCATGAGGCAGGCAGCGGATGGGCAAATTGACAGTTCCCTGAGGCACACGTGGCAGGGAGCCTGCATCTGCTTGCCATTTTGTGGACTTGCTGTGCGTAATGTGGGTGGAGAGGTGCAGCAGGGGGCGTGTTGTTTGCCAATCAGCAGAACACTGCGATTGGCATGCGCTGCCCCTCTGGTTAACCAGTGCACACTGCACAGCAGAGTGCATTGCTATTTCCGTCACTTTGGTTGCCAGAGGTGCACACAAAAAAAAATAATCACAAACCCATTTATTTTATACTGTATGTATGATATGCTTGTCTTTTGCACTTTGGTATGAAGCCCAGCTGGAAAGCTTAGCCAATTTTAGCATGTTTAATGTCTTCTAACCCACACTAATGGTTAGATGTATCCAACAAAGCCGCTATGCTTTTATGATGTGCAGAGGAAAAATCTAAATCCATATACTGTAGGTTTCTCCTACATACACCAGCAGACTGTCTGCCTGAATTTTGTCTTTCATATTCCTGCTGTACTGTACTGGAAGCATACTCCCACCACAGTACGCCATTTTATAGATAACATTTGCCATGGACAGGCGGACGTCTGGGTCTGATTTGGCTCTGCAACTGTATGTCCATGTGGACCCTGTGAATGTCCGTCCTTGTACGGTAGTTTATTTATTTGGCAAATATAAATTGGTCTTATGAACTGCACTTCACAATGAGAAACGCTTCTCTTATTGTCTCCACCAGGCCGAAGGCATGTGGGGAGAGTATGTTTTGCACTCCGTCCGTCCGCGTGTGTGTCCGTGTGTGTGTCCGTGTGTCCGTGAACAGCTAATCTCGGCCACCGTTAACCCGGTCGATGCCATATTTTGCACACACACTCCCTGGATGCCAACCATGAACCTCTGCCCCAAACTTTCCAGAACGGCCTGTTATAGCGCCACCAGGAGGCCGCTTTGTGCAAAACAAGTTTCTCGATGCCATATTTTGCACACACACTCCCTGGATGCCAACCATGAACCTCTGCCCCAAACTTTCCAGAACGGCCTGTTATAGCGCCACCAGGAGGCCGCTTTGTGCAAAACAAGTTTTTGCACAGTACACCTACAGATTTTGTCCAAACATCACGCAAATTGGTACACAGTCTCTCTAGAGCCATTCAACGAAACGGGTCTTTCAGATTTATCAGACTCCATCCTGATTGGTTAAGATTGGCTTCCAAAGTTCACAGGAGTGCTCAGTTTCAAACAAAATGCTGCAAATCATGAACACATCGCGTGATTTCCGTGAAATTGTGCACCCACATTCCCACTAGGCCGAGGACGAAATGCCACATGAACAATTTCAACTCAGCCTCAAGGTGGCGCTATAACTGGCCGAAAAGTGTTTTTACCTCTAACTGCACGGATCTGTGGATAACCTGGTGGAGACCTGTGCCCGGAAGGGCACTTTTTCTAGTTAGGAACTGTTATTAACTCTTATTTCCTCCCTAGATCAATTCATATCATCTGCTCTTGCCGGGAATGTTTGAGGTGCTATACATTTGTTTTCGACAACTCTGCACCTCCCACACAAGGCCGTCGGTTTTCTCTCGGTAGAAACTAGAAATTATGTTTCTGAGGATTTTCTTCCACTGTGGAAATCACCAGTATGCAATTGCAAAGCATTGTAGGGCTATGGCAATGGACAACATGTATGCCAAATATCTTAACCCATTCTGAACGGGCACCCATTTTGGTGTCAGCATCATGTTATGCTTTAGCTATTTAAAAATAGCAGATCTACAAGCTCATATCGCGCCACCGAGTGGCGCGATACGAGCTTGTAGGTCTGCTATTTTTGAAAAATCAAAGAACGACTGACAATTTTAAAATCTGATCTCAGGTCAGAATGGGTTCATCAGACCCAGTGTTTGTCCGGCGGAAACCTCGTATGAATCTGATCTCAGGTCAGAATGGGTTAATACAGCACACCAGTAAGACGCCTGAGGGCGAGGGCGCGTGCACACATCCACCTGGGTGACAGCAGACTTCTCGGGGCGAGCGCTGGCACTTTGGCATGGGGGGGGGTAAGATCTTAACCCATTCTGACCTGAGATCAGATTCATACGAGGTTTCCACTGGACACACACTGGTCTGATTAACCCCATTCTGACCTGAGATCAGATTAAAAAAATGTCACTCGTTCTTCGATTTCTTCAAAAATAGCAGACCTACAAGCTCGTATCGCGCCACTCGGTGGCGCGATATGAGCTTGTAGATCTGCTATTTTTCAATAGCTAAAGCACGACATGATGCCAACACCAAAATGGGTGCACGGTCAGAATGGGTTAATTTTTTTATTTTTTTATCTAGATATAATAAACATGCAAAACATATCGTTCAGTCCAATCAAAGAGTGAAGGGTAATTAAGAAAAGCCATAATTTGTATCCACTTGAATCCATCGGCAACACACCAACTTCAGCCTAATCCAAATCAATACCACTCCTCACTATAGACTGTGCTTTACACAAGTTCACCCGTTCCTGTGACATAGCAGCCTTTCACTACCACCTCTCGCCCTCTCACTCCTTCTCTCTCTTGCCCTCTCCCTCCCACGTACATTCTCAATGATTGAGTTTTTCCTAAGCCCCCCCATCGCCTCTTTCTTGCTCATCATTGTGTGTTAAGGCTCCAGTGAGGCTGTGATTGCAGCTGAGATTTTTTGCATTGTTCTGCAATTCTGCAATCATCCTCACGGCCATCTCACGGCCTTCAACATATTGTAGTTCATGATCAGAGGGAAAAGAGAGTCTATGCGAACATGGGAGACAAACCTGGGATGGATTTTCTTTTAGTAGCCGTTTAAAGATTCTCTGCAAAGTAACCTGCTAAATGGTAAATAAAATGGTAAATGGTGCATTTATATAGCACCTTTATCCAAGGCGATTGCGGCGGCTCTACCTCTCGAGCCAGTCGCCCGTCAAAGTAAGCAAATCTATTACATTTGATATGTTCAGATCTATGATGTTCAATATATTTGAGACAGTTCACTGTGCCTCAGCTGTATCAGATAGCTCATGTGAATCTCAGCATTTCTGGGGAAGTTGCAGCATTTCAAAATCCATGGGGGTAGAGAGATTGCATTGTATGCCTTGAGGTGAGTGACAGGCAGTCAAGCTTAAATGGCAAAAACCTGAATAGTGTGGGGTTACTGCAGCCACAGTCACCTTTAAAAGAGATTCATTGACTTAATTTCAGCTCTGTCACATTCAGTACTATACTGTAGTACACCGTTCTATACTGTAGCTTGTTCCCCAAACGTTCAATAGCTGCCTGGTTCCCCAATTTCTTAGGTACATTTTATAGGTAAAGAAATATTAGACATATTGCACCCAGTAGGGTGGTCTGCCAACACTGCAATAGGGCTGAATGATATATTGTTATCGAAATGTTCACACTATTTTAAAGGCGTAGTGAAATGAAAAAGACGTTTTTCACACTTTTAGACCATATCCGTGGTCATCATATGGGCATACCCAACAATGGATGCCAAAAAAATGGGCAAATTCTCATTTCTGTGTGTTTTTATATCAAAAGTCCATAAAAATATTTTTTTTATTACTTCCTGAAAACAAAAACGTGCTGCGTGATGACGTGTAGAGATACACACCGATAAAAGCCAATAAAAATGAAGCTCATCCGTTTAATTCCCCATATCGGCGCATCCATGCAGCACAGCTGCTACTGATTACAGAAATCCTCCGTTTTTATTCCCATTCAAGATAACATCCAGACAGTGTATTACTCGGTTTCAACTTACCGTAATTTCCGGACTATAAGGCGCACCTGAATATAAGCCGCACCAGCCAAATTTAGGGAAAATCCCAAATATGTACGTATACAAGCCGCACCGGACTATAAGCCGCAGGTGGCTCCCTAGTGGCCGTTTCGTTAGCTCAGAGCCTTAGATGGCTCTGCGTTAGCTGTAAAAATCCATAGATAAGCCGCACCGTTGTATAAGCCGCAGGGTTCAAATCATGGGTAAAAAGGTGCGGCTTATGGTCCAGAAATTACGGTAATCATCACGCTAAAATATGTAGCTGAAAACATTATAGGGTAGAAATAAGCCGCATAACAGTAAACTGGTACAGCTGGCCAACTATCTGATTTGTAAACAAACACACACACCACGCTGCTGCGTATAGCATAGCTACCGTCCCTAGCTACCGTCCCATCGCCTGAAGGGATGCGACGATCTGATTGGTTCAGAAACTTCAGACCGGTGTTTCATGTTGAAACTGTCTGAAACTTCAAAATAAATTGATCACCATTTCCGTTTCTCTACATCTTTAAGGCAGATTTTCATGAAATCAGCGGCCAGCTGGTTCTTCAAAGGTTAATTGAAAAATCAGACCTGTCTGAAGTGAGTGGTGCAACAGTGACACAAATGCTATTGTGTCTGGTAGTCTGTTCTGTACAGTTACACTAAAACTCAGATTCCCATCATGCACCTGTGCACAGTTTGAAGCTCAACAGTGCCACTTTGACACCTGTTGATACCCTAAACATACATGAAGACATACAGACATAGATAGAGACAGACATTGCTGGTCATTGGAGTGGCTGCACAACAGCAGTTAAATGGCGATTGCGATTATTTAATCCCGCAGTAAACCTGTTAAAAAAAAAAAGCTTGAGTGGCGCAGTGGTACAATACAATCCCTGCCCAGCACCACGGAGGTTGTGGGTTTGAATCCACCGTGGTGCAACCGGCTTTGTCAGGTGTCTACACGAACACCATTGGCCCGTGTTCAGTGAAGGGAAGCCAGGCGGGGCGGGTGATATTGGTCATTGCATGTACTCCTACCAGCTGATGGAGCACCTGTCAGCAGGGGGTGTTGGGCTGGCTCTACGCTCTCCCTGCGGGAGATTCCCACTACAGAAATGTATGCGGAGAGGAATCGATTGAAATAATGACTAAATTGGGGAGAAAAAGGGGGTAAAAAATGATTTACTACTCTAAAGTTTAGAAAGAAAAGTAAAGAAAAGAATAAGCTATGATTAGTTTGTGAAATATGTTTCGGGACTGGTTGGTGGTGGTAATTTTTTCTAGCCATGATTGTCCAGTTCTTCAACATTTGCTTTCTTAAGTTTCAACTAATGAAAAGAAGTTTAAGTTTCAACTAATGAAAAAAGTTTCAATGGTGCCTCTTCTTTGGCACCATTTATAGGACGAAGTACCGGACCATATCGGATCGGCCCACTTTCACTCCTGCTGTAGACAGAAACAACTATGCAGGTTCAAATCCGTGCAAAAAGCTGTCACATACTGTATTTTGCATCAAACCACATATTTTGAAAAGGTAAGCTGAGTGATACAGAGAGCTCATTTTCTTTTATCACAAAACACACATAATTAGAAATGATAAAAATGCTGTTATATACTTTAACCCATTTTAGCATTATGTTATGCTTTAGCTATTGAAAAATAGCAGATCTACAAGCTCATAGCGCCCCACAGAGTGGCGCGCTACGAGCTTGTAGGTCTGACATAGAAACATAGCTTTTTCAGAAAACTGTCAGGATGTAGAAGACATTTATAGAATCTGATCTCAGGTCAAAATGGGTTAATTTGGAACAAATTTAGTCTTTTCCGCTTTTAGGCCCACGTCCTCCAATTTCATTTAGAAAACCTTTAGGATCTTTGGGCCCCGGCCTTTTCAATGTGAAACATGGCTCCTGCAAAACCCCTAAACCTTATTCAACAAACAGTATAAATCTCTACGACACAGTGGTGCAGTACGTCTGGGATGTAGGATGCATTTCGAGCCAACGGCATGTAATAATTCAAACAGTTCTCTGAAAGTCAACAGTGCTACAGAGGAGCCTAGGGGATCTGGGGGGGGGGGGGTGTTGAATGGCCTTAGGGCAAAGTCTACTGCAGGCTGCTGCTGGTACTGAGCGACAGTAACATTCACGTTTTAACCCATTTTGACCTAAAAATGTCTGAAAAAGCTGTGTTTCTATGTCAGTCGTCCTTCGATTTTTCAAAAATAGCAGACCTACAAGCTCATAGCGCGCCACTCGGTGGCGCGCTATGAGCTTGTAGATCTGCTCTTTTTCAATAGCTAAAGCATAACATAATGCTAACACCAAATGGGGTTCCCACCCAAGATGGGTTAAATTATCTTCTTCACTAAGCAAGAAACTGGCGTCTCCTCCACACTGGAAAGATGCCTTCTGAAATACTGCCATATTATATAGTCGTATCGTATTGGGTTTAATAGCCTAGAGCTCTCCTCTCATTTGCGAGATTATATCCCACACAACAGTGGTTCGCAACTAGCGTAGCAAGGCACTCCAGTATGCTGTGAAATTAGCTCGTTATTAATATTAATGTATTCGTTTAATTTTAAAAACTGCCGAAACTACCATTTCACAAAATTTCTGAACAATCTGTTTGTGTTTGCTGACACTCCAGATTGAGTGTTTTCTGACCCTCTTGTCAAATCCTACAATGCTTTGTGTAACATTTTCCAGCCATGAATAATTGAATGTGCTTCGGGATTCTGTTACAATAAAGTGTGCATTGCTGCAAATCATGGGCACCTTTCTCTTACTGATAGTTTATTATATAATTATTATAAATTTTTCATCAAATTTTATTTTTTTTAACATATTTTTTTGTCTTAGTCCTAGTAGTACAAAGTAGTAGTAAGGTTGAAATCAATTTTTTGCAAGTAGAAATTAATGCGGGTCTTAGAGGGTTAATGTCTGCATACAAAATCAGCAAGTGCATTCATGAGGGCCCCTCTTGTAGACCTTTTCGATCCTTTATGCACACTTTCCTTACACCTGCGTTGCTTTACTTTGCTTGAGAGGCAATAGATTACAATTCATGGTCAATTAGTAACATACTTACATACTACATACAGCCATGCTTTTTGTTCTTGCTTAAATGTAAATCGCTCTGGATTAAGAGCGTCTGCTAAATGCCTAAATTGTCAATTGTAACATACATTATACATAATTGTGCTGTAGCTCTCTGGTGATTCATTCAGCATTGTGTGTAGTTTATCCTATGACATGATTGTTTTGCTTATAAAAACAGGGAGTGAACATTAAACACTCCACTTAATAAAAATAAATAAACAAAACAAATGGCGTTATCAAGGTAATGTGATGTGACAGTGCTGTAGTGACCTTGGTGGACGCACTCGACCATGCTGCATGAGCAACAACAACCACAATAACATGGGGGCTACACATAGAGTATTAAAAGGATAGAGACTGATCTGGCGCGAAGCTCCGCCCCCTCCGCTATTCATGTCAGTGGAGGTTGCTCAGTGGCGTTTTGAAGCACCCGGAAGGACCGTCTATTTCCGCCTTTTTGGGCGCATTTCCACAAATTGTGGTGGTCCAATGCGGAAGTGCAACAGAGCGCTCAATGTTAAAGCCCAGCTGCACTGGGTTTCCTCGTCATGAATCCACGGGTCCGCCTGCAGTCCTTCATCTTACCACTAGGGCCCCGTGCTTCAACGTTGGAAAGCCTCACTGGCCCCTTGGGCTACACACCACGTGGTTAGTCAGGGAGCACTTCTTCTTGCACTGGCGCCACTTTTTCCACTAGAGGGCTGGGATGGATTGTGTTAATCCAGAGTGATTTACAGTAAGCAAGATTCAGTGTCTATAAAATACTTGCCGAATTCCTTTTGATTTTAAAACCATGTATCTTGCAGATCTGGGAGGACTTCACTTTGCAAAGCAGGATCAGTATCTAATGAGGGTATTGCTGGTGGCATCCAAAAAAGCCTTAACAAAAAAGTGGCTTACAAATGTTATACCAACTATAAATGAATGGATTGATTTAATCTATGGTATATTTATTATGGAAAGAATTACATTCAGCTTTAGAGGCCAGGTTGAAGTCTTCACAGATAACTGGTTTAGATGGATTGCTCATATCTCGACAATGAGACCTGATTTTGTTCAAATTAATTTGTTTAACCTGTAGAAGCAGATACACCTGTTTGAGGTACTTGTATGTATGATCATCAATAGAGAAGAGAGGCAGTTTTTCCCCCTTGTGTGTATTGTATGTATATTGTCTTGTTTTGTATTGTCTGTATTGTCAATTGTCAGTCGTTTCATTTTCATGTTTGTCTGATTAAAATTCAATAAAAAGTAAATTGAAAAAAAAAAAAACTTGCCGATTAAAGTTATTGTAATGCTATTATTAACAACTTTTGCTAGGGACCTGGAACCACCTCGAGGACCCCTCGGGGTCCCAGAACGCCCTCTCTTAAGAACCACTGCTGCATTGGACTGAGGAGCCAAATGAGTGACAGTGACAGCTTGACTAAGTGTTAGATTCCATGTTGGACAGATTGTGTGTGAAATACGAACAGGCCTCTTCAAACTGCCTGGCTGCCTCGTGACGTGAGAGAGAGAGAGAGAGATGCCTCTTGCAAAAAGATGACATGCGACGATGGTGGCAAACAAGCCTGCAGGCTTATGCACATCTCCACGCAGTGGTGGAAAGTAACTAAGTACATCAAGTACACAAGTATTTAGGTAACATTTTTAGGTACTTTTACTTCACTGAATTATTTCCAATTTGCATTCTGCTTCACATCTCGGATGCAAATATTGTACTCATTTATTTGAAAACTTGAGTTACTAATTACTTACTTTTTTTTAATATTATTACAAAACATACATTAACCATACATTAACCACATTTCGGCCATTTGAAGATAGACGATCAGCAAGCTCAAAATCCGTCGTATCGAGCTTGTAGATCTGCTATTTTCAAAAGATTTGTATACATTTGAAAACGTACAATTTGATACCAATACTTGAATTCTGGAATTTTACTTGTAACAGATAGGTCCCGAACACTGCGAAGGTAAGTGTGTGACGTCACTGCCGTGTGAGTGTGTGTGGGTGTAGTGTGTAAGATGGTGTTGTGGGTGTTGCAATAGCGACGTAGCTGTTGTGGCTTTGGGTTTCTTGCCATGTGTTGGGTACAAGTTCTCCAATATAGAATAGATAGTAGTGGTAAAATGTAAACTATATTTTTGGGGTAGTTAATAATTCAGTCTATCCACTATTGAGAGTATGTTCTCTCTTTAATTACAGCAGCAGCATTTATTTTAGAAGCTTAAGTCCTTGTATGAGTAAGTCTTGAATAGATTAGTGAAGATACTGAGATATACAGAAGGGGGCAGTAATGCAACTATTAACGATGCAAACTGCCATAATACCCCATGAAGAAGAAGGATCAGTAAATCTGTGTTCCACAGAATGGGTCTAGAGACAAAAAGCCAGGCTGTCTATTCAGCCAGGCTTGCTGATCCCGGCTCGCCAAATCCGCCAATTCTGAGCCTCACTTGGCTTTAGTGGAACGGAATAAACCAGGCTGTAAAGACCAGGATTGAAAAAGCCTGGTTTTGGCCTAAATCCTGGATTAGTTCATCCAAGTTTCGTGAAATAGGCCCCAGGGCAGGCACACTGCTCATAATATGGGATGATACAACTGTATGCATGGCTAGATAGTTACATATCTTTCCTTTCCGTTTCCCGCATTTGTGATTTGCAGAATGTGTGTGTGTGTGTGTGTGTGTGTGTGTGTGTGTGTGTGTGTGTGTGGGGGGGGGGGGGGGGGGGGGGGGGTTAATCTGTTCAGTGACTGCACGCCAAAATGAACGTGTGTGTCGGGTCATACCCCACAAACCACTGTGGAGAACCTGATGCTGAAGGTTGAGTCCAGTATGGGGTGTGTGTGTGTGTGTGTGTGTGTGTGTGTGTGTGTGTGTGTGTGTGTGTGTGTGTGTGTGTGTGTGTGTGTGTGTGTGAGAGAGAGAGAGATGAAATCGTTATTGACCGCAGTATACACACACACACACACACAGTCCCTCTCTTTAATTAACAACCCCCGTGCCAGGTCTCACAGGAGCTGGGAGCTCTGATCTGCTTTGCATCTCCTGCTAAAGAGCCACTGACAAGACAAAATCAGTGCGAGGCCACGAACATCGGCAAGGACTCGAGTGAGTGAGTGAGTGCGGTGGTGCCCGCCGGCGAACAGTTTGGATAGCCAGCTGTCCAGAACCGCCGATCCAACCAATATGCCCATTCCAATATACAGTATGGGCATAAAAGGGATATGGACCGACAGATACAGAGATCTCCATATAAATGTGAGCATAAAAGGGACACATACAGATAGACAGAAACGGACATCTCCATCTATTAATATATGGCACAAAAGGGACACAGACAGGCGGGTACAACAGGTACTCTGAGTCACTATGACTCAGACCTACTGGTCGCATCGGCAGTGCGACGTAGCTCTAGATGTGAGAGCCGCATAGCAGACTTCTTTGTCTGCGCAGCTGTAATATTAATTGATGACTACAAGTATTTGGGTTCATATACATCTTCTTCCCAAAAGGACTTACAAACTAGGACGGGTATGGCCTGGTCAGCCTGCAATGACATGCATAAGATCTGGTCATCCCAGCTTAGTAAGAATATTTAGGATGACCGTTGAGCCGATTCTATACTCTATGGCTCCGAGACATGGACACTTTCAAAGAAATTAGATAAACGGTTGGATGGCACTTACACCCGCCTTCTAATGAGAGCGCAAAATATTTCTTGGAAGAGCCACCCATCGACTAATCTAATATATGGCAACCTTCCCCGTGTTTCTTCACTAGTCCGATCCAGAAGAACACAGTTTGCCGGCCACTGCTACAGAGCTGACAATGAGGTTATATCTTCCCTACTTCCTGCCTCAAAGCAGACCAGAGGTAGAAAACTGTCGTTCCCTGATGTCATCGCTAGGGACACATGCATCAGTAAGCAGGAACTGAGGATCGGAAAGTCTGGCGTGGCATTGTGAAATCCATGATCTCGACCGCGGTCGAAAAATGATGATGATGTAATATTAGAGATTACTGTTGATCTAAAGTGTGCGCATGCGTGTATGCATGTCTATATGGCTGTGGCAATCTCTATAAAAGCATTTGTCCCCCAGACAAATGCTTCAAGGTGAGATCCACTGAAGTGAATGCCAATAGAAAATGTGCACACGACGGCTGCCAAGGTTTATAGGTGTGTATAATAGGAGGTGAAAATGTCACAATCGTCGCGTTTTAATCTGAATAAATTTGCACTGCTGGAATCGACCGTGTCACACCATAACTATTCCATCTTTAGGGAACAACGAGGCCGAAAGTGCAGAACAATGAGGGAAGTATCATCGAGCGGTCACATCCTCTCCTCTACACCTTCACTGCTGGGAGTGCAGTTACTGTCAGCCACTTTAAGTTTAATGTGTAATCTCCCCATATCACTGGCAATGATCTGGCCATTTGCTAACTTCCCTTTTTACTTTTTACCTTGGCCTGAGGAAGGTCACAAGACTAAAATAAATAAATGCTCTGAACCAACCAAGTGGTGTCTCTCCTTTCCACATTGTATATGCCTCGTCATCATCGCACCTGCTCCAAATTACCTACCGGGTGTCATCTCTCTATACTTTTTACCTTAACAATGAGGGCTGGTGAAGCCACACCCTTTCCTGCTGGTAATTCATATTCTTAATGCTAGTATTGTAATATTTAGTATTATTCCGAAAAAAATCTAAATCGCTTACAGGGCTTTCAGTGATGCAAATAACCTGCATCCTTAGACTCGCTAAATTGAGAAAGGACGCAATCATGTCACCCCCCCCCCCCGGGGGTCCTGGGATGCAATACTGTACTCAGTACTGTACTCTAACGTCGTTGAAGTACAGTAGGACTCCCTGGGACGGTGGGACCCATCTAAAACTAGAAAAAGTGCCCTTCTGGGCACAGGTCTCCACCAGGATAGGAATGTAGGACATGGCATGACTATGGAGATCATGTGTACCGATTTGCGTGAAATTTGGATAAAATCTGAAGGAGTAATAATAGAAAATGTGTTTTACATATGTCGGCCTCCTGGTGGCGCTATAAAGAGCAGATGTGAAAAATTCCAGGCAAAGGTTTTTCCTTGGCCTCTAGGGAGTTGGCATACAAAGTTATCCACAGATCCGTGCAGATAGAGGTAAAAACACTTTTCGGCCAGTTATAGCGCCACCTTGAGGCTGAGTTTAAATTGTTCATGTGGCATTTCGTCCTCGGCCTAGTGGGAATGTGGGTGCACAATTTCACGGAAATCACGCGATGTGTTCATGATTTGCAGCATTTTGTTTGAAAGTGAGCATTCCTGTGAACTTTGGAAGCCAATCTTAACCAATCAGGATGGAGTCTGAGAAATGTGAAAGACCGGTTTCGTTGAATGGCTCTAGAGAGACTGTGTACCAATTTGCGTGATGTTTGGACAAAATCTGTAGGTGTACTGTGCAAAAACTTGTTTTGCACAAAGCGGCCTCCTGGTGGCGCTATAACAGGCCGTTCTGGAAAGTTTGGGGCAGAGGTTCATCGTTGGCATCCAGGGAGTGTGTGTGCAAAATTTGGCATCGACCGGGTTAACGGTGGCCGAGATTAGCTGTTCACGGACGGACACACGGACACACGGACACACGGACGGACGGACACACGGACGGACGGAGTGCAAAACATACTCTCTCCCCATGCCTTCGGCCTGGTGGAGACAAAAACACCCCTGGCCCATTACATTGAAAACCTATTTACATCACTGGGCTTTTTAGATTGTACGTAAAGGGGAGAAGACAAAAACATGATCTGTAAAAATAGTAAAGACATACTAGAGGAATGTTGCCAATGCACCTACAGTATGTATCTCAGTAAGGTTGGAGGCTAAACTTACGGGTGACAGACAGTACTTAGTCAAGTGTGGCGTTACTGGTGTATAGGGGAGACATTCTTCATGCAAGGCTAGACCTGCCTGTGCGACTAGAGCTCACACTGCTATCATGTATGTTTGATGACCTATTACATCTGGCATGCAACTCGCTCTTCCTCTCTGGACAAACACACATACACGCTCCCACACACACAAAGTAAACTATCTCTGTCCCCATGCAACATGCTCTTCTGCAGAAACTGTCAACATGCATCATCTTCCAGAAACTTCATCTTTGCATCTTTGTTTGCTTCGACAATCGACACACAAACAAACATCACTTCTGTACAAAGCAGAAGATTGCGTGTGGTGGAGAAAGGCTTGTGCCGACTATTCGAATGAATGTTTCCTCGCGTCATGCCCGGTGCTCGTGTAAAATCTGCAAATGAACTATAAACAATAAAGCAAAATATGGTTAAGATGCAAGTTTTCCTGACCCGACTGCTCAAATTTTCTTCCCAGCAATCTTAAACCTGAGCCTCTCTGCCTCTCTCCCATGCCAGCAGTGTAACACAGCACCAGCTAGAGCGGCCACTCAATACATACACAAAGCTGCCTCCTCTTATCTCTCCTTACTTACTTAAAGGGAAAGTTCACAAAACACAAACACAAATGTACTAATCTCCAGTGGAGACGGGTGACTAATGGGTTTATTGCAGGCTGGTCGAAAGACAAAACATAACATTTCTGCAAATCACGAATAGGTTAAACGTTGACAATAATAGTTCCATATCGATATTTCTAGATGCAGACAATGTGATTCAACACATCACATGTTAAAACTGACCCTAGGTATAGTCTCATTTAGTTAAAATGACAAGTACTATGTGCAATTTAGAAATAGATTAATGTCTGATTCCCACCGAATGCATTCGCACGGCTGACACCTTGCTCCGGCAAGCCTCTGTCTCACAGAGGGCTGAAGCTCACTTTTATCAGTGTGCCTGCCTTGTTTGAGTCGCCCACAAATCTATCATGTGCGACTACATTTTGAATTGGTCACATGGTCAGTGTGACCAATTAATATAACTAGTCCTTACCCGTTCTGAATATATGAACAGCAAATGATGTTCAGTGTGGTGTCGAAACAGTGCGTGTGTTCACGTTAACATGCCCTGTCCGAGTTGTTTTCCCTGTGTGGGTGTGTTTGTTACGCAGAAAAGTGTGTCCCAGTATTAATCTGTGTCCGTCCCAACATGCATTTCACTGGTGACCCGGATGCCGTCCCAACACCCGGAATAGGACAGACACACCGACAGACAGCGATCGGTGAATTTAGTAATGATTACAGAACCAAACCTGTACTACTCTGTCACACCAAAAGTGGCGACCTATCGAAAGACGCAAATCGATGCAGACTGCTGGTAGTTCATTCACCCATTCTGAACGGGCACCCATTTTGGTGTCAGCATCATGTTATGCTTTAGCTATTGAAAAATAGCAGATCTACAAGCTCATATCGCGCCACCGAGTGGCGCGATACGAGCTTGTAGGTCTGCTATTTTTTGAAAAATCGAAGAACGACTGACATTTTTAGAATCTGATCTCAGGCCAGAATGGGTTAATCAGACCAGTGTGTGTCCAGTGGAAACCTCGTATGAATCTGATCTCAGGTCAGAATGGGTTAAAAAAAAATGTATAGGTCACGGACTGTTATCTATCCACAACTCCACCTTTTGACAGAGACAAGCTAGTTTATTCATTATCCTTTCATATTCAAATAGTCTAGTCCCCGATTATAATACAACCCCGTTTTTAGGATATTTCCATTCAGCACAATAATAGGGCAATAGGTTCATTTTATGGACACTTGATCAGACAAACCTTGACAATTACAACAGCAGGGTCAAATGTTTAAAAATGTCAACGGCATGCTGTGAATGACAATCTCATCATGCCCTTCAGTCGGCTGAGAGTAATTCCCTCGTCATTATTCCGACGTCACAATATTCCGACCTCCCATAATTCTGAACTAACACTATCCCAAACCCTAACCACGACCTCACAGGAAGCCACTGGTGACGTTTAACCCGCAGCACGGATTAGTTGTAACCTGCCATGCATGTTGGGAGCCGCGGGTGATTTTTAACACGCAGCACGGGTGAGTCTTAACCGGCCCACGCAGGTCCGACTAGTGGGATGTCTGATTTAAGGGCAGTCCACGCATTCTCACTCCCATGGTGGCAAACGGGTGACAGGACAGCTTAGGGACAGATTTGACCCAAACGTCAACATGTGACCCCCCCGGGGTCAGGGTACTACCCACGGGGTCACATGTTGACGAGGGCGGACGACGCGAGTTCCGATTTTGTCCTTATTGACGGATCTCGAACAGCGCTGAGTCGGCTGAAGCACGGCGACTTGCGGTGCCTCTCGTGGCTCGAGTCACACTCTGGATGGCGCAATTCATGATCACAAATATTGTCTGAATTGTCCATGATCGCAAGAATATTGCAAATTACACTTAAGCATGTTTCTTTTATTTAAATTTACATAGGCCTACACACATTTTTGTATCTCTACAATCCTCAAATGTCTGAACCCCTGCCTTCTTTGTCTCAGTGACAGAGCATAAACACATCAGCCCATGGCTTTATAATGTACTCTGGCAGCAGCTCCGGGGGAACACCAGAGTATATGGGAGGAGTACTCTAGCCAACTGCTCCTGGGACTAAATTGACTCACCCAGTGTAGCCCCTGAACCCTTCTCTTGCAGCAGATTGCATTACTACCACTGTGTAGCTCTGCAGACCATCCGGCTAACACAGAGATTCCCAGCCTGTGGGCCGCGGCCCGCGGACGGCGTGGTAAGTAATTTGGGGAAACGATAAGAATTTAATGATAACATTAAGTCTACAAAATTTGAGAATGCAGAATTGTTAATTTGATAAAACATTTGCCTGTTCTCTCCTATGCCACAATTTGTGGACAAAGTCTTATCCAACGGCAACAAAAATATAAGACTTGGGTCTGAGAGGCTAAAATCACATCAAATGGTGGTCCGTAGCTCAAATGCCAAATAAATAATGATCTTTCCTTGATATGAAAAGGGTTGAAAAACACTGCTTTAAAAGCATGCGTTGATCGATCGATTGATTGATGCATTGATCCAAGACAGAAAACAATCAATTGATTGATCAATAAAATAAACATGCTTTGAAAATGCACAGCGTCATGCACAGCCTGCCATGTTAAGTGGTTTGATTTGATTCAATTTGGGTCAAAGATACAGAAGTAAAATCACAACAATTAAACCCAGGATAACATGTTAAAGCATAACGAAACACTTGTTTCCAAGGTGGTCGGATGGGTGGGCGGAAACGCTTTCAAGATTACAAAAGGGTACTATAATAAGAAGAAGTGGTATTACATCATCACAGGTTTTCTATGCCACCAGGTGTTTTTTTTTTACCCATGCCAGCGTAATGAATGACATACAGAACACCATTAGGAACAGCTGGCACTTACTGCATAAAAAACGCTGGCTGATATGTATTACAATAGTTCAGAGATGCTGGACAAAGTGAGACAAATTGTGAGCCTTTTGGCTAAATTCCATGCAAAGTCTAGACTCTAGAGTGGACAAGTAATTTAGTGTCGCGGTCACACTTCATGCCAGGAATGTAAACAAGAGTCAAGACGTCCGGTACATAGCAAACGTTCATCACCGGTAACATTTGGGACACGTTGCCCTGTAAAACCATGGCTGTTCAGAAGAACGGGAGGTGAGCAGTAAAGAATACAAAAGAGAAAAAAAGGCCCTTTGTTGCCACAGATTCACACGAACGCTGCAAAATAAGTGGCATGTTCACCAGTAAGCCAAGTAAAAATAAATAAATAAAGTAAAAAAGAAAAAACTACTTAAAACAGGGTTAACCACACACACAGTCACACACACACACACACCCACACACGTTGTGTAATGAAAAAGACGTGTTGTGTTATTGCGACCGCAAGTCACGCTTACTATGAAAACCTGCATTTCCCATCAGTCAGTGCATCGTGTCATGCCTCCAGGCTCCATATATGATCACGCCTCGTGACACGTCACGCCACTATATATGGCCGTCTCCACATATAAGAGCATATACATATGACACTGAACTCATCAAACCCTGGATACTTAGCCATACATGGAGAAGACTCTGCATATATGGAGCCGGCGCCAGCAACTCTACATCTGACCTCAAACCCTTAGATCTCCATATACGGAGCTGACCTGTTCTGACATTCCATTATGTTGATCCTTCCCCCATCCGTCCTTCCTCTTCGACGTCTCCCTTTTGACTGATATACCCGTCCATACAAACTCCATTGATCTGATCTCATCAAACCCTGTACACTCAAGACATGCTCCATAAATGGCCAGTACAGAATTCATTCCATGTGAAGATCTGACCACCCATCCCAAAGCGCCAGCCCTCGCCCAGCAGTCTGCCACCACCCAGGCTGACCTCGCCGTTTAAGGAGAGGTCACTTGTCGCCCTCTTGGCGTCTTACTGGTATATATAAGTATATTGTCGCAAAACAAAGCCCCCAGTTCAGAACTAGGCTACCTGACTTGCATTTTTCAATACATTACAGCAAAAAGCACATCGTGTCACTATATAGGGGCCTATGCTCATTAGGTGCTGGTTACATCTGTGCATAAACTCTCCTGAACAATATTATTATTATTAATATTATTCAACCTCTCTGATCAAGAGACAACAGCACTGATCTGGGATCAGACAGTGCATGGCTCACACATGACATGGCCCATGAAGTCATCAGGCATCCGAACACCGAATTAATCCCGGATCATCATTTTTGGCCCCGATTCCTCCCGAGGGATTTGAGTTCTCTTTGCCTGTCTGTCACGCTTTATAGCGAGAAATATAGCAGACAGAAGTAACTGTAGACAAGTCAAATATGCATTTCCTACGACGCAAATGTGAATTAATTCACGACAGTGACAGTCCCTATTCTCTAATCACAAATACATGAGAGCTTGAACCTCTCTGGCGCGTTGCCTCACTGATGCGTGAATGATGCTTTGAATATTTGGAATTACATGAAAGGGTAGCTTATATTATGTGACCGTGTGAAGCTAAAGCTATTATCCAATTGGTCTAAAGTTAAGTCATGTTCACTGTAGTTGACAAAAGAAAAACCACCTGCATCACTGATGTCAGAATCGAGTCAATCGACTCTGTTTCAAGAGAAAGTTTAGCCGCAATTTAAATTGCAACACTAGATTTGTTTTAATATGGGGGGTAGAAAAAATCAACGTGTTGCAAATTGCGGCCAGAGAAATGTAGGCTAATCTAGGCTTGATGTTCGCAAATGTTGATATAATAACTGCTAATTGAAGACATGTAGGCTAGTCGTTACTGTAGCCTACATATAACAATATAGGGGAAATCGAACACTTTGGAAACTGGCAAGTCACTGATCTATAGGCTTATTTATTGTGTGTGTGTGTGTGTGTGTGTGTGTGTGTGTGTGTGTGTGTGTGTGTGTGTGTGTGTGTGTGTGTGTGTGTGTGTGTGTGTGTGTGTGTGTGTGCGTGTCCTAATCTGCTCTCCGAATTTAGATTCAGCAACCGCTGTACCTTACAAATGGGTCAGGTGCGCAAAGACAAATCAAAATCACGGTATCACCCAACACAAATATATATTTAAAAAAAACAACAACAACATAACAACCTACCTTTAATGTGTTCATTGACAACGCTCTCCAGTCGGTCCAGTCTTTCGATGATTTTCAGAGTTTCTTTGCTGTCCTCCTCAAACTTTCTCTCCGTGTGATCTCCGCTCTCCGGAGCTCGGGGGCTCACGTTGGCCACATAATTAGTGATCCAGCCGACATAAAGTAGACAGACGATGTTCGTCATTCCGCTCAGGATCACGCATGTCGACACCAAAGTTTTAGTTCTCCTTGTGCACAGCATCGCGACATCCCTCCATAGGGTCCTCGACGCGCACGGCACAGGCAGCAGGTGAACGAAGCCCCTCAAAGAAGGAACCCAAATCCCGTTCAACAATTATCCTGTGTTTAGATTCACCACACAATTCGGTGCCGAAAAGTGATAAATCTAGCCATAACTATTAAGTCAAGCTCCCGAAATCTAAAGTCCCAGAGCTTGCTCCGTCCGTGCTAACGAGGCGCAGTTGCACTTTCGCACCCACCCGGCGAGTGTGGAATGCACTCAAAACAGAAGCTGCGGCTGCACACTCAACAGTGGCAGCAGCCTTTTGTACAGCCCAATAGGAGCGTAGGAGGCGGGTTATCTTCCGTCGTACCGCCCGCCCCGCCGGCCCACCTCGCAGCAGGAGTGCAGCTTGAGAGAGAGAGGAGGACTGGAGGAGAGAGAGAGACATGTCATGTTTAACCGAAGCGCATCGACTGCGATGGACACACCGGCGTTACACACACCAAGACCACGTTGTTGTCGTTGTATGTAGAAAGCATGTAAGCAAAAAAAGTGGTGTGTGTGTGTGTGTGTGTGTGTGTGTGTGTGTGTGTGTGTGTGTGTGTGTGTGTGTGTGTGTGTGTGTGTGTGTGTGTGTGCAGTGGTGGAAAGTAACATTTACTTATTAAGTAGCTGTATTTAAGTACAATGTCAATGGTATTTCGTATTTGTAGGCCTACTTTACTCGAGTATTTTCAATGTAATACTTTTCCTTCTACTCACATCTCAGAGGTACTTTTGTATTGTCTACACTACATTTATCTGAAAATTTTAGTTACTTTGGTAGATTTTGATTATTCTTACAATACTTTTGTACTTTTACTCAAGTAGGCCTACATTTTGAATTCTAAGACTTTTACTTGTAATGGAGTATTTCTATATTGCAGCATTGATACTTTTACTTAAGTAAAACATCTGAGTACGTTTGTGTGCACGCACGAGCACGAGCATGCTTTAATAGCATCTCTGTAAATTTGAAACAAAAGGCAAACAAAATATAATGGGTGACTGAGATTCAGCTAGCACAGCAGGTCTGTCTGAGGGCATTAGATTGCTGTTTGTTGGCATTTGACTTAACAATGCCCACACACCTCCATCTCTCCATTATTTCTTGGGTGTGTGTGTGGGTGGGTGTGCGTGTGCGTGCTTGCATGCACACGCACACACCTGGATTAAAACCCCGGGTGTCCTGTGTGGACACGCACACACACACACACACACACACACACACGCCAGTGGGCACCTCATGGGGTGGTATACCTGAGCGCTATAAGTATAACGTCAGAGGTTCTGTCAGGAACAGATGGATCTTGCAGACTGGGCCTCCGGGCTGTTGCTTTCATCTTTGTCTTTCATGCAGTGGTTCACCAATCATTCGCACACACACACACACACACACACACACACACACACATACACAAATGCAGGCAGGCACACGCAAAGCCAAATCAAAAACTCCCCATTCACCCATGAGCACTCTAGCGGATACAGCGGGCTCACCAAGGGTATGAATAATGCATTAGATGTGAAATATTAAGGCTTTCTACCCTTTGCTGCTCTCAATCCTTTCTGATTGCCTGTCTTTATAGTCTGTCATCCTCTCTGTCTGTCTGACTGCTTGTCTCTCTCTCAATCTGTCCCTCTGTTGACATGACTTGACTCCCCAGCTGACCATTTGCCCGGCTGTGTGTGTCACTGCATATCATTGTTTTGTGTTGGAAAAAAGCACAGTACCGAAGTGTCATTCTCAACTTGTCAATGCTCCCTTGTTGACAGTTGAGGAATCACAGCTCACGGCCCTGCTAACCCTACACATACACGTGTCTGTCATTCAGGCATGTGTGCCTTTGCTGTATAACAGTGGTTCCTCTAGGGGGTACTTGAGGGAGTTCCAGGGGGTACCTAGCTCAATTAGAGATAAACCAAATTAACCAAATGGACCCTTATGGGTCTGTAACTCTTAAATTAACAGTGGTTTTACAATATAAATTGGGGTACCAGAGATAGAAATGCCATTAAATCGGGGGTCCGTAGCATAATGCGTGTGAAACTGGGTGGGTCCTTGAAATTAATATGTTTCGGAATCACTGCTAGAGCCGTAAAAATCCTCCCTTATCGGGGTCACTGGCATATGTTTTCAAATGGGGGTCCCTGGCCTAATAAATGTTGACTTAGGGGTCCTTGACACGAAAAAGTTTGGGAACCACTGCAGTATAACATCTCAACCTGGGCCCCGTTTTGTTGAACAAAGGAACGTTGTGAGTGCTCTCTCGTTTCTGTGCTGCTTCTAACCTTTTCTTGTGGTGCATGTTATCTTAAATCACGGATTAGACTGTGGATAACTGGAAAGGTTTGTCTGCAGACAGTGCAGTTTGCTTGTACATAATTCATCTTCTGTCAGACACACACTTTCTAGCCACCCTTGTTTCTCCTCCCAATCAGTCCTATACTTCTGACTACTTTAGACATTCAACTTCTGAGCCGCGTAGTAGGCTACTTTCAAATTCATCCATGCTTGCAACCGAGTTTGTGGGAGGGTGTGTGGGGGTGCCTGCCATTCATACTGATTCCCCAACCCCAAAATATGGTACAAAGTTTGCCCCGTATGATTTAAATATGGGACATGTCCTTTAGCGTCCGAAAACGGGACCATTCTGTATTTTGCGGGACAGTTTTTTTTCCCCTCAAATTATATTCTTTGTTTTTTCAACATATAATTAAAACAATCCCTTAGTACATACATGTCAACGTAATATAATTATGAAAATAATAAACAAAATCAACAACATACGTAACAAAAACAGACAAACCAAGCCATACATTGTGCATGTCTTTCTTGTACATTCATGTGCTTTCACCTATAATAGGTAATCTGTGAAGGGAGTCCATGTTTTTATGAATGTCTTGTGGGATCTGATTATCTCCATTTGTATAATTACAGTCATCTCATTAAGCCACTTCATAAAACAAGGAGGAGAGGATGATTTCCAGTCCAACAAAATTATTTTCTTCGCTGCAACCATTCCAAGCATCAAAGCTTTTTGTTCTTCATCTGTATATTTTAAAGCATTATTTTGCGGGACAATTGGCAACCCTAGTTATGGCATCTGTCTGAAATGTCCAAGTGGTGGTGCTACTGTGTGATAAATAATTAAGTGAATGTCGCACTGATTGTTACAACAGCCTCCAAAAATACAGGGAAGTTCATTGTTTTAACAGAAACTGCAGTCTTTTGACAGAAACTTTAACGTGGCAGTTTTACCGGTTTCAGGCATTAAACGTTTGTCTATGTGCAGATATTTGTGAAAAAGGGATAGAAATGTTCTTTCTTTCTTTCATTCTTGTATTCAAGGTAAAACAATGACACGTCACGGTTTTGACAAACAAACATGTCATTCAGATACGTGTATACGGTCTGAGTCTGTTGCAGCGTAACATCAACTGGCAGCGCTGACCTATTCAATGATGGCAGACTACGTACAGCTCAGACAATATCCAGATGATTATGTAGGGCCATGCCTGGCTGCGACGGGGGTTTAATTAAATCAGTTTGTGTGTGGATCAATTGAAAAGCGCTGTTGACAAGTGTTTGCTCTGATGGAATGGATGGGAGGAATGGCTCTGCACTGCGAACTAATTGAACAATGAAAGAGCTACAGTATATGCATTCTTAATCAGAGCAGGAATTACGCATTGTATTTTTATTTGCTCCTAAAGTATTGTTTCTCACTTTGAAGATTAATATTCTTCCTCTTATACCAGAATAGTTAAATTACCAAACAAGTCGGCACTTCTTGTTGAATAGGATACTTTTACCAATCAAATATTATTTTAGAAATGTATTTGAAGAAAGCTGCTGATAGAGAGAAGGGCCTTTAAAAAAAATCTGTGAAACCTATTAATGGTACATGTTACAAATACAATTCTATTAAATGAATATAATATTCCAAATTTTAATCCTATTAAATCCTATTTAATCCCATTAAATCCCATTAAATCTTTGACTTTCAAATCATGCTGCCGTTTCACCCTGAAAGTTGAATGTTCCCAGACATCCTGACCTGCTGTGCTAGTTTTTACCATATAGAAAGGACTTTCATTCCAACTGTGCACCATTCCATTAATCATTCCCATGTTAGGGGCAGCAGTGCCTTTGCCCATGGGTGGCACCAGCCTATGGGCATACGATGCCACATTCAGACTACCTACTCATGGTCATCATGGACAAACTGCAAATCCACAACGTTAGGCACACAATATTGTGCCAATGATGGGCTTCAATTTGATTGACTGATTGAATGAATACTTTAACAGTTTGCAAACAAGAAGAAAAAAGTAAAAAAAAAAAAGTTATATACAAAACGATGCTAAAAGGATTAAACCCAAGAAAGCACTATGGCTTGTTTCCATTAGGGTCCTGCAGTGTATTCAATTCATCTGGGGAAAAAAGTAATGACAAACAATAATATAAAATACTATGCAAAAACATCATATATAAAAACTAGTATGTATTCAAACTCGTTCACCAGAGGATGCTGAACTAAGAGTGGATGTCTGTCACGACGCTATGAAATAAGGGCACGACCAAGTATTCAGTAATAACTGACAGAATCATTGGCGTAGTACAGACGTTTATCAATCAGATTAATATTGGGGGGGGGGGAGGACAAGCATGTTGGTCATTATCAATTAAATTTCAAGCTGAGCAGTCTGTCAACAATGAGCTGTAGTACTGAGGGCTCTACACATACAGACAGTCTCAGTCAACAATGAGCTGGGCCCAGGCCGTAGCGTAACGGTCTGGGCACCGGACTGGTGATCCAGTCGCGGTGTGCCGCGGGTTCGACTCCCGGACCCGACACGGCCTTTACCGCATGTCATCCCCCCATCTCTCTCCCGTTTCCTGTCAGCCTACTTTCTATCCCTTAAAAAATCAATAAAGGCGTAAGCCGCAAAAAGAATATCTTAAAAAAAAAAACAATGAGCTGTAGTACTGAGGGCTCTACACATACAGACAGTCTCAGTCAACAATGAGCTGTAGTACTGAGGGCTCTAGTCTACACATACAGACAGTCTCAGTCAACAATGAGCTGTACTACTGAGGGCTCTACACATACAGACAGGCAGTTAAGAATGCTTTAGCCCTGTATACTCTTTTTTTATAGCACACTGTAAAATTCTATATGTCAACAGAAAGTGCCGGTATGAAGGACAAACATCATCCTAGTAACCGACTGTTTTTGTTGTTTGAGATGATCTGAAATGGAAGCACTGCCACTGGGAGGTGTCTCACAGCCCAGGGCTCAAGGCTCAGAAAGAGTGTTTCCCTCTGGGACTGTCAGAGCCCTGAATGAGGACCAAAAAATATGAACAAAAACAAAATGAAACTTTAAGAATCCTGCTCAAAATGTTACTTGCACATGGTAGATGGACAAGTGTTTTTGTAGCCTACTGTGCGAATGAATTAATTACATTTTTATTCTCGAGTCATGTATTTTTCCCATATATCCCATATGGGATTATATGAGACATAGCTTGTTGTACATCATATTCAAATGTTAATTCCTCATTCATTATGCTTTAGTGTAATTTATGAGAATATCCTGACGTGACTCTGGAAATAGTGGTAAACGCTTACGAAATTTCTCCACTGCAACAAACTCCTTTGCCTAAAAACCCCCGGGTGCTTCCAGCAGCACATCTCAACTCCCATGGAACGTCAGTTCCAGTGATAGTCATCCCCGGAGAAATAATGTTTTCAGAGAAATAAAGAAATATAAGCCTCCATTTGGAAAATACAAAATGCATAGTTTGAATTACTGGCTTCCCCAGCCGGAAAGTATAGCATGCACAGAACAGAAGCAAAGGAATGAACCAATTCCAATTATTTTTCTTTGTGGCCCAAATTATGTTATGTTGTTAGACTGCTGAATGTCCCATCAACAATTGTACTGCTTGTACACTGAGCAATCAACTGATTGATTCTTGATACTGTTGGCCCAAATAATCTTTTAACACCTGGTGAGGTGATGAGCACATAGTAGGTGCCATCATATTATAGGCTATCGTATGCATATTATGTATCCATAGATGAGATTGACAAACATATTACTCATACTACATAATTATTATTATTAAAATTAAAATAACCTTGATTTAAGCCTGCTATTAGTAAGGGAAGCATATGAAAATCTGTGAACTAAATCGTTGCCAAGCCCTGAGGCTGGTGGAGATTCTTGCTGTTCATCAAGAAAGTGTAATAATTGGAATATAGAGATCTACATGTTTCAATCACACAGGAGTGAGAGATCAACGTCTGTGTAAGTTTAAAGCTGATTAGCCCTCTTCTCCCTCTCAGGAGAATAATCTTGCTCACATTTCATATTAAAAACTAAGCTCATATTCCCTCAAATCTCTTAAATGATGACTGCTTGAAATGAAATATCTCCAATGAAACATCCTGTCTTTTACTCAAGTGATTAAGTGCCATGAAATGTAATTCACCTCCAGAATAATCCCCATAATTTTCCACCGTCTGGGCCATAAATTGAAAAACCATTTAATAAATCCAACAGTTTTGCCAAGGCAATTTGATCAAAAGTGATGACAGCTCTACTTTGTTAATGTGCAAGCCTCTTCTAAAATTGGACCCCTGGGACTGACCGAGAACCTTTTTTATACTGTAAATACTGTGTCTTTGCCAGATGTAATAATTTGTGAAGTTGAAAGTACCACAATCAGCCCGGGACCTAATGAAATGGAAAGGCCTTGATTTGTATTGGAGCTGACCGGTGTTGGCTTGCTCAATATGTGAGTTACCGGCATAGGGGCATACTGTAAGATACATTAAATCATTATTGAAACAGCCCAACAACCCCAGCTGATGGAAATTGGTGCAAACTAATTTCTTCATCATGACCTTCTTACGTTTCTGTGAGATTTCCTACAAGTCTATCATTTAACAGTTATGGTAGAAGGTCAGAATCCTGCTTTGTTCTACATTGCCTCATTTGGTCCTTTCTCACCCATCCTCTTTCCTCCCCTCATTGCCTGTGTTTGTTTGTTGTTCCGTTTTGTCCATTGACCAGTCACACAGTGTCCATGCATTTCTCATGTCATATTCCTCTCGTCTTTCCCCAATAACTTTTGTCCTTCTGACTTTGCTGATCCCTCTTTATACACGTTTCTTTGCTCAACCCTGTCCTGTTTATCTCTCTTGTCCTCCACTGCAACCTTCCTCCCACACTATCCCTCCCACACTTTTATCCCTCGCTTTGCATCTCCCCCTCCTTTTTCTCTCGCAGTGTCAGAGCCTTCTGCCCGGGGAGAGCTTTATTCCACTAGAACCCATTAGAGCAAAACGCCTGGCTTTCACGCCTGTCGCATTGTGTGTGCGAGTATGTATGCATGTGTATGTGTGCAGGAGACAAGGGGTGAGAGACACAGAGAGAAAGAGAGACAAGGAGAGAGATGAGTAAGATGCTTTTACGCCTGTTGCTGTATGTGTGCGTGCATGTGAGAGAGAGAGAGAGAGAGTGATCAGGTAGAGAAACGTAAGAGTATATCCTTCCTCATGACTAAATCTGCAATTTGCTTACCTGTTTGCATCACCTGCCCATTTCTCCCTGCCCTCCAAATCTATTGTGATGAGCTGGCTGTAGTGCATCGAATGTGACTGGCAGTGCTTGAACCCAAGGTCTCCAAGTGGCACCCACCATACAGCGGCTGTAAATCATTGTTATGTGTGGTGCATGCAGCGGAGAAAAACATATATATATGCGGATCTGCAAAAAAGGTAACCCAAATTCAACGGGTGCACTCTAGTTCTGGTTTAGTGGATAACCAGAATTGAATGGTTCAAAAACATTTAATCCTGTATTCAGATGTAAGTATGTAAGATGTAAATGATGAGTCCCATAATGGAGATAAAAAAGGGTTTTGCAAGGGAGTCGAGTCAACAGCAGCATACAAAGTTTCACATAAAACAACAACATAAATAAAATAAAACAGGTCATGTGAAGTCAGTGGGCAAGTAGTTCAATTCCTATTTTTAAAAACGTCCATGATGACAAGATAACCCAGTTTGAGATGTGTGTTGCCCACACTCTGTAGCACACATTAAAAGCTCTTTCACCAAAGACTGTTAGATTGAGGAATTATGTATATGAACTTTCTATCAGATCTCAGGTTAAAAGCACTAGAAACCTCGCGTCACCAGCCTTTCCACCTCGGAGGAAAGCCTGTTCTGCGTTCCAAAATGTGTGATCTGCTCTAGGCCACGTATATGGGAAAAAAACTAAACATGGTGGTTCCCCGCTGAAGGGTTCTGGTTTTTCGGCGCCGCTTTGTTTTGGTTCTCCCAATCCCCATTTAAATGCTGAATCGAGTATAACTACTGTTTTATCCAGTCGCTACGAGTTGGAATAGAAGATGGATATACCAAACAAACTATTCCTATAAGCTAAACTACGGCACATCGAGGGTTTTATTGGGTATGTACTGTTCGTGTGTGTGTCTGAGTGTCCTGGGTCGAACCGCCTCAATCTTGGCGCCTGTGTCCCAAATGACCCGGCGGGGGGGGCGTCGACTCATTGCAGTGCAGAGTGACAATTCAATTGGAATGTTTTCGGAGAACTGAAAAACCCAGAATGTCTATCTGTCTGACTGCCAGTCTGCGGAGCTGGGTGCACCGAATCTCCGCTGCGCCGTCAATGTAAGTGGCAGTGTGTGTAACGGAACAGAAAGCTGTGGTCGTGGGCAAAGAAAGCGAATGAGAACACGGTAAGCCACTGCACAACGGGTGGGGTGTGTATTTCTGACCTACCTATTCCCGACTTACATCGTCCCGAGTAGGCCGACAACCGAAGGGAGAGTGCCTTCCCGATGGAACTCTAACGCCAGGGCTCCACCGCGTCATGACAACGTCAACGTCGCGCTAAGGTGCTCCACCGCAAGCTTTTGAAAATTGCGCGTCAGCAACATTCTTTTATTTATGTAAACACTATGTAAGCACGTGCGTGCGTCAAAAAACGAACCGGGGCAATTTTTGAGTCACCGTACGCAGCACAACGCGGGCAGTGGAGCCACCCTCCATTGATTAAAAGGGAACATTCCCGACGCTGACGGAGACGCGACGCAGACGCGCCCAGTGGAGCCCTGGCGTTTAATGGCATGCCGCATGTGCACAGAATACAGGATGATCATGATCGACTGGGGTGGCGGTGGCTCAGGGGTAGAGTGTCTGGATGGGAACCGTAAGGTTGCCAGTTCGAACCAGGGCTCCCGGGCCCCCCCTTCGACAGTAACTCTTACTGTCGAAAGGTGCGTTCGGAAATGCGCACCGGGAATGTGGTCAGTTTGTTGAGTGTGGTGGGCGGTGACGTCACAGAGTGCGTTCAGTGTGCCTTATTTACGAACGACCACAGCTGTGACGCATTCACACGAATCACACCGGACAACCCCAGCTTCAGGATAGGGTCGCTCAGTGCGGGCAGTGCAATGAATAAATGAACGACAAGAGAGCACACCAGTGCGTTCAGGGCGCATTTCCGAACGCACCCGAAGTGTCCTTGAGCAAGACACTGAACCCCTAATTGCTCCCGATGTGCTAGTTGGTGCCTTGCATGGTTTCCGCTGCCATTGGTGTATGAATGGGTGAATGTAATGCACAATCTCTGTGAAGCGCCTTGGATAAAGGCGCTATATAAATGCACCATTTACCATTTACTATAGGATGTCAGTTCTGACTATTACATTAGTTTTGGGCAAAGGTTCAACTCAATTTGATCTAAATTCCCAGTTCTAAACACGTGAAAAAAAAAATATATATATATATAAAACTACAGTAAGATTATTATTTATCTTGTTTTGGTTGACACTTACATTATAATGTAATTTTCAATAAATTAGAAGCATGATGCATACTGTACATTACAGTACATTGAGGGTCTATATGTACCCAAGCTAAACCAAGAAACATCACAATACACAATATTTCTGTGCACTGAAGTAAAACGTGAAGGCACGCTTCCCTACCGACCCGATGAGTAATACTAATTTTCACAAATTATCCCCAGAGTATAGACATATTGGGGATGTTAAATCACCTCCAGATTGCTAAATGTAGAGTGGAAATCTGCTGACATCCCCAGTCGACAGACACCTCCCTCATTTACATGTCAGTATTACTGCAGAATGAATTTCTGTCTATTTCACTGGATGTGTCACAACTGGCTGAGCTCAATCCTCTCATCTCTTTCCCCACAGAGCAAGCTGTCTCATCCTTCCTCATCCCTCCAGTCCTCATGCTCTCCACGCAAGAACTTCTGCACACGACTCAGCTTTTACGCACATGCATCTCTCTCGCTCTCTCTGGTTCCCCAGGCGCCAACACCAGCAGCAGTTATGAGCCAAGTGAGACATGTAAGTGCCACACACAGAAAGATTGAGCTATAAAATTATCTCTTCCCCTCTCCCCCTCTCTCTCCCACTCCCCTCCACAGCATTCTCTGGCAATGCACATTGATGGACATGCAGGGAATATGTTATCTAAAACCTTCCTATTTAGTATAGTGCAGGTCGTACGGCAGCACTGATGCAGAAATGCAGGCGTGGATTACTGAATGGGGCCCAAGAGCACAAAGCCAGAGCGTTTGTGTGAATTGTCACCGTTATTAACTTTGCATTTCATGTCAAGTGGCTTAGTCATTCGTGTCAGAAACAGAGCCTTATGGAAAACTGAAAGAATAGCCTGAAACAATCAGTTTGTAGACCTCCGAACATCCATCCATCCGTAGTCGGGTCGCGGGGGCAACAGCTCCACCAGAGTGCTCCAGACTTCCCTCTCCCAGAGCAACATTAGTGACTTCCTCCTGGGGGATTCAGAGACGTTCCAAGGCCAGTGAGTCGATGCCGAACCACCTAAGCTGGCTCCTTTCCAGGCGAAGGAGCAGCAGTTCTACTCAGAGTCTCTCTCGTGTGACTGAACTTCTCACCCTATCTCTAAGGGAGATTCCAGCCACCCGTCGAAGAAAACTCATTTTGGCCGGTTGTATTCGTGATCTTATTCTTTTGGTCATGACCCACACTTCATGACCATATAGGTGAGAGTAGGAACGAAGATTGCTCGGTAGACAGAGATTTGCCTCCTGGCTCAACTCTCTTTTCGTCACAACAGTGCGGTACAGCGACTGCAATACTGCCCCTGCCGCTCCGATTCTCCGGCTGATCTCCTTCTCCGTCCTCCACTCACTCGTGAACAAGACCCAGAGATACTTGAACTCCTTCACCTGGGGTAATGCCTCATTCCCTACCCGGACTGCACAATCCACCGGTTTCCTGCTGAGAACCATGGCCTCAGATTTGGAGACGCTGATCCTCATCCCAGCCGCCGTACACTCGGCTGCGAACCTCCGAACATTGGCGATCTATTCGAAACCATGGACAGCGGCGTAGTCACTGACCTGTTTTCCTATGGCCCATAAGTCTTGTTTGTTTGTTTGTTTGTTTTGTGTGTGCATAACTTCCTCTTCCTCTTGCTGTTGAGGTGTCTTTTCTCTTCTGAAGAAACAAAAACCAGCGTGCAGCAGATGTGGGAAAAACCAGGTCAGGAAACAAATGAAGTGAGTTTAAAGCAGACGTCTTTATTTGCAGTCAAAAGAGCGATCCACCGTCAAGACAAAGGCACAAAGGGAAAAAACCGTCCTCTGGGGAACTCTGGATAAAAACACACAGCAACTCGTGTAGCCAAAAGTGAGCAACCGGATCCAGCAGAGCCCCGATCAACCCACAAACATGTCCTTTGTAACTAGGCCCCTCCTCCTCCCGGACATACGGAGCTCTTTCCGGTTGGAGAGAGGCGGGACCTAGGACAAAGGGACCGGATCCTGTTTTAACTATAGAGCCCTAATTTTTAGACGATAAACCGATATAATGAATACATAGTTTAAAACTTAACAAGACTTAAATGTAAACTGTGAACAGACTCTTATGAACATGGTTAATCATAACTAAAAGTATATGAAATTAACGGAACTATAAAAATAGAACGAGCGAGCTTCAAACAGTTAGAACAATAGCTTCGGATTCAGGTGTGAAGTGTAAACTCAAAGTAGTTTGATGGGACATTCTAGTGACTTAATAGTACTTTTGGTTCATGGAATTATACGACACTGTGTTGGCAGATTTTGCCTGGTGGCCAGGTCTATGAAAACTAGCACAAATGAAAATAGCAGATCTACAAGCTCACAGTGATACATTGTGAGGTTGTGCATCTGTTATTTAAAAAGATATTGAGAATAAATTGAAATATTTTGAATATTTTTAAAACATTAACAAAAATGTCACAATATTTTCAGATGGATGTCTGTGGACAATTATCTGGGGTTCCTTGATGTGAAGAAATGTGGGAACCACTGGTACACTTTAGAAACAAGCCCCAAAAAAACACAACCAGCAACTACCAATAATTTATTAACTGACTTTACAGAAAAACAGGCCAAAGGTTGCTTATAATAAGCAGACATGGCAACACTGGTGAAGCACACACACACAAGGAGCCCCAGTAGGCCTACATTTCCGCCGAAACAGGTGAATAGATTTGATTACTGGTGGATCCAATATGAGGTCTTAAAAGTATCAACTGACTGTAACAACAAATACTTTCTAGTATCTCATATTGTAAAAACACAAACAAAAGCTTGAAACATTTTAGCAATGACTTTGGAAAGGCAAATTAATAAGGCCGGTCATCTACTCTCAGGTATAGGCTAGTGTACTAGTGTAGTCTGTATGGTTCATTGCTGAGCAGTGTTGGGTAATGCGCACTACGTAACACAATAGTATTACGTGGCAAAGGCCAATCCGCTGTCCACCGATAGTTCTCAGGTCTGGTAATTATCCTCTCTTTTTTCCTCAAGTCGTGTTTTCAAATGGATTTGGCCAGGCGGCCGCTTGGCCTCGCCTTATTGTAGATATGCCACTGGTCTACGCAATACAGTATATATAATTTATAATTATACTAAATATTTAATTGTTCAATTTGAATTAAAAAATAATAATATGTAATAGTAATATTAAGATATCACTCTTGCTCAGACAGTAATATACATGGAATATATTACTTTAAAATTAAGGTAATAAGTAATATATTCAAAATACAAAGTAATGCACCCAACACACTGTTGCTGAGATGCATTCAGTCCTCCAGTGCGCATTTTGAAAGTTTTCCTTAGTATGGAACAAGTCAACCATTATATAATAGAGGCAAATTGAAGGGGTCGAAAGTAATCTTCGCCTCCCTCTCCCCATTGGATATAATACTCCAGCATCACAATCACACACAGCTAGATGGAGAATGTGCAATTACTTTCACATCATCTCGTCGAAGGGGAAATGTGTTGCTGCCAAAGTGTGAAAGGAAAGCGTCTCGTCTTGTTTTCAGACGTCATAATGCTGAAACAGACAATCAGTCAAAGAATTGGCTATAAGAAAGCGGAGAAGAGAGAATGGAATATTTGACTTGAGATCAATGGGACACACTTAAAAGAAAAGGACAAACACTATAAAAACAGCACCCCCTTGTTGGTACCCTAAACATAGGTACGGACGGACATTGCTGGTTCTAGGACTGGTTGCACCACTCAAAAAGGCGCAACATGGAAGCAGATAATTTAGCTCCAAGCTGCCAAAAGAACATTACCATGGTAGTATGGTAACACAGTTACATATCGAACTATAATCCATTGTTGAACATATGGTGTAGAGAGACAGGAAACAGAGGGCAGAGAAGAGGAAAGGACACAGATTACAGTTCAGACAGAGGCAAACCAGGGTTGCCTCTGTCTTAACAGCGGAAGCAAGCATTGCCTAGCGACAGTGAAGCCAATACTCGGTAGATATAAGAGTATTAATTCAGGATGTAGTACCTAATGTCGAGAAATCTCAATATTGGCAGAGATTGTGTTAAGTGGTTGACATGCACACTCTCAATCAGCTATCTGCTACTGAGCTACTGTATAAGCGCAATACTTCTGGATAACAGTGTTCCGCGCGCACACACACACACACACACACACACACACACACACACACACACACACACACACACACACACACACACACACACACACACTGGTTACAGATGTTATCAGCAGAGTTGTGTGTGTGCATGCGTGAATCTGCGAGCGTGCGTGCATATGTATTTATGTTTAAGTGTGTGTTGTTGGGGAAGCACAGGTGTAAAGTGGATCATCAGTTGGCTTCTGTAATAAGAAGCAATGGTATGAAACGATTGATTAATTACTGAGAAAAACAAAGAGAGCACACACACACACACACACACGTCTCTCACTTCCTGCTAGCCAATTAATTCGTGTAACAGATAGTTCTCTTTTTTGTCAACCTCTGCACAAATACATTAACCTAATAGTGAGTATAAACATGGCAGTCTTGCAGACGTCACATGCAAATCCTATAAGCAACCTTTCTACCTATAAGCGGTTTTCTTAAAAATGAGCGGGATTTAATTGGGTCTGAGCGGTGTCTTGCAGTGATGTTTCACGCAGAGAACCTGATGGATCTCATTTTTAAGTAGCCTTCCATTTTATGATGGACCTCAAGTGTGCCATTTTCCAATTTTATGTGTCAATATGGTTAAAAAGCAGTGGTGGAAAAAGTACTTTATTTTCAACACTTTTACTTAAAGGACCACTTCACCACTTTTCAACCTATCTTCATATAACAGGTCCTCACTAATAATCATGATAAAATGGCACGACTTTTCTGTGTCTCATAGGAGGGCTGTGGGCAGTTTAGAAACAGTCTTCCAGTGACATCATCATTAGGCAGATTTTTTTTTAAACAAGATTTTCTTTACAAAAATGTTTAGATTTTCATTATCGTGCAAACGATGGCTTCCATTTTCATATTGCAACTTTTCAGGACTAGTAAACCTGCAGTTTCTATTAGCTTGTATTCCCCATCGATGATGTCACTGGAAGACGGTTTCTGAACTGCCCACAGCCCTCCTATGAGACACAGACAGAGTAGAAAAAAATTGTGCCATTTTTTCAAGATTATTAGTGAGGACCTATTATATGAAGATATGTTGAAAAGTGGTGAAGTGGTCCTTTAAGTAAAAGTATCAATACTGCAATGCAGAAATACTCCTATAAAAGGCTGGAAGCCTTTTATAGGCAGCATGCAGCCCTGCAAATGCAACTATGTTTTTATCAGGCTGCGGCCTGGCATGTCAGCGATATTAGATGGCAGGTTAACCTCTGCATGTGTTTTCAGTAAATTACACACACACACACACACACACACACACACACACACACACACACACACACACACACACACACACACACACACGTCTACCCTATAGAATCTATAGATCATTCTTGGCCAATATACAACAGCTACTGGACTTGTGGAGGTGCTGTGTCATGACTCCCACTGTTGCTATGCAGTTATGGAAAATATGCTCTGAGGCAAAGTAGTGATTTGATTATGTTAATCTTTTTCCAGACATCCAATGCCTATACTTACTGTAACATGTCCAATGAACAGTGTGTTCATTCCACTGTAAAAAATAATAATAATAATAATAATAATGAGTGGAAAGCCAGCTCTGTAAATGGAGAACAGACAGTTTTAGTGACTACCTGTCTCCCTCTCCCCCAGCATGTTCTGATTTTAGAAAGGCAAGCGTAGAACGATAGGAAACTAAGGGCATACAGAGCAGGGTATACTGTAGGTATGCGAGACAAAAAGGGAGTCGGATTCAAACGGGGTCCTCACAGCATCAATAGACCAAATTATTTGTTTACAAACATTGCGGGACTGGGCGCGTAATCAATTCCCAACAGATCTCCAAACCTGTTGTTTCGGGGAGCAGTGGTTTCAGTTCATTTAACCTCTGTGTGTTGGCTAGTGAAGTGCACCCTAGGAGACATTTATACTTCATTGCGGAACAGTATTGCGCACAGAGAGCAGAGAACAGGCTCTCTGCCGTGATCATGAGCGCTCCCTGCGTTCTTATGACAGTGCCTGGAGGTGTGGTTTTGAGGACAACTGTTTTGAATTGCTATTATTCTTCACACACACACACACACAACAGAAACCAAGGATTATAAATTTCAAGGGCGAGAGATCACAATAAAAATCCTAATGAGTCTTCCTCCACACTAGGAGAAAAACAGCATCTGAAAGTTTGATGGTGCATTTTTTAGAGAGAACTTTTACATTGCATCTTATGAGAGGCAGGGTTCTTGTGCGGCCGGCCTGCGCGCATGCTGATGCTTATCAGTGTGACGTCGTCTGTTAAGGCGTCTATACATCAATAGATTAATAACACAGTGCAAGTACAGTACAAGTGTGAACATGTGCAAAGTGTGTAACTGTAAAGTACAAGGCAATGCGCAAGGAAAGGAAAAGTGCTATCTGCCATTAAAGGACAACTGTCATGTTTTAGTTTGTTATGAGATAAAGTAAAAGATGAGTGTTAATCTTTTTTCATTTTGCTGCTTTCTTTCGTTTTAGGGATTTTAGCTGTTTTTGACAGGGGGGGCGGGGGCATTCGAGCATGGGACTATATATGTATTTCTTTACACCATTTTATGGTGATTTCTTTTTTTATGGTTTACTATAGTCCCAATAAACGCCAGGAAATTACATCTAGCCACAGAAGATCACAGGATCTACTGAATGTGAAGGTAGCCTACTGGGGGAAGGCTTATACTGTGTGTATAGGCTCAATATGTCAGTTTGTCACATTCAGTAGATCCTGTGATCTTTTGTGGCCAGATGACATTTCTTGGGGTTTATTAGGACTATAGTAAATAATAAATAAATAAAAACGCCATAAGATTTTGTACAAAAATACATATTTAGCCCCATGCTCGAATGCCCCCGCCCCCCTGTCAAAAACTGCTAAAATCCTTAAAACGAAAGAAAGCAGCAAATGAAAGAAAATGAACACTCACCTTTTAGTTTCTCTAATAACAACCTAAAACATGAACCTTGGTTGAAAAAAACTAAAGTTGTCCTTTAAGCATATAGCACTTGATGAAGGAGACACGGTGTCCTTCAATCCTCTAAACCGCAGCCCTGAAGCAACAAACTGAGGGCAATTACGCCAATAACTGCCTCTGGAACGGATGGTATTGGCTGTCCAATAAAGCATTAATCCTGTTATCTATGTGCAAAAGCATAGCATGATTTCTTTCCAATAAGAACAAGCCTGTTAAAGGTTAAAACCCATTCAACTAGAAAAGGTCTACGCCAGGCCGAGTTGCCGGGTGCATGTGTCCGACAGGCATCAGTCCGACACCCTACCCAAAACCCAAAACCTAAACCTATTAACCTCACAGGAAGCCACGGGTTAGTTTTAACCTGCCATGCATATCGGGAGCCACAGGTGTGTTGTAACCGGCGGCCACAGGTCAGTTGTAACCGGCCACACATTTCGGGAGCGACGGTGTTGTCGGACTAATGCCTGTCGGACTGTTAGTATGTCTAACCAACCTATGCACCCCTGAGTGGCCTACCCAGGGCCTGGCTGGCGGAGACGGAGGGGTGGGGGGAGGGGTGCAGTTATAGTCAACTGGAATGGAATATGATAATACATCAAGATCTACATCTACACTTATTTTCCAAAAATCAAGTAATCCATAAAGTCAGACTCATCAAATGAAAAGGCAATGCATTGCTCCAAAAATATTCCTCACCCAACATTCTAGTAGGAGGCCACAGCAGGTTCCTTATTTGTCCAAAAGCTCTGAATTGATTCAGAGCTATAAAAACCCTCAGAAATGTTCCTTGACCAAACTTTTCTTCTTCAGATCTCAATGTTTTCCGGGCCCACTACTATGTGGTTTGTCAATTTCTGATTATGGTATAGTATTGGCCTTGGTCTCTTTGACAAACAATCACCAAACACTCTTTTTAACCCATTCTGACCTGAGATCAGATTCATACGAGGTTTCCGCCGGACACACACTGGTCTGATGAACCCATTCTGACCTGAGATCAGATTCTAAAAATGTCAGTCGCTCTTCGATTTTCCAAAAATAGCAGACCTACAAGCTCGTATCGCGCCACTCGGTGGCGCGATACGAGCTTGTAGATCTGCTATTTTTAAATAGCTAAAGCATGACATGATGCTGACACCAAAATGGGTGCCCGGTCAGAATGGGTTAATACCTAAAATGCCACCTCACTTCCTGTACTTTTATAGCTGTTCCTGGTCCCTCACTTCCTGGAAATATTGTAATCTTCTTTTCCCCACAGCTCCCCCTATAGACAAACCTTGTCAAGTGTTTCATTCACAAAGACTACTCAACAGACTAGTGATAAGTAAAGGGGAAGAAACAGAAGAGAAACTGAGAATATCAAATAATGCAGGAAGTGATCAAGAAATGAGAATAGCCTGTTGAAAAACTTCATTGAAAGGGATGTTCTTGTTCTTAGGGTTTCAGGCTAGACTTGTGAGCACCGGGCCTACTTGGGAACAATGCAAGTATACAGGAACAAAGAAAATTGGGAATGCATACCCCACCACTGTTCACACTGTACACCAAGTCCATGTGCCCCCTTTCCCAGTGTTGGAAAAGGTACTCACTTTTTTAAACTTAAGTAAAAGTATCAATACTGCTAAGTAGAAATACTCTGTTACAAGTCAAAGTCCGGAATTCAAAATGTATAGGGTTGGAGTGATTATACTGTATGTTTTGTCATACAGAAATAATATCCCGGCCACCTCTCCATGAAGATGTCAGAAGATGTTTTTATTCCTTAATAATGGCATTTCACGGACAGAGCATCCCCTCTAGTCTTCTTCCAGAACTGCGGGACAGAATACTACAATGATTGAAAATTCTACAGCTTAATAAAATACCCCCATAGAGTCATATAAGTTTTTAATATCCATGAATTAGCCGCTGCTTCTGAAAAGTGTGTGTGTGTGCATGTTGACGGGCTATGATTGATAATGATTAATGATGTTGGCTTGACTGTAGAGAGAGGCGATCCATAGTCCTCTGAGAGGAGACACAGACTCATGTGCACACAAACAACCACACTCTCTACATAGACACAGACACAGACTCATACACAAACAACCACATTCTCTACATAGACACAGACTCAGACTCATGCACAAACAACCACACTCTCTACATAGACACAGACTCATACACAAACAACCACACTCTCTACATAGACACAGACTCAGACTCATGCACAAACAACCACACTCTCTACATAGACACAGACACAGACTCATGCACAAACAACCACACTCTCTACATAGACACAGAGGCTTGTAAACACAAACAACCACACTCTCTACATAGACACAGACTCATGTGCACACAAAAAAGTGTATCATCCACTAGATTGTGGGGGTGATAATCGATGAAAACGGTTGGAAAGAGTAAATGTATTTATTTATTGTGCAAAAAAAGTGATTAAATATGCAGGATTTATTATCGGCAAATCTGTCCACTTGTTAAGTTTTGCCCTTAGTCTAACCTACAGCTTAAAATATCTATACTGTACCTTACAGCACTGTTGCTTGATTATTGGAGAAATCTAAACAATTGCTCCACTGCTATATACGTATGTATATGTTGGAGCATTGCTATCCCAGATGCCCCTTGCACCCCTGATAAGAGAATTAAACTAACTAACTTTCATACCGTACCACTTACCTCACTTGCACATATTTATAAAAATGATTTATGGTTTTTGAAATGTTTTTTATGTGTGCAATAAAACATCTAGTCAAATTGAACCAGCCAGTTACTTATATAGTTGACAATCTCTTGGTGCTCTTTCACCTGTGCTCACACACATGCACACACACACACACACACACACACACGCACACACACACACAGGATATCCTCTGCTTCAGATGTTCCACTTGACTATAGTGACAGGAACTATGGTCAGTGGGGGGCAAGGGGGGCTTTTGCTCCCTCTGGTGGGGGCTTAGCCCCCCCTTAAAACAAGCCCAATTGACTGATTTCTATGTAAACCAAGATTCATTAGCCCCCCCTCTAAATAGCCAGCCCCCCCCATAGCACCCCCAGTAACACTTTTCTGGAGCCGTCGCTGACCATATGTGGTCACTGACTGACTTCAAACTCGACGTGCATCGGCAATGATGTCCAGAGGGCTTGAAGCCTCCCCACCCTGAAAAACACCTGGGAAAAGCAATATTACACGAGAGGGTGTACTTTACCCTGATTATTGGCACACCAGTGATGCGGTCAGGAACGGTGTTCCGCAAGCATCACATTTCAAGGTGATTGTTTATTTATCAGCTTTTTTACTTAGCATGAAATGTACCGTCTACCTTTGCCAAAAGAGTGCACACATCTGAAAGACAACTGTGAGGAGAGGAAGTCAAAGATAAAATAATATATCCCAACATATTTATATAAATACAACTGCTCGACTCCCTTCCTTAACTTAGAGAAAAGAAAATAGTCTCACAAAGGGCACCAGTGACACTGGCCTTGCAACGCAGCACAGATCACATACAATACACAAATGATGAGTCACACATGAACCCAAAAATCTCTCATTAGCAACGCAACCGGCATAGATGAAAGCATGGATGATATGGCTGAGCCCGAGATAGAGGAAATGTCAATCAAACAACAAAAACCTTTCAAGTTCAAGGGATAAGATAGCAATCACCTATTTCTAGCTATGAGTCAATTCCCTCAGAGACCATGAAATTGCATGATGATGCAAGAGTTGGTAGGCTTCTGAACTGCGCATGACTTCATGAAGAAGGTTAGAGAGTGTATATTCATATAATTTGGCAATTATTGGTTTATAGTCGACAGCTGTTGATGAATGAGTAGGCTATGTGTCCCAACTATTTATTTAGTCTCCGTAAGAGTCTTTGAAATGATTGTAAGACATAAATAACAGTTCTAAAATGGAACACTCACAGCTTTATGCCACCTGGCAAAGAGAGCACCCTTAAGTGAATGAGCCAAATCGACCGCACTCTCTAAGGACAACACACTTTTCCCCTGTATCCTAGTTCTAAAAAGGAAATCATTCTTTTGCTTAATTAACCCATTCAGGATGGGAACGCCTCTGTGTCACTTTAGCGTTCAACCACATTAACCATTATTTTACACTTTAGCTGTTGAAAAACAGCAGATCTACAAGCTCATATAGCGAGCTTGTAGATCTGCAAATTTTTTTTAATCATGAAAATGTGTCGCAAATCTTATATATATTCTTTCACAGTGAACATTTTTAACACTTTGCTTCTGGAGGGTCCCTGGAAGAAAATATTTTCAGATGGGGGTCCGCAGCCAAATACAGATAATTCTGGGTGTCCTTGACATGAAAAGGTTTGAGCACCACTGGCATAGAAACATAGGGGATGATTTAGAAGATTTGTAGAATCTGGTCTCAGATCAAAATTGCTTAAAGGGTGATGCCTATAATAAATAGACAGCGGGCTGAAGACTCTTGAGAAAATGATGACTGCGTGTCAGAAGAATATAATCTCGTGGAACAGAGTGCCATAAAGCAGCGTGAAGGATCTTTCGGTCAGTGCAGCATGCGGCCAACCTCTGGCACGGAGATGACTGTTTATTCTTCACACCTCACATTTTACGACACCCTATTCATCCTCAGCAAGTATTTATGTGGTGGTTCTTATTTGGCCGTGATGCTTCAGCACACACATGTGCACACAAACACATACACACACACACACACACACACACAGCAGACACGCACACGCACGCATACTCTCTATCTATCACCTGCTCTCAGTCCAAGTGTTAATTGCCGAGCTGCCCTTGAGTCTAGAAGGGATTTATCGTTAGGATCAGATCTCCCTCTGCTGAGCTGTCGAACAGTGAGAGAGAGATGAGGGGGAAACGGCCCTTCATCTCTATATCCGTCCACATTTGGAGGACTTCCAGACGCTATGTGTCTGGGATATAGTTTAGGTTAAAATGGAGTGACAGGAGTAAAGTGCATGTATTCAACCTAATTGTACAAGTAAGGTGCCGAATGAAAGGAGGGATGTTAAAGCAGTGGTTCTCAAAGTCGAAGAAGTTCTTGAGGTGGTTCCAGGAGGTTCCTAGAAAATGTACTAATGCAGTGTCAAAATCAATGACTATGTATATGTATACTTTGGCTATTCAAAGGGGAAAAAAAGTAAATTGTAGATGTTCTCCTCAGTTCCCTGTCTCCTCCTTACATGCATCAAGCATAGATTTATGCTTGATGCATGTTTTTATACATTTTATAAAGCTCTGATTCCTTTGACTATATTCACACAGCAGCCACTTTGCACTTATAGCACACTTATCAACCTTTTTCATTTCAATGACACCCCCGGCCCCAGCTTGATATTCATTTGCATTTCTATCTCAATCATTTAGGTGAAAAGACACCCTGGGACCCCATCAACGACCCCTGGGCTCCCTGCACATTTGAGGACCAGTGATCCATGACATATTTTTAAGTGGTGCAACCATGGAAACGGTCGACAGTGTGACGTTAGGCCACGACGTCACGTCACCCTATAAAATATGGCGTGCAGAAGCATTGAACAATATAATACTATACAGGTAAATGTCCTGTACTATAAGTATCTCATATTGTGAGTAGGTATTTCAAATCGTATAACAAGGAGGTACCTAGATATCACTGGGCTCAAGCTACTGACTAGTTCAAAGCTCCCTGCCCCTAGCGCCTAAGGCAAGATATAGATTCTCTAAAAACTAAGGCCATATCTAAGGCCTCTTCAATACAACCCACTGACATCTCCCTGCAAGTATAGGAGATCTCAGTTACACACTTCATTAAGGAGCTTTGTGTGTCTCTGGCTGCCGGGATGCCTGGCTGAGTCCGAGCACGAAAATAGCGCTTGGTTGGTTTTCAAAACCAAGTGTCACTGTTGTACAGTACAGTACAGTACAGGGAGCCCCCAAACGGTAACTCAACCGTTTCAGACGCGGGGCGGCTCACCGGAACCGGCCCGGCCCCCTGGGCGCGTTCCTGGGGGTCTGGAAGTTCCGGGGACCCCCCAGGGACCCCCACATGGAGTTGCACCACTTACTTCTCATGGGTGTGATATTTCTTAAAGAAGGAGTGCCGTGATTTTTGTATTTCTTTCAGTTTTTCATGTGTTTATGAGGTGACAGTACTTCATTAGACCCCATGGTGTGGTTATGTGCAATGATTTCTTCCCTTTGTATTTGTAAATGACGTCACAATATCATCCCCTCCCCTAACCTCTCCCCCTTTATCAAACAGCTGCGGATTCAGTTCAAGTGGATCACCACCCATCACCACCCACCAGGCAAACCAGGCATACTAATTAACTGGTGGGTGTGTCCACATAAAGACAACATTTAACAAATACTGTACACTTTTTTTGAAAAGATCTTCCTCCTTATATAATAAGAATACCTGAAAATCATGTTTTAGTATGGAAAGAAATCACGGCACTCCATCTTTAAGCAAGTACTCCTGTACGATTTGACACAGCTACTTGTAGTTGAGTAGCCTCGATACCCAGGCTTTCATTTTTGTCGGGGCAAAAAATAAGAAAAGAAAAGTAGTTGAGTAATATTTGTCCAGAGATACTGGGTTGAGTATACTTTGTCCACCACCACTGTGCATAATAATTCAACATCATACAGTAACATGCATTGAAATGAATGCAGTTATTTGTTGCTGGTGACTGAAGGTCATTCACTGGTACTCAAATTCCCAGGTGGGTGTAATTTATATACTGTAGACTGTAGACAAGAAGGAACGCCACAGGGCACAACTAACAACGAGAGGAGGAAGTGGTCAATTTGTTAGGTTGGAAATTGGTTATGTCGCTGTCACAGCCGATAATTTGCTCCTGCGGATCGTGAACTTGGCAGGGGCCCTTTTCCCTGGCAACCTTGTAATTAATAAATGGCTTCTCTTTTCAGTTGCACTGTTGCACACACACACACACACACACACACACACACACACACACACACACACACAGCTTCAGATGTTCCACTATAGTGACAGGAACCCATTGGCGACGAGGTGAGAGTGAGAGAGACAAGTGTAATTTTCTTTGGAATATTGTATGAAAAATCGATGCTTATAGCTCTCAATAGTTCTGAAGGGTTTGTTCTCTGTCTGTGTACCGTACCGTACACCTGCTCTGTGGACACATCATGTCCACGAGCTCAGCTGCCGTTTCGGCTTTTCTATTTCCTGCTGATCGCCAAACTATTATCTTGATATATATTTGGTATTATCGCTTCTTGTTATCTGCCAGCCCATGTTTGAAGACTGGACAGAAAATCTCGGGTGACTGTTTCCTTTAAAAGCAGGTGAATGTTTGTGCAGTCTCTCTCTGTGTCTGTGTCTGTGTGTGTGTGTGTGTGTGTGCAGTGCTGTTGTAATCCACGTAACTTGAGAACCGTTCACCCCACCGACTTCAAATTTGACACAAACGTTCCACAACCCCACAGGGAGTGCAGTGCCCGGTGTCGATTCGGTAAGACCCAAGGTTGTCCAGAACCACCACAAAAAGGCCTCTGCCCGTGCTCTGGACAGGGCCCCTATACCCAGGCTCCATATATGGAGCTGAACTGACAATCACAACACTCCATATTTGGGCATGCCTGACATCACAACACTCCATATTTGGGCATGCCTGACACAGAACTTAATTAATAAGTTAAATGAATATTACAAAACTACTTTATTTTGAAAATAGCTGATCTACATACTCGTGAGCCTGTACAGCGGCTAGTTTTTACTTTGCTATTGTAAGTATATTTTGACGACATAACCTTTCTATACTTTTACTCAAGTAAAAGTTTGAATACAGGCCTTTTACTTCTACTAGCCTACTAAAGTATTTTTATTTAGTGGTACTTTAACTTCAGTAAAAACATTAAATAGTATGCCTACTTCCACCTATGAGGAGGATATATGATACAAGAAAATGTAGTACCAGCTTGATTTTCATTGCAGTAAGTTTCCTCTTTCTACTTATATGCAGTGTAAAGCCTCTGGGGGGGGGGCGCACACACACACACACACACACACACACACACACACACACACACACACACGCGCGCGCGCGCGCAGAGCAGAGGGAAGATTAACAGGGATAGTCCATGGCTGTCTCTGAAGCACACAGGATTACCCAGTCTAAGCCCAACAGCACAGAACAACACTTTCAACAAAGTGTAATAAAATAGAGTTTTATAATGAACTGCAATACTGCCTGGCAGAGGTTTTAGAGGATTATACTGTTGTTTTGTGTCCTTGCCCACATATTTCGAAAACTAGTCAAACAAACAAAGTAAAAAAGATTTGACACGAGAGATTAAAAGAGACAGAGAGGGAAAATATAACACACCACACTGAGTGTGCAGCCTTAGAGTGTGGCAGGACTCTTTTAAGGCTGCCATGAAAAAATCTATTCTCTCAGGCTTATGGCATAGTTTGTTGTTTTTTTGGTGGTTGTTTTGTTGGTTGTTCATTTTGTAAAGCAACCTTGGGTTCATGAAAGGCGGTAAATAAGCTAGTATTATTATTATTATTATTATCCATTAGTTTCGGCAGGATTTGTTTTAAAAAATATATTTTTTATCCCATTTTTCACCCCTGTGTCAATCATCTAATGTGATCCTGGGCTCTACACACCCTCCACCAATCTAGTCCCCATATATGGGGGACAAGGGGAGAGCAACGGACTTGAACTCACGCTTCCTTCATGCCTGAGTGTCCAAGTTGCTCCTTTACACCTGACAGGGGGAGTTTCCCTGGTTGGACGTAGCGCGTGGAAGGAACACGTTATTCGAACCAGTTCCTTTCCCCTCCATCAGGCGCCCCGGCTGGCCAGGGGGAGGCAGTTTAGTGACCAGGATTACTGCATGTTTTTTGTGAGGGTACCTACCCTAGGGGACACGGGGAGAACATGCAAACTCCACACAGAAAGGCCCTTTCGCCAACCCCGCCTTCGGGTATGGGCACTGATGACGCGGAGGAGGAAACACGCCGCCAGCACCCACAGCGTCCCGAGCTGGAATCGAACCCAGGACCTTCTAGCTGTGAGGCGACAGCACTACCAACTGTGCCACCGTGCCGTGGATTTGTTTTTAAAAGAAAATGCAGCTTCTCACTTTAGTGTTTGAGGTGGGGTTTCTTAGAACAAAACAAGGTCTAGAATCCAGACCTATAAATGTCTCCGGGGCGCTGAGTCAGCATGTTGACGTTTTTACACACTCTGTCTAATGCAGGTAATGCAGTCTGATGTCATTCTTTCAGTGAAGTGTGCGTGTGTGTGTGTGTGTAGACAAAATGCCTAACAACAGTGTGCACATGTGCATTTGGATTTACAGACAGAAATACATACAGTAAATGGTGCATTTATTTATAAAGCGCTTATATCCAAAGTGCATTACATTCACCCATTCACACACACATTCACCGATGGCGGAAACCATGCAAGGCACCAACCTGCTCATCGGGAGCAATTAGGGGTTCAGTGTCTTGCTCAAGGACACTTCGACACTAACTCCGAGGGAGCCCGGCATCGATCGCTCTACCGGCCACTCTACGCCTGAGCCACTGCCGCCCCTACATACAGTGTGAGATATATATACATATATATATATATATATATGAACACCGCCCAACAAGCAAGCACCGCTCTGGAGAGAGAGAGAGACAGAGAGCTACAGGGAGACGTCAGACCCTTTGGCAGGTCCTGGAAGGGAGATGCTTCCCTAATCACCTACTAGGCCAACTCAGCGCACCTGCGCTCATTGACACACCTGCGCGCATCAGTATTAAAGGAAGAACTCTTCTGCCTCTCCAACAGATCCACTCTCCAGAGAGAAGGCGAGGCTGCGGGACGGGCAGGCACGTTGGGCGGTAAGACAAGACAATCACTATTTCAATTACCATTCTACTATGAAATCCGTATGCTGACAGCGAACTCTCTCTGTATCTCACTCACAGGCACTATACCGGGCACGCGCTCCTTGGCCGACAGGTGCGTGCACTAGACGGCTATTAAGAAGTGAATATTCGGCTTATGGAAATGAAAGGTACACGGATATGGAAAAAGGAGTAGAAATACGACCCCAGTACACGGCTTACAACGAAGGAGTACAAAAAACTTGAGTACAGGCTGAGTAGAAATACTTACCGTTCTGAAACCTGCTCTCAGCGCATTTATTGACATTGATTCACCTACCGATGACGTCCAGTGACGAGGTCCAGCGACGACGATCCTCCTCCTGACCTTGGACATTAACTTTATGTTGACCGCTTACCTTTGACTGCATTCCCATGCAAAGAGAGAGAGAGAGAAAAGTTAAAGATGGAGTGCCGTGATTTTTGTACTTTTTCCAATGTTTCATGTGTTTATGAGGTGACCATACTTCATTAGACCCCTTGGTGTGGTTGTTATGTGCAATGATGTCTTCCCTTTGTATTTAGGGTTTCTTCCTGGAGGCTGAAACCTTGACAGTCAAAATGTGCCAATGAAAAAAACAGTAATATAGTGACATCACACTATCAGCCCCTCCCCTAACCCCTCCCCCTTTATCATACAACTACAGCTGTGGGTTCGGCTTCAGTTCAGGTAGATCACCACCCATCACCACCCACCAGGCAAACCAAGCATACTTAATGAACTGGCCCACATAAAAACAACATTTTAACAAATACTGTACTTTTTTTATAACAATAAGACCTGATGATGTTTTAGGGTGGAAGAAAATCATGGCACTCCATCTTTAATTTCTGTTCTGCATCAATAAATGCCTTTGTGAATAGGCAATCTTGACTTCCACTCCTGAGTTGTGTATCAGTCGCCACTATATATATATATATATATATAAATAATCAGGTAGCTCTCGTGCACATCCGGGTGGAGGTGCTGGTAGGCAAGATAATGTATATTAAAGATCTCAGGAGGCACACTCCAATGGCGATGGACAGGACTCACTTAATGCTTCACTTCACTTAATCCACGTTGGCTTCGCCAGGTGCTGTGTCAGCACCTGAAGGAGCCAACACAGCAAAATTATCGTCATGCCCTTTGATGGAACTGGGCCGCAAGGCCATCGACAATTGACTAATATGAATTGTATAGACGGTATATGCACAAAGTGAGTGGCAAAGTGAGTATAACATTGCGTAATGCAATCAGATAGGACTCTTCTGATTGGATGTGTGGGCTGTCAGTCAAGGACAGAAAGCCTAGTTTTTTTGCAACTCAGTAGGCGTTCCCACATAACTTCTGGGCATGATGATGTCACGCACATACCCTCTATAGGTCAATCAAATATCAAATGTGTGCCCTTGCTCCTTGCATGCTTTTAGTGTTTTATTGCTTTTATTTCTTATCTTACTTATGTTAGTATTATTATTATTATTTCTTTTTAATAAAGTTGTAGTTACTTACCCTCTCCCCAACTACCAACAACACTGTACCAGCCATGAGGATCCATATGTGACTCAGGACGAATGCGCCCCACTCACACTGCAAAGAAGAAAATCACACAAACCATGCCTGGCTGCGTTCTCAAGGCATGTGTATACCTGGCAGATGTCACCACTGATATATTCCACCCCTCACAGCTTCAGTCTGTCATACCAAGGAAGGCAAACAACCCCTGTGCCTGTCCCTGGATTCCCAAATCATCTGCCTGAATGACTACCCTTGCCCTGTCACAATCACATCGGTCACCATGAAGCGCTTCAAGCCACTGATAAAAGAAAGAAGATAACATATTAACTCATCAGTCCATGACTCATCAGTCCAAGGATTTCAGGGCATATGGTGCCTTTCATAATGACGCACTTACAATAATATTGTATGTGTCACATATATTATATGTGACACATCCATAAAGGACAAAAAGAGAATAACGTGCCTATAAATCCCTGTATTTACAAGAGGTTAGTGTATGTTGGTTTATGCAGGTTAGTGTGCCAGTATAGTCCTACTCTAGCAAGGAGGGGACAGTTATAAACTGCATACCCTGAATCAATGCATCACGTCTCTGTCTGTCTGTCTGTACGTGTGTACGTCTGTAATGCACGTAACTCGTTCGCTCCACCGACTTCAACAAACGTGTTCCACACCCCCGCAGGGAGTGCAGTGCCCGGTGTCGAGTCAGTCGGACCCACGGTTGTCCAGAACCGCCACAAAAGGCCTCTGCCCGGGCTCTGGACCTGATCTCCATTATGGAGCTGACCTGTTCTGACATCATTCTGACATCTGCATATAGGCTCCATATTTGGGCATGCCTGATAAATAACTGCATATATGGGCATACTGTAAAAGGGACACAGACATAACTCATATAATATAATAAATATATTAAACAACCCAGCTGAGTCAGAGATCATGTCTCAATATGCTCAAATTCTGGTTAAAAGTTGTTTACCAGTGCAAGGAAGGGACGCCATGTTTTCCCAAACTTAGATACCAAGCCTCACAAGGTGTATCTACCCTATTGGCATTTGGCCTGAATATAAGACTGTTTTTTTCCAATGGAAATATCCTTTAAAAAACTGGGTCGTATTATAAATCGGGGACTAGACTATATGTAACATCCAATGTTCTTTTTCTGGACAATAAGGTAATTATTTCTAATTCTATAAAATGGACTACATCTCTAATCCAGTGATGATGGGATGGGGTAGAAGCAGAGGACTTCCATTTCATACAAGTTTGACGCTAAGAGAGTGAGCTTTGTGTTTCAATAGTGATAGTGGGAGAAATCCCCAAAATAGCCGTCATTGCAGTTGCTTCAAATCGTATCCCAACACTCTTCGAGATGGTGTCAAAGATCTCAGTCGAGCATCTACGCTAGGAAGGGCACGACCAAAACACATGTATGCAAGTGGCAGGGGCCAAGCGACACCTCTATCTCCAGTTTGTCTTGTTTAGACCAAACGGTTCCACACATAATGGGTAGCCTATTAGGTATTGATGTAGAAATGCAATGCAGTGTGGTCTCACAGACAGTGCCCACTGCGAATGTGGGGAACGTGGAACACGTGCTGACCAGCTGCCCCATATACCGGCCACCGAATGGTTATCGTGGCTTAATTGACCTAGACAATGACACACCGGATTTGCTTGCTGTAACAGCGCTGAAGGTCTAAGGACGTACGACAGAAGAACAATAGACCATCATCACGCCATCACCACTGCTCTGCCAGTGGTGGAGGCTAACTTTTACTTTACTTGAGTATTTCCGTTTATTCAGCTATAGTGTAGATTCTCGTCTTGCACAAACATTAAATTCCCATTGACAATGAATGGAGAATTTACGTCATATGTAGTCGAGCAAATCGGCCATTTTTGTTCTACACAAAGATTCACAGGGGTGTGATTTGTATCTACTCGGCTACATCTCAGAGGCAGATTTTTGTAAGTTACAACTTTGTTATTACTAGGTACTGGTACTACAGTTATACTTCAGCTATTAAAAAAAAGTAATATATACTTTCACTTTTATAGTATACTTTAAGTAGACTTTGATGGCAAATTGCAATAGAGGGTGCGTGTGACATCATCATCAAACCAGGAAGTTATGCAGGAACGCCTACTGAGTGGCAAAGAATTACTTCCTCGCCTCGACAGTCCATACATCCACACAGAAATCTGATTGCATTAAACAACATTAAACAATGTTAAACTCACTTTGCCTGTTGCTTTGCCACTCGATGTACCATTCACTTTAAGCATGCGCATACCCTCTATACTTGTGTACTTTTACTCTCGTAAGATTTTGTAACAGAGTAACTGTATAAGTATTTCTAAATGTTGGTATTGCTACTTTTACTGTGCCCTACACACTGCCCTGTGACAGAGATACAGTACCTGAGAAGAATGCTCATTGTGTACAGCTGCGTGATCCAACAGCATTCTGCACTGAAAACTCTTCATCAAGTTCCATTGATTCCGCATGTGGCAAACAATTCACGTGGGGGTTCAAAAAGTGCATAATATGCACTTTTTATGTAAATGTTGAACATATTATGTTTCCCATTTACATACATCTGCTTAAGGTTGTTTCACACGCACACACGCACACACACACACACCTTAACTAACTTTATGTCATTTGTGTCTGACAGGTCACTGCAGGTATCCATGGTAACATTATGATGATCCTAAGATTCACATCCCCGTTTTTTGAGAGAGCACGGAATGTGTAATTTTATAGCTTACAGAGACTGTTCTATTCTGTCGTGCCATGTAAAGTAAATTGTTGAACTTTAATTATTAACACACACCTCTACAAGTTAATGCAAAATTGCACATTTCTAGTATTCAGCCGATCATAAAAAGGCAGCAATCAATGCATTAGGCCTGTAAACATTGTTCAAGAGACGATCCGCTGCAGATCAAACCAGGCATCAGAAAGGAGAAGAAAGGTCATTTGGACGTGGCATGGCTGTCGGTGCCACACAGGCTGGTCTGAGTCATTCAGAAACTGCTGATCCACCGGGATATTCACATAGAACTATAGTGAGTGGTGTATACTGTATATACACACCGTAGTCCAAATTATGAATTTGCATGCATCCATTATTTAAAAGCCTAGATCTGATGAGTCGTGCCTGAAGCCCGTCCTGGACAGGAGTCTCCGTCCATCCGGACGGACAAACAAAGACAATTGAAAGGCCTTGAGGTAAACTTAGAAGTAAACAGTGAATGAAGCAAACAAAAACCCTGCAAATGTTAAAGGGAAAACTCAAACACATTCACATACAAAGTAAAGTGAATAGTGTATGGTAAATTGTGCATTTATATGTCACCTTTACAATGTGAATTAGCCTATACATTCACCCATTTGCACACACATTCACACTGCACTGATGGCGGAGGAAACCATGCAAGGCGCCACCAACCTGCTCTTCAGGAGCAGTTAAGGGAGGTTCAGTGTCTTGCTCCAGGACACTTTGACACATATCCCAAGCAGAGCCGGGGATTGAACCGGGAACCTATAGTTTCCGAAGAGGTTGCTCAATACTTTCTGAACCACTAGCGCCTCAATATATACCCCTTGTCTCCTAATTATTTAGAAGTTTCCATTATAAAAAGGAGGATTAGGCAGCAAATGTGCGTGCACAGTTAGAAATAAAGAAGACTAGCCTTTACTAAAAGGAGAAATAAGCTATTATTTAATCACAATCAATCAAATACTCAAAAGCCTGGGTTAAAACAAATCTATAAAAGCTGGCAATGTGGCCTGTTCCATTTCTCATCATTCTTGGAAAATGTCCATGTAAGTATATAATAGAGGGTATGCGCATTTACCGGTATGAAGTGAATGACAAATCGAGTGGCAAAGTGAGTTTAACCCATTTTGACCTGGGAACGATTCTGCAAATGTCTTCTAAATCCTGACTGTTTTCTTGAAAAAGCTATGTTTTTCTATGTCAGTCGTTTTCAAACACTTTCATGTCACTTTTCACGATTTTTCAAAAATAGCAGACTTACAAGCTCGTAGCGTGCCACTCGGTGGCACGCTATGAGCTTGTAGATCTATTTTTCAATAGCTAAAGCATTACATAATGCCAAATAATTTGGTTATAATACCAAAAGGGGTTTCCGCCAAAAATGGGTTAACGTCATTTAACGCCCTTTAATGCAATCAGGTATTTCTTTGCCACTCAGTAGGCGGTCTCGCAAAACTTCTGGGTATGATGATGATGTCACGCACATACTGTACACTCTATTGTACAATCACAGCCTGCAGAATATACGGTTCAGTTCAGGACAGTCTAGTAACTCTAGTTCATCATTTTCTGGATTATTGTCCAGTATTTGTGCGTTCACCCATATCTATACCAGTGTTCGATTCAAGCCATCACAAACCCCTATAAGTCAGTGGTTCTCAAACCTTTTTAATTTCAAGAACCCTCATAACTCTCAGCGTTACAGACCTGTAGGGGTCCATTTGAACCCCCTTTTTAGAAGTACTGCCCTAAGTCACATTTTCTCATCTCTATCAATGCAAAGCATTTCTTTACAGCTTGCCTTAGTCACGGAACTTGGATACTTTGCATACAGTATCCAGACTGGGAACCCAAACAGATCTATGTTGTGATGAGGAATCCCTAAACAGAGAAGTCAAGTTATCTACAGTGTAGATTCTACACAATACATTTCATGTTTTTATCTGATCGTGACAAATAGGGTGCACCTGCTTAATAGTGTAAGAGCGTTCTTAGCGAGTATTACTACTACTATTAGAGTACTACTACTACTACTAATATAATTATATGGTGGCTCCCTGTGATGGACTAAGTAGGCTATACTCACACCCTGTTAAAAGGGTGCCATTAGGCTCCAAGCCAGGCCCTCCTCAAGACGGCAACACATTAGGGACACTCACTCACTCACACATTAGGTCACTCATCATCTGCAGGGGACAGAAGCACCAAACAGTACCAGGCAATAATAGGCGACCCTATAACCAGCTAAGCAAGCCTACTAATAAATATATATATATAGCATTAGCTCTATATACTGTATTTATCACTACTAATCAAACACAACAACAAATACAGCCAACGGCTGTTACACCAACTGTAAGTTGGTTTTGTTGAATACATGTTTGAATAATAGATGAATATTCTCAGTTTCCAAAATATGTGTGATCTTAAAGGACAACTTTAGTTTTTTTCAACAAACTTTTGATTTGGAATCCCGAAAAGTAACATTTTTTTATTTAATTTCAAATGCATTTAGTTAACTTTATGAACATAAATACTAAATCAATCAATAATATCAGTATTCTGATATTAACCTGCGGGCCGCATTAAGTAAAGGTGCATGTGGCCCCTGGGCCGCCAGTTGCCCATGTATCCTCCTGTATTTCACCCTGTGAGGTGTAGCCTATCTCGTTTTTATTAAGTAAAATGTCCTCCTTGGTTTCCTGCCCCTTTACTTTGATCCGAGTTCCTACATATGTGCCCAAACACACCTGAGGTCCTGACAAGTTATTAGCATCCCCCTCCTAGACTTAAGGGGGAGGCTTAATTTGCGCCAGGAGAGAACACCTTTTAATTGTAATTCCACAGTTTGAAGTCCAGATTTGATCTTTTCTTTGCTGGTCTAACAAGGAAGACCCAAGTGTCACATCTAGGTCATCAGGGATTAAGAACACGATTTTCTGTTTCTGTGTAAATCCAGACCCTTAGGACTGAAATGCTAACCTGTAGGAAAGCGAATCAATGAATACATCGCTTGAAAAGGGGAGGAAAGAGGAAAGCCCTTTGCTTAGAAATGCTTGTAATACCACGTATGGTCTTTTGTTAATAGCTACTAGTAGTTTCAAATTGAAACAATATTCCTGAACATTTGAATTTGAGTTGAATTACCAATGGAAGAATGTATTATATTATTAAAAGGTAGTTTTGAAGAGCGTGTGATTGTTAATAGTAATACTTCTTTGTGATGAATGGATCCGCTCTCCAACATTTAACTAACTGGAATTTTTCCCATTAACTGTGATTAATTCAGAGTAAATTGTTAGTGTTGAGGCAATTTTTTATGATGGAGAGAAACTGCTTCAAGGCATCTCTTAGATTGGATGTCTATATTCCATCCAGTTTTATCAGACATACGTCATGTGCAATCAGTCTTTAAGCCACCCTAGCTGTTTCTGTCTCAGTTTCTTACTTTAATGTCAAGCTAATTAACAGTAATGTTCTCTGACTCCTGACTTATCAGCAAGATGTGATAACCTCTGCATTAGCCTCAAATTGGCTAGAGGATGTTTTTAAAAATGATATGTCTCTTTTGTCATCATAAGCGCGTCTAATCTATGGGTGGTAGATTGAAATACCCAGAATCCACTGCGAGAGTAAAAAGGAAAAAAAGTATGCCTTTGACAGACATCTCTATCGGAAGCAGAAAGAGGAGCAGAGCAGAGAAGAGAAGAGGTTGATGTAGGCTAGGGGGAAAGATGTGACAGTCACAAGAGACTTGTACATGCCGTAGCTTCACACAGACATCCAAATCAGCGGAGAAGCAAAGGACAGCAAATTATGCATGAAAATGTTCATCAGAGCCTGGTTTGTCCTGCCTTTCATGCCAATGATAAGATACGATCAACACAGTCTCTCCCTCCATTGTTACAGCAATATACAATGCTGGTAGACACAAAAAACTTTTTAACCTACAGTATCTTCACATATTGGTCCTCCATAATGTTCATGATAAGTGAGCCTTGCCGAGCCATGAGGCCCATAGGGCAGGAGCCTACTGTATCTCCTGTTTCTGTAGCGTGAGGCAGCTTGATGTGCAAGTACACGCTCTGGACATGATGCTAGTACAGTATGTCGCAGGGACTTACCCCCCAATCCAACCCTTGATGCTGGGAGGCACTGCATGGGTCCCATTTTTCAGTGTCTTTGGTATGACCCGGCCGGGGATGTTCATGATAAAATAGCACCATTTCTGTGTCTCATATAGGGGGGCTGTGGGCAGTTCAGAAACCCGTCTTCCAGTGACATCATCGATAGGGTATCCAAGTGAACCCATTTAGGCCTAAGGCCAATTCTAAAAACGCCTCTAAATCCTGACCTAAGGTTTCTGAAAAACTTCAAATATTTATATAGCAGCATCAAAAAAATTACATTTTTGAATACTGTACATACTGTACAGAACCCAAATATGGGTGCCCGGCCTGAGGGGGTAAGATACCAATAGGGGTTCCCGCCCAGAATGGGTTAATAGAAATTAACTGCAGGCTATATTCCTGAAAAGTCTATAATGGAATTTACTTGTTTATTTTTAAACTGCCCACAGCCCTCCTGTGAGACAGACCGAGTAGAAAAGAACAAGAACATTAGTGAGGATTATTATATGAAGAAAGTTGAAAAGTGGTGAAGTTGCACCAATACATCTGAGGTAAAGCAAACTGAGAACATTGCAATGGGATGCCTACGCTTTCATTAAAGCAAGCATCATAAAGCTGTTTATGCCATGAGTAATTGGTGTTGCAGCAGCCACACACAGCGGAGTTGAAACCTGAGGCACTTCAGCCACACACATAAAGCACAAATACAACACATAGGCCTAGCACACAGGCCCCCTCATGCAGAGGCACGCACGCACGCACTCTGATGAAGTATAGAAAACGCAACACTTCATGCCACATTATCAGCTTACCCAGCATTGCAGAGTTATTGCACCAACTACGCATTGCTTTGTGATGCGTCGTGATATCAGCATGCTCACGTCTCCGTTTCTCTCTCATTAATAGAACCATTTAGCTGGTCTGACATCACACGCACAACATAAACCTTTTGCCCAACAACACCCATTTGTGCTGACATCGGGTATCTCCATGTAGGAACAAAGCATCCCCGCACATTGGCAATTGTGCAGTCAGTCAAACCCCACTTACACAAAATCTATATCAATACAGGCATTCTATTTAACCCACTGTTTAAAAATTCTGCATATCATGAGGTTTTCGCTTCCACTCCAATGATTGGCTTTTGTCTGCCACTATAGATTTCCTTCTTTCCGGAAAGAAAGACTGTATTTTTGGATTGAATATGTATGCACTTTGAGTTGCCAAAGAAATGCTGTTTTTATGCTGGAATATTTCCAAGAACCACTAAAACAGTGGCCCGGAAGCAGGGCTTTGAACTGCATGCACTAATAATATGCATGCACAATATATGATGTACCCACCCCAGGATAGCTATAGGATCCTGGATCACCATCCAGCTAATGTCATGTGGTTTCATTTAATGGCATTGAGAGCCCTTTTTCTTTACCACTAGAGCGATGCCCGTATTGTGATGTCAGAACAGGCCAGATCCATTATGGAGATATAGGGGTGATCAGGTGCAGAACCCGGGCAGAGGCTTTTGTGCTGGTTCTGGACAACCAGAAATGCAGAGTACCCGTTCCACCCTCTGGTCTGTGTCCCTTTTATGTCCATATATGGAGTGTTGTGATGTCAGAACAGGTCAGCTTATGGAGTTCTGTGTCAGGCATGGCCAAATATGGAGTGGTGTGATGTCAGAAGAACAGCCCAGCTCCATATATGGACCATATTAGGGGCACTGTCCCTAACCCACTGCCCGGGTAGAGGCCTTTTTGGGGCGGTTCTGGACAACCGTGGGCCCGACCGACTCGACACCTGGCAATGCACTCCCTGTGGGGGTGTGGAACGCGTGTGTCGAATTTGAGGTCGGTGGGGAGAACGGTTCTCTGGTTACGTGGATTACAGACGTACGTACACACACAGAGACTTGGTGCATTTATAGTTACAGTATACATTTCAAGATAATACACTATATTGCAGTATAGTTGCAGCTTTGAACCAAAATATTTGTCCCAGAATGATACATCACAGAAACTATTATGTTTTGAATGAAGTTAACCTTACAGGATTTGCATATTTCAGAACACAGAATGTCAGTGGAAATATCCCTCCCCCTACTTTTAAATAAGCACCACTCAAGCACAGTATTTATACCAGAAAGGCATTAGCCTTGCATAGACTGCATTAATGCAAAAATGGTAAAAGGTTGACAAACTGATTAGATTGCTGCTATTAAAACATTTAAAACTGTATCTCTATGCCATCATCAGCACTTGTGCGTCGCTCTGGATGCGAGCATTTGCTAATGCCTAAACACAAAATCTGTTAAAAGGATGAGACAAGGTCTTTAGCACTCGAAGTTAGTAGAGAGAGAAGGGAGAGAACCCACTGGTACTGCCAATGTCAATGACTGATAGTTCTTCACTTTCAATACGGGTCGATTAAAAAGTTCCATGCAGCATTACGCTCTTCTGTACCAAGTAGAGAAAGAACACAATTAGCAATTCAAGGTGAGTTGATTGCCTGGCATTTATCATTATCCACCGCAGGAAAATGCTCAAGGTCTTTGATTCAAAGATTTGAGCTGAAGGCCTCTGTTGTCTGTTCAGTTCTTAAGAACCATCAGTCAGTCTTAATGTCAGGTAACATTGATTTCTATAGCCTAGATATATCTTCATACTGTATATTTTGAAGGACATATTAGTATTGACAAACAAAGGCTTTCTGTGTATTTGCGTTTAATCACTTTTCTTTGCCCACATTTTAAATCCCACCTTAATTAATCACATTATAGTTTGAGCAAAAATACAAATCTCTAGAGTAATGACACTCTGCCTCCTACTGGTTATCAAAGAAACTAACAGACCAGAGAGCAGATCACTTTAAGACCTGAGGCCGATTCCGTCTTCTAAATCACTAGTTCGCACACAAGATATTTCAAAGAAATGTTCGAAAATCTGATGTACAAGCTCTAAAAGGGTCAGTTGCTTTTTTACGTCTACAGACCTTTCGTGTGTACCCCTGACAGTTTTTTAAGTTGCTCGATTCAATATTATTGCGACAGTAGGTCGCAGTTTACTATGAAAACCTGCATCTCCCGACAGTCTGTCCGTCACGCCTCGTGACATGCTCCATATACAGTATGGCTAATACAGAATTCATTCCATATGTTGATCTGACCTCATCAAACCCCTAGATCTCCATATATGGAGCTGGCCTGTTCCGACATAACAATGATGTTCTGACATCACAATGATGACTCGACCAGCTCAACAATGATTGATCTCCAGAATGATAGATCTCCAACTCTATCCAGCAGCGCGACCTCCACACTCTCACAGAGGAGACTGCCGACGAGGACCTTTGGCATGGGATCAACTTTGACCAAAAAAGATGCACAATGAAAGAATGATAGATCTCCAACTCTACCTTCAAAACTCTTCACAGCACAGGACACCGGACAGGACGCATACCTCTTCAGGATTCCAGCAACTATACATATGACCTCACGGACACCAGATTAATAGTTAAACTCCTGCTTCTTAAGAATTTAAGAAGCTCCGTTGTTTCTCTCCATCATAACCAGACAGGTAGGTGCCCTTGGGCACCAGCCTATCTCTGGGACCACGCAAGTCAGTCGGCAACGATGTAAATCGATGAATACAAGTTGAGAATGCATGCCCCACCCGGTTACGCAATATCCATCCAGTCGTACCGAACGGTTGACATCGTATTGACATGTGGTCAATCACAAATTTGCAAAATGGCACAAATGTGATGCACAGCTCTGCCAATCAGTGAAGCCAATGGGGAAGGTTGGCTAATCAGGGAAGCTGATGCCAACCTCTCCCCACCATAATATAATATATTATTAGAGACGGCACCCGGAGAAAGCCCTGAGGCGAAATGGACATAGTGGCCGAATTTGGTGTTGCAGCTTTGGGCCAAGAAGGCTGGTCCGTTGACTATTATCATTCATGATGACACGTGAACGCTGTTTCATACGTGAACACGTGCAATGATAGTCAACGGCCAGCGCGTTCACGATTTGGCCCAATCCATCCCAGAATGCACTCTGTTCCTACCCGGAAGGAGGAGTGAAATCGCCTCATGCGCTTTTGAGCAACTTAATGCAAGTGGATGGGAGGAGGAATCCGGTGCCGTCTCTATTAATATATACTCTAAGCTCCCTACCCGTCCCCCCCCCCCCCCCAGCCACAACACATGTAGGTCCTCTGCAGACCCGCCATAGACAATCGCGCTAATCAACCCACCAGGCATGCACGCAAGCATGCAGCACAGATCGCTAATTGTCTTCCGCTTCATGTCAATGAATGCAGCCATTCTCACTGGTCACACATGGATGCCCCACCCGTTCAGGCGGGAGATAAAGTTTGTCTGTGTGCATTGTCATTGATATGCATTGACTAGACATCAGAACAGGGAACAGGGAGAGCAGTGGTACGCCCTATAGAAGAACATGAACGGCGGGGCCTGGACGGCTGGCGTATAGTCATCCGAGCTCCTGGCCTGCAGCCTAATGATCGCCCCGATCCCCACGACCTTTGCTGTGCGTCCCCTCCCCATTTCCTGTCAGTACTGGGTAGAATCTACAGTACCTACAGGAAATTGGGAGTGACACACAGCATAGATAATAATAAAAGGCAGAAGTGCATGAGCAACTCTTTTTTTTGGTAGGTTCCCACTTCCCACCCAGCGTTTGACACTGACCGAATCATCTGTGTCATCTGGGTCACTTAGTCACACATGCTAAGTTTGAGGTCAGTTGGTCAGACCGTGCTGGAGGTATGCCCGGGACAGATGAATTCATGTATATATATATATATAGCATCTATACATTCACTACAAGTAACTGTCGGAAAAATGAAGGTCTCCCCTTTAGTACTATATAGATAGATGAATGGAGAGACCATCCTTTTTCCATTCGTTATTTCATACATGGACATGGATTTACTGGACTCCTTGACGCAACATTACATTACAGAAGATATGAACATAATGAAATGCTGTAACTAATGGAAGAATAAAGGTCGCCCCGTTCATTAGAAGGACATTATCAGTCCCCAAATCCATCATTGTGTCTTACATGGGGTTTGCAGGCTTATATAGAGGGGGTGCGTCTGATTAAATGAATATCAAATATGACCGCAGATGTGTTTTAAAGTGACATTGCCTTTTATGTAATGAGGACGTTACTGTACCTTTATATATATTTATTTATAGATCAAGCTATAGCTTGATCTAATATCTTCAAAACATTCTAGTGACAGGTACATTAAAGTATGCATGAATGAACAAGTAGTCTAGTCTGTTATATTATTAATAATAGCATATCCTCGTATAACCTCTTGAGTTAGGCCAAGGTCTGGTGACAGCCTTAGGTAGTGTATAACAGTGCTTTTCTAAAATGTTCATGTCAGCCGAGGACCCCCCATCTTAAGGTTTTGTGTAAAAATAGCCAATCTACAAGCTCACATTTCGTCACATATTGCATGCATGGTCTGAATAGCTTTAGTTTCAAAATGGTGTTTAAACGGTTTCTCATTTCGCTCAAGGACCCCTGGGGTTCCCAGGACGACACCTGCTTGAGAACCACTGCTTTATGAATCATTTGGTAGAGCAGGGTAATAAATGCCAGCACTAGAGGCTTTACTTTCCTCTGGAGCGGTATTATGTGACTGAACTCAAGGTACTATGTATAAATGCATCAAACTAATGGTGTATATTGCCCTTTTGAGAATCCATGTGTGTACTCTAGCATGCAGCAGTTCAATGCAGATATATGGTCAATCGAATAAGCCAACTCCCATTGCGTACACATATCACTCACACACCAAGCGGCAAAGTGACGATATTATTCAAATGATTGAAATCATTTCTAGTGGGGGACAAAAAGAACAAGTTGAAGGTGTTGTGAGCGCTGTACAACCACCAATAGGCAGAGAATCTTTGAGTAGGCCTAAGGCAAACCAACTTAAATCTCCTTCCCATGGGGTGTTTCCCAACAGACAGTCCTTTTACTCCTTATTATGCGTCTCCAGAGGTTGCCTACAGAATTAGAGACAAGACTAATTAGAATATATTCAGTGACAGTTTGAATATCTCACTGAGAACAGTGGAGTGTGTGTGAATGAGCCTCGATCTGACCGAGCAGGTTGGCTGTAGTTTTATCCCCTCAGGCTGATCAGAACACAGGTGCCGTCCATTGCTTGATTAGACACAGCAGTCATCATTTCAGCCTGATTGATTCATAGAGTTATATATAATAGAAACGTCACCGGATTTCTCCTCCCATCCACTTGCATCGAGTTGCTCACCCAGCGCATGAGGCGATTCCGCCGCTTCTTCTTGGAACAGCACTCTGAAAACATGAACGAGTACCGTGCATGTGCGAGTGTATCATGAACGAGTACCGTCCGTGCGTGTGCGAGTGTATTCATGAACGAATCATCTGCAGGGGTCAATGGGTCGTGACTCCTGCTACGGACATTCCGTACTCCAAATAGACATACACACACAGTAGTGGTTCATTGGAGCGCTGTGCAACGCTCAAAAAATATTTATATAAAAAAAAATGGGGAAAGAAAGTTTCACATCCTAAAAGCTGACCAGCCATATAGGCTACCATACCATTTGTTTTGTGTTGGGAACCAATTTAGACATTGTGTATTCATTTATTCAGTCCAAGAGAGCCAGAAAGCCAGAGAGCCAGGAAATATAACATGACGGGGCCAAGGGCTGTTTTGTGCTGCTCGGCATATTGTTAAAGCTGCTGTAAAAACTCACAGTAGAGGAGATTGATTACACTACTGCTATATATAAGTATTAATTGTATATCATTGCTGACAGGCAGAGACGTTGTATCTAAAAGTAGCAAGATTCGCCACTCTGCAAGTTCACAACACGTCACGATCCAAATTACATTTTAATCTTTGCATGGTCGTCAAGGCTAGGGCAAGTGCTACGGGCCTAAGGGTAGGATCTGAAGAGGTGAGTCTTCAGATTACGGCAAAAAGTTGGAAGTGAGTCTGCAGTCTTCAACGGGGAGTTTTTTCCCCCACAGTTTGGGAGCCAGAAGGGAGAAGAGAAGGACGTGTGGAGTGTTTGTCCCGGATGTTTTAGGGAAGGTTCTGACAGCTTCCCTGCAGAGTGAAGGGGGTGGGGGGAGACGGTTTAAGGAGGGAGGAGAAAGTGGAAAAGAGCTCCCTTGGGGTTATGGTTGCTCCGTCTTAGGAGCAAGATATATGGCATGCTTTCATGCCAACGGTCCCCTAATTAAAGTGTTTTCCCACATCTTTCCCACGACCCTCATCTGAAAATATGTTGTGCCAGGGAACCCCATACAAGATTTATGTTAAATATAAAACATTGGTCAAATCTTATCAAGATGTTTTGAAAATACCAGATCTACAAGCTCACAGCGTGTCATGATGCCGTCACATTGTGAGCTTGTAGATTGTATATGGTTCAAGTGGTTAAACAGAGGGGACCCCTGGGGACCGGGTCCCCAGACCTAATGTTTTTTTATGTAGGAGAGTTAGAGGACTGTTCTATATATTCTGTGGCATTCCAGTTCATACCTCAGTGACCTGATGCATGCAATCATGCTTAAGTATGCTCACTCATACACAATATGCACCCACGCATGACACATGAGTCATGACACATGCATGCAATCATCCTTAACTAGACATGCATGCGCACACACGCACGCACGCGCAGTCGTGCACACGCGCACACGCCACCTGCAAATGAAACAGAATGAGGTATTGACTGGTTGTCAGAGAGGCAAACAACATCATTCATCTGCAGCAGAATGACACAACACACAATGGAATCAATCACAACTGAGTGGGAGAGAGAGAGAGACAGAGGGGGGGGGGGGAAGACATAGGTGGACAAACATTGACTGCGGTGCTGTGGTGCAAATAAACTAGGCTATATAGTGCTGGTGAGACTTGGTGTGAACATATGCTGCATATAATGTAGGGACAAACCCATTGGGGTGTGCTCTGCAGCCTTGAGCCTTCTCACAAAAGAATGCTCTACAACATATCTAAAGCATGTAGCAGTGTGTTGACTTTGGCATCCTTATGCGTAATTATAAGCATAATAATGTTCCTTAAAATAACCACTCACATTAAATTCACGCATTCGCACATGCATTCACAGACCGAGGGCGAAGGAAACCATGCAAGGCACCAACCTGCTCATCGGGAACATAGGGGTTCAGCATCTTTCTCAAGTTCACTTCGACACCATCCGGCTGCTCTACCGGTCACTATACCCCTGAGCCACTGTCGCCCCTAACATAATAACAGGTAATAACAGGTAAAGTGGTAAACACAGTTTAATGACATTGAGGGTGCATTTACTTCAGGAGTTACAGATTGTCAGCACGGGCAGCTCTCTTGCACAGTTAACTTCATGCTGGCACAAAGAGAGACACCGAAATGAAACACACCAATAACATCATTAACTGATACAAATGGTGCTCAAAGTAATGGTACTCAAATTTTCCCCATGCAGGTCAGGCTGAAACACACTTGTGAGTCAATCATCCTAATCAAGGGAGGAAGTATTTTGGCCAACAGGCTGGAGGTAAACACACAAATGAATAATACAGAAGGAGATACCTTAAGCTGAGAGGAGATTCATCACTTCAGGAAGAACTGTCAACACCGTGCACGTTGCACTGAGAAGAACGATCAAGGCCACGGTTCAATCTTTTATGCTCCACTGGCTTGTTCTGTTGTGACTGCTGTACAAACCGACTCTGCATTCAGGCTAGTGTGTTGTTTAAAAGTGAAACTGCATAGCAATTAGATTTAGTTTAGGCCACAGCCCCAGTCGCCCAATGACTAATTTGGGCCTGAGTGAACCTTTACCTTTAGAGTTCTCCATAATGCCTATAGATAAGGACTGTGGCAAAGGACAAAGTGGGCATTCTAGTCAACATTTTTAACCTGATGATCATGTTGGTGACATTGTTGGGTTTATTCATGTTTTACCTGTTACAAAGTATTGTTGCAGGTAACATGATCAACCCCAGACCCAATATAAAGACCCATGACAAAGGTAAAAACAAGCATGGTAATGCTTTTATTTTTAAGAGCAGACAGACCAGTTGTTGATAGGCATGGGGATGATGCTGCAAGATGTGTAATTTCAACTATGATACATATTAGCAAAAAGGTCCAGTGCCATTATATATGGCAGTACAACATAACATGCTGGGTGCTTTCCATCCCCCGCTCTACAACTGTTTTTAAATGCATTTTATTTCATGGATTGATCTCATAAATCTCCCCACTGCCAAATCCAATCTCGGCACATCACTCTCAAGTGCCTTGGCTTGCTTAGCAACTCTCTCCTCAAACAGCTCCATTATGTTGCTGTTCAAATGATTGCGAGGTATGAGTGCAGGGATCCGTCATCCCCTGCGGCTCCATGTGGATCGCTTCATCAGAAATATAAATGAGGCTTACTTCTGATGGAAGTCATTAGCCAGGCCAATAACACAACCTGGTATACCTCCTTTGGGAACTCACAGCCAAGCTTGAAAACATTGTTCCAAATGGTTATCAAGCTAAATTCCAACTAGACCCAAGTAAAATGTGAACTAAATCATTAAAATAAATAATCCATATCCGAGTGCCCCTGAAAAACTCAACCACACTTGTAATCTTTCTGGCCTAAATTAGCAGTCACCTCTTCAGACTCCAGTTTAGCCCGTAGCACTTGCACTATACTCTGGTCCATAGCGTTAAGGACTATGGTCCATAGCGTTAAGGACTTCTCATCCTTAACACTAGGGACCAGAGCTAGCTTGATAGCTAGCATATGATGCTTTCTTTGGATATTCTACTGTTCTTAACAGTAGAATATATATCAATCAATCTCACAGTTAGACAGATGATACAGATGATAAGATCATGTACCTTATGATCCTGGATGACTATTTCTATACCTTGTAACTGAATATTAGGCTACTGTACTTCTTGACACTACCCACTGAGGATAATTACATGCTTCTGCATCAACAGGGAGTCACAGTATAGCAGCACTGAGTCTTCTCTTTCCTCAGCCTATTTATCAGCACAATATGTCAAGCAACAGTGATTTTGCTAAAGTTGGCTTTCGCGTTAACTCTCAGTCTCGAGCCACACAGTCTTCCACTCTCACCACTCTCGCCCTTTTCTCCTCAGCATACTGACCAATGATCCTGACAAATAATATTACAGTACATGGACATTTGTTGTGATGCTCATGGCAGCCATGGATCAGCAGTTGACACTTTTTATATCATTAAACCATGCACCATATGTACTGTACATATGTTATTACATCTGCTGCAATCTTAACTGCTGTTATTTTTAGCCACCTTATATTTCAACACTGCCTATATTCTTGATATCTGACCCGTGCTTTTCTTGTTTCTCTATCTCTTTCCACCTTTCTTGAAGCTGCAATGACGAATAGAATACTGTACGTGTTGACTATTGAGCACTGCATGGGTCTTTGATTAAAGTCTATTTTTAATCAAACTGAAATATGAGTAGATTATTATTACATCTGTCTATCTGACTCATCAGATTACAATGAGAAGAGATGCCATCATGCCACTCTATGTGGGGCATGATGTTGGCTAAGTTGGCAGCATTTCTCAAACCAGGGCTGGCGTTCAAAAGAATCACTGATCAAAGAAACTCTATTAGTAGCCAGTCTCATGAGGTGTGATTACTTCAAAGACTTCAACAACACAACACCGGTTGGATCCATGCCAGTGCTTGTTTGTCAGCCTTAACTTATGCAATGTCAGTCAGTTATCCATCTTTCCTGTAAATTATCCAACGTTCATAAGCCTTTCATAAAGCCTTTCGGAATAGGAAGTGATGTGGAACATCTCGTCAGTGTGGTGTACAATTATGCCATCTCTGTTTTAGCCTGCCTCAATCTTGTCAGTGACAATCTAACAAAAATATTGGCCGACACATGTGTGAGTAAGCATATTCTGCGTTATACAATGTCATTGTGTACCCTACTTCTTAATGTAAAGTGGATTTATTTATTGTAGCCATGATTGCCACACATTGGTTGCCCACCTTGTTTGTTTGAGAGAAGACTGCAATGGAAATAAGTCCTGGACTTTGTGATTTATCTTCAATTGTTTTAACCATGCAGCATGTTTGTGGATCAGCAATATAGACCTATGGACGAAGACCAAACCACTCCCAGCAGCAGATGAAATAGGACGAAGAAGATGGAGATGGATCGGGCACTGCACACACTACGCAAGCCAGTGTCAAACACGACCAGACAGGCTCTGACATGGAACCCTCAGGGGAAGAGGAACAGAGGCCGGCCCAAAAACACCTGGCGGAGGGATCTCCAAGCAGAAACCAAGAGGCTGGGATGCACCTGGTCGCAGACAGAAAAGAACGCCAGTGACCGAGAACTCTGGAGGTCCCTTGTCGACAGCCTATACCCTGGAAAGGGTGTCAGGCATAAGTAAGTAAGTAAGTATGTATGTTTGTGGAGTTGTGGATTATATGCAGTCCAAATAAAATGAACCAAACAAAACTTCGAAGGAGTGCATATGGATCCCCCTCTTCTCTGGTTAGGCCAAGAAGAAGAACTTTTGGGCAGATTCTATAGTGAAGAAAAATCACAGAAAGGTTTGGATTTGGATTGAGGTGGTTCATTGAAATATTTAGTTTGCAGAATTACAGTACATTTTTTGTATTAAGTACAACTCAATACAAAAACTGTTAACTGTGAGTGGACCCCACCATAAAGCATTACACTTATTTACAACAGGGCCCACCATTTTCAATTCATCAAAACATTTAGAGACGTAAGAATATACACTGTTAGGGTCTTACTCTTTTAGGGTGTTTTTGTTGACCAGTGAGATCCTGTATATAGGAATCTTGTTCTTTGGTTGACCTTTTTCGATTACGTTGCAGTCTAGCGTCTAGCCTTTTTCTCAAGACAATGGTGGGATGGCACTGTTCCACCTCTCACAGCTCCGACTAGGGGGCCCTGTGAAGGACAAGGAAGACGCCAGTCACAGGTACAAGGCAATGGGTCTGTAGCATAAGCATTGGGGACCACGAGTATTGTGTCGAGTTGATCAGGAATTTACCGGTATGAGGCAGAGTGTAAGCCCAACCGTTGCTGTGATTTCGCATCAATACTCTGTTCAGCGTCTTCCTTGTCCTTGGTCCTCCACAGGGCACAATATCGTGTTCCTCGCTCATGGGTGGTGAGCATGGGCGTAGCTTGAACTTGACCCCAGGGGGTGCGAATGTCTGGGGGGAATCCTGACATTTTCTTTTACCTTTTATTAATTATTTTGCCGTTTTTATACAATGCCCTAACCCCTACAAATGTGTTATTTGGGACAGACACACACACAAGTAAAACCCCAATAGGGCACGTGACCCACCACCTGTCGGGACTACAACTCTAGCCCACCCGTAGCATAGCTACTGGCACTGCTGGTACAGCCACAGCCTAAATTTAGCCTATTATTTGCATAAACGTCAGGTTTGCACAAAACAATAAACAAAATAAACCTAAACAATAGAAATCAAATAACCAAAATAATAAGGACAAAAACAGCAGAGGCAAAGAGCTGCTCCTAATAAAACAAAGGGACAATCTAAATAAATAATACTTAATATTAAAACAAATACATGAATATAGGCAGCTCTTTACCTCAAATTAAGAGGGCCACGCTAGGCTTAAACCCATCCAGGGTTCCCCAATTAGCGGCCCTCGGGCCATCTGCGGCCCGCGACCCCCAGTAGCCTCTGCATGTCAAACTGGGGGTCCTTTTCAAATGGGGTCTTGCCCTGAACATTAATTTCAGGGCAAGACCTCGACCTTGCACGTGCGGACTCGGCCCCCAGCCTGGTACCGTAGTCAAAATATGGCCCTTGAGGAAAATTAATTGGGGAAGCCATAGCCTATGCCTGGAGAAGGTGCACCATACCATATGACCAATAGGAGACTGACCATCTCTTCACCTGGTGCAACTCTTTCACACATTTTGATAAATGCTATTATTCAAAGTGTGGGTTATTATTCAGCATCATTATGCTAGCTATCATTTTCTTTTGCAGTTTAAGCAAAAATTATTTATATCTCCGCAAATATGTTGATGTGGCATATAAAACTATATGTATTTTAGGATTTTTTTCTAGGGTAGGATGTCTGTATTCTAGAGGAATACTATTCCTCTAAATCTATGTTAAAAAAGGCCAAATCAACACTGCCTTCTCCTGAAACTTGGCAGCCCTGATCTAAAGAAGAAAAATAATGCCATTGTACTGAGGTAGGGTTACTATAATATTTCCCAGAAACAATGTAGTTACTGTCATGTGACAAATCAGTAGACGTTGATATTTATCATGGGCCTTAACAGTACGTGAATCAAAATGTGGGCTCGTCCGGGATTTGAACCCGGGACCTCTCGCACCCTAAGCGAGAATCATACCCCTAGACCAACGAGCCTGGCTTACGCAATGATTGCACCTTTGGATTTCGTCCGCTGCCCGTCCAAGCAGCTTGGTGCGTTACCTATAACACTGGTGATGTGGCAGACTGTCGGTTGAACTTTTTTGGTCCAACAACGTTCTCTGGTGGTCATAAGAGCAGTTTACCTTAAAGATACTGGGGGAAAAATTAAAGTACGGTGGTCACATGAAGTTATGTATTTTATCTCATTATGTCAGATGAGAGCTAAGCGTGTAACTAGAATGAGTAATAATAACTAGAATGAGTAAAGATATATTACTTGTAACAATTAGGGTATAACAAGTAGCCTATGAGGTATAATATGCATATAAGGTTAGATATCAATCTAATATCTTTCATAAACCTACATGCCTCATTTGTGAATCGATGTCCTCCTGAGACGACCTCTCCTTCGGAATAGCATTTCGTGGAGCAACAAGAACGGGCTCGTCCGGGATTTGAACCCGGGACCTCTCGCACCCAAAGCGAGAATCATACCCCTAGACCAACGAGCCATATCAACTGAAGCTGAACAACCAACACAACACTCTCAGATAGTAATGTAGACTGTAGAGTTAGATCAACTACATTTTTATGGAGGTGAACGAACAATACAAAATAATTATGAAGGTAGGTCTACTACTGCAATAAAGACCTGCAGTCTCCAACTCCCGAGCATTTCCCACTGTGGACAATAAAATAGCTACACACGTGACACAACCAAGATTTAAATTTAAAAATAACTGAACGTATAAACTACTCATATAGAATACGATACCCTCATGAATCAAGGGAAGGCTCAGTGTTTAGAGACCTGTGTGATTCAATTTCTACCTCAGTACATTTATAATGCTATATTTTAAACAACTACCTCAAATTGGAACAGTTTTGGCATTGGTGGTTTAAAAGCCTGGGGGCAAATGAGTTGTTGGAATGCCACATGCAATTAAGTTTAAAAAGCAATAGGGCTACTTCTCTAGTATCAAGGTTCCCCGGCAAGTGCAGTGACTTTCCACTTTCAATGGCATTATTTTATTCATATAGCCATCATAAACCTGTTGTTGCTTTTAGTGAGGACTGAGGAGTGTCACTTTTGAAATGTTACTTCCATGTTGTTGGTCTTAGGGAACAGTTCAAAGTCCCTATTCAACCAACTGACTTGTATGACAGGGCACGGAGGCCATACTTTAACTTAAGCATGTTGGTTTGCAGCCCAGGAAAACCTCAGGATGCAGAATCAATAATTCCAGGACAATATACAAGAATTCCTATCAGGAAGACATTCCATGTATTAACTTACTTTTTGCCTTGATAAATTCAAGGGACATTCAACTTTACTCGCAGGCATGCCAGGTTCAATCAGTTTTTTTGAGTGGTGCAACCACTCCAAGGAACAGCAACAGGGGCGACGGTGGGTCAGGGGTAGAGTGCCTGGATGGTAACCGTAAGGTTGCCAGTTCGAACCCGGGCTCCCCCAGAGTTACTGTCGAAGTGTCCTTGAGCAAGACACTGAACCCCTAATTGCTCCCGATGTGCTAGTTGGTGCCTTGCATGGTTTCCGCTGCCATCGGTGTATGAATGTGTGTGAATGGGTGAATGTAAAGCGCCTTGGATAAAGGCGCTATATAAATGCACCATTTACCAATGTCAGTGTTCACCTATATGACATTAACCTACCTATGAGCACCAGTATGACTGAGTATCAGTAGGGGTGCTGTTGTGCCAGAAACAGAGATAGTGCTGCACTGTTGCCTGCTAATATGAGAGAGAGGAGAGTTGCACCACTCAATTCACACGGGTGTGATTTTGTTTGAGTGTTGTGTCAGAGGAAATCTGTGCACGTCTTGTGGAAAATAAATCATCACATCCATGCCCATCAGACAAGGTCCTTCAGGCACCGGCAAAGACTTGGCTTCAGAAATCGATAAACACAAGGTGAAATTTAATTAATCTGAGGGGAAATAAAGATGTGGTAGTACCAATATAAATAGTTTATCCCCTTTCCAATGCTGGTGGTACAGATAATCTTTTTATTACAAAAAAAGAATGAATCAATGGCTGATGCATGTTCAAAACAATGCCAATCATATCCATCATCCCTTCTAACGCTCTCATGGTAGGCCCAGAGGTTCGGGTTGAGTGGCACAGGAACAGCAGAGCAGTACAGAGTAGACCCTTACAAGCCTCGAGAGAAAGCACTGATTAAATGAATCAACTCAGGTTTTGTTCACTCCACTGCCACTTTGCAACCTACTTGCATTTGGCAGAATGTTTGCTAGAAGGGAACCATAACCACTGCTACAAAACAAAAATCAGAACCATGACAGCAAGTGAAAGCAAGGTATAGCCATGTTTGAAACACAGAGCTTAGAACAGCTAGCCAGGGCCAACTGTTAAATTGTTCATTTGTAACTGTAGCCCTGTTGTGGGTAAGTCCTACCAGTTCTCCAACAAAAGCAGAAGGTAGGGGCTAGGGGTACAATATGACAAGTAAGCGTTTGTTAGCCCCATTTGGCCATACCATGGAAACTATGACGAATAACCCCTGGTTAGCCAGGCTTGGACCTGTAGAGGCAACCAGGCTACTAAATAAACTAGTCCACCCCCATTTGGCCCTTTGGTAGAAACAAAGCAATGAAATGTAAGCCTAGTCTTTTCCTTGTTTGGTCCTGTGCTGGAACCAGCCTAGTGACTGTTAAGTCATGCTAGCTGGCAGCTCAAAGATACGGGAGCCTGGGATTTGCAACAGGTTTTCTCAAAGACACTTGAGATTAACGACCCATTTCCACCAGACATTAAAATCACAATGCAGAACTATGTATTACGAAGCTTTTTAGGTATGAATCAAAGTCAAATCCACAAAGAATATGATTCAACAGGCATTGTGATTCACTTACACAGGTGATTGTAGAGAATACAGTCTATTTTCCTTCGTTGGTGTATTTAAACTTAGTGTCTGGAGAAAATCCTAGTGCATCTTCAGACTGCATTAACATTTCAATGTCAAAAAGTATATAATAAAAAGCGCAAATGTGGTCAAAAGAAGCAGTCGAGACAAAATGGAAATGAGGATTTCCGACTTAAGGAGAGGTCACTGTTGTCAAGAGGCCGAACATTGTGGTAAAACGCATGTACTGTGCACATTTCCATTTCCCTAGTTCAGGCTCCGGTGACCGGCACACATTCCTGACCTCTTCTAGCAGGGAGATGGGGAAAGAAATCTCAATTTTCTTGAACCATGCCAGAAGGGGAGAGAAAACATGGGTATGGCTCTTTAGTAACAAAACATTACCATCATTTAACCTTGATAATAAATTAAGTTAAAAACTATACCAAAAAGGCTTGTCAAATCTTGCTCAATGCAGAAGAATACAAGAGAGAAAAAAAAACAAAAAAACATTTACAAATAATACCTGTGGCAAAATAAACCTTTTGTAGTTTTTAAAAATGTTTCCATTCGTAGGAGAAGCCATTTGCTCAGATACAGACGAGTGCTGGGTGAAGATTTTATACATCTTGGTAGGTGGTTGCCTTTACTCCAATTAAATCTCAGACTGTTGCACAGGATAAATCCAACAACAGCATATTGGTCAGTTGGGTAACGCTCAAAGAGAGCATTCCCCAATCTTCTAAATTCCATTTCTTATCCTTCCGTTATTCATCTTCCCATTTCTGTATACATTTAGTTTTTTTTATAAAATATTTTATTCATACAATCATTTCTTTAACTATAGCAACATTACTATTTAACTTTGAGTGGCAAGATATCAGTCGAACAGATCATCACCTCATAATAGTATAGAAACAAATGCAAAAAAAAAAAAAAATCTGTATCCATTAGAGTATGCCTCTGATTTCGCTTTATTCTTTTCAGTTCGTTCTGCATCTGTACACCTGTCTGTGATGAGCCTATGGGAGTATTGCTGGTCCTGGTGGTGGTGTGTGATTGGTGATGCTCTGAGCAGTGGCCTCAGCTGATTGGCCAGAGGGAGAGAGCCCTGCTAGGCAGGAACAAACTGGCTGTTGGTTTGCTCACGGCTAGTCTCACACTGGGCCGTTGACAGCTGGCTCTGAGGGCAACACATTCTGCTCCAATCTTAAACAGAAAGATAATGGGGAGGGGGGGGGGGGGGGACAAAGGTGGAAAGGACATTGGTTTAAAAAAGAAAGATCAAGATGACAACAAATATATTGTTAGACAATTCTTTCGTTATATCAGCCAGGTTATGGTCGTCAAAATAATTCAGTTTCACAAAAGGTGTCACAACAGATCACAAGAGCCTACGTGAGTATACGATATGAGAACCAGCATGGAGCTCGCGAAGTCTCGGGATAGACAAGAGTTCACGTTTTTCGGCTGGAAGTTGGAACACAGCAATAGAGCACCGAAGTCTGACGACACTTTCAGTAGAGGGCGTCAGTCCCCAGGTTCATGTATTTTTTTTAGTTGCATTGAAATCGCCATAGGAGGATTTTTAGATCGCTTCATATAAGAACTGTGTTTGAAAAATAAACATGTCACCCCGGCCGCTTCACTCATATGGATATGAAGAATCAACTGAATGAGAGAAAACGCTAATGTTACTGCTACTGAATTAGTTAGATTTTCGCTAGAAGCAGACTGTATCATATATGAGTGACTGACTGTTGCAAACGATACAGAGACACCTCCCTGACAATAACGCCGAGACAGCTTGTTTATTTTTGGACCACAACACTTATAGTAGACGATATTAAGATCACCCCATGTTATTCTCCATAGAGAAATCACTTCCGCGAACCAGGGGAATCGAAGGGATGAGCGAGTTACGTCAGGACTTCGGTGCTCTATGGCGTTACTATGGAGTAAAGTGTGCCGCTTGGGTTACTATTTAAATTATGAAGAGAGGATATATACAAAAAATTGGAAATGAGCGAATTAGCACTAAAACCCAACACCCCATTGAGGGCTTATGGTCGGGTAGGGGAAACAGCCAATAATGCGTCTTTGCACAAAATAACTGGACCACTTTTATGAGGACTAAACAACAAACCAGGTGCAGCCACTATGATGCGCAGGCCGACCCGTAGTGCGCACCTCCCGTGGGTTGAACCGAGGGGCGGGCGGACGCGTAATAGATTCCGACACAATATCGCGGGTGGCCGAGGCAGATCAACAAACCCACAAAAAGAAAATTGCCTTCTCGTTCCCTTCTCTCTCCTATTCTGTCGCTCCCTTTCTCCTGCTCTCCCATCTCAGTAGGACGGTGTAGGCTATACATCTATCGTTTAATGTTCTCTCAATATACAATTACAAAGATAAATTGTATAAATCATTGCTTCCGAGCGAAAGCAAACTTGTATGTAGTGTGCACAATTACCTGGAGCTGAACATATCTGTTGAGTCGTTCAGTTTCCTAAAATCCTCTCTCACGTGCCCTTTCTGGATAGCAATGATGATTGCACGTGGTGCATCACAGCACCGCAAATCAGTTATAGATTCCGATGCAATATCGCAGGGTGGCCGAGGGAGATCAACGAACCCACAAAATAAAAATGGCCTTCTTTCCCTACTGTCTCTTAAAGTTCTCAAACTCTGCACGAACCCAACCTTTGAAATTGTGCTAATTAGTCGGGCCGAGCCTCGGGCTCAGTGATTTTCCGTGATTTTCTTTTTTCTTTCCCTTTTTTCTAAGATTATAATAAAAATAGCAATTCTGTTATTTGTGTAATGTGTAGGCTATAGCCTACAAGTATGTATTTATTATGAAGAGGGCTGCGCTATCGGCGATTCACTTAATTGTGACAGGAGGAAGACAGAAGAGTGGAGGCGGGGGGCTTGGATTACCGACTGCGCGTAGGCATGAGCAGAGAGAGAAGTGAACGGTGGGGTGGCCGTTTATACCGCTGGCTGGCCTCTGGTTTGTGGCGCACCAACTGAGCTTCAGTTCATATGCTAAATGTTTTATAAATCAATCGGATCATCACACGATAGCTGAAGTGAAGACTCGAGTCAGGTTGTCATGTTGCAGTACTGAGCTATCTCGTTAAACCCAGCTGGCTGCGATGAATAACCTAATAATTAGGCCTAATCAACGTCATATAGTCACCAACCGATCCATATAAATGATATAATTCTGTAGTGTATGATGACCACGCAATGTTACAGTCCACTGCGAACATTACTTACTTAACTTACTTTACATCACGGCACCGCAAATCCAAATGCTTTCATTATAAATTGTAGCCTTTGGTTGCATTTGAATAAACCATAATTGGTAGGCTATAGGTGTCAGTAGAAAATGTGACAAGCGCAATCTCTTAATTCAAGAGCGTTGACATTACACGACGTCTGCGCTCTCTCCGTATCGTTCGATAAAGGCATATTAAAAGAAAACATGATTTATACACCCAATGATAGACCACTTTGAATTACAACAATCGGCAAGCTCTGAAACAGTTGAGAAATGACAGTTACCGTGTGGGGGTCCCCCAGGGGGTCCCTCTACTGTACTGTACTGTTTTGCTCCCGATGTGCTGGTTGGTACCTTGCATGGCTTCCGCCGCAAGCGGTATATGAATGTGTGTGAATGTAATGCACAATCTATGTAAAGCGCCTTGGATAAAGGCGCTATATAAATGCACCGTCCATAGTGTTTGACATCTAGTGAGACAGAGAGCAAATGCACATAGCCAGGCAGACCCTTCTGACCCAACTCCAGTGTTGGGGTGAATGATACATAAGCGACATGATACGCATCACGATACATGGTTGACAATACAATAAATGGATATTGGTTAATTCATAGCAAAATGATTCAATGATTTAAAATTACAATACAGTAACTATTTAGCAACTAAATTAAAATTGAGTTAAACGTGTGGATAGTGCAGGTTATTTTAAGGGTAACGTTATGGCTATAAATAAGTAAACAGTGATTCTCTGCCATTGCATTTTTTTGAACACATATGGACACCTTGACACGAACACAGAATACACACACTTAATAGACCAAGTGTAGCGATGGAAAAGTAATTAAACCCCTCCTATTGTTTTTTTTCTTGATACAATTGATTATTTGCATTGCAGGGACAATTATTATTGACATGCATTATTAGACAGCCTGGTCACTAAACATGTGTGCATAAAACATAACCTACTTGGCCTCCTCCATAGCAGACTGGTCCTCAAGAGGGCCGTTGGGAACTTCTGTAGCTGGGGACCGACACTTCTCACCGCTTGTACAAAGTAAAAGATGAGATAAATAAATAACCATCATGCTTTTTTATGTCACCATAATGTAATTGGACTCGCCGGCGTAAACACACAGACTTCACACACACACACACACACACACACAGTAGCCATTGGGCTGGCCCCATGAAGTGAACACAGTTTGCGTAACTCTGTCTATATCCAAGGCTCTGGCGACGACTGACCTGGTTTTAGGGCAGCAGGCCGAGGCTGGGCTGCTGGCGGACGGGCCCGTTCTCTGCTGCTCCCCACACTCCCCTACGACCTCCGACGAGCAGGGCGATTCATCGTCACTGCAACATACACACACATGGCACAACGTACAACTCAATGCTTTTCTGATGCCGCTTCAATTATCCCCCTCCCCAATAACACCCACGCGCACACACAAACACACAGATGAAACATAGAAGCATGCTTGATGGGGTAACGGATCACATCAAAGTAACACAAGAGGAAAACATAGGCAGGAGTTGTGTTGAAATGGGGAGGGAGGGGTGCCAAATACACAATATGCAGGCAAAGCATCAAAATGTACAGCAAATGGAGAAAGTTGTAATTCTTTCTTCTCTTCTTTTTGATTAGCTGTATTGTCCCGCTACTGTACAGCTACAGTACTGCTGTTCAAAGTGGTAGGCAGGTTCTACACACTTGTATTGGACTTTGGTCCAATCATTTTCCAAAACGGTCTTGGTTGCCAGCCGTCAGTCTTGCTTTGTGTCAGAACCACCAAGAAGCTCTTTCAGTATATTCAATATTTTGGCTTTCGACAGTTACAACAGCCAGCAGGAGGGGAAATAGCGCCATCTGCTGGGCCATTAATAGGAACTGCAGGCTTAAGAAATCACTTCCTGGTCTTCAAATCCAGCAGAGTAGCCTCCTGGGGGGCTACCAACTAAGGCTGTCAACGAATATCCCATATGTGAATATACCTGTGAATATTAATAAAAACAACCTTTCAACTATAAAGAATTACGGTTGGAATTCAAATAAAAACTATCGTGAGACTGCCACTCTAGGTGCACGTAACCTTAAAAGGAGAAATCCATACTAAAAGGCTTTCTTACCTTTCTTTGTAGTTGTTACATCCCCACCAAAGAGGTCCAGGTGTTATTTTGTGCAAAAGCTCCTTATTGGCTATTTCCCCTACCATGAGCCCTACATGAATTGCATTGAATGGGAATTGAATGGGGCTATGGGGTGTTGTGCTAATTCGCTTATTTCCATCGCTCAAAATTATAATTTCTTTGTATATATCCTCTCTTCACAATGTAAATAATATCCCAAGCGGCACACTTTACTACTTCTTTCGATGGAAATAAGCGAATTAGCATAACACCCCATAGCCCCATTCAATGCAATGCAATTCATTGAGGGCTTATGGTAGGGAAAATAGCCAATAAGGAGTTTTTGCACAAAAAAACACCTGGACCTCTTTGGTGGGGACGTAACAAGTACAAATACAAAGAAAGGTAAGAAAGATAAGAAAGCATTCTAGCATGGAATTCTCCTTTAAACGGCAGCTGGTCTCGTGAGAGGCAGAAGTGAGAAGTCTGCACTCAAGGCTCAACTTCATCGTGCAACGGTGTCATGCAAGTCCACAATGCATTGCTGGTGTACCGCCTAGTGGGCTTGTAGATTAGCTGTGTTTGCCACAGCACATGTCATACAACAAAGAATAAATGAGCTTCTTTGCCGGCGTAAACACAGACTTCACACACACACACTCAGTAGCCTCGGTAGGCTTTCGAGTTGCTCGCTACTAGAAAGCACACACCAATTAGTGTGACAAGTTCTTATACATTTTTATCCCACGATTTTGCAACCCATTTTTTCACCCAGTGTCAATTATCTAATGTAATCCTGGGCGCTACACTTCCCCTGACAACCTGGGGGGGGGGGCAGTGGACTGACCTCATGCTTCCTTCTATGCGTGAGGAGTCCAAGCTGCTTCTTTTCACCTGACAGGGGGGAGTTACCCCAGCTGGACGTAGCGCGTGGAAGGAACACGTTATCCCAACCAGTTCCTTTCCCCTCCCATCATCAGGCACCCAGCTGGCTAGTAGTTTAGAGACCAGGATTACTGCATGTTTTTTGTGAGGGTACCTACCCTATAGGGGACACGAGGAGAACATGCAAACTCCACACAAACAGGCCCTTTCGCCAATCCCGCCTCGCGTATGGGCACTGATGAGAGGAGAGAACACGCCCACAGCGTCCCCAGCGGGAATGGAACCCAGGACCTGTGCCACCGTGCCCCATTAGTGTGATAAGTTAACCAGTTCTTCCTTGCTCTATGACAAACATTTCCTCTTACGTGAATCCATTTAGAAATTATGCACCTTTTGGCAAAAGGCCATTAGCGTTCATCCTCCCGACAACTCGCACTGCAAATTCCATTGCAGTGCTCATCGTGGTAAAGAAACCAACAACCTTGCCATCTCAACAGCCCCGTCAGTAGCTAGTGGGGCTAAATGGTAAACAAAGAGGCAGTCACTACTGCGGGATGAATGACTCCAAATCAAGTCTATATAATGTGATGTTCATCAAGAACAATCGTTTTGTGTTTAAAGACACGATTCCATAACAGTTTACAGATGTTTGCCCAAGTGACCATTACATCAGGTAATGTATTACTATTAACATCATGAATGTTGATCAATTTTAATCCACCAGTATTGACCAGATGTATCTGCGTCGTGAGCTTGTAGCCAACGACACAGATACGACACTGTAGACAGAGTAGGGTATTCAATTCATTTACAAAAACAAAACGTGAAATATGGATAGTTTGTGCCTTAATATATTTGATAATCTGAATATATATTAATAATATATTTGTCTCTGAATTCTGTACTCTACAATACAAATGTCGGCCCCAAAAGTCTAGTATCAGTCAGGAAAATAAGGTCATCAAAGGCATCAAGGGCCCTTTGACTCGTAGACCTCAACCGCATTTGCTATGTAGCAGTTTTAAGAGGTAGTCACAAACAAGAAACATAAATAAATAATAATCTATATATATATATATATAGACCAGTTTATAAAAGTACATAAATTAGAACCTGTACGTTGACGACCTTTGGTAGAAAAAGACATGCAGAATGGAAAATGGAATAAAAAAAAAACAAACAAACAAACAGAGCTGAGATCAAAGAAGACCAAAACTAGGGGGGGGAAGAAAAAAAGTTGGTGGTTGACGTGACAACAAGACTATACATCACGGCTGCAGGCTGATCTCGTGATTAGCTGTACATACCGATAAGATTTCAACACCCTGAAGAAGACCACACCCACAACGCACAGCAAGAGAAAGAGGAGGGGAAGCTCAGGTTGTAAGTGTCAGTCAAACAATCGATCGGTCATGTCAAAAAGGACAGCAGTTATTTACTGAGACAGACAGGCGGTACTATGCAGCATCAGCAGACTCAGGGAGACAGAGGAGACAGGGGGGGGGGGGGGGGGGGGGGGGGCGGGGGGAGGGCGTTATAGTGGTCTGACCCTCTCAGATGTAGCTTCACATTACTCAGGATGAAATACAGTGGCGCAAATAACTGCCGCACAGCAGAAAAATTGCCTATAAGTGATAGATTTAGTGGAAAACTAATAATTGGTGTCGCTTTGAGAACTGCTCCATGTATGTACAGCGCTCTTTGACGTAATTCACACTGATGTTCAGGGCTTGTAGACACCCATAGTCAAGCGAATTCTAGTTGAGTACAATCAAAGTCAAAGCCAATTCTGTGTAGTCACTCTACACTTCTGAAAACCAGTTTGACAGCCAGATATATTTTCTGTGTCAGCCACTGGGAGTCAGTATACTTTAACAATAGTACTATTGTAATGGCATACTTTAGGGTTTCCTTCTTTTTTGGCAGGTTTGGATTAAAGCACTTTATGTTTCTTAGTTAACCCATTTTGGGGCGGGAACCCCATTTGGTGTTAGCATTATGTTATGCTTTAGCTATTGAAAAAGAGCAGATCTACAAGCTCATATCGCGCGCTACGAGCTTGTAGGTCTGCTATTTTTGAATAATCAAACGACTGACATAGAAACATAGCTTTTTCAGAAAACTGTCAGGATGTAGAAGACATTTTTAGAATCTGATCTCAGGTCAAAATGGGTTAATATGCAAAGGTTCTGCACATATTTTGGAAAAGAACAGATACTTGAAGACAAGAGGAGAGAGGACAAGGAGAGGAGACAGGAGGCGTGTGGTGAATATTCTCTGCAGGTCCAGTTCAAATCTTTACCACGATGAGCTGTCAAACCTTCCCACTGAGCAATAGTCGGCCATTAGACGTCCGTCTAAAACCGGGTTATAACTGGTCAGAAATGAAGTTTTTTTTTAGGTCTAGGATTAGCTGTCTTTTAAGCGTCTATATATAGACCGTCAATATTTAGCTGTTTTTTAAGTGTCTTGTCTATACATAGACTGTCTAATATAGCTAAGACTAGAGCGCTGAAAAACATTTAGACCAGTTATAACACCGTTTCAGAGGGCCATTTAGACGCATTTTAGACGTCCAATAGCCCAAAAGATGCATAGTGGGTTCTGTTTCTGTATGACACTGATTTAAAGCAGTCTCAGACAACATACCAATACTCACCCCACCCACGCCATAAAATATAATTACATTTTTAAATCAAAACCCAGTAGAGGTTGTGGCACTCAAGAGTTGATGTAGGAGGAACGGAGACACACTCGTGTCTGTGGTTTCTGGTGCTCATACAAACACTTGTGTCTGTGGTGTGTCAGTTAAGTGTCTAACCTCTTGAAGACGGCAGTCTCGGTCTTGGCGTCGACAGTGAGGCTGACCGTTTCTTTCATGGAGCCGTTGATGACCGTCTCTGTGATGCTGCGCTGCTCCTCGTCCACGCCAGAGCCAACCGATGCTTTGGAGGAAGAGGGGGGAGGGGTGACGTCGCTGGGCCAGCCGTCACAGTCTGGAGTGGGAAGGTTTGGTTGAATGATAACACAAATCTGAATTAGTTCTTGAACAGTAGATGTTGATAGTGTGAAAAGGAATTGAGACTATCAAAAGCATTTCAGTTGTGGACTCAAGTGTATGCTTCATCATGTATGGGTGTGTGTGTGTGTGTGTGTGCCCACATCTTACCATCAGGCTGCATTGGTGCATTGACCCCTAGGGGGTCCATGGTCTCTACGCTGGTTTCCATGGCTACTGGGGAGTTGCACCTCAGTGGGTCTTTGGGACTGAAAGAGACAAAACACAGTATGTCAACTGGAAGGCATAGCTAGAAAATGTACAGGCACGCCCTATTGTACCATTATAGTCGATTCAGATGTGTACACGTTATTCTGCATATCCTCCCCAACGCTTTGTCAATCCAAGTCCAAAAATAGTAACTTTTCTTGTACACCCAATTCACCAATTCCAATAACAAATTTAAAGTTACTAGCTCTGGTGTCACGTACAGTACATGCCGTAGCACTTGCCCTAGCGTCAATGACCGTACAGGCGTATGCAAAGGCGTAATTTAGATAGGACTTTATGTAGACATAGCACTCTATAGCGTATACGCATAGTTGCATTATACTGTTCCACTGTTAGACGGATATTAAGCACTTAGCTTTCGTAGGATTCTTGATGACTATTCTTTATGCATTACCATGTGTTCTTGCTTACTGTAAATTGCTCTGGATTAAGAGCGTCTGCTAAATGCCTAAAGGTTTCGTGATGCTTGCTGGTCGGTCACATGAAAACCATGCTCCTGTTAAACATTGTAGACAAACTATTTTAACCTCTGCAGCATCAGGCGAGTGGTTAATTTCATCTGGCTCATGCCGACTAAAGTAACATATTTTCTCCATTCTGTCATTTATTTTGTCTTGCACCATCGACTACTGGATATGCACAGCATAACTCCTTGATATAGTAGCGTTCGCATTGCGCTCAGAACTCTAATCCCACACACACACACAAAGTCTGAAAAGCTTGAGTGACAGTTAAGTAACTTACACTAGCTGCGTAGTTACATTTTTAATTGACTGACCTTTTGACCAAATACTTTTGGGCCAAGCTCAAACCGAAGCAATTTCAAGACTTAAGCAGAGCTCATAATGCCCAGTGTCATATCGGCTCATGTATGAACGTGAATTATCATGTGATAATAACAGGTACAATCATCTCTTGTGATAGTCTGGCATAACCCATTTTGGTGTTAGCATTAGGTTATGCTTTAGCTATTGAAAAATAGCAGATCTACAAGCTCATAGCGCGCCACCGAGTGGCGCGCTACGAGCTTGTAGGTCTGCCATTTTTGAAAAATCGAAGAACCACTGACATAGAAACATAGCTTTTTCAGAAAACCGTCAGGATGTAGAAGACATTTTTAGAATCTGATCTCGGGTCAGAATGGGATAAACAGACACACACAGGAGTCCTCCTACCTGACTGGGGAGAAACTAGAAAAGTCGGCCCAGCCCGTCTCAGAGCTGGGGGTGGTGGTGGGAGAGGCACTCCAGGAGGGGTCGGCGGGGCCGGGGGGTGGTGGCGCTGTGGAGGGAGGAGGGTTGCTGGGGCTGGGGCTGGAGGCTGGAGCTGTAGAGCTCCCCGTGTCCATGGGCACGTCGTCAAAGTTGGCCGTCCACACTGGTCCTAAACAAGACACGACGGAATGAGCAAGTTTCTCCCTGCCGATAATGTTAGGTCTAGGGAAGTGAAGGACACAGTATTTCGTTACACTATGGACGGTGTATAGGGCATATTTATTTACAAGGCTTTGGTCTTCATGCTGAGTCAATAAATAGTTCCCAAACCTCAGATAAAATATCTAGGCATGTGTTTGTGTCCCCAACATTGGTCAGCACAAATGATAGCCTATATAAAAGTAGAGTATCACTTGTAGTATGCCTATTTGCATGCATTCTAGAGGCATATATTGGTCAAGTTAACCTATGATCCTATACAGAAACTGCCCCCGCAAGCCCGACACCTTTTTATTTATTTATTAGGATATTTCTAGCATGTGCGATTGCGCTGCTCACTCTCGGCAGCCTTTTACTCGCAGTGCAAAGCGTTGTGAGCTTGTAGATCGGCTCTCCCCCATCTCCCCCCTGCAAGCAAAATCGAGGGTTACTGCGGCTACAGTATATTAAAAAAAATCACACCAGTGTGAACCAAGTGGTGCAACTCCCGTGCGTCCAGCAGGTGGCAGCCATGTCACATACTTCTCTCGTTCCATGCTCACACAGACAGACACACACACAAACAAACACGTGCAAGGCATTGTAAGCTGGACGTAGAAGTGGTTTGCACCACTTAAAAATAGAAGACCACATTAGCCTACTGAATGGCATCAGCGTGTTTGAAAGTCGGCCAGTCATATAGACAGCTCACCTCCACTCGCGCTTGTTCACAACGACGTCAGACGGACATAAGAAAGGCAGGCTGATGATCATTACTACCTACTGTAACTCGCCGATCAGCATGTAGGCGTACATTTTCATTGTGAACGTTACGCCAGAAGCAGTTGCCGGTTGGATTCCTTCTGGCAGAACGTTACGTCACAAGCAGTTAAACCATTAACCGGCAAGGCCTGAATGTCTCCATTTGGCCAGCTTTAAGTCTCACCTGTGTCGACCTCCATTCGATCATCGGCACTAGGGTTGGAGGCCTCAAATGGATCCCTCTTGACATCCTCTTCCTCAGAGTCCGTGCTCTCCTCACTGTCTGTACTGCCTGAACTCCTTAACACACAACATACATTCAGTGGTTATCATTACAGATCCACTGTCGGTGTGCGATAGAGCTGTTCTTTCACATGTGTACGCTCATGACATTGTAGTGTGTGTGGAAGTAGTTTTACTACATCAAGCCAGCTACAAGGAAAGGCTTTAGATCCGGTGTATAATTACATATTACAATACCAGCTTTTTACCTATAATTACATTTCTGGCAGCAATAAATGTAATCTAAAGTCAAGGTGTTTGATTGCGCTGGCAACTGAAACTGACCAGAGTTCTTTTGTTACAACGGTAGTTCGCAGATTACTATGAAACTGTCCACTGTCCACGTCACACCACCATATATGGCCGTCGGTCCTTCTGACCTCATCAAACCCTGTACACTCAAGACACGCTCCATATATGGCCAGTACATAATTCATTCCATAGGTCGATCTGACCACCACCCATGCCAAAGCACCAGCGCTCGTCCAGCAGTCTGCCGTCACCCAGGCGCCGTTTAGGGCGAGGTCGCTTCTCGCCCTCACGGCGTCTTACTGGAATTATACCTTGGACGTCTCGGAGTCTCTGGTGCGAAGGTGACGTCTTTTTCATCCCAAATGTCCTCCTCATCAGACCCAGCATCTTCAAACTGCTGAATCTTCTCCTTACAGCGAGCCTCAAACAGAGCTATGTTTGCCTGGGAAACACACATGGAGCATAATCTTATAGACGGATAAGTTTTTTAGAAGCGTATACATGACATACATACTTGGAACAAATCCAAAATATTACCTTGACCTCAAACGGGGCTTACACCCCGAATACTACTTCATTGCAGCGCTCCGAAAATAGATGATCTACAAGCTCACAATGCATGGCATCGTAGCTCACAATGCATGGCATCGTAGCTCACAATGCATGGCATCGTAGACTTGTAGAGCGGTTATTCTAGGAGCGCCACACGACCACGGGACGATGGCAAATTAATTAAGCATTAACAGTCAACATCTAGACGCAGCTGTTCAATTCCATTACTCAATAATCCACGCTACGGTGGTGACATGATACAGAAGAATACGCAGCATCACATTTCAATTTGATGCGGTTACATGTCTCGTTTTCCCCTGTTGGAATGTTATGCTGCCGTGCTTGCCGGCCCACAATTATATGAACATACATTACGACATATCTGCATCCCAACTTCAGTAACAATAAATCGTTTTCCATAATTCCCACACAGCCATTATTTCATTAACACAACAAAATCAGGTTAATAATCAAAATACTTACACTGTCATTTGTATTCAGTGAAAAATTGATGTCTGATATTCTATCAAAGGGAATACTGCAATGTTAAAGAGAACAGAGTTTAATTTAAGTTAGGTCGTTAGGCATCCACATACATGAAAACACACAAACTGTAGACCGATCGTTTCCTTAACAACTCTATATTTAACACCCCACCTGTCATATTCAAATGATACAATAGCCCGATATGTTTCGTGACAGAAAATAAAGTGAATGATGTAAAATTCATGAAGTCGTTTAGGATGAAGTCATATGAAATGCAAACGGAATCCTACCGACCCCACCTCCATTAGTCCCATCTCGCAGCAGCCCACACTCAATTCTTCCTCCTTACTAAACCGTATTCCTCCCAACAGTTGAAGCCACGTGAAACTTGGTCAAGGTTGTAATGTATTAGACCGATTCCTTGTGGCTGAACTGGCAATTATTTTACACTTTTACTGGCTCTGTGCATAACTGTAGAGCCAGGTTCATAACCGTTTCCTGGAACGGTTCAGTGACTGTCCCATGGCTTGGTTTGATTGGCTCGGCAGCAGATTTGAATCGGAAACACAAATGACCACTTTTAAGTTTCCTGTACAAATCTCCTGCCGAACCAATCAAATGAAGCCATGGTGAAAATGACCCGGAAACGATCTGCCATCTTTTAGAAGCCAGGGACTAGAGTTATGCATGTATGTAAACGCACCAAAATGTGTATACTGTGCTAGGATTTATTTGCCCCACCAAACACTAACCCACAACCAGAAACCATAGTGCAGACATGACAACTGGGAAGTTAACAACCATAACCCATTCAGGACGGGAACCCCTTTTGGTGTTTTAAGCATTATGTTATATACTTTAGCAATTGAAAAATGGCAGATCTACAAGCTCATAGCGTGGCACTGAGTGCCGTACTACGAGCTTGTAGATCTGCGATTTTTGAAAAATCGTGAAAATGTGGCGCAAATCTTTGAATATATATTCTTTCAGAGCGAACGTTTTAACTCAAATCTTTCCATCTGGAGGGGGGGGGGGGGGTCCCTGGAACAACATATTTTCAGATGGGGGTTGGCGGCCAATTACATAAAAGTTTTGGGGTCCTTGACATGAAATATTGAGCACCACGGATATAGAAACATAGGTTTTTCAGAAAACTGTCAGGATTTAGAAGACTTAAATTTCCACATCAGGCAGACAGTGTGACGTAAGAAGCTAAAGACAAATGGAACCAAATTTCCAATGCACTATTTGAGACTGACGAATCCTCTCATCATGTACAGTATATTACTAGTGTAGAACTTGTCAACTACCCATTTGTCTTGACTGCACAGATGTGTACCACCAGACCAACTTTTGCCCCACAGGCTGCGAGAAGGCTACTTACTATCCAACACACATAATGTACTAGCTATGAACAAAGTAACGCACAAATTAGTAGATACAATAAAGGGATATACTACTGAAGGGTTAATGTAATTACATCTAATTTGAATATGCAACAACTAACCGATAACCAGAGGTAGGAACCACTGCTCTAGGCAACTTAACCACATGAACCCTACAATCCCTATTATGGGGCAAAAAATTGCAGAAAAGCGCAGAGCTCCGAGTTTGCAATGTGATGTGTTGCAAACTCGTAGACCGGCTATTTTAGGCCATGACATATGATGTTGACTTGAGGGGAAAAGGGAGAGGACCGAACATAGACGTCAACTAAGTAGGGTTTAAGTGATTAAGGTAAGTCCTGGTTAAATTGAAGCAGACAATTCGGGACAAATGATGACAATGATAGAGTACTAGTGAAATTGAACAACCCCGAGCCTATGAGAAAATCCCCAACACACTACCCCTCTGTAATAAATTAAAGGAACAATACCCCAAAAACACAAGTGCTGGACACGGGAGGTCATGTGATGTGCTGAAATTGTTTTATAAGGCTGTGGTATTAGGTGGAAGTAATATGCCAGGTCTTTAAGACCTGTAATCATTCATGGGCCAAAAAAGGCACTTACAAATAACTTGAACCATACCGTATGACTGCATACTAAAGAAAACCTGTGGTTTCAAAGACAGTAATCCCAGCAGCTTTTAGTGTTTTTAGTGTCCTGTCCCTTTAGAGTTACACATTTACACACTAAGCTCAGTCATGCAGGATGAGTACTCACTCCACAACATCGTCCTGATCAGCAAACTCTTCATCATTGAAGCCGAACTGCTCAATAAAATTGGACGTCATTTGTTGCATCTGATAATCAGAAAAGGCCTGGCAAAGCCCAGGACCAACGATAATGATATAGTCTTGGCTCTACAAAAAAGCTGGCACTTATTTACAATACAGCAAAGAGAAAGTGTGTGTGTGTGTGTGTGTGTGTGTGTGTGTGTGTGTGTGTGTGTGTGTGTAAAACATTCTATAATAATTGTGAGCATTACTTTGTGTTATAGTTAAAACAAACGCATGCATGAAGACGTCACAAAATGCTTTGAGATATTAGTTTAATTTAATAAAATGTTGTTTTAGATCTAGAACTGGATACTACAGTATATAATGTATCAGAGAAGGGCCCATAGCCCTCAGTACATTTACAATGGTAATCTATGATCCATTTTGACTCATTAAATGAAAATTATCTGGAGAAAGGAGAGAGAATGATATGTTCCATGAGAACTGCTCTACTAAACGTATGAGAAGTGCTCAACATTTGCTTTGAGAATGCGACTACTTCCTTGTTCCTTCAGAATTAAAGCGGAATTCCGGAATTTATTTCAACGAATAAAATGTTATTTTAACCAATGTGTATAAGTAGAATAATACAATATAGCCAACACATGTGACTTTGCTGGACGTGATCTCCATACTCTTCCATAGACATTTAGACCCAGGTGTCGAGTCGAACACTAACGAGTTGTATTCATTCAGTATTAATTTCATTGGTGCGACATACAACTAAGTAAATCAGGCATTAATCTCATCACAGACACTCGCGTGTCTCCTGATATGTACTGCTTGAACATCCATTTGGCTATGGGCCCAATCTGTGTGTGTGTGTGTATATAAATATATATAGGTCTTACTTGTTGTAAAGAGGAGTCCTGGTGGAAGCCGCTGTCTTTGAAGTCCACCTCGTCATCACTAGAAGAATGAATGTGGTGTGTGTTCACCTGGAAGTTAAGAGACAAGAGGTATGCAGTCAGAAACCTTAGGTTACCTAGGTAACCCCTGTTTTATAACAAAACGAGCAAGACAGCTCACTATGCTATGGGAGAGCGGGCATTCCGTTTGTGTAAAACCTCAGGGCCCACACCGGGCATGGGTTATGCTTCCTTTCCTCCTCCGCAGAGGAGAAAGGAGGTGGTCTAGAATTCAGCTGATGAAAGAGGTTGTCCAGACTAAATTTCTCATAGCAAGCTCTCAGGAATTGGGCTGGGTTAGCAAGTTAACTTCCCTACATGGGTCCACTTTCTTTATAAACTGGAATGAGACTCACAAGGTCGACAGTGTTTCTCTTGTTTGTGTCAGACAGTTGGCCGGAAATAAAGGCCTCCCATCTGTCTTTGTCCTCGTCTGGGAGCTCTGTAACAGAAACACACGCCATGAGAGGGCAGAGATTATTACCATTAAATCCTCAGATGACGGAAGCAAACAAGTTGGCATTTAAAAACATCTTACCAAAAAGAAAAAGAAATCTCTTGCCGCTTTTCTGTCGCAACACCACAATGCCACCATAGAAGCACACAGGTTTACTCTAAAAAAAATAGAAACCAGGCCTACTGCTAAGGGTGCCACGGTTTATGGTATAAAACCGAACCGTACGGTACGGCATACACGGTTCAATACGCCCTTATGCACCGCGCTCTTTCGGTTTGCAATTAATTAATTTCTTACAACTCTGCCTAACAAATGTCAGTAGCTTTTCCCACAATTAGTGGGAAAAGCTGCTAAGCGACTGTGTCCATACCAGAGATGAGTTGCTGTATTTGTGGTCCATTAGGCCCTTTGTCACAGTTATGAACTATAGAGTTAGCTATTCTAGTCAGGTGACCCATGTATCCTCGCCGGCGACCACCCTCCGCCCTGAAACAAACAAACACAAACAAACCGTTGTTAATGTTTGAGGGAATTACCCAGACTTGTAATTATTATCAAAAAAACCTTAAAGCTCAAACTTAATGCCTTCACCATTACATGCTTGAAACAACATTTGAACACAGTATAATAACTGAGGAACACACACTGCTACACCAACTGAATGGACATCGTATACTCTATTAAATAAAAGAATACTCACTGCTCTTTCTCATTGGAACTCCAGGCCTCCACAATTCTCTGTATAAACTGGCACTTTTGAAACAGCTGCGATAGAGAGAAGTGAACACTGTTGTATGTAGCCATATGCCTCAGATATAAAACCATAATGTCCAAGTAAAGGGAAACAAAAGGATGTTCAATACGGACCTTTGACTGGCAGTAATAAAGGTTTATGGGCACAATGTCCCGTTCCCCAGCTGAACACGATTAACGTCAGGTGTGAATGTTAAATGAGTCAAATGCTAAGCTTACATGTTTGACGAGTATGCTTTCTCTGGGGTGGTCCTGATCTGTGTCTGACTGGCTGTCTGCGCTGTGTGTGGGGGCGGGAGGCATGGCCAAGATCATGGCTGTGCAGATCTCCACCTGAATATGGAGGAAGTTGTTCCAGATGTATTTGAAATACATGTCCTGTTGTGGGAAAACAAAAGAGAATATTTAAGACATGTGCAACTCACTCTTCCATTGTTGAAAATATGACAATGCTGTGGAGGAATGTTAATTAGGTTGTTCAGATTATTTTATCGTGGCTCAATATTGTAAACTTTGATAAAAATGCAAGGAAAGGAAAAGCCATTATTTTAATATTCAACTTTGTCACTCATCCAAACAGTGCAGCAGTGCAGCGATGCGAGGCTCAGAGATTAAATCCTAGCACAAAGTGAACCCAATGTGTGGATGGCCTGCTGCCTTGCAGCAGGTACAAGTAGCATGGGATCCAGTAAACCGTAAATCACTTTAGACAACAAACAGTCAGAGTGACTGATAAGCCTGGCATGGAAGACTAGGGAATGGGTATCGTAAAGGTTTTATCCAATACCGGTGCATTTTTAACTAAAATATGGGCTTCTGGGAGAGCCCTGGAACTACAGAATTTGAGTTGGGGGTAAATGGAGATAATTCTGGGGGTCCTTGACATGAAGGTTGAGCACCGCTGACATAGAAACATGGGGTTTTCAGAAAGACGTTAGGATTTAGAAGTCTTTTTTTTAATCGACCTCAGTCGATTAAAGAAGGTGGTCAGTAGACCGAAGAAGGCCAGTAGACCGAAAGCTTGCTAAATAAATACATTGATTGTGCGCAGATCTGAGTGTGCAGAGCTTCCCTTTATTTCTTTCTCAATCGACCCTAGTCCAAAATGGGTTAAAACGGTATGGATACCTTAGCGGTACTGGAACAAATACTTTTTTCATTCATGTCATTCAGTATAACAAAACTCCTCTTATGTCTCTGCACATTATTATTTTGCGAGAAAGACTTAACACTTGAATTAGCTTCCAAAGACTTATGCAACTGCACAGCAGAGAGACTTAACACTTTAATGTGCTTTCAAAGGAGTTATGCAACTATGTAACAAAGTCTCAACTGTACAACAGCAGAGCCGCGCAGCAGCACCAACCACGCAACCAGTGCACACACCAGGAGGTTCCACCAGCAGCAGATAGATGGCCAAACATTGTAAAAGAGCAGCCAGACAGGATTTCTTTTGTTCCTTTTTTGTGCACGCTGCTTCTCCTGACTGATCAGTCTGTTACAAAAACGCACTGCTTTATATTGACATAGGCTCATCAAATAAAATTGACTGTCCACTGTCCAAGTGGTTTTCTCTTCTGTTGTAGAGAGACAATAAAGGTTCAATAATTAAACAAAACCATATTTTTTTCCATAGGCTTTTCAAAAAGTATTTATTTAAAGACGTTTACACCGCAGACAAAACCAACTCGGCTCGTGACAAATCATGACAATAAACACAATGTTTTGGGCCGATCAAATAATTAGTAAGAAGAAAAACAAAACAAAAAGTGTTGCACCCTGACTTGTTTTTTCTTCTTTCTAAATCATTTGATCTGCCCAAAACATTGTCATGATTTGTCACGACCCGAGTTGGCTTTGTCCGTGGTGTAAACGTTTTAAAATAAAATACTTTTTGAAAAGCCTATGGGGAAAATGAATGGGGAATCATTTCCTGGGCCAATCGTCGTTCTGAAACGGGGCGGGACTGCGGCGGTCTATATGGGCCTCCCGTTTTCACTCTACACAAAATATCTTGGCCGGAAATATCTATAAGCACAGCACATTGTTGTGAGCTTGTACATCACCTATTCCCTCCAGAACAGGGATGCTAGGGTTTGAGTAGGTGAACAACACCGTCTGCATAGAGTAGATCATGAAGTGGACTAACAATTTATACTTAATTTTCAGGATTACATTTTAAAAACAGAGTAATCTACAGAAATGTGTTTTGCGTAAATCGGCCTCATGGCCATTGAAAAATATTTGGGGCAGAGGTTCGTCGTTAGCATCCAGGGAATGTGTGTGCAAAGTTTGGCATGGATCGGGCAAATGGTGGCGGAGATTAGCTGGTAACGGACGGACGGAAGGAAGGACGGACGCACGGAAGCCGGAAGGACGCACGCACACACACACACACACACACACACACACACACACGGAGTGCAAAACATACTCTCTCTCCATGCCTTTGGGCTGGTGGAGACAATTATCTTATCTACAAGTTCAAAACTGCTAGTACATCTGCAATGTGTGTCACCGTAGCACAACAACGAGGTAGGGCACGGATTTACAGAGAAAAAAAAAGTATGGCGATAAAACGTTTTTCAGAAAACATTTGTAGAATCTGGTCTCAGGAATAAGTCAAAAGACTAGCGTTCTCTACTCACAAGTATAACTCCCAAAGTGTTGAGGTTGATGAGTTCCGTGTTGACGCTGTGCGTGTTGCTCTGCAGCAGGCTGGCCACCAATCGGACCACGTTGAGCCTTGTGTTCCCCACGGGGGGGTCCAGGACGCCCCACGTCGTCTTCATCATGCTCTTCTGTTGGGAGGAGGACGGCACAAGAACAGTCCTTAGGGATCATGTGCACAGCAAGAGGCCAAAATATACATGCATGCATTGTGGCAGTGTTGACATTTAAACCCGAGTTAAAAACAATCGCTCTGAAAGAATATATATTCAAAGATTTGCGCCACATGTTTTACGATTTTTCAAAAATAGCAGACCTACAAGCTCGAGCTTGTAGATCTGCTATTTTTTCAATAGCTAAATTATATATATGCAAAAGTATAGGCCGACCGTTACGGTAAAGTCCCAGACAGTGGTGGATTTACACAAAGTGCGTTTACTGTACTACTGTACAACTTTGAGTATTTCCAATTACTACTACTTTTACTTCTACTCCACTACAATCCCAGGCAAATATTGTGCTTTTACTCCTTACATATTTCAGTGTAAAGCTTCCTACCGGTATACCCCTATAGTAGGGGCAAAAATCGCTAGGTACGTCTGGCGATGCGATTAGATCCTGATTAATTGGTCTACACTACGATTCGATTAATCCCGATGAATCACTCACTGTTACTTAGCATAGGGAGAGAGAATGGTGATTTTGCGCTAATTTGTCTAAACGTGCCGCGAATTTTGCACATACGTAGCCAAGGGCCTGCTCTAATGATTTATCTAGGGCGCCAGAGTCGGCGACCTTCAGGGGCACATTTGGGAAGTTGCTATGGCCAAAGTGGCCAATCCGAATGGTTGGTTTTGGTTCATTTACCTTTGGGGGTTCAAGTAGCAGCTGGTGAAAGTCTTTGAGTCTGGGTCTGACGGCCTCCAGGATGCTGTGGTTGACTGAGAATGAAGGGTGGGACATACCAGGCGGACATTCCATGTGACCCTCAAACCTGGACAGGACCATTATATATATACATAAGAAAAAGAAATAGCATTGGTCATTCTTGTCGATACTGAAGTTGTCAACGCTGGCCAAGAGTGGACCAGCATAGAATTAAATCTAAAGCTTGCTTTGCCACCCCAGGAACTGACAACTTTGCCGTTATTCTCAATAATTAAAAACTATTCCATATGACTTACGCCGGTCTCCTGGTCTCAAATAGCGTGAGAAGGATCTGGATAACACTGACGATGGCCGACTCATTCTTCTCCTTGTCAAAGATGTTGGACAACAGCTGCTCCACCGTCTCTTGCCTGTGGAGATGAGGAGGAGATGAGACAACTCAAGGGAGGACAGGAAAGGGTAGAGCAGGGATTGGAGACTTCAAATCCATACCATTTAAACAATTATATACATATATATTTATTTTACACTGTGAATAGTGTGGTAGTGTACACACTATGGTGGTATCCGATGCATGTCAGGGAGTAGCGTTTTTAGAAGAGACAGTTGTTTTAACTAGTGGTGGGGAAAAAAATCGATTAGTCAATTAATCGCGATGCCATCATGGGCGATAATTCATCGATGCACAAATGTCAAACATCGATTATATAATGTATTTTTTTTACCGGAGCAAAAGGGCGGAACTAATCCGCGACTGCGCTGCGTCGTCGTACCGGACCGTTTAGACCGTTTGTTTATTAGTCACACAGTGACTGAGTGATTAACAGTGAGTGATTAATCATGATTAATCGAATCATAACATAGCCCAATTAATCAGGATTAATCGAATTGTGATCCTCGGAAACGATGTGTAATCGCATCGCCAGGTACCTGGCGATATCCGCCACTAGTTTTAATACATACTTCTCCAATGTAGAAAGCAGCGGGTCAGGCTCAGAGCAGCCCTGGACTTGGAACATCTGGTCTCTGCTCAGTCTGATGATCTCACACAGGGACTGTGACGCATTAGAGTGCCTCTGGTTTAATAAAGACACAGAGAGCGTGATGACAGGGGGCAGAGATAAGGATAAACACAATGAATGAGTGTCCCTATGATGAAACTGATATTCTAACTTCTTTTTTTTTTAACACACAACCACCAGATGGCATACGTCTGCACTTTTAGGCTATATGCCATGCTTGAAAGAGAAAAACAAAAGAGAAGGAAATAAGACTCACATCTTCATCCTGAGCAGACTGCACCATGTCTACGAGTCTCTGAATCACCTTCTCCTCGTTTAACCACTGAAGGAATACACAAAGAAGAGGGCAGGGTGTTGGAACAGTGAGACATTATTCCGACACATCGTGCAAACTAAATGCAGAAAGACAACATTTAAACCCAAAGGATAATGGCCCTAATTTACAAAAGAAAACTGCACTTCACAGTGATTTCTTTGTGTTATATATAATGTATATATAATTTATATTAAACGTTTAAGTAACATGCTTACATGGAAGACACGCCGACATCATTCAAATGATTTAAATCAGTCATGGCAACTGAGCATTTGTGTGTGTGTGTGTGTGTGTGTGTGTGTGTGTGTGTGTGTGTGTGTGTGTGTGTGTATCAGAGGAGGCATGTGCTCGTCTACATCCTCCCCAACAAAACAACCAGTATGGGTCAGCAGTAACATTAAGGCTACAGCACCAGGGGGAATTGATTGATTGATTGAAGTATTTATTAAAAGTTTGCAGAATTCCAGTACATTTCAAGCACAACTCAATACAAAAAACTGTCAACTGTGAGTGGATGACCAATAAAGCACAAGACGTGTTTACAAGAGGGTCCACCTTGTTCAATTCATCATAACATTTAGAGACATACAAATATACACTTCTATATTGACATAATGACTAAATTGGGAGAAAGGGGGGGTGGAAAATAACTGAAAAGAAGAAGATTTTCAGGCCATGCCAGGCAGCCAGACAGTAACGAAGTGGGGCTAGAGTTTCAATTTCAAGGACAGATAAGTTCCTTTTTGGTTGGTTTATGCATAATATGATTATCCTAGATCTGTGTTGGGTTGAATGGGTTCTACAGTTGATTGATAAATGAGGGCCAATAAGTGTAGGTTACGGGAGTGGTTTTCAACTATTTTCATATCCAGCATTTGCGCCACAGACCATTTGATGAGATTTATCCTCTCAGGCCCAAAACTTAGAATATGCTGTTGTCGTTGGATAAGATCTTGTTCACATTTCCATGCTGTATTGATGTGGTATCATAGGAGAGATAACAGGCAAACTTTTATCAAAATAACAATTATTCTACATTCTCCAACTGTGTAAACTTCTTGTAAGTTCATTAATGCAGCTGTATTTATCTCTTGAGAACGTAAAACACACATTTTACAATATAAATTGGGGTCTCAGAGATAGAAATAGCATTAAATGTGGGTTCGTAATAACCGAATGCATGTCAAACCGAGGGTCCTTGAAATGAAAATAGTTGAAAACTGCTAGAGCTGTAAAAATCTTCTCTTATGGGGGTCCCTGGCATATCTTTTCTAATGGGGGTCCGTGGGCTAATGAGTCATTTTGGGGGTGACCTCGACATGAAAACGTTTGGGAACCACTGGGTTATGGTACAGAGGACGTGTGTTGTTATTCCATTAGTCTCGCGTTGCCAGACTGTTGCCTCTCACAATTTCCAAAATGCTTCCATAATACAGTCTGGAGCAACAGAAGTTCTATCATGAGTAAAATATACAAAGCAGAAGTGGAGCCTCCTCCCCACTTCCGTTTCGTCTTTACAGTCGCGCACATTATCCTAATATAAATATAAATTGTCCAAGCATAGCTTGTTGCTTAGCAGAAAAGGAAATTATAAAAAAGCTCTAAAGATATTTTAACCCATTTTGGGCGAGAACCACTTTGTTTTAAACATTGTTATAATTTAGCTATTGAAAAAATAGCAGATCTACAAGCTCATAGCGCGCCACCGACTGGCGTGCTACGAGCTTGTAGGTCTGCTATTTTTGAAAATTCGTTAAAATGTGGCGCAAATCTTTTAATTAGGGCTGTCAAATGATTAAAAAAATGTATCAGATTAATCACAGATTCAAAATTAATTTAATCATGATTAATCACCATTCGAACTATGTCCAAAATATGCCATGTTTTCCTGTTTATTGTTGTGGAAATGGAAATATAAATGACAGAAAGCGGATATACATTAGTTTTTTAATGTATTTTGTTTTCTAATGCATTTAGTATAGCCATGATGTGATGTGAGCATTTGTAGGCCTAGCCTACACTTTGAGTTAAATGAACACTGGCTTTTGGCCATGTAGACTGGGGTCCCCAGATGAAGTCACTAATGTTGCTCTGGAGAGGGAAGTCTGGAACACTCTGGTGGAGCCGTTGCCCCCGCAACCCGACTACGGATAAGCGGTTGACGATGGATGGATGGATGGATGGATGGAGACTGGGGTACCAGTCCAGAGATGAAAATCATAATGAAATGGCCTAGGCTACTTTCTTTCAATTTAATTTGGGGGTCCATTAAAATAGCTGAGAATCAATGGGTTAAACTGTAGACTACAGTTAATTCACACAATACAATAATGTCACATGAGCATTTTTTAAACAGGGATTGAAGGGACTGCGCCGCTCTATAGGCAGACAAAGTAACACAACAGAGTTACAGAATCAAACCACTAGGCAACGCAACTACGTACAATACACAAGCTATCTCTCTGGTGTTGTTCAATCATGACTGTGTGCTACACAGTGACAGATTTGTTATGCTCTGGACGTTCCTGAGCCGCGCGCACGGGCGCATGTTAGGGGGAACACTAACATGCGTTAAATATTTTAACGCAATTAATTAACGCCGTTAACGCATTATTTTTGACAGCATTACTTTTAATATATATATTCTTTCAAAGTGAATGTTTTTAACTTCAAATATATTTTCGTGAACAGAAATGGCAGCCTCCTTACTCGGATTTCGGGAGGTGTAGTTCCAGACTCAGAGATTGTGGAATAGTTCCAGCTACTCACGTTAAGTACATCCTGTCTGAGCTGCTGCGGTTCAATGCAGGTAAGGATCCTCAGCAGCAGGTCCATGATGGCCGACGTGCCGATGTGTTTGATCATCAAGTCTACAAAGTCTTCCCGTTTCCGCAGAAACTCCACTATCTGTCGACACACACACACACACACACACACAGGTTAGTGCTCATCAGGTGTTTTTGAATTATGTTAATGCCCTCAAGAACATTGAGGTTTTCTGAAAAATATTTATTCCAATTTTTTCAAAAATATCATGTTGCTATATACTGTACATACAATTTAGGCATTTAGCAGACGCTCTTAATCCAGAGCGACTTACATTAAGCAAGAACAAAACAAGAACTAAACATCATATACATATAGACTAGTTATCATGAATCAAGCTACAAACTTAACAGTGAAATGTATCTATATAGGCATTCGCCTGTAAGGTCGTTGGGCTAGGGCGAGTGCTACAGGCCAAGATGGAGTCTGAAGAGGTGGGTTTTCAGACTACGGCGAAAGATTGGGAGTGAGTCTGCAGTTCCGATTGTAATGGGAAGTGCATTCCACAGTTTTGGAGCCAGAAGGGAGAAGAGTTTGGGACGTGTGGAGCGTTGTCCCGGCGTTTTTAGTGAAGGTACTTCCAGCTTCCCTGCGTTGGCTGATCAGAGTACGCGGGAGGGTTTGTAGTAGGGATGTCCACGATACCCCAATTTCGATATGACCAGATATGACAAAAATAAGGGACGATACCGATACAGCATCGGGACATCTCTAGTTTGTAGGGTTTGATCAGACGTGCAAGATCTGGGGGGGCCATGCCTTTGGTTGCTTTGAATGCCAGCATCACAGTTTTGTTTGTTTGTTTCTGTGCGGGCAGCGACCGGGAGCCAATGGAGGGAGCGGAGAAGCGGGGAGACATGCGAGACTTTTGGCTGGTTGAAGACCAAGCAAGCTGCGGCATTTTGGATCAATTGGAGAGGCTTAAGTGCACATGCTAGTATGCCACAGCAACAAGAACCCCAAAAGGCGTTCCCGTTCTGAAGGGTAAAAACACCAGAAGGGGCTCCCATCCTGAATGGGTTAAGTACATTACAGACAACACAACACAAACTGCACACACCTGTTCAGGCTTGCGTCCTATTAGTATGGAGAGGACCTTGGAGAAGAAGCTGGCCAATAAGGGGTTAAGAGGCGGCTCGCTCTGGAGGAAGCCATAGAGTTTCATCAGCAGGCTCTCGTCTTCTCCCAGTCTGTCGTTGATCTGGCCCACGTCCGACGTCAGCAGTTCACACGATATGTTGGGGTACCTTGAAAAACATTAATGACAGCTGTGTCCTCATCGGTGTAATGATTTATTATCCCCATTACATGAAAAACCTACTACAATGAATAACATAACTGACAGTCTTCTATAAACAAATGCATAGACATGTAAAAATGCGCGGAGTCCGCCACTCAATCTCAAACACAGAGTTCCTCACAGAGATTAATGTAATTAAAGAATTATAGATTAACTGCTCTCAGACATGATACCAACTGGGCCACCACCATTTCGTTTATTGTGATTTTTAAGCATATTGGCGACCGTTTTGTTCAAATCATTACAATTGTATATCCAATGAAGTTGTATTTTCCTAAATATTGACACCTCATAACCTAGACAAACAATAGCCCTGCTCATTACATTGCACGAATAGACTGTATGTACTTAAACCCAAGTCTCCCAAGGCGCCGTTTCTTAAAAGCCATGCAGCTGCAAATATACGTGTGCATTTGTAGCATACAATGCTTGTTCCACTCACAATCTATCAAACGGGTACATTCAAGCAATCTCAATCTCAAGTGTAAAAAGAAAAAAGTAAAAGCAGCAGCGTTTTCACTTTTCAGTGGAAATAAGCCAAGTTTCGGCACAGTGGCACCATCATAAACTAAGGGAGTCACACCTCAGAGCAGCCGATAGTGTCTGAAGATGGTGATGATGAAAATAGTGTTGAGGGGTGTGTATTGTGTACATATAATTGTGGTTTGCTTTGTCACTAAATGATAAGTGTTGTAGTCTGATAGCTCGCTGCTTTACATTTGCCAGGGTAGATTATCAAGCCAGTCCAACAATTTGACTAATGACTTGAGTTCCTCCGGGCGATGGATCAGCTGAACGTTAATAAAGTAATGCTCTCAGTTAATAAAGTAATGCTCTCATTTGTAAAGGAGAAGAAAAAAAGTTACATACTTTGACATCACAGGACCAAATAGGCTAATAAAACATGGAAGGACATTATATAAGCCTTTTCAACTGAACTACTTTGCTGTTTTGTTTTTTTTACCTTTCTTTGTAGTCGTTAAGTCCCCACCAAAGAGGTCCAGGTGTTCTTTTGTGCAAAAACTCCTTATTGGCTATTTCCCCTACCATAAGCCCTCAATGAATTGCATTGAATGGGAATGGGGCGTTGTGCTAATTTGCTTATTTCCATCAAAAAAAGTAGTAAAGAGTGCCACTTGGGATATTATTTACATTATGAAGAGAGGATATATACAAAAATATATATAATTTTGAGCGATGGAAATAAGCGAATTAGCACAACACCCCATAGCCTCATTCAATTCAATGCAATTCATTTAGGGCTTATGGTAGGGGAAATAGCCAATAAGGATCTTTTGCACAAATGAACACCTTGGAAAGAAAGGTAAGAAAGCCTTTTAGTATGGAATTCTCCTTTAAACTCGGTGCCAGTTTACCATGCAATACTAGCAGCAGCTTACTTGTATTTGACCTTCTCTTCCACATCGGTGTTGGGCTCCTGTGTGATGAAGGTGACCAGGTCCTCCATGCACGGCGGCCTCAGCAGGAAGTCCACCAGCTTGTGGTTCTGGGATTTGCACTCCTGTAGGACGTCCTCCTCGTCCATCACCTCCGTCAGCGTCACATCCTCCTTCTCCAGCAGCGTGTCGATGTGGGACGTGGTGTGGAGGTCAAACTTCCAAAACATAATGGCTCTGGAGGGAGAGGCACAAAACAAAACAGCAAATAAGAATATATATAGACATTCAATACAATAGAGGAGGGTATGCGCATGCTTAAAGTGAATGGCACATAGTGGCAAAGCAACATTTAAAGTGAGTTTAACATTGGTTAATGTTGTTTAATGCAATCAGATAGGACTTTTCTGTGTGGATGTATGGGCTGTCAAGGCCAGGAAAGTAGTTTTTAGCCACTCAGTAGGTGATCCTGCATAACTTCCTGGTTTGATGAGGTCACACGCATACCCTCTATAGAATCAATGTTCATTTTCTGTTGATTCATTTTACATGTTTCACATTATCTTACTTCATTGTTAATGATAGTGTTATTATATTTTGGCATTTTCTTTTCGGTGAGAGCTAAGGTACTCTAAATCAGGGGTTCGAAAACGTCTTTAAACCAGGACTCAATTTTTTTGGGGCAATTTTGTTTGGCAACCTCGCAAGGCCGAAACACCGGAAAAAAGCATATTTTAAAGAAATCAACATTTATTAGCAAATAGTATATTTACAGCTCACTGCGTCTTATCAACAATCAACATAGTTTGAAAGCCATGTAAAAGTGTTTGACAGATTTGTAAATGGAAGCACACAGTATACTACAAAGACGAAAAATAAATGCAATCACAAAACTCAATAAATTAAAATTATTTTCTTTTTTGTTGTCAATCATAAACTTCAATTTTCAGGCATATTGTAGAAAAAAATTAAATTTTTTGGCCAATGGTAACTATCTAGACAATAGACATTACAGCAATATGTTATGTGTGATTTCCAGAAGTCTGCTCAAAACGAAACTACTCTCACCAGAAGCAAAACCCCAAAACAATACATGGTTTGAGCTCATACCAAGCTCCGAGTCATGCTCTGAAATATATCTTTTAACCGTAGGAGCATTTATTCCCTGACACACAATCTAAAGTAAACTATACATACAGTGCACTGCTACGTTCACAACTTTTTATTTATTGCATATTTACATGATTTGGTTTTGCAGTTTCTAAAAGTAACAACTGAAACAGTGCCTACTGCTGCCCAGGGGTGGTATGATATAACAACCATATGTAAAGAAGGAAAGAGATATGCACATCCCAGTATTTAAAATACAGTGCTGGATCCAAAAAAATCATCAAACGAAGAAGAAAAGTGGAATGTCCACACAAGATATAATTCTCCTCCCAGTCCTTTTTATTTCAACCTACAACAACATTTCACCACTCCAGGCTTTCTCAAGTACTGTGACATATCACATAATCACAACCAACCATTTACACCCAAAGCACCCCTCCAGGTTATGGAATCTAAACAGGGACACCACAGTAACTCCAGGATATGGAATCAACCCAACAGGAAGGACACACTTTGCTTGTAACACACTGAGGCAGAATGCTGCTTTAGTATACCTTTAAAATACTCCAAAAACAAGGCTACTTTGCCTGCTATTCTAAATGTGAATGTTCACGTTACGATCATGCGTCTTCTCGATATGCTGACTGATTGACTATTGATTTAGTTCAAGTTGTGCATTGCCGTTTGACGGGCAACCGCCCGGCCACAAACCATGGATTAGTTCTCCTATCACTTTGGTTTATGGCCAAGCAGCAAGGCGTGTTTTCGTTTCTTTTATGCCTTCATTACATTCATGTTGTATCACGTTTATATTTCATTATTTATGCTTTATTTCAACAGTTTGACGTTGGTTGATTTGTGTCTGCAAGAGTTACACAATAGATCCACCAGAATGAGAAAAAACAAGCCGGCTTGTTTTTTGGACCACTGAAGGGAGTGATTTATTTTAAAAAATATATATAGTTTGAGTAGCCTAAAATACAGCTAAAATTGAAATCTAATTATGACCTAAAATAAAGTAAATTACTACAATTAGCTAACAGAACATCTCAAAAAGTAATACAACTCACTTCAAAATAATAATATTATTATACAGTGATGGTATAGTTTAAAATTGTACTTTCTATAACTACCTGTGTGTGTTGGAGTCCAGAGAATGGAACTCAGATTAAAAAGAGACGGTATAATTTCTGCTCTTTGGGAGTTGTGGCCCATTCCAGGCTGGCCAGACGGACAGACAAGTAGGCAGGGACGGCAGGCAGGCAGGCAGACAGCAGTGACGGACAGACAGACGGCACACGACACATACAGCAGCAGACAGCAGCTCCTCAGCAGAACATCAACGGACGGCACTCACCTGACAGAGAGGAACAGAGTCAACAGACTGAGTGTTACAGAATGGTAGTAGATAACCCATTCTGAACTGAGATCAGATTCTAAAAATGTCTTCTATATCCTGACAGTTTTCTGAAAAAGCTATGTTTCTATGTCAGTGGTTCTTCGATTTTTCAAAAATAGCAGACCCACAAGCTTGTAGATCAGAAAAGGAATGAAGAGTTACAATTAGCGACTGGATGAACAACAGCCAATACAATATACAGCTTCTGCACTGGTCCTATTTAAAAACTAGTTAACACAAAAACTATTTAGCATTATTAGTACAAACCACCTACTGGGATTTATCCATCAGTTACACATTGACAATACTTCCTCTTCATGGGAGCATGAAAAACATCCTCATTCACTCATGCAGTCTGTCAGTACTCAGTACTACTCCAGAAGGCTACCACCTCAACGGCTATCAAAACTGTGTCAACACACTACATTACCATGGAGACCCAACCAACACAAAAGAATCCGTCTAGAAATGGATCAATGAAATATCACAACAAAACCATGAAACAACTTCCATAAGTGCAACATTGTGTTCTTACTGAAAGGAAAAAAAAAAAAAAAATAGCATAGAAAAACAATTTTACTGTCCTCACAGTACCTCTGGTAGGTTGTATGACTGAAAGAAAACTTTATTTCATAGTACATTACACAGACTACATCGAGTAGAGCAAAAATAATTACTCAAATATAATATTAGCCAATGGTCAGCACTGAGGTACAATACAGGATAAATTGAGGAAAAATAAAGATTGGGATAAATGTCTAAGAGAAAAGCCCATTAATAGACAATAGCAATGGAGGGACACAAAGGCTCCGCCTACTTGCCTTGATTATATGTAATCCAGTAAAGTGGCATGGAACCATAATCTTTACTGTCCGGTGATCAAAGGATCAGAGCAATACCAAAACAATCTTCATTAGAAACCAACAGAAATATTTGATGAAGACTGTTAACAGCACAAAAGGCAGCAAATTGGTAGGTCTTTCCAAGATGTAGTATGATATGATAGTAGGCTCTATTTTCGTCCATGCTAAACCCCTTATCCCTAGACCTCTTTAGCTTTTTCTATTTTGAAAAACATTTTTGAATACACAACACATTCCCTCCCGTTACTATAGGCAGGATCGTGAGGCCAGTGAAATGCGGGAAAAGGCGGAGACCACTTCCGCCCGACCCGGAAGTGATAGCCCTCCATATTTGAGCCACATCCTCATTCTAGGCTGTGTATCAACACGCGATGTATTAACTTTCTTAGCACGATCAAAGATTAGGGTTTTATAAAGTCCCAAAGATCTGTTTTTTTGTTGGGCAGTGTTATTTAATTGTTCTGGTCACTACTGGTCATTGAAGGTCTTTGACCAAAACGTTGCTTAAATAATAAAAGTGTTCAAGTGCAGACGGTATGTGGGTCATTGTGTACTTTGTGTGCATTGTTTTTTAATACATTGATCCCTGGGGGTGCAGACGTTTATCCGACATACCAAGTCCCGACAGTCATTAGTCCGACAACAACATCGTTCCCGAGTCGGGTTACAAAACACACGTGCTGCGGGTTAGAAAACGCCCGTCGCTCCCGACATGTGCCGCGGGACTGTGTTTGGGTAGGCCGGTAGGGTGTTGGACAAATGACTGTCGGACTCTTGGTATTTCGGGAAAAATCCGATCCCTACCTAGTACATACACACCCGTCTCTAAGACGATCAGGTGTACATAAGACTTTGTTTCCTTTTTTTGTTTATTACAAAAATATCAGTTTGGGACACAACCTGACCAGTGCACACCCTCAACCCCTCACAGTCAGTCACCCACCAACATACTGTAAGTAAATTCCCTCCACCCGTGGTAAACACTGACTCAAGCACTTCAAAGCACCTGATCAAAGTCCTGCCACGCAAACTCTAGTCCTGCTGTAATGTGGGTCAGTGAGTTGTAATGTTATACCGTATGTGGCGCTGCCCTCCCAATCTAAATAGTAACAAGATAAGCACAGCATAAGGAAAACTGTTGAATAAAGAATATCTTCAGATGAACTGAGTTCAGAACTTAGAAGTACTGAAATGTGGTGGTCCATATGAAATGACAAAACTACTGTACACAAAGATTACAATTCTTTTGTAGTTCATGCTCTGCATAATTGGCAGGTTTACATAAGTCTGAGGTTCCCCCTATAGGCAAAAATAATGAGGGTTCCGGCATAATTTCTAACCTTGAATTGCATGTCACACAGCTAGAGGCTTTCCCTTGGCTTACACAAACAAGTAACCATGTGACAAAAAAAACAATCAATAAATCGTTAACCACCATAATTCAGACAACATCCATTTCCAGCTTTCTCTCGTCTTGAACATGGATTCTCTGGTTGCCGGGTGATACTCAACAATTACCATCAAATGCATCACCTCAAGGGCATGTCTAGAGACTGTGTTTAAGGTCTATCCCCAACAAGCCCCTGACAGTTAGCTACATATCTAAAAGTAGAGAATAGCTGATGGCATTGGCAGAGTGCCATATCAAAGCAAAATGACAATTATTCAAGCAAGCTAGATAAACATGACAGCAATTAACTAGCTAGCTAATAATGGCTGCCTCTAAAACTAGTTTCAGAATTCTAATAAAAACAATTCAGTATATCAGACATTTTACAGTACAGTTGGTAACCTGCACTGGTCTGGAATCAAAAGGGTGCCCGACGCGAAACCACAAGAAATATTACACCATTCCACCATGTTCAAGATCTCAATGGAGAAACTAGTCTACATCAAACATGAACCAGAGCAGCTGATGTTTTATTATTCACTCACAGGAAACCGTAGCCGTTGTTGGGTTTCCAAAATTCAACAGACATAAATGATATTGTTTAGAAAACAAAAGTGGCTCCTCTATAGAGTCCAGACTGGTTAAGCTGGAGCAAATATACACATTATTTCTGTAAATTACTCGCCCTACTTGGACAGAGAAATCCAAAACATTAAGTTGTATGCAAAAGGCTATGTCTACAGAGCGAGGATCGTATATTTGTACTTTTGAATTATAGCTATAATTGACAATTATTAATATAATAATGTTCAAATGGCCAAATAATCCACTACACCTACTGTATAAGATGTATTGTACAGTACAGGTAAACCTCATAAGACTCGTAGATCTGTCAACAGGACAGCAAAACTGTAAATATTAAGATTCTTGCTTGGGTTAACACAAGAAAGACGAAATCTGCTAAGCTGTGTGAATACATACAAGTGACAACTGACAATACGTTGAAACCTTGAAAATAACGTTTCCCCGTTTCTAGCGTACATGAAGGCAACATTCGACAGCAAGAGGCCGATGGTCGGTGGCCCAGTTACATCTGTCTGGCATTGTAAGCCAAGACTGGACAACATAATGGTTAACCTGGGTGGGCTAAACGAGCAAATCACATCCGAGAGGGACCACAATCTGTGGACCAGCAAGATAATAATCTTATCTAATACTTATCTTTGAGTCTGAGATAATAAACCACCAAGTTGACTCAAATTGAAAGCAAAAGAGTCAACGTTACCTAATTTCTTCATCGGGGCCCAAATCAGACCAATAGGTTAGCTAACGTTAAATACATAATACAGGCCGTGGTGGAAAGCTTGGCTAACCGCTAGTGTTGCTTTGACAGCTAGCGTTAGCCAACTTAGCTACCCCACAATTAAGCGAAAACTAGCTACACAGCGATAGCAAGTACAGCTAATAAGGCAGTCAACCAACGTTAGCTTAGCAAATATAAACATTAACCGGCTGACTTCACGTTGCCATAAATCTGTTTTAACAAGCTATCATGTACACGCGGATATGAAACACAACATAACCATAGCTAATTAACCACTTGGCCATTTTAAGATGGCCCAAGTATGCTGAATTCTTGCTAGCGAGTTAACGACAGCCGGCTATGTATGTAGGACTGTGGGTTAGTCGTCAGTCCGTGTCTTTTTCCAACACGAAGTGCATGGGACCGGGCAAGTGCACCTACCTACCAATTATCAGCGGCAAACGGCGAGTCTCCGGCATGTAGCTTATTTGGCCATGAGCCTGAAGTGTCGACAGAAACGTACAAACCGACAGCGCGCAGACCCGTAGGGGAAAATAAAGCGTTTAAAAGTGATTCTGACAGGCGCGAAAAATGTAAGATTATCACACAGGGGCTACTTTTCAAGATGGCGGTTCCGTCAACTCCGACGACCCTTCCCCCACTACGATCGTAGGGTCTGTCAGTCAGAAGAGTTTCTGAAATGCTATTGGTTTTCGATCCCGTAGCTCAAAGCTCACGCTGCGATGTGGTTGGCTGGGGGGCTGCTAGTTCTGGGCGGGGTGTACTTGATGTAATTTATTTTTTACCGTGGTTACTGGATAATCGGTGCATTGCAACGATTCTGAAATTCAGCTCATAAATATGCATGTTTTCTCTTAAGCGTCACTACAGGTTTCATATGTATTGTTTCAGTTGAGCGCAATGTACAGTAGTATTAATTGATCATATAAAGTGACAGCTATTCAATAAAAAGAAATGTTATGCTAAAATCAGCAGAGGCGTTCTTCATCTGGTTTGACTATGCACATTGCTGCACGACTCGACTAAAGTAAAGAGTCGGATGTTGATGATATGCATTCATCAGCCAACACTCCCCACTGACAGGTAGTTACCCCCCCCCCCCCCCCCCCCCCCCCCCCCCAGACCAGAATTATGACAATGCCATGCATTCAAATGCTTACCAGTCGTTTTGGGAGCAAATATCTAATAATGAATGCCCACATGAGCAAACTGTTACATCTGACTCCAGTTAAAAGGGCCACAGATGTGATTGCATTACGCAAACTGTATGATGACATTGAGATACAATTAAGTAAGAAGCCTAGATTCAATGGGAGTTGTATCCGACATTATATGGAAACGTATTGTGCCCAATTCTCATGAAAATGATACCGGAGGAAATCACATTATAGGGTTCACTCGTCAAACTGGCGGTGATGAGGATGGTGATGGAAAGAACAATACGTTCAGTGTAAAAAAAAAACAACCTAATGTCATTTGTACAAAAAGAAGTGGAGAGCCGTGAGAGAACGGCCAATCTTACGCAAGGAACGCATGACCCCCCAGAGAGAGAGAGCGCTCAGAGCGCAACTGCATGGGAGAAAAGAAGGAAAAAAGGAAAACCTACAGCGGCGGCGCTGCCTCGACAGAGTTTCAGTCTTTCAGAGATGATTCAAAATGCATATTCTGTAATGGTAATCACAAATCCAAGAACTGTATTGAACTGACTGTTGAACTAAGAAGAGAAACACTGAGGAAACAAGGCAGGTGTTTTGTATGTCTGGTAGGCAGGCATGTCGCGCGTAGGCCTAATTGTAGAACGCAGGGCATTCACTGTGAAGAGTGCGGGCGCAGACACCACAAAACAGTTTGCAATCAAACAGCCAGTCAATATACAGCGCATGATAGACGCGCCGACCACGGCAACGACAGGCTGACCACAGTGACAGTGACAGTGTTGCAGATGCAGTTGTGTAGCAATTGCAACTCTGACAATAGTACAGTATTACTGCAGACAGCTATACCATTTGGATAAGATGCACATCATGCACCAACGCAAAGCCAAGTAGCCAGGTGCCTATTAGATGGGGGTAGCACCCGCAGTTTCATTAAAGAGGATATTTCCAGAGCACTTAACGGTTCTGTTATATATTTGTCCAAAGTCTGACATAAAATAGTTAACATATATATATACTACTCACATGCTTTATCCTCAGGATGGCGCGCCAGCGGCCATACAGCGATCCACTGAATTTACATTTTATAGAAACAATGTAGTCAGATATATTAGTGAACAGTGAAAGTTAATTATTCTATTGCAATATTTTGGCTATGAAGAAAAAACACATTTTATCTCCTCAAGTGGTCCCTGGACCACTGGTTGAAAACCACTGCTCTAGTGAGAACATAGAAATAGAATATGTTTGCAGCTGATGTGGACATGAAACGAAACATGAAATATGACCCCAAGTATATAGGCTACATCAACTAAAAACAACACAATCCCCATTCCCCATACCTTCTCTTTAAATAGAACATTGTTGCCACCTACTGGACATGTGCAGTTACTGCAGCATGAAACCAGTCTTCAGTTCATACTTCAGGGTTTTTGGAGTTGAAACTTGACCTGCATTTTTGCAGCTCTATCTTGTGTGGGTGAAACTAACTCACCGATGTTCTGTTGTAGTCTTAGATGCATACAATGTATTATTAGCCTATACATGCATATTAAATGTATCACTAGTCCCAAGCAGAGTTGGACATAATTTCTGTTTTAGTTTAGGCCTACTAAAGAGCTGGAGAATACTCATTCCTTTGTCAATGTGAACTTCAAACACTATGTAGGGTCTGAATCATGCCTGGTATGATCTGTTGTTCTTGGACCTCCTTTACAACTTGAGCAATTCTCCAGTGAACCTTTTTTAACAACCATAACCTTCACACAAATGACATTTTTCTGGATCAAAATGTCTGCTAAAGCAACCAACTCCACCACCTCTCTCTCCCCCTCTCATGGAGGCCATTGACAATATATAAAGTCACACAAACTTTGATGAGGCAGTATTGCTTTGTTTTCAAAATGAAGGTTCTTAATTTCCTGAAAAATGAACATTTTGGAGTTTCCTCCTGACAGCAGAGATATAGTCCATATAGATGACACCATCAGTGGCTGGCGACATGAAGTCTCAGATGCACATTGGGGGCCACACTGTTCCCATGTTGATCCACACCATTAGAATGATTTTGGCACCTTAGTTTTTGAGGGGTGCTATTCCCTCCGACATCTGGCTTTTGTTATTACATCATGTGGCAGCCAAGTCTATGGACTTTTAACATTAATGGGTTTGAGAAACAAGTTAACTACAGTATAGGGGTGAATAGAATTGACACTGTGCCGCATGTGGAATGATCAAAATGGTGAATGGGTAAAGAGGTCTCCAGTGCACCCCTTGGCTCTGGACTATGGGCCCAAGTGTCTGTGAGCAATTACTTCTCTCCCACATTCTGTATCATGAAAGTAAAAAGTACTCATTATGCAGAAGGTCCCGTTTCACAGGTTTTCAAATGTAGAAGTTATTTTAAAATGTCAGAGCTACAAGCTTACTTTGGCAATTTGAAAATAGCCGAAGTGAGATTGAAGCTCTGATCAGAGCTAATAACTAAAATCTACAAAGTAGCTATAACTAAAGTTTTCAAACAATTAAGATCATAATTTGTATCACTCCCTCAGTCCAAAAATGAATCAGTTGTTCTGCATACTGCTGGATTTATTGAAACCAACGTTGAACTGGTAACAAACACAAAAATGCTTAAACTAACATGGCATAAACATAAATTAAAGAAAATACATACAAAACATTTGTCAAGTGACAGGCGTGCACCTATGTCTACCCGACACCAGACGGCCATATAAAGGGTTCCACATTAGCCAAAACGATGGCACTTCCGGCCCAACTTTGACATGCATTGAATAAGCATATATGAGCAATAACTGAAATTAAATACAAAACAAATTACAGCAGTTACAATTTGCCTCCGAGATGTAGTGGCTGTGGAGTAGAAGTAAAATACTCCGTAAAGTAGAAATAAATTGTGCCCAGTTAGTACAAATTAAATTAAATGTGCCTAGTTACATTCCACCACTGGCACCTGAATTGATCGCAATAGAATGTAATAACAAAACACTAATAGTGTAAAACGTTATGAGGTTTCCTCCCAACAGCAACGATATGTAGACGAGCAAATCGGCTAACCAATCACATATTCAGTTCAATGAAAGGATAAATTAGGTCGCATGTGCCTCAAATAAACAGATTTGTGGCAACAAACATTAAATTGCCAATGAAGGGAAAATTTACATCATATGTATTGTAGACTAACAAATCAGCTAACCAATCACATAAATTCAGTTGTTCATGAGCTGATGTATAATGATAAGAGCGACCCTCACTTCACACAGGTGTGATTTTTTTAAATGATTTAGTTTAGGTACCCAATGAATAGACCCTTATGTGTCTGTGCCTCAGTGTACAGTGTGTACACACTCTTGAATAAATTGACAGAGGATTTCCCATTAACCCATTTTGGACGGGAACCCCTTTTGGTGTTTAGAATTAGGTTATACTTTAGCTATTGAAAAATAGCAGATCTGCTGCAATATGAGCTTGTAGATCTGCCATTTTTGAAAAATCGTGAAAATGTGGCACAAACACCAAATGGGGTTCCCACAAAAAATGGGTTGAAATACAATCGAATTCTCTCATAGAAGTTAAAGTGCTTAAACTTTACACAAACTAATCCTCTCATGAAAGTACTAATAAAAGCATTCTGTATTATTCTATATGTCTAATGTATGAAATAAAAATGTCTGTCCTGATTCCACGCCAGATCGTGGAATCCTCGGCGCCAGCGATGGTCATGTCGTCATGGACATCTCCAAACATGGTGGGCTGGATGGCCACGCCTCCTCCACACATCAGCTTGGCTCCCTCCTTCCCACTGCAGATGTAGCGAACTGCTCCTCATCCACCTGCACAGATGTTGTGGTTCATATACTGGTTCAATACATTTCAACATTGTCATGCCTCAAGTCAAATCATTCAGTGCATAATCAATACTAGTAGTTCGACCTGACATTTAATTTAGAACAGTGATTCTCAACCTTTTAAATTTCCAGTTTGATGAGCATTCAGCCACGGACCCCCATTTTATACAACTTTTATTGATCAGTCCCCAATCCATCTCGACATTACTAATTTAGTGTGACCGTCTTCTCATTACCGTCTTCTCATTAATCCAATAGCACCCGATTCTACAAATCTCTTCTAAATCAGTAGTTCTCAAATTGATATGCATTTGGCCGCAGACCACAAATCTTCAAGATTTGTCAAAAATGTTCACAAATGGCAGATATGAGCTTGTACATCTGCTGATATCCAAAATTACACTTTTAACCCATTTTGGGCAGGAACCCCTTTTGGTGTTAGCATTATGTTATGATTTAGCTATTGAAAAATAGCAGATCGGTGGCGCGCTACGAGCTTGTAGGTCTGCTATTTTTTTAAACCGTCAGGATTTAAGACATTTAGAATCTGATCTCAGGTCAAAATGCGTTAAAGAACCACCGTTCTTCTGTGTGTTAGAATCTGATCTCACGTCAGAATGGGTTAACAGTGCCGCAGTTGTGATTTACCTGGGGTCCTTGCTCAGTGTGTTGTAGAGATCTCCCAACGCCACCACACCTCCTAGCATGCTCCACGGTGGTGTCTCGGATACCCGTGGTGATTTCTGTAACACAGGTTTGTTCTATCTACGGATTGTCCTTAGTTGATCCCTTACCGTTTGAGCTGTCCGGCATGTAACTGCCATAACCTGCTCTCTGGGTAAGAAATACATAAGCTCCTCCGCCACGTCAAGGCGTCAATCCATGGGAGGAGACCAATTTAGTCATCGCCAATTCCCAATTGCCCCAAGTGTCCTCGAGTCCCTGTGGCTGGCACCACCACCCCCACAGCTGGGGAGGTATAAACTACTGTGTGCATCCTCCCATACACACTTGCAAGTAGCTTCTGCAGTGCAGCAAAAGGGACGGTCACTTGATCCATCACCAGATTGTTCCCACCCGTAAACACGGCCAATTGTGTTTGATGGAGCGCCAGGCCAAGTTGGAGGCACTGCAGTTAATGCTGCAGTGGTGGGCGAGTACTTTACCTCTTACCACACCCAGACGCCCCATAGACAGACGTTTCTAAACGCTCAGGCGCAAGACGCAACCTAGAGCCTGGCTCCGCAAGACGCCAAAGGCCAGTGACCATCACAGGGTTGAAGGGCACCTCAAGCCAGCCCACCAGACGCGAGGCCAACTGACTGGTGACGACTCCGTCAGTAGAAACCTGTGGACAAACTAGACATAGTTAGTGCAGAAAACAGACAGGCAAACATACAGACATTACTTTTTTTGCTCCATTCTGCTGCTCTGTGGAGAGAGAGGGGGTTTTATTTATTAGTTTTTTTTAAGACAGTGTCAAGTTTCTCTGTGAGGCCTAGCACGTGGAGGAACATGGAATGCCTCCAAGATCCACTTCCTGCTGAAAAGGCACAAAACCAACCTGTACCAGAGGTCCTTAAGAGCTGCTTGTCGTCTAGGAAAGGTCACTTACCTGGTCGATCCTCTCATGAAGTACTACTAAAAGCATTCCGTATTAATCCACACAATTCTATAAGTGTAAGGTATGAAATAAAAATGTCTGGCCCTCAACTTAGCTGCATGTCCAGAGATAGACGGCCCCTTGATCAACTTGATGCACCCCCGTAGGAAAGGAAAGACCCTGTGCATGCAGCTGCTACAATGACCAGCGCACCCCAGGTCTGTCTGAGTTACAGTCTTAGACCCGTCTTGCTTCGAGGAGGGCCTCTGTCTATGCGACCAATATCATCGACATCGGTCTTCCTCTTCACCCCCCCCTCTTCAGTTACTTCTACCGCCTCACTAAAGACTATACGCCTCCTTACCGTTTCAGGGAAGCTACAGAACACAGACAGCTGCATCTGTCCGTCTGACCTATAGACAGTCACTCTCCACTGCCTTTGGACTGGCCTTCCACCTAACTCCCATGTGGCGGAGACGCCAGAGATGACTCTGGCCAGCTGCTGACCGTTCACCTCCACGAGGTCATAACGGCTGCCACAGCGGGCGTTCCAACACCTGAAGGGGGGCGTTAGGGTGTCAGGGTGGGACGGAGTCACCAGGGAACCAGAGAACTCCTGGAAGAGAACGTTGCTCTGGGTAGTCACCACGGCTTTTGGTGGCGTGGGAGGGCGGACTAGCACCCACGTCTTAGTACTGGGGACATAGCGTTTACAGAGACACCGGGCGACTTTACGGATAAAAGCTGGTCTCCACTGCTTTTTACGACGGTCATACCAAGGAAGCACCGGCCTCCACTCATTAGTACGCTGGTCAAAGTAGCATGCACAGGGTCTCTCCTCAACAACGGGTGTGACATCCTTCGGAGGTCTGAGAAGCTGCTTCTCAACTACTACTAGTGAGGAAACGTCACTTACCTCGTCGAACCGGCGGTACAGTTCAGGGACACACTCTGTGATGGTGGCCAAGTCGTCAGCTGTCAGGGCACGATTCACCAGGTTGTCCACGCGGACGTCTACCTGCCTTCTGAAACGAGCCCTGAACTTACCTGCACGTCCAGAGACAGCCGGCTCGTTGATCAACCTGATGCGATACTGCTCCATTCTGTGGAGAGAGAGAGAGATAGGTGCTGCTGTGCCTGTGGAGAGAGAGAGAGAGAGAGAGAGAGAGAGAGCTGCTGCGCCTGTGGGGGGAGAGTACTGAGACAGAGAGTACTGAGAGAGAGCTGAGAGTTGTATAAGGCTGATACCTGTGAAAGAGAAATGTAAAAAAAAAAGTGAAAGAAAAAAAAAGAGAACAGATCTAACAATGAGTATTATTTATGCTACAAGTGGTTAGCTTAGGTCTGTGACTGCAGCGATGTTAGTTTGATTCAAAATGTAATGGCCGAGCCACAATTTGAGTTAACTTTTAAATGTAGGCCGCCTAACTAACTTAAGTTTTAAACCCAGTACAACGGTAATAATTAAGACGGGAACCTGACGGTGCAAAAAACAATTCTGTGATAGTAGTTGTGGCCTAGCTAGGCTACAACGGATATTACAGACAGCCTAAATCCTTTCAAACGTTTATGAAAATCACAGACGTTATCGAGGCAACGATGATACCAAAACCCAAATGCTTACAAACGTATTTGAAAAACAAAACTACAGACGACGATACCGACACAACTATACAGACGTTATCGATGCAAGGAGATACCGACAGCCCAAATGCTTACAAAAAGTATTTGAAAAACACAACTACAGTCGACGCAACGATACCGACAGGCGGCAACGGTATTCCCCGGCCCTTACCCCAAGCCCAACGTAGTAATTCGAAAATAAAACTCACTGTCGAAGAAGGAAAGCAAGAAAATTAGCACTGGTGCAAAATAAACACTGGTTCCTTTCGTGGTTGTCGTGTGTAATGGTGGTCCGTTGGTGATGTAGCTGATGAGCAGGTAGTGAGCAGGTAGTTTCAGATTGCTGTTAAGCAAGTGGAAAATGCGACTGGTTCTGTGAAAGTCTCAGTGCATCTAACTGCAAGCCGGTGCGAGCAACCGCTACGCTCAGCTGTGGCCCACCCCTCGTCGTTGATTTGTCGGCTCGGCTGACACAGGCTGACGTGGCCTATCGCTGGTCGCTGATTGGTTCGGCTGTGGGCTGTCGCTGGTCGTTGATTGGTTGGTTTAAATGTCAGTTTGAAAGTACGATCGCTGGTTTATTTTTGATCGCAATGAAATTATGTATTTCCATCAGCCGTGTGTGTGTGTGTGTGTGTGTGTGTGTGTGTGTGTGTGTGTGTGTGTGTGTGTGTGTGTGTGTGTGTGTGTGTGTGTGTGTGTGTGTGTGTGTGTGTGTGTGTGTGTGTGTGTGTGTGTGTGTGTGTGTGACATGGCTGGCAGCTAGTGTTACGGTGAAATTGGTGACCTGACGAAATATTTGATCATCTTGTGGACTTCTTGTCTTTGACACAAAAATACCACTAGGTTATACTGCTATAAGTGGCAAGTGCTAATAAACAAACAGCAATTTGCGTATGGAATGGACAGTCACTGACGTTATATGATGTGTTATATGACCTATTTCAGCAGGTCACCAATTTCACGGTAACATCGCCATGCTGGAATGAACGAGACTCGGCCGAGATTTTGGGTATTGTAATTCAGCGTTTACATGACATCACGGTGTCAGATCACGTTCAAGACATTTAGCAACAGCAACTGTAACTTCTGTAGCTACTGTCATGTCGGCCACTATTACTGATTTACATAATGATTTACATAATGATTATGTAAATGTCGCCCACATGACAGCACTAGCACTCTATTGATACTAGTAAACTAATCTGTTCAATACACATCAGTAACACCCCCTGTGTATTGAATAGATTGAATAGAGTAGTTAACCTTTCGACTTTTGTGTCGAAGACTAAAGTTCAAGGCCTTCTGTCTTGAACTTGACCATAGGAAACCTGAGGTGGTTCAGGGGAGTTCCTGCAAAATGTGTTTAGCCAGTACTTTAACCACGCCTGCAGAAGTGATGATAATGCTCTCTATATATTTCATCATAATACCAGCAGTTACCAATCCGCTGCTCTATGGAATCGGCACTAAAACCATACGAGTTGCGATTTTTAATCTGTTCTTTAGGAAAACGAGGAGGGTACCGAGATAAGAAGAGAAAGGACACTGCTGTATAGGCTATTCATTTACAATTATTATTTAATTGTATTTTATTATCATTGTTTCATTTATTATCATTGTTTCATTGTCTTTGCATTGTTTAAATTAAGCTGTTCTTTTTGTATAATTGCTACTACTATCATGTTATTTTGTAATACTAAATATTATAAATACTAGGCCTACTAGAAACTCAATTGACAATTTAACATGTTAATATGCATTTGATACTATCCAAGGTGAAAGTGAATAAGGTTTATGCCAGTATATCAGCAGCACTCGAATGTAAAAGTCATTATCTGGTCATATCCCAACATCCACACATTCTAGTCCTCATGCAGGCATCTGACAAACAGTGGATATACTGCCCTCATGTGGCCATTCTCGGGTCTTCAAATGATGCTCCTTTGTATTCTGGCAGTGTAAATAACTCAGGGGTATATTTGGGTGCTGTATTGCAATCATTGTCTCCACCAGGCCGAAGGCTTGGGGAGAGAGTATGTTTTGCACTCCTTCTGTGTGTGTGTGTGTGTGTGTGTGTGTGTGTGTGTGTGTGTGTGTGTGTGTGTGTGTGTGTGTGTGTGTGTGTGTGTGTGTGTGTGGGTGGGTGGGTGGGTGGGTGGGTGGCACATATGGTTAATATTTGTCAATGACAGATCGGAAAAAACATGTTTTCTCAACAAAACTATATAATCATAATCACCTGTGATCCGAGTTTGTGCAGGTTTCTTCTAAAAGTTCATAAAACCTGTTTTGGTCTAGCAGGCCCTGGTTAACACATTTTGGGCTGGAACCCCTTTTGGTGTTTTAAACATTGTTATAATGTAGCTATTGAAAAATAGCAGATCTACAAGCTCATAGCGCGCCACCAAGCTTGTAGGTCTGCTATTTTTGAAAAATCGTGAAAATATTTATTTCAGAAAACTGGAGTTTCTTTTTAATTTCGAGGTCAGGCCTATATGGGTTTCGGTTCATTTATAGAGCTGTCCAGCCATGTTTCCATAAAACTAAATAACCTAGCCTTATTTGATTTGGACAGTAATCTAATTTTGTCTATCTTGTGAAAGAGCCTTCTGGTGATGTGCAAACCAATTTATCAAGTTTACCAATCATTCTGCCATATTAGAATAGTTAGGTTACATAATATATATGTCCTGTTTCCTAACACAGAATTCAAAACTGCCAGTGCTGTCAAACTATGACTTTATTTCATAAGTATGTGTAGTAGACTACTGGATGGAGTGCCAAACACATATACTGTAGAGCACTGGTTCCCAAATATTTGTGGGTCACAGACCAATTTTTATGTGTCACGACTTGAGTAAACATCCTATTTTCTTTTCCTACATTTAAAAGATCATTTTGAAATTGAAAGAATATTTAAATGAGTTTATACATTTAAAAACAAACAAACAAACAAAT